>NC_071466.1:101636103-102836103 GCF_028500815.1 Rissa tridactyla
TGCTAAGAAACACTTCAGAGCATTAACCACAGGAAGACAGAGTACTCGATTTTCTAAATAAAATGCAATTACAACCCTTATTAACCTGTACCCCTTTTACAGGCAATGGGGCAAGATCAAAGAGCACAGTCCTTACTAAAAAAAAAAAACCCAGAAAGCAGAATTTCAGTTTAGGAAACAAAGCAGCAGCATCAGGGCAATGACTGGGAGAGCAATGTTGCAGGGTTCTGTTTATTCTCTCTCAGACTCATCAAAGACTGAGTGTTCAGATGACACACATTCAGTTTAAAGTCAAATAATGGTTTCTCCTAATTATTAGCACTTTGAACTTTTAAGTAGGATCTCAAAGTGAAGCTCTTCTGCCTCTAGCAACTCCCACAGAAAGAAGAACATTTCAAGCTTAGCATCACTACAGTAGATGCAGCACAAAGCATCTTACAGCTCTACATTATTGGCAGTGCCACAAAAGGAAGATAAGATGGAAAGACATGCAGGCCAAAGTAACTCCTGATTTGCATGCCATGCAATCTCACTGCTGTTGTACCGAATGGATCATATACCAGAGGACAGAAACTCAGCGATTTGCTGAATGCAGTAATCATACACCAGGCAGAAACTATATTTCTACAGATCTAGTTCCTCAGCGTGGGTGGGCACAGGTATGGGAAGCTGATCCACAGATGAAATAGAGTTTTTTCCCAGTCTTGGTTGGGTTCTTTGGTGACATAGATGACAGAGCTGCCCTGTAGTATACTGGATGGCTCTGAGTACCTTCAGTCTAGTGCCATGAATGGAGAACAAGAGATGGCAAAAGCTTCCAGCATGATCTCCACATGCTACTGATGGTCATACAGCTATGCCCACCTGGGGATTTCTGAATGTCAGAAGAATTCCATGGTCAAGTATTACGAATGGGCAACTATTTGCACCAGACTTGGGCCACAGGAATTTAGTACGAAATATGCAATTGTGCATGCTTTTTATCAGGTCACTGTATTAAATTCCATGGGTTACAGCACTTTATTACATACAGAGAGAGATGGATATTCTGCCTGGTACAATCATCCTCTAATCCAAATAATCCTTATTAAAAAACTTCATTCTCTTAGCTGCCACAAACTGAAGTTGTTCACCTTTATAATGAAATTCAGTGCTCCGTTCCACTGTCACTTTCCTCATCAAGCAATTCTTGTCTCCCTATGCTGCTGCAGTATTATATAACCAGCCATGTGCAAAAGCTGGATGCAAACCCAGCTTGAGAGCCAAGCTCAACACAGCACAGCCACGGTCAGTTATCTATTTGGAGAAAGGTACAAACTCTCAGTTGACCAGTTCCCATTACAAAGTAACGGCGTTCCAGTGTCAGAAGTGTGCTTCTCCCCTGCCTTGAACTCTGGAGATTCACATATGTACCTGTGAAAATCAGGATGGGAAAATTTGACAACCACTTTGCAAGAGTGTGAACAGCATACAGCAACACTAGAGCAGGTCTCCAAAACAGGAGGATATTGGCATTAGCACAAGGTAAAGTAAAACCTCCATCTCAATCAGACTAATTACCCAAGGTGCAAAATTTGTATGTGCAACATTTGCACATACAGGGCATGATGCACTGGAGAATCAGGTCTGCTGTTGATAAAAGATAGTACAATGAAAAACAGGGGAGTTGTGGGATGGAGAGAGCAGAGAATGTGGTTTTTTTAACAGCAGAGTCCAAGAGAATGTGTTACCTCTGTAAACTTGCTAACATTTCAATGAAGGAGTTTTAGTCTTCCTTCAGCAAGGGTTTGAATTTCTCCCAATGTGCCTGAACAGAGAATAAAAGAAAGCATAAAGGTCAAATACCATGAGTAGCAATACTGCTTATTTATTAAAATCCCACTCTTCAAGATATGCGTAAGTCCTTAAGCTCCATTCTGGGAATATAAAGCATGTGGTGCTGATCCCTGGAGAATTAGTCCTATCAAGAGGCAGGACTTCTTCTGACATAGGCATGCGCTCATGATAACAGTGCTATGCAACTTTTAGAACCCAAGTTAGCAATTCTGTACAACAGAATGTCCCACCATTAATTCACCACAGGTATCAGTGTCTCCCTTACAACAAAGCAGCGGAATTCATCAAGGCCAATGGGTCGGTAAGCCACTAACCCAGTAGCTCTCAAGAGGTATTAAATACAAATTTCAGGATAGAGTTTTAAATATAAGGTGTGAACAAGTATCACAATGTAGATAACAGGGGCTGATGAATACAGGCAGTTCCACAAGAAGTATCTTGTCTGTCAAGAATTTGTCAACCTGCATCACTAAGGACAGTGACAGATGAGGTCAATGCTTCATCCCAAGCCTTGGCCTACATTTGCAAGGGCTCTATTTCCCTTTCCATGAGGTCAAGAGGGGAAAGATGTTCAGCACTGGAGATCCCACTTAATAGAATTTCATAAGACTCATGAAGGAAAGCTGTGAGATGGGGCCATCATATGAAACAATGTTCATAAACATTTTAACACAGCAAACCTCTTAGACAGAGACAGTAGATGATTGTATAAGTTTTGCAACAGTACCAGTAACAGAACAGGAGGAAGAAGAGGGATTGAGTCGGCTACATCCATCTTTTGTGACAGACAGTTTCCAGCTCCTGAGTAAATCACCTGCTGAGATCAGGAACAGACCCATCATCCTGGTAGCCAGAAAAACAGTTATTTCGAATGTATTATGATATAACTCCTCAAGAATTCAGAGGATGTGTTACTGCCAATCAGCCTGAGTCTGAACTAACTGAAAAGTTACTCAGGCTTACCTGTACCACTAACCATCCAGACACTGATACTACCTTGAATGAGTAAATCAAATTTAATTAGGAAGCTCAGAGAGGTGGAGTGAAGGACTTAGGGAAACACAAGGAACATAAGTATCAGAAACACAGTCTTAGCCAGTTCTTTTAGAGAAGGGCCAAGCTCATGAAGGTATGAGAACTAAGGTTCAGCCCCCCTGCTCACACGGTATAACTGAAGTTATAACTGAAGTGTGGCTTCTTTGACCACAGAATGGTGTTCCATGAGCTAGTGGTAAGAGGAGTGCCACCTCCTGACAAAGAGAAAGGAAGACCACCTTTACTTATAAACTTCCTCCTGGAGGAGGTTTTTAATTGCCCTTGAAGGGAAGGATGACAGAAACTTTCAGGAAAAATTTCTTCACTGAAGGGTTATCAAGTGTTGTAAGAGGCTGCCCAGCGTAGGGGTGGAGTCACCATCCCTGGAGGTATTTAAAAGATGTAGATGTGGTGCTTAGGTGGACTTGGTGGTAGTACTAGGTTTGTGGTTGGACTCAATGACCTTAAGGGTCTTTTCTAACCTAAATAATTCTATGATTCTATGATTCTATGTATGCGTAAATACCAGTGACTTTGTCAAGGACCTAAAATCAAAGGCGTGAATAGGGCCATTCTTGAAAAGGTCATAAAATTGATGAAGTGAATGAGTGAGTCCATCCATTGAACAAGACTGATTATTTCCCTTTTATTTCCTGTCTTTCTTGCATTAGCAAAGACATCTTACTAGATGATCAAGATAAGAAGTTAACTGGTGCAACAGAGGCTTGAGAGGTGGCTGACACCGTAGGCTTGTTCAGTGCTTATCCAGCCAAAAATTCGTATAGGGAGGGACTAGATGCAAGTGTCCAGGTAATGATGGAAGAGGAAAGGAATAAGGTGCTAATACATTGGGGAATCAAAATAGGTCACTGAAATAGAAGGATCAGTAATCATTTTATGGGTAATTAGGAGAATCATCCAGATTGCAGGAGCTGTTGGTCATAGGGATTTGAGGGATTTTTGTAGAAAGCTACAGCAGTTAAGGAAAGCCGTCCTTCAGAGAAAGGGCACACACCCACACAGGCACACACACACACACGCAGAGGAATCCAGATGAAGTATAAGAAATGTAGTAAGAGATCAGCTGAGCTAACTTGTGAATTTCACATTGACCTTACAAGAAAGAAGCATACACAAACTATGTCATAGCATTGAAGATAATTGCTGAAGGAAATAGCGGCTAACTCTGGAAGTCAAGAAACAGAAAGAAATTCAGCTTGCAAGAGGCATCAGTGACAGCAAGAAACTCATCTGTAGGTAAATTAGTAGCAATAGGAAGCACTGGGAGAATCTTGGCCTGCTTCTCAACAGGAAGGAAAGTTACAGATGATAGTCAGTAGGTTGAAGAGTTGAGGCTGAAGTTGAATTGTGTGGTTTTTGCATCAGCTTTCACTGGAAAGGCCTGTGGTGGACAAGGCACTAGTAGTGTTCAAACCAAGAAGGAAGATCTTACCTTATAACTGGGAAGGTACAGGCTACAGTGTATACAAAGCTAGATGTTTTCAAATCAATTAAGCCTGAAGAATACTTTAAAGGACTGTCTGAGACAACATCAAAGCTACCCAATAATTCATGGAGAAAGAGGCAAATTCAGCAGATTGGAAAGAGCAAGTGTGGTGCCCATCCTTAACAAGAAGGATGATTGGCAGAAAAAGGAAGAGAAATTGGTGAATTACGGACCACTCACCTTAACTCAAGCTCTTTAAAAAATAAAATCTGCCTTAGGCACCAGAAAATATAAACTGAGAGCTACCAAAATGGTTTTATCAACAGCACATTGCATCAAGCCGGTCTAATTTCATTCCACAGTAGATCAACACAGGCTAAGAAAGAAGCTGAGAAGGTCATATATTTTGATTTCATTAAGACATTACACCATCTGCCACAGTATTCTAATAAGGAGGCAGTGAAACTTGGTCTAGAAGAAATTACCTCGTCGTGGTTACAAAACTAGTTCTAAAAGTGTGCCAGGGAAAAGTTATCAGTGGTTCATTGACAGTATGGAAGGATGTGTCAAGTTGGGTTTGTAGAATGCCCAATTCTGTCTTAGATGCATTGACATTCTGAATAAGGAATCATCTGTGCTTGTAAAGTACGCAAGTATTTTAGAGGATAAGATTAGCATTCAGAGTGATCTTGACAAAGTGAAGAAAAGGTCTGAAAGACCAGATTCAAGTTCAATAGCAATACATGTTGTTGTCCTAAAACAAGAATAATTAACTAGAAAAACAAAGGTCTGGAAACAACTGGAGAACATGCTAGAGTTCCTCTCCTCATTGCAGAACCTTTCCCAAACATGCTAGATCTTGCATATTCCATCCTGAAATATCCGATTCTTTCTGCCTCTAGGGAGTTAGGCACAAGAGAAGCAGTGCATCCCACTCCTGAGAGCAAGGATCTTACAGCTAGATTTGATCATGCCTGATGACTTTTTACATTCCTTCTTATGCTTTGCTACCACGGAGCCCCTGCTTTGAACAGCTTCAAAGTTGTTTTATGTTGCTTTTAGCCAAATGTTTCTTCAAGGTGTTCAGCACTTCAGAAATGTAGGACAGCTGTTTTATCAAGTTGCTTGTAAATTACAACAGACTGGTTGTGTCTGCCAGCAGCATCCTGCCCTGTGCACGGATGTTGAGAAAGAATTAAGCATGCTTGGCTGCCTCACTGAGACATTTGGTGGAGGAGGAGGTGAGAGCAGGCCTTCACCAAGAAAAAAAGGCTCCAGAACACCGACTGAGTCACCCTGGATTCGGGACCCCATGAACAGCTATGACTGGGGAGGAGCCCTGATGCCAGTCCTAAAATGTCATTGTCTTGAAGTCCATACAATATGTGGGCTGCATAGAACAGGCTGGGAAAAGCACCAGTGCACAAAAGCATATTCTGGTAAAGAGGAGACAAAAACACCTATGTCCTTTTCAGTCATGCGTATCGAAGCAACTGAATGTTCCTTTCTCATTTTTGGGTGGCAATCACAAAAACAGATGTTACACTATGTTAATTTCTGTCACTGGCATCTAGCCCCTTGGCAAGATTAAAACAATTGTTGGCATCCTTGGAGCAGCTGGGCAGCAGAGCTGCTTCCTTTACTTGCACAATACCATTCTGAATAACCTTTGAACCTAAGATTTTGTTGCTTTGTAATCCATGTTTTGGCACTCTCCTCTTCCACTCCCCCTGTTCAAATACGGTATTCCTCAATCGTCACAGAGTCTAGCATGCATCTTTATTACACCATAAACTTTGATGAAAAATAGATGTAAAATCCATGACATCTATAACACTCATTTAACTCCCACTGCAGAAAAAAAGGACATTTTCATGGTTATCTTTGTAGTTTAACTTCTTAGTGTCTTTTTGAATTCAAGCTTCATCAGTAAAGCAGGATAAACAGACTTCAGCACTGTGTCTTACATTTCACCTGGATGTCTAACATAAGTACATAATTTTACATAAAACATTGAATACTTTTGACATTAAGCGTATGATTTTAAAGTGAAAATGGCGGTCATTGGCAAAACATCATTTGAAGAATGAGTACTATTAATTCCAGCATTGATAGGTGGAATAAGAAAAATGATTTCTTATAGACCACAGTTCTTTTGCTAGAAGCTATATGTGATGTCTTCTGGGGGGAAAATGAAAAAAAAAAAATCAAACACAAAAATGATCTACCTATTGGTCAATTGTACAACATTAGGAATGTGTCACAGATACGATATAAAGAAGCAGAAATACTATACACCTGGTTAGACATCAGATATAGCTTTTCCTCTGTTTTAGTTAATCGTCATTAGGAAAGAAAAAAAATGAGCAAACAATCTGCAGTTTATCACTTCTGCAGTCTACACTTTAAATTGTAAGATCACACAATAAAATACTAGACAGTGCTATATAATGTAAATCCTATGGGTGGGTGTTCCAGCAATAAAATAGGAGATATACTTAGTAACTAAAAAAGATTATCATGATTCAAGGGAGAAGGGGAAACACTAAATGGAACAGTTTCAACACTCTTTGAGCATTTTAATGGTTTTTACCATAATGTTTGTAGAAAGAAAGACCATGTTTCTTCAAACGTTACCTCTTAAAAGTGTTTTTCTGTGAAGCTGAGAAATAAATTGATACCTTTCAACTTAATGACCTCCTATTTAGCCAGCACTGTAGATATTTTATTTTCCCCCATCAAATAAAAAGCTGAGTGAAATAAATAGTTTAAAAGACTCTTAAATGAGCTCAGTTTCCTTTTACACAGATATAATAGTGCTAGCTTGCCAGAACAAATAGGATACCTGTAATATATAAAAGCAGTTTTGTGACTTGGAATCTAAACAACGCCCAACCTCCTAGTGTCTATAGGACAAGTAGAGTTGCTGTGACAAAGCCCAACAGAAAGGTTTTACTAATGCTAAAATTCTCATAAAAGTAAGAAGGGGAGCACGGCTAAGTAAGCCACGGTCATCATGAACTAATGCCTGGGACTGCCCTCTGACATGGAGGCACTAATACCAAACCCTCCCAGTCTCCAAAACATATGATTATACCCAAATTGCTTGCCAGGAATGGACTTTGGCCCATACTAACTCCCAAAGGATACTTGAGAGTGGGAGACTGCCAGTTGGCCTAAGCCAAAACTGCACTCATGGGCACTCTAACAATTCAGAATTACAGACAACTGAGCTGCAGTGGACACAACATTCGTACACATTTCTTTACTTACTCGTGTAGACAGAGCCTTGGAGGACAGAGAAGATCTAAGCAGCATCTTGATTTTTATTGTGCCAACTATTCCTCTTTGACTCTGGAAAGGAGAATGCAACTGCACTGTGCTGCTATTTCTTCAATAATGTGTAATGCAATGGTCAAAAATTGTCATAATTTCCAGTATATCTTAATAACAATCAGCTATTTCAGTCATGCTAGCTGTGAAAGCTAGCTGGGAGGAGCTGGACCGCTCCCTCTGCAGTTAGTCAATGAGAGGAAATAAATATCTCCTATCTCAAATCCTGTTTTCAGTGGGATAAAATGATCTCTGGAAGTGCCTGCTTGTTGACTGATTGTCTTTGCCTCCATTGGCCACAGGAAGAGCAGAAACGGCATCAGCATCATTTAAGAAGAAAGAAGTAGGTGAAATGAATTCCACAATTGCCACCTAAGATTCCTTTAGCTTCTGCAGGCTTGGTGAATATATTATCTATGGGAAACATGGTTACATGGAAAATTCCACTGAAATTTAATTTGCTTCATCCTCTCAAAGAGACCTGTTGCTAAAGGGACAGAACAAGTTGCTGCTAGAATCAAGGAGTCCTTGGCATTTAGCCCTTGTTCACTATGCTGGATCTTGCCAGCAGAGGCAGCCTTCTACTTTTGGAAGGAGTAGATATTTTAAAGCAAGTTTGCTGATGATACCAAGCTGGGAGGGGTGGCTGACACTCCAGAGGGCCGTGCTGCCATGCAGCGTGACCTGGACAGGCTGGAGAGCTGGGCAGAGAAGAACCTAATGAGGTTCAACAAAAGCAAGTGTAGGGTCCTGCACCTGGGAAGGAAGAATGCCAAACACCAGTATATGTTAGGGGCGGACATGCTGGGAAGCAGCTCTGAGGAGAAGGACCTGGGGGTCCTGGTAGACAGCAAATTATCCATGAGCCAGCAGTGTGCCCTTGTCGCCAAGAAGGCCAATGGCATCCTGGGCTGCATAGGGAAGACTGTGGCCAGTAGGTCGAGGGAGGTCATTCTCCCCCTCTACTCTGCACTGGTGAGGCCACAACTGGAGTACTGTGTCCAGTTTTGGGCTCCCCAGTTCAAGAGGGACAGGGAACTACTGGAGCGAGTCCAGCGTAGGGCAACCAAGATGATTATGGGACTGGAGCACCTCCCTTATGAGGAAAGGCTGAAAGAGCTGGGTCTCTTTAGCCTGGAGAAGAGAAGGTTGAGGGGGGACCTGATTAATGTTTACAAGTATCTAAAGGGTGGGTTTAAGGAGGACGGAGCCAGGCTCTTTTCAGTGGTTCCCAGTGACAGGACAAGGGGCAATGGGCACAAGCTAGAACATAGGAAGTTCCGTTCAAATACACGGAAAAACTTCTTTACAGTGAGGGTGACAGAGCACTGGAACAGGCTGCCCAGGGAGGTTGTGGAGTCCCTTTCTCTGGAGATTTTCAAGACCCGCCTGGATGCAGCCCTGAGGGATGTGCTTTAGGCAATCCTGCTCTAGCAGGGGAGTTGGACTAGATGATCTCTAGAGGTCCCTTCCAACTCTGAAGATTCCGTGATTCCGTGATTCCGTGAAAGGGAGAATGGTGTGGTAAAACAGTTCTTAAAAAACAGTTTGGGGAAATGCATCCAATGTAGCCTCATGAATCATTTGTGCAATATCTGCCTATACTAATCCTAGGGTTTTCAAGCAGCATTTCGCTTTGCGGAATGAACTTGAAGTAAAATGGCCCCGATATGAGGGTACGCTGTAACTAACTTTTTCAGATTTCATTGGACATGTGTAGGATGGAGAATAACTACTGAACACAGATATCAAAACTGAATGTCCTTTTAATAAATATACAAAAACTACACTAGATTTATCATATATCTGTATATGCTGTTTATATCTCTTTGGGAATCACAGACAAAGCTCTGCAGGATATATTTTTAGATTACTGCAGGATTTCACGTGACATGAATCTAAATTTAATCCAAAACTAAAATGATTAACTACATTATTTCAAGCCCCCAGAAGCTGGAGACCGTTCCAATAGATAATTCAATACCAAACCAAAGAACCTGAATTTCAATGGGTAGAAATGTAAAAATATATCTTTACTTAACAAAAGAGGTGATTAACTATTCGAAAAAACAACAGTGTGTCACCCAGGGACACAGAAGGGACTGCTACCTAATGAGAAGAGAGCTGTCATTGTGTTGAGCATTCTTACAGTTTTACATTTTAGAACACTCCCATTAAAATCAGATGATTCAAAGGCAACTTAAGTAATTTATTTGGACTCTCTCCCTTCTGGGTTGAGTGTGGATCTCTAGAAAGATGCTTAACTGTTGCAGGGAGGACCGAAGTCCCTAGGACATCTGATGACACACGTCTTAAGGCTTAAAAGAAAAACATATTATCACTTCTTCTAACCTGTACAACCTATTAGTCCATATTGTCATGTCTCCTTTGTAATAATCTCCTTTCCCCTCCCGTGTTTCCTAGCTAACTGTATCCACCTTCAGGTAGGCTGCATTGAAGCTTTTTTAAGCCACAATACATTCAGTCATTAGTAAGTACAGAGAAATGCCAGCTCATAATAAGCCAAGATAAAATATTTAAATATCCACTATTTTTGTCAGTTCTGAAAATGATGAAAGCTTCCCGGTTCCATTATATATGCAGTTCCATGTCTCTGCTTCAACACGGCAAATCTACGGGCAACTGTTATTAACTGTTTTTCTATATTAAAGGTTATGTAGTCAGAAGTCTGTGGAGGACTTTGTTTGACTGTAAATACCAAATTTTCCTCACCAGTCTTCACTGTGAATCACTCTTATATTCTCCACTGGTTCTGTCAGCATAACATCCCTTGCAAGCACACTGGAGGTGCCTCACTCAAGAGTAAAATATACAGCATGCCTCAGAAATGTAAATTGTTGTCTGGAGAGGATTTTCCTCAAATTCTTTCTCCCTATATTGTCTTTTCTATTCATTTGCCATGAAGGGAATGCAGGAATCAATAAGGAGAGAAGAAAGGAGTCCATTAAAATCACTGGCAGGAATAACAAGGAAAATAAGTGTAGTAAAATAAAATGCAAATTAAGCGATGTGCAGACTGTATGTGCGTTTGTGCCCACATGCTTTTGTACATGAGTACACTGAGAGCTATGTCTGTACATTCATGGACTAGTGTATGTAAATGCAAAGAGACAGCTAATTCAATAGCTTGACTGTAAATGAATTTGCATCCATCACCTTTGTTATGGCAGTCAGTTGCTATGTATGTGTATGATCTGCCTATGTGAAGAGGTGATAGCACAGCACAGCACAGCACAGAGGTATGCAAAAATGTTCAAGCAGGTCCTGGAAATAGCAGTTCAGATACTGGCAGTAAGAACAGGTCATCCACCTAGCAATCCTCAAAAGAAAATTAGCCCAAGTGTGTCTGGTCACGTCAATAGTCATGATGCAGTTCTAACATGCATACTTCATAAAGATGAACGAGTCCATCACCAGTGTGCATCTAGAAGACACAGCAATACTGTGAGATACAGAGCTAAAACAGAGCAAAAATAACCTTAGTGACTCAAAGTCTCACAGGACTCCTCCAGCATAGCAGACTGAAAAATTCAGAATTTCACTGCCCTGAGTGATTTCTCAGTCCTTGGAGCAATTACAGTAAATTTGAGGGAAGGGGTTGCTGCCACCATGTTCTCCGAAACAGATCATCCTCCTACCTCCTCCATTAAAAAGCAAGCAATGCACATCTGAGGCACAAATATTGCAAAATCTTTGAATTTTCAGAAATGTAACTGAGTTAAAGCAAATTTAATAAGTCCAGTTGATGACTAATTTTTTTCTGCTTTTAAAAAGTTTGTTCTTGTAGGGTGTTGAACCCTTGTTGTGCACTGCTGCCATCAAACGTGCATTATAATGGAAATGTAGAAGATGCCAAGCCCCAGCGTGTGTTTCCAACTAAGATTCTTCATTTTCTGCTCAGATGTTAAATTATGACCTGATTATCTCTGTCAGTTATTAGAACTCAGCTTCTCTGACTTCTTGTCTTACTCAACAATTAGTCTCTGACTTCGTATATTTGAAGAGGAAAGAACCATATCCCTCAAAGATCAGAGCAACTTTATGCAGCCCATTAACAATATGGAAAATTTATCGTGGGTCAGGGAAAACACTTCCAGCCCGTTCTCTGTCCTTGAGTGTCCCACGCCTCCTCATACACTGTAATAAGAAGCAATTAGCACAGCTCAAACTGCAACTTACAACCTAACAGGGCAGATAGATGTCTATTTTTCAGGTACCACAATTTCACATAGTAGAATTCATTGCAGTAGAATTACCTGCAAATTGTTAAGGCTTAACACAATAAGAAAACGTATTTCTTTCTATCTAGGATTCCTCGGTGATGTTATCATATAAGGAGAAGCAAGAAAGTCCTTTCTTAAGAACTACTGTCCTTTGTCAGCAAGAAAAGAGCAGTGTAAAAGCAAATAATATGGAATCAGAGTGAAGGCAACTGACATGAATGGTGGTAGATGAAGTGCCGGATTAAGTCTGAGCTTTGAAAATGTACTTTATGTCACATATAAAAAATACTGCATTATGTCTGTTAGGTAAACTGTATACAATTATCAGAAGATACCTTTTTGTGTAAGTTTTACTTTAGATTTTAATTTCAAGTAGTGGTCACTTATATTCAGACAGTGTCATAAAAATTCTTTTTAAAGCACTTCTGCATCCTATAAAGGCAGCAACCGCCTCTCCTCACCTTCCCTGAAGACATACGCGTACATATTATGCAGCTGTATTCAGTGTCTTGTTCTGCACCAGCAACATGAAAGAATAGCTAGAGAGATGGGGAAAACAGGAGCAGGTTCTCCAGCTGAGAAAGGAAATGTTTTTAGAACAGAGCTGCATACGCAAAGACTTAGCCTGGAGGTGGGTGTTAACGTAACTTTTTTAAAAGTGACAGTAAAAATGCAGTGCCCATAAATGGTGGGACAGATGGAATTCTCTCCGCTTTCACGGGTTATGCCTCAAATACCACGATGCATATGTATTTGGTGTGTGAGGTGATTTTCCTTCTGGGTGAAATATACTCCTAGTCATTGCACCCAGAGCTTTTGGTATTGATAACGCCGTAGATAGACTGGGAGTTTCCCAGGCATTGAGATGACAGGATTGCACTTTATTGACAAAGGTGTCTGTTATCTCTAGTTTTGTCCTTATGTTTACCCCAGACAGCCTCTGATACACTTGCCCATACTGAACTATACCTTCAGTGTGAACGTGCCCATGTCGAACAGAACTGAGAAGACTGTGTGCTTTGGGCTCATGGAGAACATTCACTGCACCCAGTGAAAGGGAGGAGGACTTGTCTTGCCTCACCACAGATGGCAAGAAGTTACACGTCTAGGTTCAGTCCCTTTTCTGGGTGCCCTTTATAATCAATTGAAGGAGACAGATACCTCCAGAGGACCATTCCCCCTGTCATCTTTAGGAAGGAGCAAAGCAGTGCCTTTTCTTCCTGATTGCCTATAGTGACAGACAGGATGGTCCGCAGAAGTAGATGCTTCTTGCGGGTGGCTGAAGCGAGGCAAGGTGAATGCTGTCCTGAGCATGTTCATGCAGTGCATTAATGCAGGATAGCAAGCCTCCTATAAATGCTCGCTCCAGCATACCACACAGAAAACTCCCCATAGTGACCAGTCTAGTCTAAGCAAACACAATCTGACCCTTCAGGAGTCTAACAGATGAGAAAAGAAAAAAAAAGAAAAAAAGTAAAAAGCCCATCAGGCCATATATTATGATGTGTATATCTGGAATTATTAATGGGTATTTGTTTCGGTGCAGTTTAGGATGCCTTCACCTCTGCCTTTGCAAATCTTTTTCAAAAATATTCTTAGTTTTAGGTTTGCAGAGTTGTGTGGGATTGCAGTGATGCAGCTTGTACTCTGCTAGAACTTTCTAGCCTGACTTGCACTCCAAACTCCCACAGACTTGCACAAGAAATTTTAGGCTCATAAGTCTCAATGTAACTTTTCAAAGAGGGATAACAGAACCTATATCACTTGGATGCTTTTATATATTAAACTGCTTTTTGCTTAAGTCTAGATCCTGAAGTCTCTCTTGTAACCCATCCTTTCCAATAAGGTTACTGTGACTGAAAGTGTAAAGGCTTAAGGAGCAGGTAATTAGTGTGCTTACTGTGGGAGGGAACAAACAAAAGAAAAAACAAAAGGAACTATAGATTTCTATGTAACCATGAAGGGCAGAAAAAAACACAAAGACTTTTTTATTGTACCTTGGGGAGGTTCGTCACATCATGTTTCAATAACAGGAGTGTTCTCGAGAAAAAAAGAGACAGGAACATACAAGGTTCTGCCTTCAGACTCCTGCTGAGCAATAATGGAAGTATAACTAATTAAGGGCCTGATCAAGGGCCCATTGAAGCCAAGTGAAAGCCTCCCACTGATTTCAATGGGCCTTGGATCTGCTCTGAGTGCGTGGAGTGTAAATTTGACTGCATTAAAAACACGATGAGCCGATGTCTGCTTTCCATTGGGGCTGGCTGCATTATTCTGTGCCACACCAGAGCTAGCTTAAAGCTTCTCAGAAGCACACCAGGGTCAAAGGTTACTACTCCAAAATGGAGAGCTCAAGCGCAGCTACTCTTGATGGACAAAGTTGGTAGAGCAAGGCCTTGGGGAAGGCTATGGTGAGCCAAGCTTGCTGCTGTTCCTGCCACTGGATGGATGAAATGAGTAGCTTTGCAGGAACTTCCCTCTACTCACCAGTGGTGAGACCACACTTGGTGTACAGTGTGCAGTTCTGGGCTCTTCAGTAGAAGAGAAACATGGACATACTGGAGAGAATCCAATGAAGACCCACAAACATAAGTAAGGGACTGGAACGTCTCTGCTATGAGGAAAGGTTGAGAGAGCTGGGTCTGTTTAGCCTAGAGAAGAGAAGGCTCAAGGGGGCATCTTATCAATGTATATAAATTCCTGAAGAGCAAGTGCAAAGAGGATGGAGCTAGGCTCATTTCAGGGCACAACTTGAAATGCAGGACACTTTGTCTGAATATCAGGAAACACTTTCTTGCTGTGAGAGTGATTGAGAACTGGCACAGGATGACCATGGAGGTTGTAGAGTCTCCCATCCTTGAGATATTCAAAAGCCACCTGGACAACATGCTGGGCAACCGGCTCTAGGTGTCCCCATTTGAGCAGGGGATTGGACCAGATGACCTCCAGAGATGCCTTCCAGCCCCAACCATTCTGTAATTCTGTGATTCTGTGAGTTTGCCCCCATCTCCTTAGGCATACCCATCTCAACTCAGCAGCCTGAATTTCCAGAGATCTGGCTAGACCAAGCTGCAAGACAATAGTGATTTTTAAATTCCCAATAGTCTGTTGTCTACTTTTCCTGTGCACAAAGTCAATCCTGCACTCACCAATGACAGTGATCTTTCTACCACACTGTTCAGGTAGCCCTTGTTAATTTGTAAGAACTGAAAGCTAATGTCTCTATAAGAGAATGGCACCTATTTTATAATTTCTTTTAACTCAGAGTCCTGACTAGTGTGGTGCTAGACTGTTTGCAGAGAATGGAATATCTGTAATTGCATTATATATTCACCCTCAGATTCCACAAGTGCTTCTTTTTGATTCTTTGGCCCTTTGTAGTACATTAGCTTAGTTCTGAGTGAACAAATATTATCTCCAGTTTCCTAATGTGGGCTGACCTACAGAACAGTCTTCATATGCCTGCTCCTAAGGCGCTCTCTAAAGGCTATGACAGCTGACTACAGAAGTTGACACATCAATATCACAGGGGAAGAAAACCCCAACCCTAGTTTGAAAGGCTATTTGCAGTCCACATAGGAGCTTGGATTTCCTTGTATTTCCAGTGCTCTATGGTGTGTTACTCCTCTTTTTTACATCTTGTTAAAAGTGTAAGTTCAGACTCTCTGGGGGCCTTCCTGTGTGCACTGCTTTAGAGCAGCCACACCTTTTCTCTACCCCAAACCATAAATAAAAGCCTACCCATGCAACATCTGTTTACTCCCTTGTATTCGGAGTTCACAGATTAGAGAAGAAACATAAGGTAATACGTTAACACCCAGGAAAAAAAAAAAGACTCACTCATCCATAACCAAAAAACACAGAATACAGTTAATTCTCATCTTGTTTCTGTGATCAGCAAGAAAACTGCCACCTGAGAAACTATCCAGGCTGAAAAAATGTATCTTCTTGCCATTACTATAGCAATTCCAAGCTGCAAAGTGCACGTGGGTTTTTTCCCACAAAAAGTGGATTAGTAGGCAAAGAACAAGAATTTGTCAAAATAATTTACCAAGCCAGGCCTGCTATTACATGAGTTAGTTTAAAGTCATGGACTCTGCCAACTTTTAACACCCCCTTCAGCCTACTAGAAGAAGGAAGTTAAATTAGTAGACTCTGGTGCAATGGCAAATATTTTAAATATCTGAAATGTTGGAACTCCACATGCCAGGCAAGTCAGATGTAATCCTCTGTTCTCTAGTTCTGATCAAAATAACCGCATATCCTCAGTTCCAGACAGAAAATAAAGGGGCAAGCACACAAGAGCACGTATTATGCAAACTAGAGGAAAAAAATCAGCCTTCCCAATGACCAATAAAAAAAAGGAAAATCAGAACCAGGAGTCAATTTCTATCCTTTTTTTTCCTATTCTTTAATCTACCAATTGGTTAATGAAAGGTATGGCTGAATCCAAGACCTGCCTTATAAACGTGCAGTATGTGCAAAAGACTAAACCAACCCTGACAGGAAAACAGATATGACCAATGAGAGCTGATCTTTGCAGGATGGTTTCTACATAGAAGAAATAACTGATTTGAGATTGTCATTGATTTTTTGGGTATCTCCTGTAGGTTAACTCATAGCATTGCCTTAAATTTACTCAAATTAATGCCTTGGGTACTATTTTACTATATTTTCTTATTAATCAATGGTTTATTGATAACTAATTCTGATAATCAATCCTTTTTTTCTTGAAAAAGAAATAAGTATACATGGGGAAAAAAGATGCAAAATCAAGAAAAGCCAGAGAGAGTAAAAAATCTTTAAGAAGAAAAATACAGCAAAGGTCTCTAGAACAAAAAGTAAGAGATTTTCCTCTTTGCAGACAAGAAGCAATTTGTGTTCTGAGGTGATGCATCATAATGTTGCCCAAAGAAAAATACGTATCTCACTTGGCAAAGTGATTTACCCTCATAGGCTTAAAAAATCTCCTCATAAAGCACTCTTTAAACATGATACCACCATTGCCATTACCTTGCTATCACCAATGGAAATCCAACCTTGTCTAGTAATGAATTAATCAATCATACCATTGCTCCGCACATAGTGACAATGCAGTTTGTGTCTTGATATTATTAGGTTGTCATTCATTACATACAAATGGTAGATAGACAGACAGACAGACAGACCGACCAACCGACCGACCAGTAGACAGACACATTCTCTCATATATATATATATATACACACATAAATATATATATACATATATCTTTCATTGTGAAGAAGCATGTGACAAGAACCCTTATGTTAGACCTGTGCTGCAGATGGTGGTTTTAGATACTGCAAACAAATCCCTGCTCTGTGTTTAGGTAGATCCATTCAAGCTCAACACGGTCAATGCAAACCTCTCTTCTGAGCTTGGCTTCCATGGGAAAGTAAAAAGAGAACCATGGCAACAAAGGAAGAGAGGAGGTGCTAGCAAGAAAAGATTCCGAGAGCTGCATTTTTAAATTGTTTGTTACACAGGACACAGAGCAATTCATAATGACATGAAAACTCCCTTCAAAGACATGAGGACTTTTGTTTTCAAAAAAGGTTCATAAAGCACCAAAAGTTCTTAAAAAAAGTGTTCATTTACAAAAGAGGTGTCCCCAAATCAAAGATAGGAAAACTGGAAACAGGCAGTTTTTCAGATTTTTGTCAGATGCTTGTGCAATCCATTTATTTAAAACAAAATCAAGCAAACAATCTTTTCTAGACGAATTCCAGCACTATGCTTCTGACTGCACCCAAAAAGATGAAGGAAATAGTATCTTTCATACCATTGTCTTCCCTTTTTCTGATTAGAAGACTGATATAAGTCTTTTGGGATAGAAGACCAGTCTCAGCGCAATTGTCTTTGGACTAGGGTTCATAAAAAACCCAAAGATTTGGAAATGGGAAGGTCCCTATTTTATCCAAATTGAGTGATTTGTCCACAATCAAAACCAGTCCATTTATTTTTAGACATAATTGAACACCTTAGGGCCCTCATGGAAAAGCTGTATAGATTGATTTCTGTTCTAGCCAGTTCTTGGCTCAGAGCCTAAAGAGGTTACTTCTGGGCAAAAATAAAATGGATATTTCAAAGGTCCATTTCACTTCTGAAATCTTTGATTAGTAGGAAGTATTGCTGACATTCATTACTATTAAATTTTAATTTGTCCAGCTTGAAAAAAAATCAATATTTTAACCTAATGATTTTTCAACAAGCAAGAAAAATACAGAACACGTTGTTGGGCAATTGATAAGGAATGATAAACACAGTAATTCAAGATACAATTTTGCTAACACACACCAAAGAATAATAGCAAGCAACATTTGTTGAGACTGTATCATCATTTATATTGGCTATTCTTACACCAATTAGAGACATGGCAATTTGTTGACATAGCTGTCCTGACAGGATATCCTGGGACAGACACATCCACTCTAGCAAGAACACAATTCTATAATATAATACCTCATTTCACTTGGAACACACGAAGTTGTCACAGAGACGATACTCTTACTACACCTCCAGAAGATATTTTACCCTAAAATGTGAAAGTATTCTCATAGCAGTAAAGAGATCCTCATGTAAATATAGCCATTATAATAAAATACATAACAAATACAGTGCAACAATATCCTTAAAACCTCTCAAAATATATTACAAGAGCATTTTTCAACACTGCTGGTACACGCTCAGTGTTACTTGCAGTGTAGATTACAGCTTCCATTTTGAAAAACTGGTATTTCTAGTACTAACAAGAGCAGCAATACAACCCTTGCATGGTACTTACACATTATCATTTGGAGTAGTTTAATTATCTATGTTTCTTTACTGTTTTCCAGATTTAAAAAAAAAAAAAGTAAGTCAGTTTTCTTAAGGTGTTTAGGTGCCAAAATAAGTAGATGTGTCCCACAAAGTACTTTCAGAGCTGGCTGGACATCTACTCTCAATCATTTCTCAGTGTCAGCACCTGCCTAGATGAAATTTCCGCCAGTCTCAGTATGTGCTCCGGACAGATCAATGATTTTTGTAATTTGACACAGCACTTCTAAGGCTGACAGGGTGTGGAAAAACAGTGAAAAGAGACCACAGATAGAAGGCAACTGAAGGTGCCTTTTCTGATCAGTGCAGCCTGCAAGGTTAAAACAAAGTAATACCCTTCTGAGCAGACCCGAAGGAGTTAAATAATTCACAAGGACTGGCAGACAGATGAATGAATTCCCTGCAGGGAGCTCAGCAATTTGATCTGGGGTACTCCTAAAAGGAGATCGGGTATCTTCATGGGTTACAGTCTATTTGAAGAAAGTGATAAATGGCAATAGAGGCCACAAAATCTCCCCTGTCTCACCTCCCCTTTTCAATTTCCACTCCTGATAGACTGTACACATATTAACAGCTTTCTATGTCTTTCAAGGGTATGTATTGCTGGCAAGGACATATACTTTTCTGTCAAGGTTTACAGAACATTTTGTTCTGCACCATGTATACACATGCTGCTGGATCCTATTCCTATTATATATTCAAACACCACACGTAAGATTGCCATCACACAATCTGTCTTGAGCTGTCCCAATAAGCAGAAAAAGTCCAAACTGTGATGTAAAAAAATAAGTCACCCTTTACTAATTCTTATTCAGAATCAATTGGACTGTTTTTTCTGGACGGATAGGCACACCGTGGGAGAAAAACACTAAGGTATCTGTTCCCCACCTCTCCTCATCCATTCTTTCATCCATCTGCACCTGCTCTTAATAACTTCATGGAGGCTTGTCATTTCAGGAACATCTATCCATAATGGAAGTATTCTATCAATACAAGTCCTCATGCCCTTCTCCATTATGCCACCACAAAGCAATTTCAGTGGCTTTTAACCATCTGCTTAAACAGGTGTGCAATTGCTTTCCTGACTAGAGAGGTTTTGCAGTATTGCTACCTTAATCCATGATGAAGGCTGGCAAGCAGATGAATAGACTTTGTCAAGGATTCTAGACCACCAATAATTTTCAGCTTAGCCAAAAATACTACAGCACTAAGTGCACTTTGTACAGTCAGCAGCAGGTCATCTCAGGAAGTACCAGAACAAAGGAATTTAAACTATTGAAGAAGAAGAGAGAAAGCAGTGTTAAATTAATTACTAAAAGGGAATAATTAATGCATATTTTACATTAAACTGGTACTCTTGTTCTACTGCTGAATGTCTTTCCTTCAGTATGAATGAAATGAAAAATCAAACTCATTTTTTGTGGGTGATGTAAAATCTAGGAGACATCCATTTGAAACAAAATAAAATGGCAATCTGTTCTAGTCAGGAGAATTACACAGTGAGTTATTCTCCAAGTCCTATCACATCCAGAGTAAAGATGACATAACTTTATACTCTTCTCAGAAGACAGAAGGCTGTAGCAAAAATGAGAAATACAAAGAACTACACAGCATCAGAAAGTTGTGCAAGCAAGGCTCTGTGCAGTACGTTTAAATATAAATTGTTACCTGATTAAAATTTTTATCCCATAGCTAGAAACTTGTAACTTAACCAAATACACCAAAGACAACTATTACTCTAGAGCTGAAATTGTGCCTCAGGGGTAAACATATTGACTGTCGTGGCTTACCAAGACCTTCAGGGAAGATACTTAAGTTTAACGAATCACAGAACTATCACTGTTTGAGCCCCTGAAGGTGCATATTCTGCACCATCTGTGGGTAATTCTTGGAGAAGCAGAAGGCACAAATTCCTGTGGAACTGTCCCATGTGAATTCTCCACTGCCTAGCAGTAAGTTCAGGCCAAGCAATGTCTCTTTCTAGGCTGCCAATTTTCAAAAAATTCCTGATAAATTGTGTTTGAAACCTGTAACTGCTCTGACAAATGTGGTTGAAACTGATCTCAAAACTGTTGAAAAGTTTTCAGAAAAGGAAAAAAAAGACACTGTAGTCACAACAGAGTTCTTTCAGTAGGAAATCAGAATAAAAAAGAATTATAGCCCTGGGGTCATTTATAAATATATTGTATTTTAAAATGGCTGACTTTTTAAATAAAATTAAAAAAAAACCACACAGAAGTTGGTATAGAAAAGGGTATTAACATCAATGTCTCCAAACAGAAAAAACTAGGCATTTTTTCCAGTCACATCAAATACCAATCTTTGCTGTAGCATCTCCATTAAAGTGCAAAGAAGAAGTCACCATTTTAAATTTTCCTTCAGCACTGCCAGAAAAAACTAGTGATTCATCCGTCTAACTGCCATTGTTTTGGCTGGGGAAAAAAAAAAAGAAAAAGAAAAAAAAAGAAGAATTGCTTGGATGCACATGTCCACACAATCAATTTGAAACTGAACATTGTCTCATTTCTGGAGTGATTTTATTCAGCTCTCCTCCCTATTAAGCTGTTTTCACACTCTTCTGTCAAGCAAGTGGAAGCATCTTGAACCTTCAAGGTCTAAAGTTAAACTCCGAAAGCTCAGTTATTTCATGGTTTCGTCAAACATCTTGCACTAACCCATCAAACAGTGCCGACTTCTAAGATAGATCTGAATAGGCTGGTGCACCTCACACCACGCATCTTACGCAAATAGTTGTTCAAGACCTGAACACAGTACAGCCATGTTAGCACAGCACTATGTCCAAGCTAATAAATTCTGCTTTTTAGGATGCTGACTGGCTCCTCTAGGAGATCCTGCCATGCTGACACAGCCATTCTGCCTCCGATCTCCAAACAGGAGCTATGCTCTGCTGTGCAACCATCTCCTCTTTGCACAACTCACGTGCATTTCTTCTACCTTTCCATGCCTTTAGGCTCCCTCAAGCATTTCTACCCCTACACGATATTTCCTCTCCACTACCTGTCATTATCCCTCCTCTTGTCTTTCTCTCCTCTATTCATGCATCATGAGCTGGCTCGGCTGAAGGCAGGTGATTTCCTTAGGACTAAATACAGAAAGACAAATTCTGATGTTTCTTCCCACAGAATGCAGCCCTGCTAATCTCTTGAGGAGTGGAGTACCATGCAATGTGGCTATGGTTGGCAGAACAGGCCCTGAAGAATGAGTCCAAGATTTAAACTCACTAAAATCATTAGCAGCAGCAACAAGGAAAAGGGTAGCGAGGGAAAAGCTGTATACTTCAAATACAACACACTCTGTAGATGAGAGACCTTCAGATTCAGAGAACACCAAGGAAATCAGGTTTAAATCATGATGCATTTCAACAAAATATACATGCAAAACATGAAGAGTGCCATAGGGCCTACAGGAAAGCTGGAGAGGAACTTTTTACAAGGGCATGTAGTGGCAGGACGAGGAGTAATGGCTTTAAACTGTAAGAGGGTAGATTTAGATTAGATATCAGCAAGAAATTTTTCACTATGGGGGTAGTCAGGCCCTGGAACAGGTTGCCCAGGGAAGGTGTGGATGCTCCATCCCTGGAAGTGTTCAAGGCCAGGCTGGATGGGGCTTTGAGCAGCCTAGTCTAGTGGGAGGTGTCCCTGCCCGTGGCGGGGGGGGGTGGAACTAGAAGATGATCTTTAAGGTCCCTTCCAACCCAAACCATTCTGTGATTCTATGATTTGGCTGTGCATCTACCAAGAAAGAGGCCAGAGGGGAGATGGCACGGGGAGTTTGTAGATGGTTTGTGGCTCTTTTCAATTTCTCTAATCTAGCTTGGATTACCATCATGACTTTCACTGAAGGAGGTACTGCGTATAACTTCTGTAATAAAAAATGTACGGTAGTGTGCTAGGCAGAATGAAGAAAGGATATAAAATCATAATAATCCTAGTTGTGCTGAAGAATACAGCCCAGGGTATATATCAAAGTAGTAAAACAGATTTTATTCACTAAAGAGTTGTAGTGGAGTGTTTCTCTTTTCAAATATAGAAGTATAAGATAATTATAAAATGCTGGGGTTAAATATTCTGTATGCATTTTCTGGAAGTGGAGCTGTGATGTGATAAATCCAGTAGTTCTTGACTACTGATAATTATGTGTTTGGGCACGCCAAAGTAATTTTCTGGACCAGTTTAGTAATATGGTAATAATTTCTTTCTCCTTGAAATTAAAATTCCCCTAAAATCACAAAATAAGTGATTTTGGAAGTGATGCAACCTTGTGGATAAGGTCAAATAGAGCTCATAAACAAACAAACAACAAAAAAAAAACCCCAAAAAACACAAAACACCCAAAACCATCCAAAGGAACCCCTCCTAAGCAGAAAATTAAAAATTATCCAAACGTGCTAGAGGTCTCATGCCTGTCTGATAATGTGAGAAAAACTTCTCCTTTGGAGACCTGAGTAGCAGAAAACAAAAGGTAATTACCATCTGACAGCTTTCTCTATATACAAAGAATTGGTAGCTCCTAATGGGCAGGTGTCCACATTAGAAAAAACATTAATTAGTACCCTTGTTGGCAGGCTCAGCTGAGAAAAACATGACTAAATGAGCATGGAAACTGAAGTGCCTTCTGTGATGATAATTGCATGTACCCACATTTATTGTAATTTGGGATGTGATTTTCCATTTGGATCTGAATCACTGAAAGGGTCTAGTTGTTGTGACAACATACCGAGATAATGACTCTGTTAAAAACACTCAGGGCCTAATTTCCAAAGGTATTCATCACCCACACCTTTAATAGGATCAGAAAACTTTCGGTAGCTTGGAAAATTTGGACACTCATCATAATTGCAGTGCAAAAACTGCCAAGTAAGAATTATGAGAAAGCCACAAAGTAGCAGTCCCTGTCAACACAATGAAAAGCAACACCAAACTTTAAAAGAACAGATTTCATAAAAATGAGGAAGACAGAGAAGTATGAGAGGGAAAATGTTTTGTTTTCTTTCATTTTACATGAAGAAAAAAAGAGCAGTAATAAATGCTAATCCTGGGAATTATACACATCAGCAACTTCCTTCAGTAGCAGAAATGCAAATTCAAATAGTATATTAAAACTGAATTATAAAATTTCTAGAAAAGTTGAAGGTAAAATGTATTTTTCACAAGGACAGATTGTAAGCAAGTGCAGAATGATATGGCAAAGGCAGGTGTGATTTAAGCAGATCCTCAGAAGTACTGGATGAAGCCTTTCAGAAGAGGCTGATCCTCAAGGCTGTAACACTGAAATACCATGCTGGGCTTCAATATACGGTGGACCTGTCTGCAAAAAAGACCGACAGCTGTAACCTGGGAAGATGTGGGTCATTCTGGTGATGGTCCATTAACCTGATCTATCTCACCAGTTGCAGAAACAATCACACACCATCTCATAAAGCCCAAACAAGTAATTTTCCCCTCATGTAAGTGTTTGGAGTGCCTGCTTTAACTTTTCCAATTGTTATTATTATCACTATGGTAAACATCACATTCTTTTAACTTGCTTGATATGAAACCCTTTGTAGCCATGATTCATACCAGCTTGCATCAAATTAGTAATTACATAGCAATCAATTTATCAAAGTGAAAATCATTCTGATCTGAGGAGTTGCATCATCAGTGTTGATTTCAGAGGGTGGACAAAAAGTGAAGACACCTTGTTACTACTGTATACTTAGAAAAAGTAAAGGAGAATTGATTTCTCTCCTATGGAATGCAAACCCAGGTAGTCACTTTAATTTGTGGCTTTTCGAATACCACGGAAAAGCCTGGGAGGAATTCAGAGCCTTAAGCCCCGACCCTGCACTGAGACATCTCTGTCTAGACTGAGGGTACCTGTGGTCTGACCACATCCAGCAGAGCTTCATGAAGATGTATAGCAGGTCTGCCTGCACTTAATTTCACAATCAGGATGCCTATGTTGGATAGCATTCTCCAGGCTTCTGCAGCTGAAATTGCTCTGGAAAGAAACAGAAAAACAGAAAGAGATGAAAAATAGTCCATAAAGTTGCACACCAAGGTTTTGCAAAGCAGAACGAGCTGTTCCATTGAATGGTTAGGAACGCCTGTAACTGCTCTGTTGTAGTACGAATGACTAGAAGTAGACCTTTATTTTCTAAAAACAAAACAAAACAAAAAAAGGAATTTTAACTAAAAGATATCAAGAAACAACAAAACGTCTTACCTGAATCTTGTTCCCATTTTCTGTGAGTAAAGATTAATTTAGCCTTAAATTACATAGAGTTGACTGAAGTGTCAAGCATTTAAGAATTATGTGGCAGATATCAAAATCAACTCAAGCTACAAAACTCAGAAGATTTTTACGTATCGCATATATTTTGCACAGTGGTAAAATGCTTATGTTAATAGGACAGTATGGGAACTGTCATGTGCGTATCTTTTTATTAACCAGGCAGGTTTTCACATAACCGAATGAATGCTGGGCATAATTTGAGGAGGAAAAAAGACACCATTAAAATAGGAAATAAGTATGTTTTAAAACTCGGAGAGAAAAAATACTTAAGTACTTCTTCTGACTACATTTATTCTTGATTAAAATTTCACAAAACAGCTCTTAGGAAATATATTTGTAGTTCTGAGTAATAATGAACCTCCTCGTAATCTTAAAATGCAGTGGAAAATTGCATTTTAGACAATGAAGAGAGACATATATAATAATAAAGAGATAATGAATAAAATAAATACATACATAAATACATAAATAAATAAAAATATATAAATGAGGAGACAATGGAGTTAAAAATGATAACTGTAATGTTTTTTCTCAAAAAAGTAACCATTGTTAACCACAAATAAATAAAGTATAAGACCAAGAAAACCCAAAATTGGAATAATATAACCAGAAAATTCACAAAGCAACCTTAGAGACCTCTGACTTCTATACTGTCCAGTGCAGCACGGTGCAGTTATATCCAACGTATCAGAAACTGTCCTGCCTCTTAAGGGGAGACACTACAGTCATATCAGTGCATCCCAGGGCCAAGCTGATGAGCTGCACCCACAGTCTTAACGGTGATACAGCTTCCCAGCTGAGCCCCTCCAAGGGCATGAGGCTGGATTAGCTCCCATCAGTGGCAGACAGGAGGTCTCTCTGGGGACACTTGTCCTAAGTTTACAGGTAAATACAGTCAAGGTGACAGAAACCAAGAAGCTGATAAGCAATTTGTGCTTGATGTGCAATAAAGCTCTGATGCTCTTGTCAGTCTTTGCTGCCTGGCATTGCCCTCTCTGAGTGCTGGCTGTTCTAGTGGGCTAGTGCGGCTCTGGGGCTAGGTGAGCATCTCACTCTTTCATACGTAGGCTAGACTTGAGCATACTCCTGCTCTCTGGTCTCTCTGTACCATCATACAAGGTTTTTATCCACACCAGGAACCTTCAGCCTTCACACAGGACATAGGCCCATGGGCATCTCCAGAGCCTGCTCTCTGCCATACTGCTGCTTCTATTTTATGCATGGAGGCATCTCAGACAAGAGGGAAGAGTGGTTAAAACAAAAACAAAAAAAAAGATAGAGGAAAAGTCAGAACATTGTAATGTCAAAGAAGCAGGGACTTCTTTAGAGCAATAGTGAGGGAAGAGTGTATGATACAGGAGCTTAGAGAGCTCAGGAAAGAGCAATCATGTAGGAAAGTTATGGGCCGCTGCCTTAGAGACACCAAAGTACAGCAGAGGAGCCTAGAGGATATATCTGCTAGTGGTACTGTCATTACAGTTTGATATCTCTGTAATGGAATAAAATGCTTTATCCCATCCCATCTCTATTAGAGCACATATTTTTCCCTTTAGAAGCTAATAGCCATTATATTTTATTACTATTAACTCTTAATTAGACTAAAAGCAATGAAACGGCTAGCTTCATGAGCTCACCTTTCATCACTAGAATCATATACATTATTTTGGGGGTGGTTTAACTTAAAGGCAACTCAAGCTAGTACATTTTGAAACCTCTTCATTATATGGCACTGTATGTAAAGTACACTGTATATAAAGTGCAATCAGCAGTAGTACCTGAGAAACACATAGATTTGCTGTGTCTGACTTGCAAATGTTTAGCCCGATTCACAGAGAGTTTGTCCGGATGCTCCAGTTAAAATGTATTCAAATCCCCAAGACACAATACAGATGTCTACATGGCACAGTAAAAAACATGTCTAGGTAAAAAGCTAACTCAAGTACTGGCAACACAGTTACATTAGTGCAAGGCTCTTGCAGACTAATTTACTTGTTGACAGTTATTGTTCTTCCAGAAGCTGGTTGGGGATCTCTAGCTAGCATTGCACTGTGCCGAGATGACATTCCCTTAGAGAAAACAGCCTTTGGTTTTAGCCTGAAACCATAAACGTGAATGCTACATCTAGCCTCAGCCGACAAAGAGCACGAGTCTCTGAGAGCAGTCAGAACCTTTTGTCAGCTTGGTCTAAGTACCAGGAGAATGGCGAAAGCAACAGTGCAATGATTTTCATCCTGTTTGGTATTTTTATTAATGAACATTTTATACTTCTGTCATTTATGATCATGTATAACATAATATATTCTACACATTATTGAAATACAAATATCTCCACAGAGTCTAAAGACTTGAGGTGATGCTATGATTGAGCCTGCAGAGTTCAAGCAGTAGACAGTCCCTGCCTCAAAGATGTAGAGTCTATTTAGATAAGATAGATAGTACATGTGGGTTTGAGGGGTAGAGGGAGGCGTGCACCGTGTGATAGCAACAAACAGTGTGCTAGTTTCACAACCATTCTTTTTGGAAGTGTGGGAGAGTGTGAAGAGAGGGAAGGTTAGTTATAAAGTTAGATGGAGAGGAAAGGGAAGGGAGAGAGCATTTTAGGAAAGGTGCTGGGCTGCGTAAGACAGGAGAGAACAAGAAGAAGAAACAGTACGTGGGGGTGAGGAGAACAGGAGGTGAAGGGTAGGAGCAAATCTTTAGCACAGCAGAAAGACGATAGTCAATATCACAGCAATTTCAGAGAGACGGGGCTTCCTACCCCCTTTGGCCATATAACAAGTATTTAGTTTGATTTAGTCATGTCAGTTGTGTTTCTAATGAGTTGAGCATGTCCACCTGCTATTTGACTGCTCTGGTTGCCCTCTGTTGATGCTACAGGGAGCCTAAATAACTTGCTTAGACTGTATATCCAAATTTTTAGTAGGCTGAACTTAGGTGACACAAACCCCAAGCTCTATGTCCAAAGGTCCCCATTTTGACTGCTTCTGCTGCAGTTCCTTTTATTATCTTCATTAGTTCTGAAAAGCTGGCAGATGGAAGCCCAGGGTTGTGACTTTGTGCATTTGGGGAAAGACAGAGTTTCACCCTAAGGTGGGAAGGTCACTGATAACAAAGTCATCATATGGAAAGTGCTACACTCTCATTTTCTGATTTTTCTCTGTGGAAGACACCAACTTAAAAATGAAGTCTCAGTTTTGAAATTCAGAAAGGCTGGTTTACCTCAGCATTTCTCTTTTTTTATACTTTTGCAGTTTCACCAAAAAAGACCTGTGTAAGCCAGCCTGAATATTGACATAAGCAACCAAAAGTTCAATTTTCTCTCAGGGAGTAGTAAATGGGAGGTATTTTCAGATATTTTTCAGTAGAACAGGGAGGTATTTTCGTTATTCATATTTTTGCATCTGACACGTTACTTTTTCTTTTTTAACATGTCTGCTTTTGAAGATTTTTTAAAATAGATTGAACAAAAGACTGCTAAAATTGGAAACTGTGTGAGACATTTTGGTATTATTCAATCGGAGACAAATCTGACACTGAGGACAGTTCTTGTTTAAGAACTTCCATGGAATGAACATGATCACAGCACAAAACAAAGAAAAATGTCAGTTCTCCTAGTTGTATGTTCATCATTTAAGTCTCACAAGGTACCTGAGGAAACAGGTTCCGTTTTGAAATGGTTGATCTGTTCTATTCAGTTATGAGTTATTTTTACAATGCATCAAGGCAAGTATTAAAAAAACCATACTTTATTAGATCATAATTCTCTTAAATAGTTTGAATAACAGTTTCTAGATTAGTTCAGGAATTCTTCTACTTATAATTTTTCATGTGAAATCCCCAGTCTATAAATGTTCTTTAAGTGATTCCTATTGAAATATGGAATTTAATGCTATAAGAATACAAACAACCAGCTGAGATTTTCCCTTTGAGGGGCACAGAAGAAATGAGTTCATGAAAACCTAAACATACACATTATTAACAGCTGAAAAGATTGGATAAGCATTTTTAAGTTTCTTTTCTATATTGAATCTCCTCTTTTGTGTTTCTACCAACTTTTTTAAATAAGGTAGCTCCTGTTATCTCAAGGTAACTTATATTTCTTCTATTACAATTCAGAATATATTAATGAATTATGCCCTAAAAAGGAAAACAGCAGTTTCTTAACAGTTTGATACAAAGGTCTTTGAACTGGTAAGAACATCTCTACAGAATATAGAGCTTTTCACCATGCATTAATTGTACACAGCCACCCTACCTGCACTCTGGAGATTTAGATGACAAAGCATGTGTAAGATTATCCCCTCTGTCTTGAAGACCATTTGCCGAGATGTAATTTGTGCTGGTTTGTCCAATGTAGTCTTAACAGCCCTAAGTAAAAAGCTTTCCAGTCTTTTTAGCATAGCAACACTGCATCACTTTGTTGCCAGGATAGTCTTCTCGATTTTCAGCTTATACTTACACTTGCTTAGTTTCACAATGTAGGCTAGAAATGTTGTATGTAAGACTTAAATACACCATTGCAATAACTTCATCCATAATTTGTTAGAACACCCAAGCTGAGCTTCTGAAAAGCAAACAGTACAGATAGTTCGTTGTCTGTCAAAGTACAGAAGTGGAAGCTCTGCTAATGTTTAGTCAGCCCAACTCATTGTGTTAGAAGAGATGTATTTTTACTGGGATCTGAGGGAATCAAATAGATCTTCAGACATTCTGTAGGGTCTTTGTAATGGGAGAAGAAAATTAAGCCTGTATACCTCATCCTCTAGAGCAAAGAAACTAAGAAAATATATCTGCCTTTAATCATGTAGTAATACCACAACATTACTTAACTCCCACCTTTGGTCTTTTAGGTACCCCAAATATTTCTTTATTAACCTGTCACTGTGTAATGTTCCCATTACTTCTTTAATGGCCATTTTGTATTAAGCCTTAAGAGACTCTTCCGCAGTTGACAGCAGAAGCAACAAGTATCTAACAGCATAAAAATGTAAAACAGAATTGTTAGTAAAATAATCTGCAGATTCTGGCACTGTTACCACAATAAATTAAAGATATTTAAATGCCTGTAGTTCTGAGGTTTGCTGTCAATGGTAGGATTTTTTAATAATTTTTAGATTCATGTTCTCTGCAATCGATTTTAATAGTTTAAAATTGTGAAGCTCTTTAGATTATTTAAGAAACACTGAAAACCTGAGACTTACTACAGCTTAGATCTTACTTAAGATGCCAAAAACATAACATCTTTTTCTCTCTCCTTTTTTTTTTTTTTGGTTTGTTTCATCGGTATGATTATTCTTTCTCCTGCAAACTCTCAGATTCTTTTTTCTCTTTGTCTTGTTCAAAGAAATTTTTATTTATTTGTGTTCTGGTAGATGCAAGTACATTAAACAATGTCCATACATACTCAATAGCAGTCAGTAACATTTATTTATGCTGCTTCTGTTCCTAGAAAGATTTCCCATCCTCAGAACCACCACTTGCCATCCCTGCTGTTTAATATGTGAATATTTGTTCCTTACAGTTAGACAATGACGATGTATTTGCAGTGAATTTAATACATGACTCTGTAAGCTTCGTATCTTGAGTCTGAGGGGAGTTGACAAGCTTCTCTAGAATTCCTGCTTGATTTTCTGCCTGGAAAAAAACAGAGATTTTTCCATACATATTTCACAGACCAAGTGTGAATGATGAGTAAGTTAACTAAAAACTCTGAGAAATGTAAAAACTATATTCTAGAACCCAGAGAAATAAATTCAGTTCCTCCTGTTGTTAATGCAAATTTCCTGCATGTAAAGCATCTTATATCAGAGCTACTGAGAGTGCTTTATGACATCTGAACCTGTTAATGAGCCATACTCACCCCTACTGCTCGATAACTCTAGTGAACCCAGATAAGGTACACCCTCAGTGAACTCTGCTCACTCCATCTATTCAAATACTGTATTTTAAGCTCTTTCCAACTGATGCAAATTGAAATCACCCCTTGTGCCAAGCACAGGATAGTCTTCTAAAATGTATTCTTAGCCATTCAAACACTGGGATCACTGCAAAGGAATGCAGATTACTTGCTAGTATTCTCACCTTTAAAGCTGAGGATGAAGATAATTTGCTTCAGATCACACTGTGCTGGGTCCTGCACAAGTATAGTCATTACAGTCCCTACTCCAAGAGTTAATTCTAGAAGACAAGACAAAACAGGCCATTGGGACCAACCACCTTTCTTGGGATGGGCAAGACAGAATAATAAAATTAAACAAGATATACACCATTTTTTAGCTTTGGTACAGGGAGGCATGAAAAGCAACTCCCATAGGCAGGTCTTGTATACAGCTTGGATTTTAGTAATAGTAAAATAATGCAGTAATACGGTGCATCTCATTGTTAGAGGTCTTACAGATGGGCTATTAAGCTATTTTTTCCCTTTGTTGGATACATGTCCAGATAGAAATGAAAGCTCCTATGGTATTTTTCAAAAGGAACAGCTCCAACTACTTCCAAAGATCCCTCTCCACCTAAAATAGGCTATGCTTTCGAGAGCTGAGTGTAGGCTATTGCTAAAATGAATAGCACATAATGAGTGCTGCATTTGCCTACACACCATTGCCTAACAACCAGTATCTAATTCATTACTGTAAAGCATTTGAGGATGTCATGAGCATGAAAGACACTATATAAAATGAAATTCTATTAGTCTCATTTAATAGTGTTTCAAACATAACACCATTTCCATGTAGTTTGAAAAGTAATTTAAGATATCCCAAGATAGATTACTCTAAGCTAAAATTTTAGAAAAGGTTCTTCTTTGCTTCTTGCTCATTGAATTTGCATTTAGTGATTGAATAGCTATTGCCTTAAAGGATATATCAATGAAATTACTAGGGATTTGCCAGTGAATTACTTTCAAAAGTAACAAAGCTTCACAAAAAGTATGTGTAATGGATATAATGTATTTGAGTTCTGAGCCATAGCTCAGCCAGTATAGGACTGGTGAAATACTATTAGAAATTTCAGCCAAAGTTTTAGATTACTTCAACAGATTCCTAGAATGTCGGCACACTCTGCACTCATGAACTGGCAAAAGAAGAAGAGAAGTTTCAGCTGTGCAGTAAACAAACAAAACAAAGACAATGATCTCATCAGTTTGTGCCAGCTGAAGCTAACAGTCATTGAAGAGGAAGTTACAGGATGTAAACATGTCCTTCTATCAGAAAAATTACTGGAAGATTATGCACTCTCTTGCCCAAGAATGTTTTCCTACAAGAGAAGTTACCTAGATGTTCCATGTATTGATTCCCATCTGGAATCTGATGCAATCCTCATGATTGGATTGCATGATTGCATTTGATGCATCCTCCTTATACATGACTGAAAATGTAAGTTTGCACCACCTTGTTGGCACTATTGGCATCTTCTTGTGCGCCTTCTGACAGAACCTACGGCAGCCTATGGGAAGTCAGGCAAGGGGAGCTTTATACAAAGGTGCCTGATTTTCTTTGGCTGAGAAGTGAAAGAGTAATGTGAAGGCCACGCTTTCTGTGTTGGCACTTAGAGCATCACATTAAACCCATGAATGTCACAACAGCATGATAATTTGAGATTAAATTCAGTGCAAGGCAGGACACCACAGTCTTGAGATATTGTAGGATTGGGCAACTGTTCATTTGCCTTAAAGAAGCTTATAGAAAGGAAATATGTTTAAACCTATCTGACTATTCAGTAAGAAAAGGCACCATGAGTTGATAATAATGTGCAAATTTCACAGCAGTGTCAACCAAACTAAGGCCAGGCACACAGCTGAAAAGAAAAAAAAATAAATAAAAAGGGAAAACGACTCCATTAGACAAGAAGAGTTTCCAGCTTCTTTCTTATACCCGCAGCTGAATGAAAGACCTCACCAACAGTGCAAAAGTATAAAGAAGCATTTTAGATAGCCATTTTTACTAGTTGAAGTTAGCATGCTTCACATACCAATTTACACTTCACACATCCCTTCTTGCATCACAACAATATCATCTATCACTTGCACTTTACGTGTATATCATTTAAAATAAGAAGAGCAGGATTTCTTGCTTTTTATGCACCCAGGAAGATGGTAGCCATATCACACAGGTATGAAACGGCAGCACATCTCTGCACACAATCCAGTCTCTTACAAGAGCAGAGTCTGTCTTTGCTGCTCCCCTGAGGTTGTGGAAGATTTGGGCTCTTGGCTCCAGGACAGGTACACTGTCAGCAACTGCCCATGGATTCAGACCCCTGGAGAAATCTCTCCATGCTGACGGCATTGCTACAAAAAAAGATATGAGCCTCACTGAGCTAGGAGAGATGAAAAATAAGGCCTGCTTTTCATGATGTGTTTGTTTATTCAGTGATGTCAAGAGGGAATACTACCAAAGTCTGCCCTTAAAGACAAGTTCTGCCCTGAAATGATACACTCTGTTGTGTGTTTATTTACTTTTTTTTAAAGAAAGAAAGTCTCACTCTGCTGTCAGTCTGTATTCAAAATCACATCTGCTGAAGTCAGGACCAAAAGTATGTTTTAATGTTTTTTCTTCCCCAAGTTAATCTGTTAGAACTCATTCTGTCAGAAAGGATGGAATTCCTTATTTATCTGCCATCAAAACCCAGATTTCTTAGAGGTGTTCAAACTTTCTTAAAATATGCCATTTTGATAAAAGAGACAAGTGGAAAAATTTGCTTAGTTTCCAGAAGAACTTCGTAGTGTGTGCGTGTGTGTGTGTGCATGTACTAGTGATCATTAGAGAAAGGAAAAAATGCAAAACTTGAGAGAATAATTTCATACAGATTCTAAATCTCAGTGATAACAATAAAAAATATTATTTTTTTCAATAAAATGCCTGGAAAATGGGATGTCATTTTTTAACCTGTCCCATTGAGAAACAACGTTCATACAAGAGTACCTTTATCTTCTGAAGAAGGAAGATCAGAACTTCAGTAGTCCTGGTCATTTTTCTTAGGACAAGTAAACAAAACTCTTTCAATATTTTCAAATGCAGCAATTACTTGAATCTCGTCTGCAATTTCATGTTGTCTCTCTAATGGCAAATTTCACACCCGTGACAGTATCATAAGCCTGAGAACCTTAGCTTGCTTCTTTAACCTGCTATACTCTAACTGCTGCAGTGAAGATATGCAGCTTCTTTACATGTAAATGTTTCTGTGCTTACCTATCAGTGATCTCAGGACGTTACTGGAGGAAAAAGTGCATTCTGTTAGTGCTTGCCTTTACCAGCTTCTTCAAAACAAATATTTGACCATCAGCAGAACTCCAAAGCTCAAAATCTTCTGATCTTCTCCTTATATATTATATTTAATACTTTCACTTTAAAGGAAAATGACATTCTAGTTTCCTATGTCCTTATGATAGACCTCATCATTAGTAAAAAGTATTTAATAATATGCAAGAGCAAAGTATTAATATTTAAAATCACAGCTTGTTATTAGCCTAATAAATCCAGCCTTCCATCTTTAGGGCTCAACATTTATCTTCCCCAACTGTTCGTTCCTGATAAACTACAAGTTCCCTGGTGGAAGGAGGTGTTTTAAGGTCACATTATAAAGTAACATGGACACAAGTTACTGATGATTTCCACAGCACTGTGCTTTCCTTTGATGATTAATACCATGCAAGAAATTGCCATACAGGACCTTTTTTTTTTTTAACTGGCACTCTTGTGTTATTACTTTCTTCCTCCTTTCTCTCTTTCATAGTAATGCATGAATCTGATGCTGAATGATACATTACCAACATGACTTAGGGCACTGACCTTAACTAAGGGCACCACAGATTCAGGGCATAACCTTAAACCTTTGTCTTAATATGAAATGCTCTAAGGGGTGTGCGTGCAGTTGTGAAGCATTTTCTGCTTGTTTCATGCATTCCAATTACTATGAAACGTGAGCTTTTTGTTAGCAGCAGTCTAGCTTTATGAAGTGCAAGTAGTAGCATATTTGGTATAGAAAATATTTCTTTCGTGTTTTTTGCAAGAGATAGAAGCCAGTACTGGGATAAGACAGAGATGGTCAGACCTCACCTCCTCTCAAGTCATAAGATGATCCTACTCTTTTAAATAAAGCAGGAGGGGTAGCACTTGTGACAGCCTGGCACCCCCGCAGCAGGGTCTCCTCATGTCACAGTCAGATAGCATTGGAAGACTATGTCTATACTGTCGAATAGGACCTGTCAGGGACCATTCTCACACCATTCTCAGCCCATGGCTTGCCCCAGTGCTACTTGTTTGTACAGACCCATCCAAAGAGGGATGTTGCCATGCTGAATCCTGTCCCAAATCATTTCAGCAGCTGTTGCAGGCCACCCTGCCCAGAAACCCACACCAGAGCTGAGACAGGGGGCAGAGAGCATCTCTTTGGGATTGCTGCCTGTTAAAGTCATATTTTGGAGGAAATCCTCTCCTCTGCTGAGGTTTTTGGGAAAAAAAGCTGCTTGGATCAAGAGCTGACATCTGCATACCCATGGCCTGTGAGACAGAGGTGGAGGCAGGCTCCCACACCCCTTATTAGTAACTGTTGACGCCTGGCCGTTTTTCCTTTGGGTTTTCCAGCTGGACTTGTCAGCTGTGGTTAAAACTAGTGAATATCTGGGATGTTTTCATCTTGAAGACAGCTGTGGGGTAAGGGACAGGTAACCACTAGCTCAGCTTACCCACAGGGCTGGGATTCAGTCACTGAAGATGCTTGTATAATTTCAGGGATCGTAAGGGTGAGAGCAGCCCCACTGCATATTCTCAAAGCCAGCTTTGAAGGTCTGAATGTTTTAACTCTGCCTCTGAAATCAGCAGATTGGACTCGGCCTCCATTGTTCTGGCTGAGGCGTGCTTTGGGGCATCAGTCCCTGTTAAGGGGAGTTCCGCCAAACCTAAGAGCTCTGGATTGCCCAAGCCTTCTGACAAAACAGGCTTAGTTACAACATCTACAACAAGTGTCTGAAATGGGAAAACAAAATTAGATTAAAAAATTTATGCCAAAGACAAGTGACAAAGATAAGCAAGTTTGATTGGGAGTCCCTCATCTATCAAAGAAATAAATGAAGCAGTACTTCAGACAGCTCATTTCGGTGTCAGACCCAGTGCCATACCACTCACTCCAGCTTCCGTATGAAATTTATTTCTTTCTAAATAAGCACTTTCTTTCGTTCAGTATATCTGTTTTGTGGGATGGTCATTTTCATACCTTTTCTCAGGAAGTCCTAGCATATTTTAGTGCAGAGCACAAAACAGAGGAGGATTTCCTCCTCCATTAACACTTTGATTTAATAACTTCAATTACTCTAACTAGATATACACACAGAGAAATAAATATAAGTTTCACACTTCATAGTTGACACAATTCAGAGACTACAAGAAAAAAGCCCCCAGAGGTGCAGGCTATTTAGGAGTAAAGTTAAATCCCTAAATAAAGCAGAAATATATAAAGGACTAATGTCCTTTCCTCACATTGCCACTTGCCCTCAAGTGTATTTATATTTATATATATATTATATATATATGTTTGTTTTTTATTTTGTCTGTTCCCCCAGGAGAAGCCCAAAAGAGAAACAGAGATGGCCAAATTGACAGAGTCAATGAGTGAGTACAAATAGGAAGTTCAACCACTTTCTTTTTCCATCTATCCCCCTCCCTTACATAATGCCACAAAACCAGAAAATAGTGCTTGCATTCAGGGATCTCATTCAGCCCTGTCTTCACTCCTAACTTCACCATAAATCATTCCACTCCTAAAAAAAAAAAAAAAGAGGAATGCCCAAAACAAGGACTGCTATTTCCTTCATGCACTGTTTAAATCAACTGGATTTGGACCTAAATCCAGCAAAGCAGCTATTACGTGTTTGACTTCATGAGCCTGAGTTTTACTCAAATAGAATGTAACTACTTGTGTTTAACAAATGCCTTATTTACTTGATTTGGGTTAGTGCATACATTTCTTCACAAGCTTACAAAAGGTTGCACTAAATCCAGTGCAATTATTCAGACTGTTGCCTGTGCCAGATTCATCCAATAGGAATTATGCCCTGAGATATATGTGGAAAGCTTTCTATGGATTTCACTGGTTTCTAAGAGGTGTGTGTTGTCTTAAATATGTAATCAACAAGAGGTAGTTTGTATTTCTGCCATAATACAGGATCTAGGTAATGGAGTACTACCTATAAACACTTGTAGCTGAGAGACTCAGAATGGTTAATCTATTTCTGAACAAAATTAGGAGGCAATTTAGAACAAAATACTGGCAAACCACAGGCTCTTTCTCAAAACTTATCTAGCTCCACAGCCTATGCGAGCTTAGATAAATTGACTTTAAAAGGGAGAAATCTGTTTCTCTGCTCAGCCAGAGACTATAGAAAGACAGAAACACAGATATGCATGACTCATTTACATTAGAAAGTTGTTTCCAGATAATTTTTTTCTGTTAGTTTATGAATTACTGCTCCTAGGGGTATGCTTCCCTACCTTTTTGCTCTCCCAGTTCATTTCACTTCCTTTTGAAATCATTCTCTGTATCTCCTTACATATGCCATTACAGGGCAGAGTCACCCCTAGCTATAAAAAATTATTTCAGGATCAGAAACAACCTATCCCACAAAAAGGTGCTGCAGACCTGGGAGACATGATAGAGGCAGCAGAACATCCAGGTGGCAAAGACCCCACTCCTAAAGCTTCGAGCACAGTTACAGGATGCAGAAGTCAACCTGAGAGCTTCTCTCCCCACGGGGAGAGCATTGCTAATCAGTAGCAGACTACAGGCAATGGCATAAGATGCATGGCAACCTACTGATGGGTAGTTCAACTCTCATTAAAGCCCTTGATGGAGGTGTGCGTTGTTATCTGAATGCTGTTCTGTCCACCACTACTTCTCCCACACTGTCTGCATCTCATAAGACCTGGCAATATTCAAGTTTCTAAGTCAGATTCACAGATGAGATTTTTAATTTTTTGAGCTACCAACAGGGTACACATTTCTATACCTTCTGCAGTATTCATAAGCAGAAAGAAGTATTTCTCCATGGTGTAGTAAAGCCTATATGGTATCAGTAGAAATGTCAACAATACAGTTTAGCAAGGCCCAAAAGGACAATGATACCAGACCCTAGAGAACCCCTGTGCTATAAGGAACGTCACTTTTTCTCCATTAATCTCTGTCAATGTACAATGTCATTCTTAGAAACATCCCGCGACCCCATCACTTCTCTGGCATTACTGGATGCTGGATATCTGTATAATTATGTCCCAATGGAGGGGTGGAAGATGGATGGAACAATGGTGGGATCTGTTATCAAAGGTGGAAGCAGATAAGTAGTATCTGTTCTATGTGTTAACTACTTGCTGGACTTGGCACAACCTTTCTGAAACAAGGTGAATGAATCTCACCAAAAAGTGTCAGGGCAAAGCAAGTAGACTTTCTGAATGGTCTGAAGAGTCAGAGGAGCAGCCTCCATAAATCTTTATAACTGATCAGGAACACAAGCTCAAAAATGCACTTTGAATTTCCTTTAGGATGTGTGTTTGTCTTATGAAGTACTTTTATTTTGCTTCTTTAATACAGCATGCTTCTTAAAATGATTGACTTGCTGCTTTCTATAAGGATTTGTTCATACTTCATGCGAGCCTTTTATGAAATTTTCAGATGATTTCATGACATTTTTAAATATTTTTAATAAATGATAAACTGTGTTGCAACCTGGAAAGAAATTTCTTCCTGAACGTACCACAGTGCCCATTTTAAAGCTAGTGCAGATTAAAAGGAAATGAATGGAATGGGGAAGCAACAAGCTGGCATAGGATGGGCCTCTGGTTTGGACTGCAGGGCCTTTTTCCTGGAACTGAGAAAATAAAGAAAGGCCTTTGAGGCCTTAGAGGGTTTCAAAGGCCTCAAGAAGTGGCTTGATAATGGTACCAATATAATAAAATTATTATTTTCCTTTCAGTTTCACCCAAGAGCTGTGCTTCTTGTCTCTTTCCTCTGTTCACATCTCTGCACAGTTCCAGAAAAAATCAATCACCTTCCCTACACTGCTCTTTTTCTCTCTATCAAAATGCTCTGATGAAGTTACCAAGCACTGCTCTCTGCTCCTTCTTCTCCATAAAGATTCTCTGGATGTTTCTGCAGTAAGAAAATCCCCGTACCTGAGATTCGCGTCACATTGCACGCTAAGAGCAAGACTGACAGAACACTGATGCAGTAGTTGTTCCAAGTCTGTTATCTTCGCCAGCAGGGATAACAGTCTGTATTTTTGTCACATTTTGTATTTCCATTCTCAGAGGATCTGTCGCATTGTAGGAAAGCTTGGTACAGAAAAAAAGTGTTGTAATACTTTCTGTCCTGTTTCTATAGGACTTCTATGATTATTGAAAGATACAAGGTATCATGACAGAGCCTTTTACTTGTGTGTGTTGAGACAACTGTGTGCCTTGAAAGTTTAAAAAAAAAATCATTAAAATACAACAGTCAAAGTGCAAACTAGAAAGAAATGTTGTGCTAAATGTTTAGGGATAGTCCCTTAGAGCTGATATTGAAGTAGAAATGCATACCAAATAAGACCACTCTTTGCCCCAAGTTATTATTTTACAACACTTGCACAGAGTTAATAGAAAGCTGCCCAAGAATTCCTTTATAATACCTTGACATCCATATGCATATGCCTGAATTGAGCAATTTACCTCATATAATCTCAGAATATTTAAAAGCTGAGCAGGAAAAAAAAATAAAAATAAATAAATGGCAACCAGAAACCAAATTATTTTCCCCATGGTTTTCTCCTGTTCCTGTTCTCGTGCTTCCCATGCACTGGTGGTAATTTTTAACTCAAATGATGTCATCATCTTGCCTGCAAATAGCTAAAGCACAGCAAGCAATGTAGGAGAGCAAATATTAAGTGATACAGGAAGGTATCAGATGTTCAGCCTGATGTAGTTGGCCAATATGAAGAATTAGATATTCAGAGAAACATCCTATACGGAGCTATTCAGTCCTCAGGAATGATCACCATTTTGAATACTCTGGAGAATAAGAATTGTTACAAGACATTTGGTGAGTAGCCAAATATGATAACGCCTTGATAGTACCTTAGAAAAGTCCTGTTAGGGTCCAGCGTCGTGATATTGACAGGAATTTCCTCTTGAGTTCCATCAGTTTCTTCTCCTGTTATCCAGTTAGTCAAGGCATACGGCATGTTCCTGAGTTGCCTTGGGTGAAAGCAAGCTGTCTACATCACAAGCCCTAAGTGGTATCTGTGGGATGTCTACCTTATCCCAGGGGCTAGCTGGTTGCTTCTTTTGCAACATGATGGCTCACCAGCTTGGATAGCACCTGCAAAGCTCTCCTTAGGGTCCTGGTATTTCTAAAAGCCCTGCCAGAGATGTGCTTTTTGTTGAAGACCAAGTGAGAATGTCAGTGTGTCCCTTCTCTTTCATCCATACTGAGCTCTGAGGTCTCCAGGTCACTGGTGTACAGATGAGTTTGTACAAACTCTTCTCCCTTAGGTAATGAGGAAATCCAAGGTCTCAGCTCCAAATTTTGCAGAAGCATGGATGTGGTGTGCCATATGATGGCTGCAGCATAATCAATGTGTGATATGAGCGGTGTGAACTCGCTATTGGCTAGAATGGAAAATGGGCAAGGTTGGATGCCTTAAAGCATTTAAACAGAGAAGTGACAGACAATTAAGATGTACTCTGGCCATAGGGGCATATCAATAAACAGTCATGTTTGTTCTGCTACCCAGTTAAACTGCATGGTACACCTGCATGAAGACAGCCAGAGGCAGAAGAGTTGGTTTAAAATAAGGAGGTTCCTTCATTTGTTGCAAAAATGTCCACTCCAAATGTCTGTAAATTTACTTCCAAAGGCAGTGGAATAATGAATACTGAGACCTTAGATGACTCCAGACAAAACCTTCTGAATTTGGCATGCCATGCATTTTACTCGGGGGGAGGGGAGGGAGGGGGTGGTGGGTAAAAAAAAAAAAAAACACAAACAAAAAATCAAGCTAACCAGAAAGAATTTCAGGAGCAGACAAACCCTAGGAGAGACCTGGTTTGTGGTGGAGTGCTTTTCCCAAAAGCTTTCTTTTTCTTCTCTACAGTATCTGAATCTGAAGTGTCCCTATTGCTCTCTCATATTTGTAGAGAGGGTTCATAAAGAGAAAAATTTTTCTGCTTTGAGTTACTTTAAAGTCACATTTACATGTGCCAGTGTAGTCTGGAAGTTTTTGAGCGATTCTAATTATTTTGAATTATTGCTTTATGACACACAAGAAAAATGTGTGGTATGTTTACAGTAAATTCATATCCACCATACTCTGTCTTGCTATAGGACATATAGGACCTTTCTACTTTAACTTTTTTTATTTCCCCCATACTACACCTTTTATCTTTTGTTCAGAAATGTAATCTTTTTCCTATCGCATCATGAGTTGGTGGTGCATGCATAAATGCTATCTTCTGTGAACGCAACACCAGTTGTGCATACACAGAATCAGGACTTTGAAGAACTGAACCCAAAGCCATGTCATCAGTCTAGAATACTGATTCTTCAGTCTCAGAAAGCATTTCCAAGTACAAATATGCAGTTCAACATTTTCCACTGATATCAAGTACCATCAATTCATTAGAAAGAACAGATTCTTACAATGCAAAATTCAAGTGCAAAAATGCCAAAGCATTCAGAAAACTCATTCAAGAAAGTAATTTGCCCGTGCATGGGGAAGTTAGAGTCATTTATTTTCAAGATACTCAGCTATCCTTTTATGGTTACCCATTTTATGAGGGTGTGCCAAGAGTGAAATAGGAAAGCTGTTTCTTCCACACTGTGTATTTTCATAGTCTCTTACTTTTCAGTAAGAAAAGAGTTCTGTTGTAATAGTTACTTCTGGAGGAGTAGTCTTGCAGCAAATATTGAGCCATAGAGATAAATGTTTTATTAAGTGGAACATCTAATTACTGTTGATTTGTTACTGTATATACAGGTTGATAACAATTATTTCAAAATTAACTCCTTAAATCTTTGGTCAAATTTAAATTACAAGTAACCAGAGCGAGGATTTTTATTATTATTATTATTAATAATAATAATACAGTTAATAATAATAATAATAGCAATTGTAATGATGTTGTTGCTATTTCAGCAGGAATTAGCTGATGTATATAATGAAAAGAACAGAAAGAACAATGCTCTTATCATTAAATGAAAATGTAGTCTATTCTTCATGGTAAAGGTCAGGTTTTGAGAGAAGAATGAAATTCTAAAGCAGGAGTTCATTATGCAAGAAAGCAAGAAGTTCTATTGTTTCAGTGATGCACTAGCAGGGGCTTAGAAGAACTGTGAACTTATATATGCAATAAGAAACAAAAGAAACTTGTCTTAATAAGGAAGCCAATTGACAGTACTTCCAGTCCTCAGTATACAACAATGTGAAGAATGTTTGCTTTGCATTCTCTGAGCTTTTAAGGGTCTTGTCTTTAAATTCTCTCTGCAAATGCGAGGGACAGAAAATTTTTTTTCCCATATAAAAACCAAGACTTTCATATAGTCATATGATTCTAGGAGCTTAGATTTTTCAAGAATGTATTAAAATTTGATAGCACTGCTAGTATTACTTTGCTAAGCTAAAATATTTGTGAAAATTAAACTGAGGGATGAGATAACCAACAGCTGAATTATGAATGAAGTCTGACTTTCTGTTTTTCTAGTTAGGAACAGTGAATATATTTAGGCTGCGTAGTGCCACTTCTTATTGAAACACTATATTTCCTGCTACTTACACCTTTAACATTTATTCTGTTGAGGTTGTCATTTTCCATTGTAGGTGTGTGTTTCAATACTTCCCTTACTTTTATCAGCTCAGGATCACCCATTTCTAAAATGGAGGCTATGGTCAGTCTGATACTATTTAAGAATTCTCGGTGCCTTTCCTTTGCATTGCTACGGTCCACAGCACAACAAAGCTGGGTTTTTCAGTCACATGCTTCCCAGAGCAAACACTCATCTTCTATGCTAAATCTAAATGGTCTAGACACAAAGCTATTAGATAAAACACCTCCAAAGCTTCCCACAGCACTTGTTTCTACAGAACTCAATCTACAGTCATATTGCAGTAACATCTTCTGATCAGCACTAGGGCAAAATTGTGAATCCATATCAGATTTGGTATAAGATACATTTAAGTGTAACATAGTCTTTAGAGGGGAAATACACGACGAGAATTAGTTTAAGCATGTGCAGAAATTTAATTTTGAAAGCAGAAGTCACTTCAGATTTAAGTACCAATTTTTGAGGACCTTGGTACAGGATGGAGTTGCCAAAAATGTGGGTTAGGTGGCTAAAGCTTTTTTTGAGATAACATTTTCTCATCATACCCTAAATATGGGTATGTTCACATCTGGGCCAGTTAGCATTGCACCCTTAACTGTCTATTTCCAGCTATTTGGGTCTCGGCTTCACAGTTTTAATGCTTTTCTAGTGCAGAACTTTTTCTATTTTTATTTAACATGCACTTAAATCTTCCGAAGGTGCTAACCAACAATGGACTTCAGTTGCAGAAGTGAGCAGTGTGCAGTGCTGAAAGAAAAGACCACAGAAAGAGCAGGAAGTCCATATTCACTCAGGATAAAGAAGTCATTAAAAATGTCTAATCAATTGTCTTCACAGAGAACAGATGAGTTGAATTAAATGGTGAAAAACAGGATCAATGTTTCTGAAAGCTGTAGAAAACTGTCTGGCCTGGATCAGGCTTATTGAGCTATCAAGCAGATAAGAGACCGTAATGGATTTTAGTTCTAGGAAATAAGCGTAGCATGATGAATAGCAAAGAATGCTCGTCAACAGTAAAGGGAAAAACAATCCTGAAAAAAAAGGTATCTGAGATGTACAAGAACAGCTGTTAAACAGGTAGTACCATAAATGTATTGGATTTTGAGACCCTTAGACTTTGAAAACGAGTTGCAAAGGTGTCCAGAATCAATAAATGGAAAATGTCATAGAACATGGTAGGATAAACTATTTGATGTGGAAGAAAAATACCCCACTTCATTGGAAAAAGGGCCAGTTGCATTATTCAATACAAGCAATGAGAGAAAGGTCTTATGATGGTATTTTTGACAGATGTCTTTTAAAAGCCTTATAATCGGGTATTAAATTAATCCCTAAAGCTAGACTATATTCTCCCTGTATTTTTCACCTGCCTCCATTGCTCTTCAAACATTTGACAGGGGACAACAACAACTATATTAACCATATTACAGGCAAAATAATGCCTACAACGCATTAACTCAAACTGTATTATTTCTGAACCAATGCCTGAACTCACAGCTCAGGCCCTTTCAGCTTTATTTACTGCTATTCCTTTTACCATGAAATATCTTGACCTACAATGGAAGAGAAAGCCAAAAAGACTCCTGTGAGAGTCATTGTCAACAGTAAGAGAGCTGTTAAAAGATAAACCAATAAGAATGAAGACACCTGTAAGATCTGTCCTCCTTTGAGTCAGTGCAGCACTGTTTCCAGACGCAGGGATAGCAGCGATTGTGCAATGTTCTGCAGCCCAACATCAGTCTATCCCAGACTGCAGCGTTGCTCCCTTTGCTGTCTCAGCCCAGGCATGTTGCACCAGCATATCTCTCTGCAGAAAAGGAAGGACACAGTTGTGTGCCCCTGCTGATCCTCACTGTTAGCACTGTGCACTGCATGAAATTCTGCCATGTGATGAGAGATTGCTCCTTCTTCCTATTATCATCCCTCCTGTAAAAAATTCCTCTATCTCCCCTCTTCAAATATTTGCCAGCTTGCAGAACTGCTCTCTAATCACCTTGTAATTAAACTGCAGAATTAGATCTTATAGTCCACTTCAACATTCAGGGCCTCCAGTCCTGGTTGTTCTTTGCTGAACTCCCTCCACTTTGTCATCATCGTACTTCATAAGTACATTTCTTAATCCACATACCTATAAAGCAAATGCTCAACACAGAAGTAGCAGCAGCAAAGTTACACTGAGAAGCCTAGCTCTTACAATGGCGTGTCCCATTTCACCTGGAAGTCTTCCACTGGATATCAGTCGAAGCCCTAACTTCGTTTTCTTTTCTTAGTTTGGCTTAATGACTTACTTGGAAAAGGAAAAGGAAAAGGAAGAAACATAAAAAGAGAAAAGGAAAGGAAAGGAAAGGAAAGGAAAGGAAAGGAAAGGAAAGGAAAAGGAAAGGAAAGGAAAAGGAAAAGGAAAGGAAAGGAAAGGAAAGGAAAGGAAAGGAAAGGAAAGGAAAGGAAAGGAAAGGAAAGGAAAGGAAAAGGAAAGGAAAGGAAAGGAAAGGAAAAGGAAAGGAAAGGAAAGGAAAGGAAAGGAAAGGAAAGGAAAAAGAAAAGAGAAAAAAGAAACAGGCTGCTATAGCTGACCATTGTTGAATATAAAGTAACTCATCAAAATCAATATTCATCCAAAATAAAATCCTGTTTCCTCAGGACAGACACAGCAATTTCAGCCCAACTGATGGAATATTACCTTAGATAAATGCATTTCTCTTCACCCTTCCTGGCAGCACCATCTTGCGGAGATGGGAGATGTCAAAAGACAGATATCAGAAAAAAACTGTAATGGCCATCATATCTGAGGGAAATACTTTTCATAGGGCATACAGCCTATGAAACACTTTGCCACTAAATACTATAGAGTAAATAAAGAGTTTAAAAGAATCCTGGCAGAGATGGGCTGCTGAGCTACAAATACACAGTTTAGAATCTCAGACATTAAAATACAAGGAGTTAGAAGGAGATCATCCACTAGGAGGGAGGCTAGAAGGAAGTGATCCACTAACCAGTAAAGACTAGGCAAAAAGTTCTTCTGTGGATGGTTTCACAGAACTTCACATCAGTCTGCTTGAGAGATTAGTTTCTATCTCCCTCGTCATCACCGATGAACGCCACCTATTACCATCGCCACCACTAGCCCCACATTAGGACTATCACCCAGCAGTTAAGATAACTTTCCCTGTCTTCCTATAGTCTTAAGGCCAGGAATCTTTTTAACCCGCTGTCAGTATGGACGACCTGTGTCCACCTGAGCAGTAGTAAGAGCTCTAAGAATGGCTGCAGAACTATTCCAGTTTGGTCCTGAGACCTCAGAGATCCTATCGAATTCCCAAAGACAATGTACCAGCTTACAAAGAGACAGAAAACCCATGACACTTCTGAAGCTGAGAAGAGTCACTGCCGACTGTTACAAGGGCTTTCACTGAGCCCTGTCCTTCCCCAGCTGGCTTCTTCCTCACACGGCTAGAGAGGGGGCTGAGAGAAGTGTGGCCAAAGAGACTGGAGACGAAACCCACAATGTATCTGGCTTCTATAAACACATACTTTCTGCCTCATCTCCATCAAGTCAGTTGAATTTTAGGGTTATGTAAGTGATTTGGCTCAGTCCTTGGGTGAAATTTAATTGCTTGTTTTATCTAGGAGGTCAGATCTGATGGTCCTGTCTGACTCCCAATCCATATCCCATATGTCTTCACGCAGCTCACGCTTTATGCATGGAACAATATCAGGCTCTGTTCTACTACAACTGATTTGTGAATGACTGATACAGAGATGATTACACTTCCAAATCATGGACACTTTAAATTACCATTTTCGTTCATTCACAAGAACTAAATTCACAGAATGATTGTCATCGTCTGACATATTTATCTTTGTCAAGCTGAGCCTGCTATCTCTACATCGCAGGTTTCCTCTGTTGCTCCCAGGAACTTACACAATGGAGTCACGTCACGTGTCATGAAGCATTTGCTTACCTAGCTACAAATCAAAAGGACAACAAATAGCATGATTACTTGTCCTTAAAAGTGGCACATTTTTGTTGAGTTTAGAAAACCTATACTTTCACTTGACAGATTTGGGAGGCAGTTTAAATATCCTGTTCTGCTCTGTTTTCTAGTATAGTTTGAATAGTTATTTTAATGATAGGCAAAGAAAAATTTTCTCTGAAACCTACTGAAACATAGGATGGTGTATTGGCGCACATTTTCTTATCTTTTCTTTTTTTTTTTTTTAATAAGGAAAAGAACTATCTACAGACCTCCTGCTAAGTCAGTTTGCTGCCTATGGCATATTGCTCTTGCATGCGGTTGAGTGTCTTTTTGGTGATAACATTATTATTTAGGGGAGTATTACTATTTAAGGCACAAGTAACTCATGCTGTTGTACTAATTTGTGGGTGAATGCTGTATATTTTTAGTATCCATTCAATCATATGTGCTGGGCTGTAATGTTTAAAAATGAATTCATGAAAAGCATGATACAAAACCCATTAAATTGAACAGAAAAACTCCTACTGTTTTTCTGCCTCCCTAATTTTATAAGGTGCCCATAATGTTAACATGAAAAGGAAGGAGAGAGACTCATAAACTAATTTAAATGATTTCTTTATGTCAGTAACTTTGAAAGGTATTAACCCTGCATTAAGGTATGACCTCACTGACTGCTAGTTGGGCAGAACAGTTCACACAATGGAAAGACTGCCCATGTCAAGGTCTTAAATATAGTTGCGTTGCCATGTCTTAATCATGTGACAGGTTTTAAAAACCCAGTGCTCTCTCGGTTCATTCTGTGCCCCTACTGCAAGAGATTCTGCTCTGGGTTTCGTCACGCAGTTTGACTGATGTTTACAGAAATCCCAAAGGCTTTGCAGGTGTAAGGGCAACGTTCAAAATGACCACGTTTCAAAACAGCTTGAAATGGTCTAGTTTTAAAGTACATTTCTTCAAATCAGTACAGTATACCTTGTCTTATCTTTTGGGGTAGGTCTGAAACAACCACACAGAAACCTGTTGTCAAAAGTGGACTGGTAGCAAAGTTTGTGTTGTCAGGCTGTTGGCACAACTCTGTTGTTCACTGTAGAGCTTTGTGCAAATGTCTGTGAAGGGGTCCATGACCGAGAGTCCCTTCCTCTGAGATACAGAGCCACAAGGAGAAGGAGGCAGTGGTTTCTATGGCCACTTTCACAGCTTGAATAAATGGATAAGTCTAAATGCTAAAGCTCCTGGACATGAGGAACCTTGACTTGAAGCCCTGGAGAAACATGGTTGGTGGGAGAGATTAACAGTGGGATTTAGGCTTCGTTCTGTGGAAGTGATTTAGTAAGAGCTGGTGTGTTCATGTGGGCCAGTTGCAGTAAGCGTCAGTTCTTTCCCCAAACACCCCACTGTTCGGGAGCAGACAGTTGGCTCCCTCTGCCTCACTAGCAAAGTCCAGTTCCCTATGAAACCTTTCACACCTTAATGCTCCTATTTTGGACACCCCAACTGTAATCAAATACTTCTATTCTCCCTCTTTCCCACTTCCACTTCCAAATCCTTGACAAAAGATACTGCAGATCTACATCTTCCCACTCAACAGCAGAAGGCCTTGAAATGCTTCTTAAATGCTGTTGAAATTGGTCAGTGGATTAATATTTTTTTTAAATTGTCACATTGAATGAGTGATAAACAGAATCCATAATAGTCTATGTCTTAGAAAACTAGGGTAAAAATCCAAGGCCTAACTTGATAAAGGCCTTTCCAGTAACCCTTGCAACCATTGTTGGTTTAAACTCAGGTATCCTTTTTCCATGGCATTAAACAAACAGCTGAAGGAAAATAATTTAATAATTTAAGAATAAGAGGAGGACAAAAAGCAGCCAAATTATACAAAATTTAAAATGTACAAGGAAAATGAGTGCTGAGAATGTGTATTTTTAACTTGAGCAGTGCTGTTAGGTGGTGGGTTTTAATTTTAAGAAACTCTTTTCAAACTTCCTTTGGAACAGAAGAGAGGTATGCCATTGTGGCAAAACCATTTATTTTTTTTTAAAAAAGAAAATACACTGAGAAGGGGGCTGGGGGAATCTCATCTTTATCAAGAGATTATAATTTCAAATTAAGTCTGCATTGTGTGTTACTATAGAAACTCCCATTTTGTGGCATGTTTGTGGGGAAAAAGTCAAAAGTTGCATTTTAATGAAGGTAGATCACACATGAGCTTCCTCAGTAAAGCAAAATAAAATAGATGTTTCTATCAGAAATTGAATAATTACCCAAAATAAGGTGAGCTAATTAAGGTCATGGGGAAGGGATATTAAATCCTGAAGTGACAATATGTTATGTTGATTTTTCAACACTAGTCTCCGCCTTACAGATTATGTATTAGATACTGCGGGAGTGTGATGGATTGAGAGGCTTGTTGCCATGGCAATATTTGCTGCTTTGCTGGTATTCCCTACAGAAAGTAAAGGATTTTTTTTTTTCTACTCAGTTAGACAAATTGGCTATATATAGCAAGAGATGTTGGAGAACTGAAACAGCAGAATCTGGTGAGGGGAGTCTTGGGGGAAGGACTGACATTTATAAGTCTTAAGAAATCACAATAGACTACATACCAGTGAGGACTGAGGAGGGCTGCTGAAAGAAAGAAAGAGAAAGGGAGAGGGATGGAGAGAAGGAAGGAAGGAAGGAAGGAAGGAAGGAAGGAAGGAAGGAAGGAAGGAAGGAAGGAAGGAAGGAAGGAAGGAAGGGAGTGAAAGAGGCTTATGTCATATATACATAGTATATCTTGTGTTTAGGGGCAGGGAGGCCAGCAAAGGAGAATAGGTGATGTTGCTTAAAAGAAAGGTACAGCTGCTGTTGATTGACTATTCTTGAGGTGGTTTATATCTTCAGGGAGAGCTAGGAGGTAAAAACCTCTAAAACCAAAAAAAAAAAAAAAACACAATGGAAATGCTTACCACTGAAATTGTCAGTGTAAATCACAATTTAGGCTCCAAATATAAGACGCCTTCTTCTGTTCTTTCTTTTTTTTTTAATCTTTGCTCACAGCATTTTTAAAGCAAGGTGTTGATACCATTTCTATCCTCCTCTTGGCACAGTGAAAGCAAATGTGCTTCAGTCAGATGTTAGGGAGTACTGTCTCTTATGTATGGTTCAGTCTGTTGCTCGGAGGTGTGGGAAGAGTGTGACAATGTGCTTTCATTTTAATATTAGCCCATCTCAGCCAAGCATCTATGGATTACTGCAGAGGAAAAAAAAGACTGTTTTGTTTCTTCCTCTTTTCCACTCCTATCCCTTTTATACACAGAAATGCATCAAGCAATCTATAGTATTTGCACTGAGGCTTATAAAGTCACTACCCCAACAAAACTGACCAGGCAGCTCTAACTGCCCTTGGTTCTAATTCACTTGCCATACCCCTAGCCACTCTTTCTTCCTCCTTTTTATGCCAGTCATCCATTACAGTTTTTCATTTTTAGAGTATCAGATACATACAGTAACCTGTACAAAAGACAATCTGTGGCAAATCATTAATACAGCTCTTGCACCAGAGAGTTCAGGCTTACATGAAAGAAGAGCATCATAAGGAATATGTTCTTCACTGACCACGACTGACTGGCAGTTTCATGACTATGGGGCATCCTGAGGAAATGCACTTTTAAAGGATACAGGATGAATAGACAGAGGGGAGAAGAGCAGGTCTATAACCAGGATCTGATTTCTGAAAGGCAGAAGCAGCTTCAATTTAATAATAGAAAAAAAAAAACACTGGAAGAGAAACAGAAAAAACTGGAAACACAAGTGCAACAGTGAACAGTGGAGGAGCGGTGCGAGAGTATACATGTGCAGAGGCAAGGAAGGGGAAATCTTAGCAGCAGCTTTGCAGGCTGTATTTCAGTCTATGTTATTCCATAGAGCGTGTATTACAGCAGTTTTAGTGATGTGATTAGATAGAAAAGACATATAAGATCATTATAAAAACACTTAACCAATTAGTGAAGAAGTGAGGGAAAAACAGGGAAATTAGAGAAGATACTGAAATTATGAAATGCTATGGAGACAGAAATAACAGAGCCCTCTGTTCACACCAATGACTAGAACTGGGAATGAAGACAAAAGAGGTTTTTTGGAAGGGAGGAGTAAGAAATCCTTCCTTAGACATATTAACATTCAGCTGTCAGATAGAACAAGAAAATTAAACTAGAAATCAGAAAATTAATTACAGTTCAACAGAAACAGAGAAAAGTTGGGAGGGGGGAAGAGAATGATGAGAATCTTAATATCCTATTTTCACCTGTATAACCTCATAAAATCCGCACCTCTTTGAAAGTACAGGTACTAGAAGACAAGTCCTCACATAACTCAAGGTTCAAAACCACTATGCAGCAGGGTGGGGGACAATGAACAGGGATCAGAAGTAGAGTGACTATTGGTAGAGAAGGATCAGGCTAATGGGAGTGGGGCTAAGTGAACAATGATGGCAGGGATGGAAGTTTTCGCTCCTTTCACCAACAGATGTATATAAACCACACAGTTCTTGAATCAGAGATTGCTGGAGAAGGAGGAGTTGCCTTTGGGTTTTTTGGTTGGTTTTGGTTTGTTTGGGGTGTCTTGGACTTTTTTGTTTTGTTTTTTTCTGAGGGGAAGGCTGTTTCATTACCAATAACCCACACAAAATAAATGAAAAAATGCAGCGCGTCATGGAAGAAGGCATAGTAGGATCATCAGGAATGAATAAGAGTCTGTATGAAAGAGGCTATTAGCAAACTGAGCAGGAGCACTTTCAGATGAGTAGCTCAAGTGAATGATTTGACAGAAGAAGACAGAGAATTAGGGCTGTCTGAGGCAGACTGTGTCCCTTTGGAAAACCTTAGCCACAGTTTGTCTCTCCGTGATCAACACTTAGCATTTCAGAAGCATTAACAACTTAATCATCATTATGTTTTTGAAACTTACCAATGGAGACAAAACCATGTGTCCGACAAAACCATACTGTCCTGTTCCTGACATCTGGCTATGAAGCCAATTGCACATTGTGCTTAAATAAGCGCTAACTGTACACCTGTACGTAGCAGAAGTTTGATTTGCTTTGGCATAAAGAGTGAGGATCTTAAGTTTCCACACAGGGCTATAGGTTACCCTGCCAAGATTTTCAATAGAAAATGTAAAAAAATTGACCAGAACAAAGAACTGTATGGGCTATGTAGTATCAGGCATTCCCGAGGTGGCAACAGAACAACAGATGTGGTGTTTCAGCTTTTGTCTCCCACCAGCACTGGGGAAGCTATTAGAGAAGCGTCTGTTATTGATTCACACTGCTTAGAATCCATTTATACTGGCTGGTTTGGGAGCCATTATAATTTACAGTCTGTCATGTAAATTGTTCTTGGTCTGTGAAATATTGATCTATTAGATAGACACGCCATGCATGCACACTGAACACATGGACTCAAAATCCTCAGGGATTTTGCTTTTTAAACAGCAGATTATTGCCCACGTTCACTAACTACTTCTACAAACAGCTCAGTAATTTCAGGCTTTAATACCCTCCTCAACTCTCTTCCCACATAACTAGAGGTAACATTTGATGTACTAGGGATTAAAGACCTGACTTTTTTTAATTTAAAATAAAGTAATTTTCATGTGCACAAAGTATTTCTTAAATATCTTATATTGAGATATATACACACACATATGTGCACAGATTTATCTGTATATAAATGTATATGTATTTTACACAACCTTAGATTAGATTGGAAGAGGTGGTGATGGGCTGGCTTCTTGGGTGAGAATTTGTTTTGGCTTTAAACCTTACATTGCCAGTAACATAAAAGAGAAACTATGTACAGCTGATCTGTAAATGACAGTGATATATGAGAGTAGCAAGGAAAAAGCAGTTGTGTCTATACATATTCTGTGCCCATCAGTCCGCAGTAAAAAGGCTTGAAGCAGCTGTGCTTTCAGAGCACCCTCAAGTTTGGAAGTGCCAGTACTAACATGCCAAGGTCACACCACTTGCTCACATGTTTCCTCCTGGGTTGTCCCCCAGGACTTTCGACACGGTATCCAAGTACTTTGTAGACAATAAAGGAAATTATTTCTGTCTCCACTTTGCTGACAGAAACTGAGATGGGAGTTACCTGCTAAAGGCCACCAAAGGAACCGGAGACGAGGGCTACAACTACTGATGTCCTGAGCCCCAGTTCCTTTGCATCCCAGTTGGCCTTCTGACAAAGGTGCTAAGCCACAGCAATGTCAGGTGCAAAGGCTTGGTAACTGAGATTAAAACCAGAGTCTCCAGGTCTCAGCTGAGCACCCAGGAAATGAAGAGCATGTGGTTCTAATGACAGCCAACAACTTTAATTAAGTATTTCTGTAAGCTTCCGAAAAGGACAACTAAAAGTGAGTTAGGGACCAAGAACTAAATGACCACCTAATTACAAAGTCATTATTTATACACCTGTGAAATTTATGAGTAAAAGAGAAATTAGATGTACAACCAGCCACCTTTTTCACTGCATATCCTTGGTTCACACACTAAACATCAGAGAAATGTAAACATCAAAGAAAAAGCAAAATACAATTAGACACCATATTATAAGTATTCAAGCCCTAATTTTGCTAACTTTGTGGCTTTAAAACGATCTTTTAATACAGTTGTTTTTGCATACCAGCTCTTCTTTTTAAAAGGGAAGAGGAAGCTACCTGTCATTATACAATGATGGGATACAGATGGAATATGTGTGTATGTTCCATCAGCAGCAGATTAAAATACAGATCCCACACTAGTGCAGCAGACTCCCTCCCCCATCCCGTGGCACAAAAATAACTGCTTAAGTGGCAGGAGGCAGCTCTCATCCTGCTTGAACCAAGCACTAGAGAACTAAAGTACACTAAAATAGCAGTAGGTGTGGTGTTAGCCGTGCACCAGTAGTTGTGCTACGCAATCAGGATACTCAAGAGGAAAGAGGCACAGTTTGCTCTGAAATGCAGTGCCAGTGGGTTTGATGGGCAGAGATGCTGCTGAACCCGTGATCTGATTCTGCTGCCAGCTCTGTCCCATCCCATGAAGGACAAGGCCTAGCTTTCATTAATGAAGAGCCCTTGCTGACAAACAACTTCTAATGCAAGACCCCTGAAGAATGCACTTCCTTCTTGGCCCAATGGTTTCTGGCAGAAGAAAGCATGGTAGTCATGACCAGACATCCCCACTGTATCTATTTCTCATCAGACCATTCAGACTCTATTTTAAAAGAAGTGAGTTGCTGGAGCAATGTACCCAGTTCTATAAAACACTGGATGGATTTGGAGGAATGCTGCCTTTTTGTATGGCATAAACCACAGACAGAAAGTGGTAAGGAGAAGTCATTTACTGAGACAATGCTAGGGAGATAAATATAAGATCAGAACAAGGCACTCCTGGCCTCCAGTCAGACATAAATTTCTTTGCAAAAAGGTGCAGATAGTGTAACTTTTCTAAGAAATACTCCCACCCAAAATAAAGGAAAAAAAAAGAAAGAAAAAAAGAAAGGAAGGAAGCAGTAGAGAGCATTAAGCTACCTTAGCATGACAGATACCTGTGCTTGCTGTAGGGGTGGAGAAGGCTGTCAGAGCCCTCTGCACCTTCTATGGTGTCAGTTGTTCACTGCACTACAATCTTATTCGGAAAAAATTCTCTTTCCGTTTTTGGTTAAATTTCTGGGCTATTTCTGCCCACTTGGTCTAAAAGAATAAATAAACTAGTCATCATAAACTGAAATAAATCTACGTGGCAAGCGGTGTTGTTAAAATGGCGGTTAGAGATTTAACATCAAAGAAAGGTGAGCTGGCAATGTATTGGCCTTTGCACATCATATGAAAAGTCATCTGAGACAATTAGTGGGAATATGTTCTTACAGATACAGGGGAGAGGGACTTCAATTTTTCATCTCTCGCTGCCTGCAAGACAGAGAATACATCACTCAGTCCTCACATCAAGGTGAGCAACACCAGTTACAACCACATACGACAAGCACTAGCACAACACCTGAGATAATCACATACAGAAAAGTGATGTGATTTATCATATTCACTTCCAAAAAACCTAACAGCAGTAAACCAGTTTACTATTTCATTAAGAGAAACAGACATAAATTTCCCCAAATGAGCTAAATCCATTTCAAGAAGAGCTAAGGATCCGCCCTCTACATGCATTCTGCCAAGGGTGATGCAACAGAAAGCCCCTGCCTTTAGAATTCCAAGGTCTCAGTGCTGATAATTCCCACAGGAGTCATGGTAAAATCCAGGAACTATTGAAAGATTACGACTTTGTACTGTGTTTCCATCTAAAAATTCAACACATTGATATGTTTTTATCTCAAACTTGAGTTAATGAAGATGAGTTCCCCATATATTATGAATAAAGCAATAAGATTTTAATCTTAAAATGATCTTGAAGTACAGTTACACTGTCTGTTTGGAAGCTGGATTTCAATGTAAGGAAAGTCTGTTTCACAAAGCCAATAGATCTGGAGTCACTCCAAGAACATATACATCTACAGCTTTTAAATAAAAAGGAATCAATTAGTTCTTCCATGGTATCAATTAATACAAAGCAAAATCTTTATTTTTTGTAGTTTCCCCTCAAAAACTGAAAATATTTAAAAGGATTACAGTCCTTTAGCACCATCTTGAGAATAAAGTGACAAAGTTAACAGAGTGTTATTTTACTGCAGCAGTCATTCTGTTTATAGTAGTGTAGAAGACTGATGGGGTAACTCCTTGTTCTTTCTTCCTGTAATCATCACTTCACATTATTTTATATTCACCTCACTAAATGCATCCCAAGAGCAGAAATGTATGTCACCAAAGATTATTATTTGCCACTAGCTTTATTAAACAGTTCAGAAAATGATAGAAAGCTTTGCAGCTACATTGGCAACACCCCAATGAATTGCCATTTTAAGATGTATTCTAGCTACTTTTGATGGAAGGCAGTTCAGTTATTCCTCAAATTTTTAAAAGTGATAAATATTATGAAGACTGTAAAAATGTGACAAGTAGGAATTGCTGCTCCGTATAGTGTGCAATTATTTATTCCAGCTTTATAATATAAATAAAATACTCCATGAAAAATCCCTCTTAAATATTATTTTAAAGACTCTTCCTATAAATAGCTAGTGAAAGCATTCATTTCCATTCCCTTAATGCATTAGGAAGAAAAGGTCACTAAACAGGAACCAAATGGTTAAAAGGAAAAATTGATACAAAACTTTTTATCTCCAATATGCATCAAGATTGAGTCTTAAGCAGTGCTTACAAAAAGCTACAGTCAAATTCATGTGACATGCACATAGATGTGTACACAGGCAGGTACATATGCACGCACAAAACAAATTTTCTAAATATTCGCATTCATTACTACATACATCTGAGGTTGCTAGAGACGTGGCATTACCAAAATTAATAATGTATCAGCTGAAATTCGTTACATGCATATTTCAAAAAAGTTGCATAGGCAGTACTTCAAATCACTGCTGTCTGGGAGACTTTAAACTTCTGTTCTGATTTAGTGCTTATGCAAATGCAATGGATAAAGCCAGGAGCAGCTGAGAAAGGTGCTTTGCAAGCTTCCCCTGACAAGTTTGCCAGTCCACTTCATCCCCATGCTCCCATATCCCTCCTGGTCCTGCAGGTCCTGGTCCTCTTAAACATGTGGTAACGAGCAGTTGATTATTCCAGCTTCACATCTATGGAGGTCCGCTTGCAAGCTCCCCTGCAAAATTCATTTCAGCATTTACGGGCTGTCATTATTTCCCAGTAGTGCAACCAAGCAGAACACAAGCAGCGTGGTGGCAGACAGAATTTGTGGTTCTCGGAGCCAACAGCTGTACATGTGAGGACCATGAAGGAGCTTCGTCTTGTCTCTGTGCACGTTCATAGGAAGTTATATGCACATATTCTTTTCTCAGCCTAAAAAGCCCATCACGACACTTTATGGAGACAAACAAGGTGAACAAGTGCCTGCCTTCCCATCACGCCTCCCTGCCTCATTCTGCTCCCAGGGTAGCATTACTCATATCACAGGATGGCTGGGAAGTATGGCACCAATGCTCTAACAAGTGAGATTCCTAAGGAAAAAATGAAAAACAACCTCTCTGATAGCTTTCCATCTGCCTGCATTCCCTCACTGGCTTCTGCACCAAGGAAGCCCACTGAGTTGTATTTCATGCCCACACTATTTTCTAAGGACAAGTGCAGAAATTACATTTGGCTTGTGATGCATTTTGCCCTCAGCTGGGAACATACAAACTGAATCATCACCTTTTTCCTCTTTCAGTACTTTCCACACAGGAGGTGGTCACATCTCCCACCACCACTCAGAACTTGGCATGAATGTCTCAGCCTCTGTGGAAAGCCACCGCTCTCCTGTGTGTTGTCCTTGGTTCACTTGCTGAGAGCTCCCTTCCGTACCACAGACAAGATTGGAGGTGAAAGGGCCAGGAGAATACTCTATTCCCCCATCACAAGGATATCAGGTTTTCCAAAGAAAACAGAAGATTCTGGTGACAGCACTGTTGACGTCAGTACTAAGCAAAAACCTAGAGTTCTTCCAAAAAAAAATGCCTGGAAATAAACCCCAGACAAAATTGAAAAATAAGCATTCACTTAATCTAAAGTTACATAGCAGATAAAAGGTGCTTCTTAAATCAAAGGTTCTTCAGTAGCTGTTGCGAGGTCTATAAATAAAGGCTACAGGTCTATCATAAGCCTCTTTGGTCCCACTCTTCCCATAGGGATCTTGGTTTTGGAACTCACTGCTATGAAGGCATGAGCAGGTTTCTGGTACCGGCAGTGGCAGCCACTCATGCTGAAGTTGGTGCAACAACATGTCAGAATCTGTGATACTTTATATTCTGAGGTCAGAGCTATAATCTATGAATGAATTAACAGACAGAAAATGAAATTATGTATAAATACAAAAAAAAAAAAAATCAGAGCACATTCTCATTTGAATGGTCCCCCTGGATCCAGTATCCCTCAGTAGCTCAGTGTCTCTCAGTAGAGTTAGTGTCATATACCTAGGTCTAGAAGGCCAAAATTTCCCCTGCAAGGCAAAAACACTGTGCCTCCAACACTGTGCCATCTACAATACTGACAACTATTTGGAGCAGTGATTCTTCCTGGGTGCAAGAGAGGTTGATGCCTATTGACCCTGTCTGGAGACCACTTCAATCTAGCCTATAAACCAAGCGAGTTCAAGGCAAGTCTCACGGTTGAACAGTACTTGCACATACTACACACAGTGAGGAGGAAACACCGAGAAAAGAGGAAAGGGAATGTTTCTAACAATGCATTATATAAACAAGAATAAAGCAAATTGAAATAGATCACAATGTTTGTGCAAACAAACAACATGCACGAACTGCCTACCATAACATTTCACATTACAATTGTAATGGCTCTGGGTAGCGTGATGTTCCGCTCTGAAAATGCATTTGTACTTTCCCCTAGGCTAAAATAGACAACTGCAGGCTGGATTTAGGCATTCCATCTTTCATGTCTAAGCTCTCATAAACACTCGGGAAAAGACCATAGCACAAATTCACCTGTTCATAAGATGCTTAATGATATTTTATCAGTCATAATTTTGTTGTTGCTTTAAACTGTGTCAGCAGTTACCTAGTTTAAACTAATTGCTACTTTCCTAATAAAACATTCTAATATAGAGGTTTAGAACTAATAGCCCTCCTAGCCAAACTTACAAATGTCCATGCTCCTGCTGCAAGAGACTCTGGAGTGTCTTGTTGCATTGGATCATTGAAAATAGAAGCAGAACTGGAAATCTCAACATCATTTTGACAAAAGAAGGAAATTTTTTACCGTAAGAAGGATCATTCACTGGAAAAGCCTCCACAAGGATGTGGTAGAGTCCCCATCGCTGGATATTTTCCAGATGTGATTGGACAGGGTGCTAGATAATCCCATCAGGCTCCCTTCTCCACAAAAAGTTGGACCAGATAATCTTTCGAGGTCGCTTCCAACCTGGGCTATTCTACAATTCTATGAATAATATTTGAAACCTGGCTCTGACCTTAGAAATAAAATAAATCGGCAGTCATTGTAGAAGTGGATGGAGGGAAGCGAGACAGATGTTGCCCATGTGAAGGAACACACCACCTTATTAAGGCTAACTATTTACCCTTGCCCCCTTTTACCTGTACCCTTGTTTACCCTTTCTCTATTTGTAATTGTTCATATAATTAAATTACTCTCATCTGAAATGAGTCCTCCTAAATATAAAAGCCTCCTTTCTGGAGAAATGATGGTCATGTAAGATCACAGCTCTATTTATCATAAATTAGCCAAGAAAGTATCAATACAATTTGTATCTAATTAGCCATTATAGGCATTTACTCTTTCCAGTATTCCAGGACAGACTCTAAGGTCCTGATCATGCAACCAGCTTAAATGGTGTGGGTGGACCATTGCACTATGTTGCTGAACTGGAGCCTCAGGCTTTATCTCTAGTGCAGTCCCTGCTGTGACCATAACTCGTGCGAGCATTCCCTGCTAGCTTTAAACCAGCTGGTTTAGACCTGGCTTGGAATAAAAAAGCAACAGCCTGGAAGTTCACACCAGGCACAAAATCTGCCTGATAAAGGGACAGATCTGGCAGAGGGTGGTAAAGTCTTGGGAAAACTAAGGATGTTCCCAGACGTTGCTATGGAGGTCATCCTCAGAGGCTCTGCCCAGAGCTCTGAGCTGCCCAGCAGGCAGCTCTCCAATCACTGCAGTGCACAGCATGGCATTTTAAGGCAAATAATCAGCAGTCTCCATGACATTTCAGGCTCAGACGTACCCCATCATCAATTAAGAAACTGAATAATTACTCAAGTGGTTAGTCTGGGCTAAGCAGTGTCAGCTCCTTTCCCTTTCAGTGGCAGTAAAGGCAGCTCAGCTTGCAGGGTTTTGTGAATCCTCCTATGAAGGCACATCCCTCTCTTCACTGACCCACTGGGGCCCTGAGCATCTCACCTCTATCCTTCAGATCCCTTTCCTGGGACCATCTGCCTGATTTAACACTGTACCAGACCAGGGTTAGAGACACCCTGATGGTTGCAGCAGAAGTCTTAGGAAAGACATCTCAAATGTAGCTCAAGGAACATACATACATTTTTAAGTGCAGTGTCTTAAGTAAACTCACCATTCTGAGAAGTTCACACTCTCACAGCTTTGACAGAATCACAAGCAGCAATATAACTTGTTTGTAAAGCTGTCTGATAAGAAGCATGATAAGAAGCATTTCTGTATACTCTACAGAAATTGAAAATACAGTCCCTGCCCTGGGGCACAGGATCAGAGAAACTAAAACCACTTATACAACTGAGAGCAAGCAATAATTTAGCAGTGAAGTATTGGAGCTTTATTTCTTTTACTATTTACTGATTATTAACTCATTTCTTGCACACATTCCAGATTTTCTGCCTATTTTACACTGAAGTTAGAAATCCAGGGGAATTATTCCATTCCTATCGACTGAAAAATCATAAGCAGGACTACAGTAAGAAGACAGTCAGCTAATCTGGCAGAAATTCATATATGCTTCAAGAATGAGTCAAAGGCATCTAACATACTTGTTCCTTTAGCTGATCCTGCAGCTGATCACAAACCAGGTTCACCAATTAGTAGCAGAAAATGAGATGATGGGCAGTATGTCTACAGACAGCAGCAACTGTCTAAAGTTCTCCCAGCTATTGACCAGCAATAGCAACATTTCATATACCAGCTGCTATCCAACTTTGGAGAGGTCAATCAATTAAGCACTGCAGCAGTCCCACGGCATACATATCATTTTCATCTGGGCTACAAATGCTGAAAAAAGTCACTAGATCTCACAGGGAGTCTGAACTTGATACCTCTTTTGTTCTGCCACTTTTCAGTAATCTCAGTGCTTCACAGTCTCTTCCATTGACTCCATTTCCACAAGCATAAGGAGGGGTAACACTAATTTGTCTTTAAAGAACTTTACTACACACATGATATGTTATCTATACATTTTCAAGAAGAATATTTACAAATATTTAAAGAGGACTTCAATAACTAAATGCCTTCCACATACCTGAAAATCAATCCAACTCTATACCAATGTATTGTGTGCATAGTTTCTAAATATTGCTACATGTGAAAGTTCCCCAAGCCAAGGAATTTAGTGATTAAAGTAAAAAAAAGACATAAATACAGAAACAAAAGACTAGAGAGCCTACCGTTTGAAGCTTCTGATAACACCTCAAGCTTTACTTAAGTGTGCAAAGGTAAAATAATTAGTTTGTGTATTCCATAAGGAACCTGAACTTGCGTTTCCGTTTATCATTTATACAGCAAGGAAATGTCTTGCAATAATCAGGTAAAATAATAAAATTTGTAAAAGCTCTTTTAAAAGCCAATTAGGAGTGTAATAAGAATCTCAATGCATGTTGCAGTGAAAATGTGCCCTGGCCAGTTTGCTCTGCTACCCAAGGAGGATGTAAGCAATCCATTAGACTTTTGGCATGATGTTACCACAGGGCACTACAGAGTAGATTAAGGACAGAATTATTTCCAGCTTTACCTCTAGGTCTGAGTCAAGCTCTTCATATTACTTAGCATTTGTATTTGCTTAGGTTTAATAATACGTCTTTAGCTGTTTGAGGGCAAAAAGAAAATAGCCAATTTAATAAGAATGTTTGCCAACGAGAATTCAATATATTTTAATTTTTGTTATTTAAGGGCACTGCCATATTATTTGAGCTCCTCAGAAACATTAGTTTTACCTTTCCTCAGGACTGCAGGGTGACGCAGTGTTGCCCCCTGAGGTGCAAACATAGGCTTGTATTTTCAAAAAGTCTGTGGTGCACTGCAGCAGAAATATGTGTGTTTGAAGTGGTCAACAAAATCCAAGGCTCCAAGTTTCAATGGACATATGCCAGAAAAAAAAAATTAATCTGATGATAAGACTTGCTGGATCCCAAAGGATGTTTATGGAAATGTGGGGAACAGATTTCCTGGGTTCTGTGCCTTGGGCACAAGTACAGTCTTCTTCTGGGACACATCACAATACAAAAGTAAGTAAGGTTGCAATTAGAAATACCTCAGGCCACCTCGAATGCTCACTGCTAGCTCCTCAAATAGTGTAAATATGCCAGTTAGCCTGGGAGGAAATCTAGTCTCATATACACACTGCACAGGAAACGAATACAGTATTAATCATTTGAGCCTAATCCTGTTATTCAGCTCACAAGTAAGGAATGAGCTGCTATATTTTACCTTCTTCAACAGCTGTGTTTCATCTCATTTGAAAAGATGGAGTAGGAATAGGGAGATGGTAGAATTGCATTATGCCTACCAAAACCAGTACCTTCTCCATATGTGTTACGCAGTGACAAATACATTTTTTCAGGTTGACAAGCAAAACTGCTTTTCTTTTACAAAGTCTGGTTCACCAGGTGCTGTAGTTCACGTGCTGTTTGGAGGCTGGGTGTGATCACCTCTCCATCAAATTGCAAGCAGCCTGGTGTCCATTTGACCTCTAAGCTGGGAATGAAAAACACCAGTAAACACACAGTTCAGAAGCTCAATTTTACTTTTCATGATTAGTGCATGCACACCAACTGTTCCCTTGTTTGCGTGCATGCTCGATTCAAACAAATATTCCAAGCGGGTAGATTTCTATGCATATTTGCAACAGAGGCAGATCTCAAGCAGAAAGGTGGGTAAAGGCAAAGAGGACTCACAGCTCCCCAGCATGAAATACGTTAACAGCTTCCTGACAGAGAGGGAGAGAAAGTCCAAGGCACCTTACAGGCCTGGCAGATCCCCTCGGGCCAGAAATGCAGAATTCTGTATTTGTGCTAGAATAGGCCCTCTGGGATGTGCCAAACTGCCATTAACTAATCAGTGAGCAGCAAATACAGAGTAGCTGCTCTTACTGCCTTCAGTTGGAAATACCCTGGAGTGATTCTTTCATTGAATTCCCAAAGACTGCTTAGGTACAGGGAGTGTTTTTCAGTGTGCTGAGAATTCCTTTGCGGAGAGTAACGATTTTGAAGGCAACTCAGAAATAGCACTAAGACTCAGAATGCAGACAATACAGCTCCATGTCAGCTGGCGGTCGCTCTGACAAGTAGATGGTATGTTGGGAAGATCCAGAATTTCTGCCTTTCTCCCTCAGGCATGCGCACTCAAAAAGCCTAACCAACCTTACTCCAGAGTGCTAGAAGAACGACACAGAATTTTAAGAGCCCACAATTGTCTGTTACTGCCAGCTCATAGCAAGAAATATTTCTGAAGGAAAGCAGAGGGTTTTTTTCCTCTAGATGGAACTGTGTGCTTGGCAGCTGGGTGAAATGTGTCACTCATACAAGCAGAAATATCAGTCTCTTGAAGTACCACACCAGCACTAAGGCATAGACAAGAAGAGATCCAAGTCAAACTTTGCCCTGAAGCACCTTATGATACTTGGCAGAGCAACTCCAGCAGTGGAACTGCTGGCCATGAAATGCAAATAAAACTGTACTCTAAACGACAGTACCAAATACACCAAAGAACCTGCTGATTCCAATAAAGTGGACATGAAATACAGTATATGCTCTTGCTTATCATTAGTAGTAATATTAATAATACATGCCATTTTATTTTATTTCAGTATTCCAAACCGTTGAATTAACAGCATCTTGTACCTGTTTTTATCAGACAAAAGTAATACACATATGCACATGAACAAATACATGCAAGTATAGATATACACGGACAGCTGGTTAGCACAGAGCTATAAACAGAAGCCAAATGCCTGAAACTCGCTCCCTCCAAAAGAATAGCCAGAGAGAGCCCAGCACTCCCAAATTTCCCTCCCCCCAAAAGACCTCAAGTCCCTGAGAGCCTTATCTGATGGTTTTTACTGAAGGACCAAGAATGATTCAGCCACTCAGAAAAAGTCCTTAGAAACAAAATGTAAACATCACATTTTGTGAGGGATTTGTGTGTGTGTGTGTGTGTGATTTTTGTGACACTTTTCAGCTCTTTGTCTGCTGGTTAAAAAATGAAAAAAACAACTGTGTCATATAATCGTTATATTTCTTTCTTCCTTTGTTCACCTTCCAAAATGCAATTACTCCTTTTGGGAGGTAGATTATCTTCATCTTTTTTAGTGGCATATGATACTCATATGCAGATCAGTAATTTTCAGGGGGGTTTGATGTCTTGTTTTCATAACTATCACTGAAATCCTTTCCAAGCCTGCCACATCAAAATACACCCTCTTTCATTAAATGTCATTTGAATTGTGTCATCAAGAAGGCACTTTTATTAATTTGCATTTTAGAGCTAAAGCATGCTTGTGCATATATTCTTGCTTCCACTTATAGTCCTTATGGTCTTGTAGGCTATAGCTTGGTCTGAAAGCTTCTCATACTTTCTTACTAATTACTACAGTGGGAACACTGGTGCTCAGGCTGGGTACAGTCATCAGGAGCTGCTTCATGGAATGAGCTAACTCTTACCTAACATGGTACAGGAGCCAGCAAATGAGAATTCAATCTGTAGTCCCTTAGGCCCATCATTCCTTTACAAGAATCAATTCTTCTCATTTTCCTGCCTCCATAAAATACGGACAAACAGGAAACTTCACTGTAGCACCATCAAACACTGACTGGTTGAAAAATCCACCCATTTTTATTACTAAGCAATTTAATTTTATCCTTCTCTTGAAGTTTGCAAGCTGTATCCCTTTACCTGACATAGTCCAGGGGGCATTTTATGAAGCATCAGAATAACCAGTGACACCACCTGACTTCCAGTACCGTGTCAGAAAGCTTCTCTTCCAAGGCTTCTGCATAGGTTAGTTTAAGCACCCATTTTAGATACTCTGAATTAGGGACCTCTGGAGGAGATCCTCTCCCTCTGCTGTCTACAGAAACAATGTGGGGACATGGGCATCCAAGCTGATGTAGCCTAGGGCTGCATGTATTCATTTCAACTGCAAGTTTCCATATTCATATTAAAAACCCACGCCAATAACCTTCACCTCGGCATGCATAATTCTTACAGATGAACATGCTTCATATGACTATTTGTGAAGGAAAACGCGGATTTACTAAAAGAAAGAGTTGCCATTTCTTTCCTGTAATATCTGACAGAAATTCCTCCTTCTTGAAAACTTGTAGCAAAAGTGCAGGAGGCAGCACTGTTTCAGACAATGTCCCAAACAGGTCATCCACTCAAGGCAGCTGGGAGGTAGGGGGGTGTGCTTCTCTCCTCATACACTGTAGGGGTTAGCTGTAGGTTTGCTTTTGCCTCTGTGACCCTTAAAAGTGAAAATAAAAGCTTTTTAAAAGCATCTTAGCCTTCCAAATTAAAACCAGCAAATTTTGAAAATTGTGGACAAATAAAAAAAAAAACACTGTAGTTTACACTTTCTTGGGTAGGACATTCAGAGGCATGTCTGCATGCTGCATTTGTCCAACCACTCATTAATTGTGGCAGAAAAAGAAGTTGCATGTGGGAAGATAATAAAAGAAAGAAATGAAGTAATTACATCTAATATATTATTAAGGGCAACTAAGCTCCTTTACTAAATTACCTCCAAAAACTTTAAATATGAGGTTTGCTTCTAAGGGCCTTAGCAAGTATTCAAAATACAGTTTGTTCTTGTGGAAGAATAACAGTTATGTGTTCTACCAAATGACTCTCATATGCTTGCCCTCTTGGCTTAGAATCCTGTCATTTAGGCTTTTAGCTCTTGGTAAATGTGTCTAGACCTTTCCGTTGGTCTTCCCCCAGCTTTTTGCTGTGCACAATGTTATATGGTATGGGATATCACTTTGGTCAGTTGAGGTCAGCTGTCCTGGCAGTGTCCCCTCCCAGCTTCTCATGCACCCCCAGCGTACTCGCTGGCCAGGTTGTATGAGAAACAGAAAAGGCCTTGATGCTGTGCAAGCACTGCTCAGCAATAGCTAAAACATACCGGTGTTATCAATCAACACTCTCTTGTCATAAATCCAACACACAGCACCATACGAGCTGCTATAAAGATCAACTCTATCCCAGTCAAAACCAGTACACAGAGCCATTGGCCTCTACCATTGACGTGGCTGGCTGCAGACCAGTCAGAGGAGTGAAAGGGAAGCCTGTGAGGGAAAACCCGGCTCTTGTAGAAAACTTTTAGGAGAAAGAAATGTAGTGGTGGAACAAAGAGAGCCTGTTGAGTGTAGTGCACTCAGCCCATGGGATCTTCGCAATATATCATCTAGTGGCACTGAATATGGAATATAATCAGAGAACAGTCTTAAAAATGTCTGAAAAATACTTCTGTTAAAAGCCTTTTGGTTACTTATAATGTTTTGCACATGTAACACGTCACGTACTATATACTGGGGTGTGTATCATAGGGAGATAAGAAATATTTCTATTCCAAATAATATACAACATCCCCCTCCACAAAAGGAAGAGACTCATGAGGAAAGATTTGTGGTGAGAGCTTACCTAAATAATACAGAAGGAAACATACCAGTTGCTAAGACTCCAACACCAGGAGCCAAGGAAGACCCATGTGTGTCGTTTTCCTAGTAGTTTTTTTCTGAAGAGCCCTTTAAAAAAGCTTTTAAGAGTTTTGCAGCCTGCTGGCTGAATCCTTCATCAGTCATTAGGATTGGCTTCTTTCATGTGAAAATATAGCAGAACTTCTTTATAACTCTAACTATTTCAGGGAGGAGAATGCAATGTGACATTCTTCGGGTGACATACATTGAATCAGGACATAGCTGTCTTGACTCATATAGCTAGGGATTCAGTTTTAATAATACAGGTTGCATCACAACTTGATACAGAGTTCTCAGGGTAAAGGGAGAAGACACAAAACTGAGGGGCAACATTGGTTCCCTGAATTACCTTTCCCTTTTGACACACAAGAAGATAAGTGTATTTTGCAGCTATTATTGTATTCCTCTTACACTGTGATTTCAGAACAGAGTCCCTTCTTCCATGTTTGTCACCCAGCCACTTTAAGCTAAAGCTGTTGCTTCCATGCAAGAGGCAATTTAATGAGTGAAAGGTTAAATGTCTGAATTCTGTGCACATGAACTTAGCCTGAAGTCCATGTGATAGCTGGGTAAGCAGGCAGAACATTAGTTGTAGCAAAGTATTTCCTTTAGTGTCCAGGCCTGAAGGAAGGTTTGTTCAATGAGGCAAAATAAAGGGCTGGGCAAAAGAAAAAGGTGCTGATTTCTGAGCTAGTCAGCTCTTTGGGAACTGATATTCTTGTTAAATGAAAGTTAAATTTCTCCATTAGGAAATGCCATGACCCTGATCCTGTGCCATCAGCTGTGTTTTCAAGCTGGACCTACCTTGAGTCTAAAAAGCCTCCTCCTCCCTTCACTGATCACCAATAAAAGATGGAAGTTAAGACCATCCCCTATATACTCACAATATTTATTATCAAAAGAGAAGCAACTTTTTTTGGATTCTCCAAGTTTAAGAGGATCTAGAAGAGGATTGATAAACTTGGAGAAGATGGCTGGCCCATTCTTTGCACTAGTCATATTAGTGCCAAAGCATGGCAGTTTGTTCAGAGTCTCACAAGTCCTTCACGGAGCACAAGCAAACCCAAGAGCTAAAGCCAGGAGTATATAATCAATTTTACAAGCCAACTGAAAAGATGAACATGATTGTCCATTGAGTGACATGGACAAATTTGTTTGACTTACCAATCAAGAATCTCCTGGCCATTTAAGTTATTGCTCTGCAGTCCAAGCGGGAGATGTAGGAACAGGGACATTTGCAGTCTCTGGAACCAACGAGCTGTTGGACTACCTCAAAGTAGTTTTTTTGGATAGGTGCTTCCCCATTTTGAATCTCATGTTACAGCCTGGGAAAGGTGCAGAAGGAAGAAGACTGACATCTGTTCCTAGGGCTTTTTTTTCCTTTTATCTTCACTGAGTCACATGTGTCCATTCACATCCATCATATAATTTCAATGTTTCAAGTAATGGGACCACTGAAGAGTAGAAAGGGAGTTAAACCCCAGGGTCTGGACTCCAGGGAAGGGACAGAAGATCTCTTAAAGCATTGTTCCCTCCTTTGCCACCCCTAGTCCTGTTACTGGAGAGGAAGTAAATTCTGATCAAACACTGTGAGTGTGGATACAAAATCAGTCCAAAGTGGTAGGTGCCCTGTCACCACCAAGGCACAGCTCTCTTATGCAGATTCTGGCTTCTTACAGAAATAAACCCTTCTTTTCCCCCAGGGGTCCCGAGTCCAAAATGTTTAGTGTGATGAAAGGGCTTCCATTTCTTCTGTTTCAGGATTACTAGTGAATTGAGGCTGTAAATTATTTAAAAGCATAATCTACAGAAAATGTTTAAGTCTGAGAGTGCTTAGTGCTGACCCAGGAGAAAATCAGTCATTTCTCTCTTGCATGCCGTTGTCTTGTTGGTTCCAAGCTCTGCTCTATCAATAGGAAACTTAGTTCAGTTGCCTTTGAAATTAAACAGCTATATCAGACTTAGCAGTTAGGAACTACAGGAAGGCATCAGTCAAATGGCTTTAATTATTCCCATTCTCTCCTTGATCGCTCCTTTCTCCCTCCTCATTTTCCTCCAAGTGATCAAAAGCTAAGCTGTTGTTTGTGTCATGGAATACCAAGCAAATTTCCTTATGTTCTGTACAGGTATCAGTCATGATCTCGTATACCTGAGCAGCATGAAAATGACTGCTGCAATGTGATCTAAGCTGCCCTAGAGACTTGACTGATTGATAAATAGACCACACGGGTGCATCAGATGTCCTAAGTAAGCATGTAAACAATAAACAACTCCACAAGAAACCATAGCCTATTGCTTGTGCTAGTAGCAGGAGTTTTCATTATACATAGAAGCTTTGTTCTCATTATTATTGTTAACAAAAGTGGTTCTTTTGGTTGTTACCCAAAAATATATTTCAACAGTTGTCACTGCAAATGAGAAACTGGTAAGTCACATTGACAGAAAAACATCTCAAGCCAATCTGAGAACTAAACTCTTGCAATAATATTTCTGTCCTCAGAAAAAAGCCAAACTAATATCCAGATTCCTATATAAAACACCAAGATGATGATGAACTGTCAAAATAACACATAATAACATCTTATTAAAGAAATAGGAGCCATCGGTGACAACAGCACATTGGTGGTAGAATCATCAAGTGAGCAGTGCAACATTTCTGCCAGGCACGATATGGCAGAAGAGGGATCGGGAAGCTTTCTAAGGAAATCAGATCACACTTGACATGCAGCAAGTGTGAAATCCACAGCAATGCTTCCTCTCTTCCCTAGCACAATCTTGCTAAGCGTATTCCTTTCCATGCAGCTGGGTCCCTATAAAGCCCTGTGAGGACAATTCAGCAAAAACCTTTAAAATACTCATGAAAGTATGTAAGATTCATTCTCTTACTTGAAGTTGTGTTCATGTCCTGTGTTAAGTTAACTTGTAAAAGCAAGGTATCTTCTGCTACAACCATGAATGTACTTCAAAAATAGAAAATTCAGATTCTTCAAAAATAGAAAATTCAGATTCATATGGGTTGCCTGACCAGGAACATTCACACATCTATAAAACTTCCAAACACTGTTTTATCAAAAGTGGAGTGTATTAAAATCCCTTTTCCTTGACAGGAGGGAATTATTCAACCTGAATCTTCTGCCCACCACCTTCTTCCCAAGGCCTTCCAGTCTTTCTTCCTTCATCCTTCCCAATTCCTTGGACAGTCTTCCACCCAGGTACCGGAAAGACCTGCAGGCAAGCAAATTGGTGCTTGACTCAATTTTATTTCCTCTTGCGCTACCACAGGTTTCCATCAGCATGCGGCTGCCAAGCAGGGGGAAAAGGTCTTGTCTTGCCTTTTCTCATACTTTACTGCAGGACACTATGTGATACTCTTCACTCTGTGCACATTGACCGATACTTGTGCTCTATTTGAGTAGGGTGAATTTAAAAGGGAGAGCAAGAGCTAAACCCCACTCCAAACTCAGTAATAACTGGCCTAAAATAACTGGGTAGCAAAAAGTCATATGATGCCCTGAGTTGCAGCTTCCCTGAAAAAAAGAGGATGCAGCCTCCTTTCTCCCTTTTTTTTTTGTTAAATAGGGAAGAGTCACTTTTTCTAAGAAAAGTAAATCGCTCTGCATCTTGGCAGTTTAGATTAGCACCATTTCATTTTCATTTTCCACCACCTACGTTTCATTTGGCCTGTCGGCAACCCCAAAAGCGAACAAGGACAATGCAGAGATCTCAGCAGCATGCAGTCATGAGACCACGCTGCCTGGCTGACAGTACTGTGGGAAGCCTGGAAGCACAGAAGCAGCCTAGATCCCTTGCACATTGGTGCTATAATTTGACCTGCTTCATTATATAAAAGGGCAACCATTAGGAGAGCCAAGTGACACTAATGAAGCCTTGAGCATTATCGCACATTGATTAAAAACAGTTTAATGTCTCAAAATGACAGGGGGAAAAAAAGGAGCTGAGGGAAGCCCGAAGGAGCAAAGGAACTCAGCAAGGCAAATAAGCCTGCAGTGGTTCTCTCATACTAAACCGAGTTATTTTGGTAGGAAAAGAAATGACAAGGAGCAATATGCAGCACCATTAGGAATTTTCTACCATCTCCCCATTCATCCTAATTAAAAATATTAAATGCATTCAGCACATGTAACAATAGCTTTATTATCTTCATGTCCCATTCCTGCAGGAGAAAAGAAAGCTCACATCTTATGGCAACTTTATTCTAACTGAATCTCTCTTCCCATGAAGTTCTTCACTTTATCCTTCTTCCTGTGTTTCCTGCATATTACCTGTATTTACATATCAAGAACACCTTGCACATGAAAAAATTATTTTCTTGCTTCAAAATAATTCATATCAGATAAAAAGAATTAATATAGAAGTAAATAGAATGAAATGCAAAGCTAATGGCAAACTTACCTATTAATCTGTTAGCTTTGTTTTTGGTAAGCATCTTGAGGATAAATGTGGTGTGACTACTCATTCAAATGTTCTTTGTGGGTTATATCTGAAGATCTGAATTCTGGCTTTTGCACATAGTCTAGATTGAACTCATTATTGTTTAGAACAACAATTTTTAGAACGGTAATCCTGCTCTGAATAAACTGAATAATTAAACACCCCCACAAGTATTGTTAAGAAAGTCAGCTGTACTGACAGTGCCTTTTGTAACTGAAGGAGACTTTATCACTTTTCCAGAAGGCCTGGTTATAAGAATCTATTCTCAGTTACTCCCTGTTAAAGACACCCTCATGGATCGTGAAGGAAAGTTTGGGATGAGTTTCATAGAGCACAGTATAGAGATGGTACTTGGATTTTCCATTTAACCTGGCGATTTGTTCATGCTTTGAAATAGTTGAGTTTTTAAATCTGTGAAGATACTAGAAGGGATGCTAGTTACTAGCATTTAGGCATTAATTGATGCTACAGTATAGATTAGGTGAAATTTCAGTGGAGCAGGAGGACTGAGCCTGAACTGCATCACCCCTCTGAACAGTGCATACTTCAGGATTTTCCACTTTCAGTCACCAGCATCTCCTCTGTTAATCTGCAGTACCTTCTCATTTGCAGTTTTCTTTCTGCTCAGAGGCTACTCCAGGCCAGAAGGTTGACGGGCAGCTCAGGATGCTATGACAGCTAGAATTTTCACACTGGCATTTCCTAACTTGTAGCTCACAGGAAACGTACTAGCCAAAAGATTCAGCAGTTCTGTTTACAGCCTGATATTTTGCCCTCTGCTGTTACACATTTCTTCAGACAAAAAGAGGGAGAAAATGTGATGTTGCTGTTTGTCCAGGGGCAAGCAAATATTGAGGCTACTCGTCCTAAACCCTAATCTAGCATCCAGGCGAACACAAGTAGTTATGGACATCTATACAGCTTCACGGTGCATTTAAATGTGGCCAAATTAACCCAATTGAAGTTCCCAGATGTATCTTTTATTGCTAAAGCTGCCTTATAATTCCCATTACAGCAACATTTTCAGCTTGTTTTAACTCCCATCAGATTAACTGCTTGGGCTGAAATTTTCCATGCCGAGGGTCAACTTCAGTCAAAGCATTTACTGGATGTGGCAGGGAGAAAAGCAGAGAAATTAAGAAATCTGCTTATTCAGAAGGTCCAGGAAAGCTTCACATTCCCACCTGCTTGAGCACATACGGTATGGGAGAACATTTAATTATGCAACACAACACCATCTTTTGTTTCCATGGGTCCTCTCTCATTCAGAGCACAAATATGCATAGTGCTGACTTGACTGGAAGATATTCAGTATTTTATTTTATTCTTGTTATTCAATGTGGCTTTACACCCTCTTTCTTGCAGACCATTTACCCACGGCTCAGCAGACAGATTTAGTGACTTCTTCGTAGTCTTTGCTACAGAGCCACACCAAGACAAAAGAAAACTGACAGAAATTTGCACTGTGTTGCAGAGGCTGACCTTAGTAATAGACTGTGTGGAATAACAGATAATTGAGCTAGGCTTGAAAGCATGGCAGCAAAAAGAGAAATGGCAGTAGATAATTACTTCATACTACCAAAGAATATCCGCCTCTCAGTTAACACCCAGGTCCAATTAATGGTTCCATTATATTCTAAAATAATGGGTTACATTACACTAAAACCACGTACTTTTGCATCCTCTTGCCTCCTCCCTCTTAATATCTTTTCCCTCTCTATAACAAGAATAATTTGGGTGGTGACCCTGCAACTCGTTCTGTTCATGTTGGCCCCTGCAGCCATGTCAACCCCTGCTGAATTCAACAGGGCAAGACAGAGTGGAAGGAAGGGAGATCACTCTATTCATGTAGTGTAGATTTAAAACCAGAGCTCTTAGACCTGTTTTCATCATACATAGCTTTAGGTACCTACCAGATGGGGCTGCATTAAATGCATGGCCATCTTTCATAGGCAAAGGAAAGGAGACAGCACATTGAAAGATTATCCAGGTATATGGGACAAATCATCCCCAGATGGTGCTGAACTCTCTCCTTTGACCATACAGATGACCTGTTGACACAGAGCTCTAATCAAAGAATCATAGAATCATTTAGATTGGAAAAGACCCTTAAGATCGAGTCCAACCGTAAACCTAGCATTGCCAAGTCCACCACTAAACCATGTCCCTAAGCATCACATCTACCAGTCTTTTAAATGTCTCCAGAGTATGGGCAGCCTGTTCCAACTCTTGACAACGCTTTCAGTGAAGAAATTTTTCTTAACGTCCCATCTAAACATCCCCTCTTGCAACTTGAGGCCATTTCCTCTTGTTCTATCACTTGTTACATGGAAAAAGAGGCTGACATCCACCTCACTACAACCTCCTTTCAGGTAGTTGAAGAGAGCAATAAGGTCTCCCCTGGATCTCCTTTTCTCCAGGCTGAAGAACCCCGTTTCCCTCAGCAGTCCCTCATAAGACTTGCTCACTAAACCCTTCAGCACCTTCATTGTCCTTCTTTGGACATGCTCCAGCACCTCAGTGTCTTTCTTGTAGTGAGGGGCCCAGAACTGAACACAGTACTCGAGGTGGGGCCTCACCAGTGCCGAGTACAGGGGGACGATCACTTCCCTAGTCCTGCTGGCCACACTATTTCTGATACAAGCCGGGATGCCATTGGTCTTTTCAGCCACCTGAGCACGCTGCCAGCTCATATTCAGCTGGCTGTTGACCAACACCCCCAGGTCCTTTCAATAAATGACCTTCTCAATAAATCCATATCTTCACATCAGCACAGAATACAGACTCTTCTGTGCTGGAAGGTGGATTTTTTTCCTACTTTCTCTACTGCTTTTAAGGCCAGAAGAGACTAAAAGTTCTCTATGGCACTTGCAAGAATACTTCAACCAGTAACCCCTGTAGACGGGTTATTACTTTGCTAATGCATTCATCCTACACTCCATTTCCAAACTAAAAAAGAACACTTCTGCCTAAAGGTATGTTTGGTTGATTGGTTTTGACCCCAGTTATATGAGTTGATCTGTTAGAAGATATAATTACCTTCTGCAGGTAACGAGGAGTCACCTCCCATGTGAGAGTAACTTCAGGAACAATTTCCCACCCTGTTAAAAATAAGTCACTCCTTTTTTTTTTTAGGTTTCCTTTATCGGTCCCAGTCTTGCCAGTCCCATAATTTCTTCCTGTTTCTGATTCTGATTTCTATGCAAGCCCAGAAGAAAGTTGACAGTATTATGAACAAAGAAGAAATACATCTGAGTAGTATCTCAGAATGAAGGAGACACAAAAAGGCAACAGAACCCCAGAATAGAAAGCCAGCTCTTTTGCTGAACGGTTTCTTTTTGTACCCACGTATACCATAGCTCCTAAATTGCCCATGCATCTCATCCTTCCTTGCACCTGTCTCAGCTTTCAAACCCAGCACTTCACGCAAAAGATATGCCTAACAGCATATTTGTAAGTGCTGGGAGATAAGGGGAAAAGCTGCCTCTGATGTCAGACTTGGAGGCAGGGTGTCTGCAGACTGCATTTTCGCCTATAGGAACCATCCCCTGCTTGGCATGCACCACAGGCTTTGTCATCTTTACCACACACTCCCTACAACCGTCCTTGTAAAGCAGTTCAGACAGAGGGCAATGAGCCATTTCCAGGGGGGAGTGAGGGGGATCATGTACAATATCTGTCTAAGGAAACAAATGGGCAGGATGTGGAATAGATCCCAAGAGAATCCTAATCAAGTCGATATCAAACAAACCCTCCATATGCTGAAGGAACATAACACTAAACTCCTTTTGAAGTTAGAATTAGTACAGTCGTACAATCCTTTTCTATTAATGCACAAGTAACAAGGCTACATCTTAATATGGGTTCTGCTGGGTTTTGTTTTTTCCCCCCACACTGCAATATTTGAAGTACTTCGTAAAAATAACAAAAGTGGGGAAATTACATTCATGGTTTTCTGTTTCAAATATTTATATGTTTTTACAAAAGTGGGGGGAGGAGTGCTGGGATGTACATATACATGCAAATAAACATCTGGGAACTGATCAAACCATTGAATGCGGGAAAGTTTTGGCAATCAAAGAGTACACATGCAGATCTGGGCACAAAAGAAGAGAAGAATATATCTTTCATGGGAAAAGAGGAGGGGGAAGGCGAGCAGGCAGCCAGCAAGCAAAGGATGGAATTGTGTTATTCAGCAAGCAGTTTTGACTCCACGTCAAGGGGAAGCCTGCTTGTCAGGTCGGACAGTTAGCACAAGGAGAAAAACAAGAGCAACAAAACACAGAAAGGTATTCAGGCACTGGTTTATGGCGGGGGATTTCACTCCTCACCGCCACACTGTGCAGTACAGCATGCCAGCCCCATATAATGCAACCCAACTGCGGCACTCCCACTCTCACCCACTAAGTGCTGCCCTGGTCCTGCAGGCCACAGAACCCAAACCTTGTTTGTAAGAGCCCACAGCCCTCTCTCCACTTCTGTAAAGCAACTAAAAGCCATGAGAGGTGTATCTGCGCTGAGTAGATCCATTGAGCAGATGTCTTGGTTTGCAGCTGCTGACATGGATACCTGGATGGAAAGCATTTTGCTGGTAGGTATCTGCTCCCTGCAGGCTTGTGCAACTGGAGAAAGAGGCAGCACTCAGTGGCAAACAAGCTACGTGCAGCCATCTTACATCAAATATGTGCATGAATGCATGTAGTCTGTGGTGGATGACTTCCCTTGTGAGAACTGTGCGGTGCAGCCCAGGCCCAAGGCAAAGAGAGGGGTCAGAGGCACGTTACAGAAGTCAGGATATCAGGCAGCAACAGGGGGCTGAGTCGGCACCTCAGCAAGGAAGGCTCAGAACAGCTGGTGAGAGAGAGTCACTTTGGGCTACAATTCAAAACTCCCCTCATATCACCAAGGAAGCAATATTCAGACTACACCCCAAAGAGGTACCTAGGAATGGCTGACTTTTACCTCTGGAGACATGCTCTTTGTCACCGTCCTTCCTGAAATTAAAGAGAGTGCATTCAAGATGCTTTCGATCTGTTGTGTTCTTGAGTATCATAATGGCAGTGGCTAATACCTGGAGGCTATCACCATGGAAGATGTGAATTTTACTTTCATTTTCTTTTCTGTCTTGGAACCACCAAGACATAAAAAATCTGAGCAATACATGAAAAGATTTAAAGGGAGTTTCTTCTGGCATACTGGCGTACAGGTGGTATATCTGTTGCTGAGGTGAGGTACATAAGGATCTGGTCATTTGTGATAAAAAGCCAGTTCTTCTTGTCCATAGCACAGACCAGCTTCCAGAAAAAATCAAGCTACTTCTTCAAACAATGCAACATCCTTTCTCAATTAAACGAAGTGCATATTTCATGATAGCATCTGGCAGGTGCAGAATTACAAATGACTACCACATTTGGTTTTGCTAGAAACCCTGTTCATGCCATGAACTGATTTGTTTTGTCATCTTATTTGAAGACACGGTGATTTCCTTATCATGTTGCCCTTAGGACACTCAAAATACCACTTTTGCAGGGAAATCTTGCTTTATCCTCCTTTGTCAAACAGGAAAAAAAAAAAGGATCTATATATATATTTGTTCTAATTCGGGCAATATTTAAAACTGATGCTGATAGATTTGGAAAGGCAAACAAAGCTCCATGACAGATAAGGAGCCGATATCCCTATTGAATATCTATTTTTTAAATTGTGATTAAAAGGCACTTTCAGCCCAGCAACCTACTGCACAACAGAGGCAGAAAATCTGACCGTGCATGAACTTGCACACATTTTAGTGGGAAAGAGTGGGGCATTTTGTCAAGTTTCTGGTCCCAATGTGAACAGATATTCAACGGAAATAGCTTCTGATCGGGCCTTAATGATTCATCATTTTATTCACTCACTTTCTGTTATGACCATAGACTTTTTCCCCAGCTTTATTTGACATTATTATGCTGATGGGCCACGAGAAATTCTGACCTAGACAACTTTAAGAATCAGAAAAAAATACGTTTAGTAAAAGCATGTGCAGTTGATTATTTAAATTAAAAGCATGGAGCTCTCTCCTCACTTGAAATCTGATTTTCTTCTTCCCACACTACTTTTAGCAACACACCTTACATGAGATCTCCAGCTATCATAAATCAACAAGTGAAGACAGTACCTACCAGACAGAGATTCATCCCTTATGCTATTTCATTTTCTCAGCCATTTTAAGAATGACAGACTTTGACACACGCTTGCCTCACCTTAACACACACTTTCTCACCAAGCGGGGGTTACTTATATCTTACTCCATCATTACCTTAGGCCTGACGGCTGAAAGGCTGGTGTGTTACTGTCACACTTGCATGACAACGTGGGGGTTTGTGTTCATTGCACCGTGCTCTAAGCATGGTGAAGAGGAGGCCTTTAATGCAGCGTATACAATCAGTCTGTGTGAGGGGAACACACACCTGCCAGCTGATAGAGTTGGTAACCCCCAGGCTATGGAGCGCACCCTCAGACCCGTAGGTCTCACACCACAGCCGTGGCCCTCTCAGCCTCAGCAGCAGGGCAGGGTACTTCTAACACTCCCGCAGGTGGTGGTACCCCATATGCACCTTCAGAGACAAGGACCGCCGTGAGTTTGCTTTCAACAGTGTCTGTGTGTGGAAGTAAAGAACCTGCAATGAGACCTTTACCACCATTTCTCCTAAGGAGCTCCCAGCTGCAGGAGCTTGGTGCCTCGTCTCACATCAGTTCTCCTCACTCTCAGCTGTCTATATGGGGCTCCCCGTCCCCTGGCAGTTTGCAAATCCTCGTGCAGCAGGAGAGGGTTAAGAGCTGCTTTGTGCCAGTGGTTACAGAGACATGGGAAATGCACAACTCCAGCAGAGTCATTATAACCCTTTCATTTGCCAAAGGTGCTCCAGCTGTGCAATGAACTACCAGTGTGCACAAGAGAGATTACCCCTAAAAAGTATGTAATGGCTGGGAAACCTAAAACTTCAAAATACCTGTCTTGCAACATAGCATAATAGAAGTTCCTTTGTGTTTTTGAAAAGGCTTTTTTAAAAGCTAAGGAGTCTGTTGGAAACCCCAATAGATTAGGATGGAGGTTGGTTTTTCTATAAAAGAAGAAGGGACGTTCTTTTATTTCTGTTTCCTTTAGGAAGCCCTAAGATTGGAGATTCAGGAAGAAAGAAAGCATCTACTTAATTTCTTTACTCTCCTGACTCTCAGAATAGTCTCTTGCATTGTTCTACTTTCTTTTGGGGCTTTTTTTTTCTTGTGTGTTTCTGCAAGCCTGTTAGTAAGAGCCTGAATGACTGCTACATATGATGACAAGGATTGTACAGATTTGATCAGAACTTGAGTCCAACAGAAATTTGAAATTCTACATTAATAGCCTTAAACCCAGGAATTTTCTGAGGCTTGGATGAATGTAAATAAAATTCTTTGAGTGTTTTACCCCTTCCACTTTCTCACACCATCCTCTAGAAAACACCAACATATGTGCTTATCCAGATTCCAGGAAACACTAGAGTTCAAAATGATACCTACTTCTTACTAGAGAAGCCAAAAATTGAAAATCTTCTTCACCAACTGCCACATTGCTATGCATGTTCTTGATCAGAAAAGGAATCTCATTTAGGAGTCTTATTTGTCATCCAGAGGGACCTAGACAAGCTCAAGAAGTGGTCCCACGTGGCCCTCATGAGTTTCAACAAGACCAAGTGCAAGGTCCTTCATGTGAGTCAGCGCAACCACCCATATCAATATAGGCTGGGGGATGAAGGGATGGAGAGCAGCCCTGCAGAGAAGGACTTGGGGGTACTGATGGATGAAAAGCTGGACATGACATGGCAATGTGCACTTGCATCCCAGAAAGCCAATCATATTCTGGGCTGCATCAAAAGAAGCGTTGCCAGCAGGTAGAGGGAGGTGATTCTGCCCCTCTTCTTCACTCTCATGAGATCCCACCTGGAGTGCTGTGTCCAGCCCTGGAGCCCTCAGCACAGGAAAGACATGGACCAGTTGGAGTCGGTCCAGAGGAAGGCCACAAAAATGATCCAAGGGGTGGAACACCTCTTCTATGAGGGAAGGCTGAGAGAGTCGGGTTTGCTCAGCAAAGGCTCAAGGGAGACCTTATTGTGGCCTTTCAGTACCTAAAGGGGGCCTACAGGAAAGATGGGGACAAAATTTTTAGCATGCCCCATTGTGATAGAACAAGGGGTAATGGTTTTAAACTAAAAGAAGGTAGATTTAGACTGGATATAAGGAATAAACTTTTTACAATGAGGGTGGTGAACAGGTTGCCCACAGAGGTGGTAGAGGCCCCATCCCTGGAAACATTCAAGGTCAGGCTGGACAGGGCTGTAAGCAACCTTGTCTAGTTGAAGATGTCCCGCTCATTGCTCATTCAGTCTTATCTAGTTGAAGATGTTGGACTAGATCACTTTTAAAGGTCCCTTCCAACCCAAACTATTCTATGATTTATACCTGGAGTATGAGACTGTAACTCAGGAGCCAGGACTATACTGGTTATATGGTTACTGCTCTCCTGGTTAACATTATGTCTTTTTAATTCCTTCCATGAATTACAGAATACAGTCCTGACTGCCTTGCATCTCAGCAGCACATGCATTATATATACAAATGTGGCAGTGAACTGAAATAACCTTTAGTCAATCTTTCATGTGGACCTGTGGAGGATCTTTATTTAGTTTTGCAAACACACTCTGTTAACCGTGGATGGCTGGTGAGATTTCACTAAGTAACATGTTGCCAAGCAGCACCCAAAGGAAAGGAAAATAAATTATAGAATAGTTTGTGTTGGAAGGGACCTTCAAAGATCATCTATTCCAACCCCACTGCCATGGACAGGGACATCTCTCACTAGATCAGGTTGCTCAAAGTCACCCTAACCTTAAATACTTCTAATGATGGGGCATCCACAACTTCTCTGGGCAGCCTGTTCCAGTGCCTCACCATAAAAAAATTATTCTTTATGTCCAGTATAAATCTACCCCCTTTCAGTGTAAAACAATTGTGCCTTGTCACTTCACTACAGACCTTGGTAAAAAGTCTCTCCCCATCATTTCTGTAAGTCCCCTTTATATACTGAAATGCTGCAATAACTTCTCCCTGGAGCCTTCTCTTCTCCAGGTTAAATGTGAAAGATAGATCCAGTTTTGGCCTGGGGCAAATAGAGTCAAGAGTCAGAACTGGTATTTAACATGAAAGTTAGAAACAGGAGTTCTGGTCTTTATTTACTTGCTCTTCTCTAAGTAGGAAATGTCTGCTTAAGGAACTGGGGGAGGGGAGATTTTAACATCTTCTCCATGAGCTCTGTGGAGCGCAGACAGAATCACAGTCGTATCACCATATGTTAATGCATTTACTGAGTACTGTTTTTTAATAATTTTCTGTTGCAGCAAGTGAAAATCTCATTTGGCTGTGATTTGCATTGTGCCAGCGTTAGATATTAGTCTGTGTTAGATCAAAATCAATGCTGTCACTGAAGTATCCATTCCTTTCATTACTCTAAATAGCATTTTGTCCTAATACATTGAGTCATCACAGTGCAAGCAATAAAAATCAGTAAATACTTCTGTTTTATTTCAGGGTATAAACAACTCTTAATTCATCCCCTCTTCACAGAAGGGTCGGACCAAACAAAACAAATTTGGATAGGCTTTATTTAGCACAACTGATATATTTTCCCTAGGAGCAAATAAAAGGGGCTATTTTGGGGAGAGGAAAGGTGACCAGGACTAGGAGAGATGGAGGAGGCAGCATGGGATCACGCCCATTTGGGTATCTGCCAAGAGGGAACAGGTCAACCCATCTGAATGTTGTCATCAGGGACGAGGAGACAGGTGCCATCAGGTCCTGGACTGAATGGACTGAAAGAGCAGATGTGACAAAGGGTGAGTGGTATTTCCCCAGCTAGAACAGAAAAGGGACTGGGCTGTGTTTTGTGTGTCATCCAACAGCATAAATTTGCTGCTTTAGATCATACCTAATGTGCTGCACACACCAGAGTTGTCTGGGCAGCCTCAATGGCAAATTAGATTGACAAATGCATCTGTTATCAATAAACTTCAGGGATTTTACAAAGTTCCCAGTCTTTGCTAAGGGAACTATCTTGTGTCCACTTAACAGATTGCAACCAGTCACGCACCCCTGGGGAAAGCAAATCATCAGACCAGAGTCTGCCCTGTGGATCAAAGAGGAGCAGATGTGCCCTCATTGGGCCAAGAATACTGAATGACTGACTCACAGATCAAAGGCTTCTCAGTTCTTAATAGTCACATCAGTGCCTTCTCATATCAGAGGTAACCCAGAAAACCTCAACTCTCTGACTGATTAGCTTGCTCGTCCCAGAAAATTTCTTCCTTCAGTCCCTTGCTCCCCAGTGGTTAGTTTATTCTTGATGTAGGGCACAACAGCTGGCAGTTCCTGGATGGAAGACAATGTTCCAAGCACTGCTCTGTCTTGGCTATTTCTCAAAACTGTGGTACAATATGCTACTTCTCACGTGAAAAGACAAAACAGCTTGACGTTAGTAACAGCTTGATTAAATACAAGATAGAAAAGGCATAGGAACAGTAAAGCTGTGGAAACATTTTGCACTTCTCTCAATCAAGCACGCTCCTCCTCACTTCCCAGATTTCTCGTTATGCTCCCAAAGTCCAGGCTAGCTCACCAGAGATGTGCGAAACTTCAGCGCTTTCTACACAGTTTGCACAAAATCTTTATCACACCCTGTATTTCCTACGGTGGCTTCATGGTCCAAGTAAAGGGGCATGAGGAGAGTCAGAGGAAATTCCTACAGCCCCTCAGGTCCCTATATCTTACGTTGTTTCCACAAATAGCTTGATAGGGGAGCAGGGGCCAGGCACCCCAGGAAGTCAAACCTGTTGGAACAGTTCTGACAAAAAGGTTTCTTGAAAAACTTTTTTCTTTGAAAGCCAAAGTGCTTAGAAAGGTGGGTTCTAGTTTCAGAAAAAACAGCGTTGGGAAGGGGTTTGTGAGGCTTTGAACTGGGCTATCAGGTCAGGGGGACTGTGGACGGGAAGCCACATTGAAAAATCAAAAAAAAAGGATGTTTTCCACAGATCCATTTCACAAAAACAATTCTTAAGGATTTGGTTCTCCTTCAGTGCAGAAGAAAAAATTCACAACCTCAGAAGCTGCCACAAAAACTGCAGAAGCAGTTGTGAAACACAAATTATCCCCTGACCAGCTTTACCTGCAAGTCTTTAAACAGCCATGGACTGAACTTTAGGTTTGCAAAGGTGCAAAAAAGTCAGCAAGTGTCTTACTTCTCTTGGGGAAATCTGAAATCAAAGCACTGTCTGGGAAAGCCAAGTGGTTTTTGGAGTCTTTCTGACCCACCATGGAAGAGCGCTTAAACCATACCAAATAAGAGCAAGGCACATAACTCCCACTGCAACTGTAGTAAATTCCAGGCACAGTGCTGGATTGCAGCACTGTGCCCCTGCGATCGGGAAAAGCAACACATTTAGTGATTCGTGTGTTGGCAGGCAGCAGATGAACAGCTACACGCCCTACTAATGCTATAGTCATGATAAGGAAATGATTTCCATGTTGGGAGGACAGACACAGAGCTGAAACAAGACCTTCAACCATTTTCAGTGCTAAAACAATATTATTTTTTTTAACTCTCACTCTTTTGGAGGTTATTTGGGGCTTTTTGCTTTGTTCCTTAAACCTCATCAATTTTACCTAATTTACAGGCTTCCAAAGACAGCAGGTATAACCTCAGTTGCTCAGGCAATTACTTGCAAGGGACAATCAAAATGAAGAAACGTGCATTTGACTTTGCATCTCTGTATACTCAGGGACTTTTGGTTTCCATGGAATCTGTGGCTTCTAGCTTTGTTAAGCCTATTAATTTACAGCTTTGAAAGCAACCAGCTTATTTTAAATGTGTACGTTGGTAGTAGTCCTAAGTGAATTACACCTGCCTGCCAAGTTCCAGTGCATGACAAAACATACTACCAAGAAGGTTTCCTGGATTTTGTGGGCAACTGGGTAGCAAAACCAAAGATGTGATTAAAAGCATTTAATCTCACTTCTGTAGATTAGCAATTTCAAAGTCCTGTTACCGTGTTTTTATAAGGAACTCATGCTAAAATTTAAGGATACATTTTGGTGGTATCTGGATACCTATTAAGCAGTTCTCACTTCAGATGCAAGCCAACCATGCTTAGAAACAAAACTTTATGAAGTGTCCCTACTAATTTTTGCAATCATCCACCTAATGCATATTACAGAATGAATGGAAATTGAAGTCTAGATGGGGACATCAGGCAGGAATATATTCAGGTCTCTATGACTCAACCCAGACTGGGAGCCTGAGCAGGCAGTGAAAGCAAGCAAAATACTCCTGAAAAGTTATTTTCACTGTACTGCCTACAGGTCTTTGAACACTACGGGTGTTTTTCACCTTCTGGAATCATGCGTTATCACTGGTTGCCACCAGTTAATGGCTGGTTTGTTGTTCCTTTTAATAGCCTGTAAGCATTACCTTCTGGTATCATTTTAGTAACATTTTTTTTTTTCTAAAGAGCATCCTGAGGCTAAAGTAGGTTAAGAGAAAATGAAATTATTCTTTAAATAAAAAGACTCAGCCGACACTTGTCAGAAAGGGCTTCAGTAAGTGTCAAGTGACTTGAATATCCCTGCCAGGAAAGCTGTACTGGGTGAGCTGGCTCACCACAGCTGTGAGAGAGTATTCTCAAAACCCTTCCTAGAGATGAGACCTCATCCTTCATAACACAATGGCAAACATAACAAGAGTAAGGCTAACCCTGCAGCAGCATGGGCATCTTGCAATAATCCGGTCTCTCCCAGAACAATGCCAGTGCTCGGAAGCAAAGCTTTTTAACAAAAATCACTCTTTGCCTTTCTCCTTCTGACTTCTCATGGGCATAGCCGTGCCAGCAGACTACCTTTCAGGCAGCTCCAATGCCAGAGGCAGGCTAGCCCCGTTGGAGAGCTGTGCTCCCGTGCACCCTCAGGGGATGCTCAGGCACAGAGCGCCGCACAGCTGGAGGCTTGCGGGTGTAAGGCAACGTTGCCATCGACAGGAGGTGGCCTCCCTGGGCTAGGAGTTCAGGCACAGCACTGCACTGGTACACCAACAGCTCACTCAGGAGCCGGGCTGGTGTCCCCATGCAGCAGGGTACTGCCGCTACACTGCCTGAATGTACAAGCTTGGGGCTCTCAGCTGCACTGATGGCCCCAGTGACAAATTCAGAGTTTTCACACATTCTCCAACCCAGCCAGCCAGGAAATGTCAACAATGTCATGGGATTTATGTGACACTAGTCCCAGCTGGAGAATCGAACCCAGATTTCAAATGCAACATATTGAATATTTGCAGCAAACTCTCTAGGACCAGTTCATCAAGGGAAAGTGGAAAGGGAAGAAAGTCCCAGAAATATTTATCAAATGCTTTCTAGCATGAGTGCCAAGAAATCGAGAGATGTTTGTGAGTAGAAAATGAAGGAAAAATTACCAAATTCTGCTCCAGAAATCATCTTCTGCTCTCTTTCTGAAAAGTTTTGGAAGAACTCTAGCTCCTTGCTGAATAAAAAGCACCTCATATGAAATTCCATCTCTTGTTCATTTTCCATTTGGGGCTTTCCTTACCAGCTGTAAGAAGTTCCACAAGTGGGCAAAGAGTCCAAGAAAAGATCTGGCTAAGAAGTTTACTCCAAAAACTAGAAAAGAAACATTGAAAACATGGATCACAGGTAGGGGGTTATCACAGATAGGGTTCGCGGGGTTTTCTGCCATCCAGCCACTAGAGGGGACAGGAGACACTCGGCCAGAGCAGTACATGAATAAACAAGCAGAAAGCAGTACGGCATGTGTATAATCCATTCTAATGAAACTGTTTATATGAGAGTTCTTGGAAGGGCAGAATGGAAAACACAGAGACCTTATAGAAATGCTCTACCTGAAAAGTAAGTACCTGCACACAACCTTCAGACTGTCCTTCTCAGTGATGTAGTTTTACCTTTCAAATGTGCAAGGCCAGGGAAGCATAAAGACTCTTGTTTAAAAAAAAAAGAAAAAAAGGGGGCCTGCCTTGCTGTTCTGCAGACAGAATGCTCCTGGGAGCAGAGTGTGATAATTAAATTCACACTAAAGCTCAGATTTCTACGTGGAAGAAGCTCTGCATTTTCCTCAGACAAGAGAAACCATAATTGGACTGCCTCCTTCTCCCAAGTACTTCCCTCCAATTCAAGCAATAAAAGAAATGAATACAAAGTGATAGGATGGTGTTTTGGTTTAACAACAAAAATATACATTTATTCCCAAGAATAATCTTACCTTTGCCATGAAAATTGCAGTTCCCATTCTGTCTTCTGCAGTGAATGTGTTTATAGACATACACAACTAACTAGGTCTGGTAGTGCTGGAAGTTTTAACAGAAGAAGAGCACTGGATGTGCTTGAAAACACAAAATTTGAAGGAAAATTCTGGAAAAAGCAGTAATATGAAAGTGAAGTACAAATAGTCATAGTTAATAAAACCGTATCAATGTGAAAACATTTAACACCTTAATTTCACAATAGGAAAGTTTTCATTTCTTTAGGGTCACGTGAGACAAAGCTCAAAAAATGTAAAATACTATCTGAGAAGGAGGAAACATTAGAGAAGTAAAGGCAAAATCAGTAGCTCCTGACTGAACTTTCAGTTTAGGGTAAAAACTTTCAGATCACAAGACTTCCTCTCTTTCCCCCAAAAATGCTGCCCTTGACAAATGCCACTCTTGCCAGACAATGTCCCAATAGCAGCTACACAGCCAAGTGCAATTTTGAATATGCTCTCTGTCCACAGGCAAAGCAGCTGAACTCTTACCCTCTGCATGGCATAAGCCACGTTTCCCTTCTTAGCTTCTTTGAAGACAGTTATTTGAGTTTTCCTAAAGCCCCTCTTTCTGTACAGTAAGCTTCACAACTGCAAAACAATGACAAGTTCTCCATGCCATTGAACCGTTTACTACAGAATGCAATCTCAACAGAAAAAAAAAATAAAAATCCAGCTTTACGTTTCAGCTTTATGTCTCTTCAGTGAGATTTTCAGGATTTCGATTCCTGGCAGTTTTGCATTCGGACCTCCCCTTCTCCCCTGATACCCACCCTAGTCTGCAATAGACCATTGCACGTCCACTTGAGTACAACGTCCTGTTTAACTTCAGTCCAAAGGGCATCCTTACTGTTGGAGCTTTTGAGGGGAGGGCTCAGTCTAAAAAACATTATTTAGGGTGAAAAAAAAAAAAGATAGAGATTGTATGAGGGAAAGGATAATTATTTAATTATTTTTTACTGAAAAAGAATGGCTTAGAAGAGTACGACTGGTAGGAGGTGACTAGATTTATAAAGCGTGCGAACACTAGGCTAGCGCTTGACATAAAGCTGCCAACTGCCTAAATCTGAAATGCTATAATAGGCTGACAGATTCCACAATAGAAAGTAGAGGTAATATTGATAGTCTTAACAACTACCTTGGCGTGAATAATTACTTTAATACTAGGTACTGAATGCTGAAAGACATTGTTTAGACAGAGCCTGGGTAGTAAACTGTATTTGAAAAGGCAGACCAACATCTCCGCTGTGGCTTCCCTCATTTCTCATTGGCTGTTACTCATTTTTCCTGCATGATTAATGCTGTCTACAATCCAGAGATTTAAGACTCTTTTAAAGCTCTGCTTTTCTACCCACAAATATGAAGTTCAATAGTTATTGGATTATTTAGCGTATTTGGTGAGAAGAGTTTAACATCTGATAACTTGAAGTGTTCGTGGTGCTTGTACTGATAAATTACATTAGTCAGACTGGCACCCTGACAACTCCTTTTAAAACATGTGAGAATAGTGCACAATTCAAAAAAGACCATGAGAACACAAGATATTAAGATGGTATTAATTTCCACCATTTTTGTAACCAAAACCTGTGCTACAAAGCTCCAAAAATCAGAAGGAGCTATAAAAATGCAAAGAAAAAGGACAAGGGAAAAACAAAACAGAACATCCAAATTGGCTTTTACATTCAAATCTGTCACAGTGTGACTTGGAAGTCAATTTTATTCCTCTTCTATTTTAGACAGAAAAGTTATTGAGGCTGAAAAGCCTAGCATAAAGAAATAAAAACCAAATCCTGGCACACAACCCGTCTGTCTTCTTCGCTGCTTTATTCCATTGCAACTAACATTGTTATCTCCCACATCGGTTAAACTCTACTCCTATGGTTTTCCCTTCTTTGAATCCCTTCACTTATAACAACCGATTCTGCCCAATTTTAGAGCATCTCACTTTTCCATTCCGAAGAGTCACCATACGTCCACCACTTCATACCGAGCAGAAACTATGAAGCGTTAGCAAATGCTAAAAATATCCCTTGTCAACAGAGTGATCATCACACTTCTTTCATACTGATGTTTACAAGGGTCAGCAGAAAAATTAAGTGCTTTCGATACTTCTAATATTCCTTTCCATAGAAGTTTCTTTAGAATTTGCAACTAGCAGGAAGTCTGATTGTCCTCATCAAAGTGGACAAATCTATTAAAGCTAAATATCAGCAAGTCCATTAAAAATAGTGAATAGGTTACTTTTATACAATTTTTTTTTAAAATGATCAGGATTTTACAAGATGCACTCCATGGGTCAAATTTTGCAAAACCTTTCACACAGGAGTAAATATTACTCAAACTGGTTCCTGCTGGAGCACTGCTGCAATAGGAAACTGAGAGCCTGCAGAATCAGGACACAGTGACGGCCTTAGGGGAGTCAGTAACAGGATCTTTTTACTTGTGTCCATAGTAGGAATAGGATGTTGTAAATTTTTATTGTCCTTAGAATGTTAGAATATTTGCATCAACAGAAGGCTTCCTCAATTGCATTTCCCTTTGGTTTTGTATCATGAAACTGATCAGAAGTTTCTTCACAGTCTTTGAAGAGAGGCAATGAGCAGCAAATAGAGACATGGATGCGTCTGAGTCCGTATAACAGCAGTGAAGGGGGTCTATGGGGGACATGTGCTACAGATGTCCGAGAGTACATACAGCCTTTCTTATCCAGGTGTGGGAACTTTTGCAGCCAAGCCCCAGCTCAGTGCAGGAGTTTCTTACTTGACACCCAGCTTCCTATTTGGCTAATGCTAACAAGACAGGGAAGGCTAAACCCATCTCTGAGCTCCCATCAGACCCCTCCTTCAGGGCCCACCAGCTCCAGGAAGGCTGAAGTACATCAGGCTGTCAGGAATCAGCAAGCCCTTCACAATTAAACCAAGCAGATTTGCCAATAATCCCACAAGGTATATTAGCAAAGCACCCACATTATCTTTCCATATTAAAGCCAAAGGGCAGAGAGGTTTCAGGTGCTGGCTGTCTTAGAAGACCCCACAAAACATGTTCAGGTCCCTTTCCTTCTCTATTGCCCTCATTTGTAAGCAAGCTAACTGGATGCAGGGAAGTTTTTCTCACTATTTAACAACAAATTTGCAGACAGTTTCCTTCTTTTGTTTTTCTTGTCCATTGTGGGTTAAGCTAAGGCCTACAAAAATGAAGACCCATCACGCTGTAAGCAGGCTGGGCTGCACCGCCAGTGGGAAGAGCTGCGTGAGCTGCCTTTCCCCTGTCCTCCCATCCGTACATATGACTCTGCACAGACTCACAGGGAAAACCAGATAAACCCAAGGTCCCTTCACCAAGACGGTTAGTTTTTCCTACTTACCATTCTCCCTTTGGGGATTATGGGCAGATCTTCCTTTTCAGCATCCGAGTACTAACGGAAAACTGTCCCCCCTCCTGAGTCCCCCGGCTATGCAAACTCCCTGTATGCATTACTCCTGTGGGCAAGCAGCTGGCGAAGCAGCTTCCCACACCTCCTCCCTGGCAACCTCTCTGCCCTGCGCATGCACTGCTTGAAGTCAGCAGGCACAGAGAGCCCAGGGGTCCTCACCAGCCCCAGCTACTCCTACAGCAGGCACCTTGGCAGAGCCTCAGTCATCGGAAAGAATGTGTCCTGGAGTTTACTACATTACAGAGACAGCTTTTACATTCTTTCTCCTCTGCAGTTGCATCTTGTGAAAGGGAAGAAAAAAAAATTATCATCTCCCAAACCAGGAGTGTTACAGCTCAGAGCTGGCCACCTCTTTCTGACAATTGCTGGCTCCCAGTTGTCAGTGCCAACCCCTCCCCGCCCCCCACATTGCAGGGGTGTATCTTCTCTGTAGCCCCCTGTGAAAGTACCAGGCCCAATTCAGCAACCACCACTTGGACAAAAGCATGTGGGTGCCGGGAGTACAAAGTGTCTGGGGCAGGTTCATCCTGTGCTTTTGAATCTGACAAGGATTTGAGTACTTGAAGAAGTAAAACAGGATTCGAGGCCAATACTGGGTCTAGTTTTAAGTGCCTTGCCAGGTCAGAGATCCCATGCCACATAATTGCCAGTCCCCTACTTTATCCAGTGGTCCTGGCTTTATGTAGGAAAATAGGGTGTAGGTGTCCCCTCCTATAGATACAGGTTTGTTCCCCAGCTGAAAGTCACTTGACCAGAGGCCAACAGTTTCATTTTATTTTAAGTAGGAAGAGAACGGAACAGAAGGACTGAAAACAGTGACAGCTTTATGAGGAGGTGGAGGAGAACAAATGCTGGGAGTCTTTTTAATCAAAAGGTCAAAAAGGTCCTTTAAAATTGCAAAATCTGATGCACAGCATAGTACGGCCCCTGAAATTTCACACTGCAATTCCTGACTAAGCTATGCCTTCTCTTAGATGAGATACTAGGCCACCCATATTTGCATTAATGTTCCTAGGATAACAACACCACGAAAGATTAAACGTGTTCAGCCTGCCAAAGAAAGGGAGCGTTTTGTGAACAGCACTGAACGCTGCTTTTCCTCTGCCAATAATACATTGCTGCTTCCTACAAACATGCTCTACCAGTGTGCCCAGCTGCATTTTTTAGCTCCTATTAATTTTGTCTGGACCCAATAATATCAGCACGCTTAAACAGTACTGAGATGATGAGCAGGGTGAGTGAGGAAGCACAGTTCCTTACGGATTTGACAGGGAGGCTTTACCAGAGACGAGGCATACTAATGCTAAATATAAAAACAAATAATCAAGGTAATTGCAAGAAAAGGAAGTGAAAGCAAGCAAGTCAGGCAATTTGTTAAAACTGATCACAGATGAAAAGTGAGAGGTTGCCCATTTAGCCGCAGCATCCCTGCAATTGGAACTTGTACTTAATTTACACGAGAATAGGATTACGGTGTGATTGCCTACGCTCAGGTCAGCCATGAAATGCTGAAATCAGTTGTAACTAATAGACATTTATCACAGTCAGCTGTTATTAATGGCTTGCCAGATGTTGCTAGCAGAGCTTGCTCTGTGTAAGGAGACAGTGATAATAAATATATGAACACGGTGAACGCGTAGTGGCTATCATGTTGTGCACGGGAATCAGTCCTGTGGCAGTTCAGGGCATCAACTCCTTGTACAGATCAGAGCTCAAACTGGAGATTAATTTAGAAATGGGGTTGTAGCTTCTTTGGTACCTGCACAAGTAATACCCAGTGTGGATTGTTATGTGTTTCCTTGCTCGTTCTGAAGGTCCATGAGTGACATTCTCTCTATTTCAGTGGTGATGATTGAGTGCCTGGAAGGCTTAGATGACTGTGCAACAGCAAGTCTTTTTGTTCCCATTTACCAAACCTCAAAGAAGCTCGTGTGGGACCCTCAGATAAAGCTCTCTTTAGGGTCCCTATACCTACACTAAAATGAGAAATGTGAGGATACCGATACCTCCAATCACGTAACAGTCCACAGAAAGTACTTACTCCATTACCTTTTTTATTCCAACATTAGCAGAAGTGTCAAGAGAGTGAATGTCTCATTGCATTACTATAACACCCTTATCCAGGGCGCCTTCCCAGTGTTGTGTCTGTGAGCAGGTAAATCCTGTTCACTGCCTCTGCCACCCTCCACCGAGAGAGAGGCAGTCTGTGACTAGAGAAAGCGGTGGTTTTTCCACTTCACTTTAGTGCTGCTGAACATTTCAGGTTCCTCCGGGGATGCTGATTTACAAACTCACTGCTCTCTTGAGCTTCAGAGGAAAACAGTAGATCGGGGGCTATCTCCAGCAGCCAAACGCATCGGGCAGAAGGAAATGCTTGCTCTGCTGCTGCTCCCTGTTGCCTGCTTGAGGAAGCGTCAGATAAAAATGTCTCTGATGCAGCTTCATGTGCTGGCCTTCCAGAACGAAATACCAGTCGCACAAGCTGGAGGAGGAGTAACAGCCCCAAAATAAAGGGTTTAGTCATCATTTCAGAGCTCAATATCCGATGGAAAAAAAAACTGTGTTTGTATACAGATAAGAAAGAGGTTCTTGTGCATCTCCCCCACTCTTCCTGAGCGCATATTCATTGTTTTGTATTCCATGTATCTCAGGTCCTCATTATTCGTTTCACACATGACTCCCCCATATTCTGTGTAGATGGAAATAAATACGCATTTGCTAACACAAATAAGGTCCATATTGGGATATATAGGAGGTGTGAAAGTCAGAGACAAGCTCAAAATCTTAATCCAGTCCTTATAAAAATTGTAATAATAATAAGAAAACTTTCCAAAGTGACAAGACCAGAGTAAACTAGCACATTTTCCACTTTTCTACTCACAGGTTCAGTCTTGGTAACTCTCAGGCACACTGACCCTTCCACAATTAATATTGCAAAGGATTTCTCTTCTAGAGCTTCTCTTTAACCATCATCCTAGATGTGCCTATAAAGCATTTTAAGGGCAAATAGCTTATTTACTGAACAAATGATGCTTTAAGTATTCTAGTTTAAGAGCTGTACATTTGGGTCAAACTAGATAAATATTTTTCAACTAAACATTTTTTTTTTATTTTTCCTAAGGAGGAAAATATAGCTATTATATACAGAAACAGTATTAAATACGTGGGTTAGATAAATAAGGAAATGCAGGTGGCATTCACAAGAGAGTTAGTAAGAGTTAAGACACTTCTTACTTCTCCTTCACCCTTCCTCACTCCCAACACCTAAGATAGATAAGTATTGAGCATAAAGTACAGCCCAAGTTCAAGTTGTATCTTTGCCTTACTGAAAGGCAAATCCAAGGCTCCTCACCCCAGTTAATGGCCAAGTCTGTGTAGCAGGAAAAGAGGAACAAGTTTTATGAATGGCACCTGGTTTTGCTCCTCCCTGCCTTAAGACTCTAACATTTTTCTGAATGCTGAGTTATAATTCCAAACTATTATTATTTATAGGCAGGCAGAGTAATTTGTTGGATCCTATTTTTAATTGCCAGATATTCAAAAATAATTCCCATCCAAAACAATATAAGGGCATTTTTCAGTTGTCTGTTCAACCACCAATCTGAAAGCCGGTTATTTACAAAACCATACTGTGAAGGCAAATGACGATGCCTTTTCAAAGTCTGAAAAGAACTGATCAGATTGCTTCTGCATACTAGCCATTAAAAGAAAGAACTGCTTTGAATTTTTTTTTTTTTCCAAGAACTTCTTTGTGTCCATCTTGTTCATTTCTGGCTAATTACCACCTTTGCAGACAATCTACATGGTTAGATCTCCTTGGAAACTAGCAAGGCTAAGAAAAAAATAAGTCTAAGACTCTATATTTGAACTCAGAATTCGTTTTATAGCAATGAAGTAAGGCCAAATCACCTCTGATGTCAATTGATCACAGTATTTACACGAACAACAAAGTCATCCTATCAGAATAGAGATAGAATATCTTTCTTAGCATCTGTCCACTTTTTATGAATCCACTCCCTCCCCCCCATTAACATCAGAGGATATGTTAGTGACTTTAAAAAGAGAAACATGTATATTATACATCTGGGAGAATATAAGAATAAAAGTGCTCTACCATGCCATGATAGAGGGGCCACGTAAGCCTGGCAGTCCATTACCCACCTACTCCCCTGTAACCCTACTTCCTGCATTAACCCTCTTGGAGGGAGCATCCTTGCCCCATCCTTTCACTGTCTATCCAAAGACCTCTTGTCTATGGGCTTGCCAAACCACTTTTGAACTTTCTGATATTGTCCAACTTCACAATCTCCCAGGGACAGCAAGCTTCTGAAGCCACTACCTGCTGTTAAAGGAATACTTTCTTGTAACTGCTTTAAAACCAACCTCCTACTAGTTGTGTGAGATCGATCCACAGTACTGTGGGATTCTCCATTCTCCATCTCCCTGACGTCACTCTCAGCCTTCACCATCTTTAGACCAAATAGTCCAGGCATTTCTTATCATCTCTTTGAGTGGCTGGGACCCCTCCCCCTCTTTGGCTACCCATCTCCATTACCTTCTCTGGTTCTTCCATGGCCTCCTGACGTCCGGGGACCATGCATGCAGACAGTACAATACGATGTTACCTGGTTTTAGAAGGTTGCTCCTGGCCCTGAGAAGAAATTAATCTGTGACTATCAACTTTTTTTTTTTTTTTTCCCTTTTTGGAAGCCAAGCAGCCCTTGGGCCTCAGGTCTCGCGTGGGACATAAGGAATATTGAAATTCATCTTGACCACCCATGGGATGCCAGGGGAGCTGTGCAGGTACACTATCCTCATAGCTGGTACATCCAAGTCCTGAGGTATCCAGCATCAGCTCAGACCCCAGATGAGAGTCAAGGAGTTGAGTAAGACTTCAGTCAAGTCACTTAAAGGAATTGTCACCTGTTTTTCCTTGTCCCATCATAATTCATCGCATCACCATTTGTCTTGGACAAAGAGAAGAAAGCTACAGCTTTAGCATAAAGGGGCTGTTTTGCCACCAGAATCGAAAGGAGTGAGACAAAGGTACTCTCTGTAACACCACAAATGAATCTTATCCTACACACAAACCCAGACAAGTCTAAACATTGCAAACTCTTTCTTTCCCACCAGCCTCCCAAATACAAATTCAGTCCCTTGTCTCTATTACTCCTTCCTCCTTTCTCCCCAGCTGCCTGCCTGCACTTTCTGCTTCTGCCTGCTTAAACACACCGTGCCAGTGCCCAGGTAGTTCACTCTGCCTGTCTACCATCCCCCCACATTTTTGACATCCCAGGATCCTCATTTCATTCCCACACATCCATGCCCTCTTATGCTCCCACATTGACAGGGACACCAGGAGAGCACAATCAGACCTCTAGGGAAGGCCCTTTAGAGCTTTTGTCATTTCATTAAAAATGAATACATGTGCAATTCTGCCACTTTGCATGCTCTGATCTGAAAGTCCTCTCTCGCAATTGCAATTGCTGTCCTTAGCCACTAGGCACATCCTTAGACATCCTTTATACCAGCCAGGGGGGTTCCTGTGGTACTCGAGCTGCTGGGGGACTCAGGCACCAGGGCATGCAGCTGAAATCCTACATAATTCCTGGCAAAGCGTTACCCTTCTGCCGCTGGTCTCAGCTTCACAAATGGGCTTTGTGTTAGTTTTAAACAGAAGAAAACCAAAAACCTACCCAATACACAAGCTAATTTGTTTGCAAATGTTCCACTCATTTCATGCATGGAAAGCCACTCTGAAGCAGCCAAGCTCTATTTTTACCATCTCAGTTTTACGTTTAATTTTGCTTTTGGATGCACAAGAAGTGTGTTCTTGTTACCAGTCTATTCATCAAAAGCTCTCCTCCATGGGCTCAGTACATTTGTTTACTGCACAGGAGCTGTTTTCTCTTTAAAAGGCCAGCTCCTTTATCAGCTATTTCTTTAAGTGAGTCCAACTACATGTACCTGACTAAAAAAGACATAGAATTCTCATTTTATTCCAGCGTATTTATTGTTTCACATAGTAGCTCTAACAAGAGCAATCTGTATTTCTGATGACTGTGAACAAATCCCTGAAAGACAGCTCATACATTTCAGAGGTAGATCTTCTCCCTGTACAAATCAGGAGATATGTGAAAAGCAGAGCTACTCTTTTCTCTCAAGACATCTAAAGGCTATGAAAGCTTTGAATTATTTGTGCTCATGCTGAGCCTTGCTAACTCCAATAAGGTAGATGGGCTTTGGTAGCTGAAGGCTAATACACCATCTAAAACGTCAATTATTTAAAAAACATAATACCTCTTCAGCCTGTTCTGGTAAGATCCATACACCCTGTAGAAAGAAAATTTAAATCCACACTAGTATTTTATTTTTTGCATTTAACTCTACATTCAGCCACCCAGAATCAAGTGCCACCACGACTTCTTAACAGAGTTGCAGAAGATGAATGTTGCAATCTAGCCAGCTGGGATAACATGAGAGCCCAGCACCATCAAGTCTTTCTACTCCTTCAGAAAGGTTTCGGTTACCTGTCAAAGTTCCTTAGAGAGGAAACAGGTGATCTAGTGACTCGTGTATGGGCCAATCCTGGTGAATGATTGGTTATTTTTGGCCAGACTAGAAAAAACTATGGACAAAACTAAGAGCACATCAAAAAGAATTTTAAATACTTTTTGACAAGGTCTCTAAAAACAAACAGAAAACCCTACCTCACCCAAAACAGGCAGTACAAAATCTTTTCTAAAGTCTCTCCATTTTAAGGCTATTTAATCCTTTTGAACAACTGTGTTTTGTAAAGCTACATAAAATTTTACTGTCAAAAGTAAATGAAAATTCAAATTCTGAAACTGCTGCTAAAAGCTCCTAGACTTCAGTATTTCACAGACAAAATACTGCGTTTTTGAATGTCTGAAATTAAATGTGTTTTCCTTCATAAAATATTTTGTAAAATCCTGTTGGCCAAATTGAATCCAATTTACAAAAGTTTTCAGTGCTTACAATTATCTTTTGCTACCTATTTTCCTATAAAGAAGGATAATAGCAATTAAAGCAATTATAGCAATTTCACAGCAACTCCTTTGATTCTTTTTTTCAAACAAGTTTATAGATCTATTTACTTTATTATGTAGCTTAAGTGAAATAACATAGTAAATGGTGGTTAAGACACCATTGAATTGTTTATTTCAAGACAAAAGGTTGTTATTTGTTGACATGGAAACATTTTTTTGGGTTTTGACTTACATTTTCAGTCACACTTTCAGCCATTTGTAGTTGCTTGAATAAAGGTTTTAACAAATTCATATATAGATGGGTATAAAATCCTGTATAGCTGATGCTCATTGCAGAAAAGCTCTATGGTTTTTCATTCAAATTAAACAAAAGTAAGAAAAAATCTGGATTGAAATCAAACATGTGTTCATTCGATCTTTTGTTCTGATCCAACTAAGTAATTTATTTAAAAAAAAAAGCATGAGTTGACTCAGTTTTATTTTCTTTCACTCAATTTGCTTTGTATGCAAAGCCACAAAGTCTGACCTAAACAAACCTGTTGTTGAATGTGGAAGTCCTTCTATCAAATATGAGCATCAGGCAGATCCAGCCTGTGGCTACACTCTTACTGCCTGAAAATAAAAGCTCACAACCCTTCAGGTTCCACGCAAAGCAGGAGCAATTTTTTTGAAGATACTTTACAGGGACATCGAGAGGAATAGCTATTTGAAAAAAAATATTTGACTGTAGCTTTGGCAGCAGCAGCAGTCATGAAAAAGAAACATTTCTTATAGCTCCCTCTTATATGGATTCCTTGGCATTTGATAGTGTGGTTAACTCAGTCTGTTTTCATGACACTGGTAGGAATTTAATATTTCTGAGACCTCCAAACACTGTCAAATGCTGCTATGCCTACCTTTCAGAACCTATCTGAAAATCTGAAAGAAATCTAAAAGCCTAAATACCAGCCAAAGTTTCAAAAGTGATTGTGGGAAGGCCAGACAGAGTGATGGATAAGGCTCATTTCCTCAGGAAACGTGGCTAAAGTATTATTCTGCACTTACCTTTTCCAGGTTATCAAAATACCACAACCTGAAACAAAGCATTGACCCAGCTGAAATTACAGAGTTTTTTAAATTTTTTTTTCTAAATGTATTTTTAAATGTCACTTGCAGTCTTAATTCTCAGTTATTTTTTCTCTGCAGTCTATAAACTGCACAAAGTAGAATTGGGAAGTCAGTAGCGAGAAACTAGGTCTTTGTATTTCACCGTGACTTCTTTTGGCAGGGAAAGGGGATGAAGCTAGTGACGGCCTAATTATTTAGCTTAAAGGAAGCAGCCAGAATCCCAGTATCAACTGCAGTAAGAAATGGAAGAGGAGGGGGATAGAAAGAACATGGCAGCTGTTCAGATAAACTAAGTAATTGTAAGAGGGGTAACTGCCCAGTCTCTGAGACAGTTATTTGGGAGGCAGTGTTTGGATGCAAGAGTTTGGCTTTGTATGTTAGGCCAAATAACCAACGTCACCCATCTCAACCAACAGAAAACTGCATACATCCATCAATTCACCACCATGAGAGACAGCAGCAATCACAGAATTTTATTTCCCCAACATCTATGAGAAATATTTTAGTAACTTTTCAAGTGTGCAAAAAAGTTAAATCAAAATCCTGCCTGATTTTGTAAGGAAGAAGCACCTTGTTTTTCTGAAATACGTTGCCTAGAAGAAAAAGCCACCAAAATCCTCCTTTGATTGTGAAGAAGTTGTCATATCTCCATTACCAGATTAAAAAAAAAATAAATAAAAGTAAATTCTTGTCTGTTTCAATTTTCCCAGTCTTTCCAGTCCTTTCTGTAATTTTGTGCAACAGTAATAAGCAGAAGGAAACCCAATATGCTTAGGCAATGTCTGTGACCTGGAGCAGCCTGTTTGAGGTGCAGCTGGATGTAAACTGCGTGGAGGGGAATATAATTTAAGGAAGGAAGTTTGTGACATTTTTTCATTCCTCTTTTGAGAATTGTGGGGTAGGAGGAGTCAGGTATCTGTACTTCAAAGTCATTCCGTTCTCTGTAGGCTGTATTTCTTTAAAAAGGAGACATTGCAAGTGACAGTTCTTTCTGGTTCAAACACCTCATCTTTATCAATGGCATTCAAACCACCCTCCCAAAGCCTTACTTCACCAGAAAGATGCCGGTGGGCAAAATCAGCTGCAAAGTAGCAGTTGGTAGTGTGTGTGCACACTACTTTGCACCACCGCACACACACAAACTACCCAGAGTGCCAATGCCAGGGGGTTTCCCTAGTGAACAATCATCTTGACCTAGGGAAAGTTTACTCAGTATATGTGATCTTTTGCAGAGAAAAAGTAAACACTCAAAGTCATCTCGGATCCCTTAACCCTAAGTTGATCAGGTCCAAGATTTCTATCAATATATAGCGTCTTCTGCCCATTTCTGTAGGAAAGTACTAAACGTTCTTGTGCTTGGTCTGCAGGTTTACTTCATTGCATAAGTTATTGGCTTCAATCGACTTGTGCAGCATATTGATTGAATCAAGTTCTTCCTTTCTGACAAAAATATTCTTCTCCCTTCTTCCTATCCCTTATATTTATGATAGTTCATTGATCAAAGCAAAGCAAGCTGTCAGAGTATGTCTGTGCAGCAGTCATGATGGTTCCCCCACCTGCCCAAGGAGCTCTATGAATATTCAGGCACAAAGCTGTCTCAAGGTTGTTCAGCAATGCAGGCGAAAATTGTATTTGGCTATCCCAAGGATGAAGGTTCAAAACCACCCTTACTTCAGGAAGGGGAGGAAAAAAGGCCAGGAATAGAGTTGGGATAGAAAACAGCGAGGAGAGAGAAGGGTTGGCTTCTCTTGCCAACGTGAAAGTGGGAAAACTTGTGGTATCAACTCCTTCTGTGAGGGTCTATTTCTCTCCTCTCTAGTAGCCTAACTGGACTTTTGACAAGGGCAACAGCTGTCTGCCTTGATTTCTAAACTTTCCGCATACTGGAATATGCACCAGGCCCATCACCAATCTGAATTCATCTACAGTGCTAAATAAAACCAGGCCAAGAATTGTTCTGCAATCTTGAGAGCAAGTGGTACAGGATGTCCATGCCAAACTGCAGAGCACTTGGCCCAAGTCTTGTGTGGACTTTATATCTCTTGGTTTTAAGGTATAATTAGTATATTAACGGTGATGTTTTTGCCACTTCAAATTATTTGAAATGACATGAGGTCTGTGTTGCAGACCAAGGTTATATGTTACTTTACGCAGGGGTGGCATGAGGGGCCTGTGGAGATGTCTGAGGGAGAAAAGCCTGCTAGGACAGTGTTGGCAGATAAGAGTGAAAGAAGCCAAACCTGATGCAATCTCATACATGCTGTCTACTGGAGCAGTCCCTGGCACATACCATCTCCCAGATCATTCCCACATATTGTCTCAGAGCACTAGTTGGCATGGGCCAAAGCCAAGACTCGTAGCTTGCTAACATTTAGCAGTGCAGATAAGCAGCATTGGGCAGGCCAGCCAAGTTCCTATTTACACTTCAGCTTCCAGAAACATCCAGGGGCACTCTCCTGATATCAGTGACATTACAGGTGCAGAATTAAATTAGTCAGAATTATTTATATGAAATGTTCAGCTGATCAACTAATTTTTGTTTCTAGAGTTTTCAGTTGGGAAAATTTTAATGGGAAAAAATCATGAGAAGAAGGAACTGATTCTCCCCATCTCTTCTCACAAAACTTGAGAATACTCTTTTTCCATGTAATCAGTAAGAAAAATATGTGGAGAAACCATGATTTAACCAGCTCTCAAACAATTTCCCTGGAAGGCTGAACTGTAAATCAACAGCTCAGGTGCAAAAGAGAAACTGCAGAGAAGATGAAGTTGTACCCTTCTCAGAGGTGCGCAGTGAAAGACATGGAACAATGGGCACAAGTTGCAGTGAGGGAATTTCCAATAGGATATAAACCGGAAAAAAAGTCTCTAATGCAAGAGGTGCAGCACTGGGACAGGGCCCGGAGAGGCTGTGGAATCTCCCATCCTTGGCCCGGAGCAATGTAATCTAACTTTGAAGTTGGTCCTGTGTTGAGCAGGGGGTTGGTCGAGAGACCTTTAGAGGTCCCTTCTGACCCAAAATATTCTATGATTTTATGCAGATTTAAAATTTATTTATTTTTTATTTCTAGCAGTTAGGGCACGTACATACAAATAGTTTAAAACTCATAACACTTAGGTCAGTATGCTTCCTTCATGCTTTCTCCTTTTCCTTATACGTCCCACAGAGACAAAGAGTTGAGTCCTTGGTAAACGTCTGAAGAAATAGTACAACTGACAAGTAAAAATTTTGGCATTAGTACACGTGATAGTAACTGGCAGAAATAGCTGGAGTTGAGTAACTGCAAAAAGAAAACTCTCAGGGGGCACATCAGACAATGCCACATTACAGTAATTCAGGGAGACATACATCTGACTCAGAGGCATCAGAAAGAAAGCATGTGGCCAGTATTTGCAGCTATTAAGGCCTGTCAGCACTGTGAATCATTAATGATCCCTATTATCCCTACTACAGCAGTTGTCAGTACTTTTGCCACATGGAAATACTAAACGTGAGCCAAGGTCTGCTGTTGCCAGGTGGTATGACTCAGGGTGGGACACCTGGGCTGTCTCTGCCTCTGCCTCTGACCTTGCTCCACTGCTTGCAGCAGCAGTGACAATATTATGCATTTTCTAAGTGCAAAAAATGCATCCTTTCTATGTCTTTCACCTTCTCAGAAGAAACACTGATTGCGAGGAGGCTGTTTTCCGCATTGGTTGTGGAGATGATAAGAACACTATAGCAAAGGAGACTGAGGTCTGATTTTTTCAAAAGAGATAGAGTACCTCTCTGACTTCTTTGTATATTACTATAAGCAATTGCATGCAAGATTTTAATGCCAACCTTTCACACTTATCATGGCCAGGAATCTTCATTCTGCCTTTCTGGTAGCCCTCCATTGTCTAGTCTTCCATTGGTAGGCCATGGTTTTCAGAGTAACCACTACTCCCTCCATCGTGTTGAGCTTAGTCTTCATAGTTCAACATTCTCTGAAATTGCGTGGGACACCTATTTGTCTCCCTTTTGTAGCTCTACAGGTTTGTCACTCTCAGACTTTCCTATTTATTACCTGCTTAAGGTGAAAACATCTTTGCTTTTTCCTTTCTGATGAGAGCAAGGGAAAAAAAGTGGGGAGGCTGAGAATGGAGAGGTAGTGAGAACTAGACAAGGGTGATAGTCCATCTGCCATAAAGGCTAAGAAGGAGTTGTTAAATAACATATAGCTTGTGACAGAGATTACTTGTACCATCCAGGGGGATATGATGAATAAGAACACGGCACAAGCCAGAGCACACCTGTGATATCAGCAATAGCCCATACATACGCTGAGTCTGTTCAAAAGAATAGCATCTAGACTGCACTGAAGTGGACCCCCCAAAAAACACTCTGGATATTGGTTCCAGTCACCAAATACCTAAGGGGGTCAATGGCCAGCAGCTACGCTGACATCAAAAACAATTGGTTAATTTGTGTAGATTCACAGGCTTTCAGGAGAACCCTTACCTACTCTGAACCTCCAGCTCAAGCTTTTCTGGAAGCCAAAAGTCTGGTAAAAACCATATATAACTAGACTAATCAGACAGAAGCAGAGATATGTAACAGCAAACTCTCCTTGTTCCAGAAATCTATTTTTGATGCCAGGCATTTGCACCAGAGATGGCTCTGAATAAACACTGACTCCAAACACTCAGACTTCAGGTAGTAAACAAGTTTCATAATCCAATTTGGGATCCCCAGCCTAATGAAAGGCAGGAGACACTGATAATCATCTGTCTTCCCTACACTGCCCCATATATATAACAAAGCTGAGGCTGTTTGGCTTCCCTGTGCTTCAAATGAAGCTGCATTTAGCAAAGCCAATGTAAAAACAGCATTCTGGAGCCTTTAGTGGTAAATTCTGTAATGAAATTGGTTAGAATTCAAGACAAAAACTACAAGGTCAGATGACTATCAAAAATGGTGTCATGTTTTTAAATTCACATATCAGCTTCATCATCTGTCCTCCATAATAAAAAGGCCAAGAATCAGAAATAAACTGAAATGTTTGTACTACGTAGAGACAAAGCATTACTCAGGCTGAATTTTGCAGCTTTACGGGCTTAAAAGAAATGAAAATAGTAGAACGTTATTTTTATCAAGTTGGATTAGAAGGCAATGATGAAGCAGGTAGTGTGAAAAAACAAGGTAACATCATTACAGACTCTTTTGTAATCATATATATACTTAAATTTGCATTTCTTTTCTAGTGAAAACTGCTGCTGAAATAAATTTAAATCTCATGAATTCTCTGTCTGAAATTATATTTATGATTCTATGGGTGCAAATAAGTAATTTGGTTCTTGAAGAAATTTGCCAAGTCAGTGTTTATTGAACATTTCAATATGTCAAAATGAGGACTAAACAATGCTCCCAGCCGAGTGAATAGACAATCTTGCATTGATTTCAGCAGCACAGGACCAGATCCTAATTCCTTTCTTCTACAGAAGAAAATCTGCATTTTGTGATAATGACTGCTTACAGTTGTTAGCGTCACAAAAAGCTCCATTTTTTTTCTGTAAACAAGACTCTTTCTCCTCATATCTACTGATAATGCACAGTGGCTTGCAGTACAGATTACCTGGTCTCACTGAGAGCGATACAGGCTGAGTTCATTAAACAGGCAAATCCCCCTCTATTCTGAGAATATCTGTTCCTGTGCCCTCGGTGCTCATCGGGCTTGGGATTTTACAAAGCTCAGAAACGGTGACTGAAACACGCCGGAGATCAGGCAAAGCATTTCAAAAGCTCCACGTCTGCCTCCTCTCTCTGACTTCTCCTTGCATCACAGGCAAGAAACGAGACAGAAAGACCCAGATTTCGGGCAGAGTATTGAACACTGCAGAAAACGCCTTGTGCTGTGCAGCGCTGTGCCTTCTTCTCCTGATGTCAAAGCCTCACAACCTCGCAGAGGCAGCGGGAAACAGAAATAGCCGCCTGGTACTGCCGAATATTCCACAGATGAGTTCAGTGTCAGGGAGGCTTATGATCACAGCAAATGAGAGGTGAATACTGAAAAATGTTCACAAAAGGCAAGCTTGGACCTTACAAATGCGAACACCGGCGTACCTTAAAAGTTGCCTTCATCCTACCAGGAAAGTGGGGAATGACCTGCATGCAGGCGGAAATCACAGTCAAAACAATGTCTGCTCGACATTTGTATATGTGCAATAAAGCCCATGGGAACAATTTGTAGATTATAAATGATTTTTTGAAATTAGTCAGTTTTCAATAAAATACAAACCATTCACAACTATGTTACAAGAGATAAAATTAGTCTACTAAATTACAGTGAAACATGCACTGAACTCTCTATATCAGCTTCTGATACAAAAAGGTCAGTTATAATTTGTAATATTCTCTGTTGAAACTCCTAATTATTTTGCAGGTCATCCTACAACTCTAATACAGTATGCAATCAAAATAGGCTACAAGTATTTCAATTAGACAAGTATACCCTTTACATACCTCCTTTTGCTTTATGTTTGTACAGTACCATGGCAAGATTTCTGAAGTACTATAAACATACAAAAAAATCACATTGCTAATGATAAAATGATTGCTTAGGAATTATAGTAATATGTTACATTCACAGCTACAAAGGTCATGAGAGCATCTCCTGTACACCTCATAGTTTGTTGTTGAGACCGGACTCATGTTACAAACTCTAAACAAAAATATTATCTTGGAAACACTGGATTGGGCCTTTCCAATACTGTTCTGGAATAGACAAGACCCAGACACCAACACTGGTTGCATCTTTGCTAGAAAATAAAATGTTCCTGAGCACTGGCACCCAACAGCCTGTATGGTAAAATTCCTAGAAAAGCCTCTGGCACATGATTTTGACCACTGGAGAACTAAGTATACACAATTCCTGGCTACATTTCAGGTGTTAGCATGGGACATAGGCTATTCCTAATAAACAGATTGTATGGAACTACCCTGCTTTGAAAACAACGGGAGTTGAAAAATATAAACGTGGGCTGTACCACCCCAGTTAGCCTCCAAGCTAAAGAATAGGCCTGGGCACATTTAATTTACTAATATAGCCATAACCAGTACGTACTGCTATGATGAAACACAAGGGAACTATTCAGGGACTTATTTAGGAGAACTCCTTGTCATTTGCTGGAAAATGAAACAAGCCACTGAAATCTCATGCATGTTGTATGCATTTGCCTAAGGAACTCACTGCAACAAATACTTTGAACAGAATGCTCTAAACTGGCCTAAATTGGCACAGCATTGCTACCTGGACGTTGTGTTCAAACAAACATAATGTTTACTGGGAGAGGAAGAAGTGTTCAGAAGTACATAAATTTTTTGCAGTGCAGATTAATAATATGTATATATTTTTGTCATGAAGAAAAGCGGAGAGAGTAAAAATAGCTCTCAAGTGAGATAGCTGCTATTCACTCCTCTGTTCCTGGAACCATGACAGCCATTATATAACCAAAAGGAAAATTAAATGAAATAAACAGCACAAGCTAATTGGGTTGATATCAAGTAAAAATATAATTAGTCAAAGTGTTTTGTGGCAAAGGCGCTGACAATATGTGGCTGTTCCTCAGCCTTAGTGGTGAACAGGGATCCTGCCATGTGTTTAAAACTTATTCATCAAGCATTTCCATGGAAACACACAGATGCACAATCCTTGGATCGCTTCTTTCGGGAATTGCTGCTCCCAAGGTTCACTCTGGAATGAGAACTTGGACCAGGAGAGGGTGATGGGCTGTGATTCTGATCTAAAAACCTCACCATACACGTATTCGTTGGGTCTCACAGTAGGATAATTTGGGTGAGGGAAACAGTAAAAGGGCATCTTGCATAAAGAGAAAAAGACTGAAAATTTGACCTTAATTTTTCCTCTCAGAAACTGCCTGAGAGTTGAGAAATGACAGCACTGGAAAGAGCCTGGAGATTTTACAAAATGGCCAGATGCCCCCAGGGAGATTAAAATGTCTGCAAGAGTGTTAGCAAGATGCTACACCTCTCAAGATGCTAACCTCTCAAGGTTAAGAAAAATTCTCCCACCTTGGAAGAGGCAGCTCTCTGAAGCCCATCTACTGTGACAGTGACAGCTGACAACCGCGTGCTGGGGACCACGGTGGCTCCTTGCTCCAGCCACAAAACCTACGACCGCTTGAGAAAATATGGCCCTCACCTCTCTTTGTGGGTCAGCTCATGTACTGTAAAAGACAGGAAAGGCTGGTTATGACGCACAAGGGCTTAATCAAGACAAAGCATTTTGAAAGCATCACTAAAATTTCTTGTATCAATAAAAGGTGCTTCATTGCTAGCAAGTACTTCTATAGGAAACAAACACCATGTGCAAAGCAGGCTAGATAGGTGCAGCGTATGGCTGGTAGGCATCCTTGGATGGGGACATCCCTTCAGATTTCTCCTGATGCCACTAATAAAATAATTATCTGTGTCCCCTCCCAGCCCTGCTATAGTTTTTTTTACCCTTTGCTGTTTCTGGTAAAAGATGCTCAGGCAGGGAGGTCTAGAACATGGTGGCCTTTAATAGCAAGGTCAGAAGTCTATATTCTCAAAGGCAACAGGAGACACCTGCACCCTGTCCCTGTGTTCATGCCAGGCTCTAACTGGGAGGGGAAAGCAAAATATTCATAATGCCTTAAAGATAATGAACCACATCAAACCTTCATTACTAGTCTAACATACATTGCATTAAAGCCCCAAAATCCGGAGCCTTCACAGGCTGTTCATAAGTATTTAAGGGGTCTGTTACTGCAGTGATGTGGTAGCTCCTGTGGACTGAAATTTCCTTAGGCACAATAGAGAGTTAAACATGAAGTGTGAAGCCTTAACTTCAAATTTTCTGGCTTTGGCTTAAGTCTGCCTCACAAGGCTCCTGCAATGACTTTTTATTGTGTTTATTTCATCATTCATTATATAGCACTAGTGATAATGCAAGCAGGCACACTGTCACCAACTGCGGTAAGTTCATTCAGAACTGATTGCCTTGTGACACGACTTACAGCGCTGCCGCTACCATCAGCCTGAATAATACTCTCTTTAGACACGGCAGCAAACTGAAAAAGTGACACAGGATGGAGCACACAGCCTTTAAAGACAGCACTGCTTTCAGGCTTGCGTGCTACTGTCAGCCTTTGAGCCTTTCTTTTAACACAGAAAAGGCTACGGGGCTGAACAGGGGCTTGGCTGGCAGTGGAGCAGGCCAGAAGGTGAGACAACCAGCCTACGACCTTTGAATTTTTTCCTGGGTATTTCAGTCACCCCTAAAATTTTACAAGGGTCTGTGATCTTTCTCCACGGGGATGAGTCAGTACATCTTGAAAAAGCTAAAGGTGCTGTGAGACTCCACAGTCTCTCTCACATGTTGCTAAGAGAGACTAAAACACTCTTTGTGCTGTCCTGACCCACCAAGAGCAGCCCCTTGTGCAAACCTCTCTCTGGATAAGAGCCCAGGCTTCCCTGGTAGCTCCTCCAAGCAAGAAGGTTTGGATCTACTGCCCAGGTCAGTGCCAGGCAGAGACACACAAGCCTGTGGGTGGGGTGCCAGAGGCAGGGCTGCTCTGTCAAGCAGGAGCTTTGGTGGGTTTGTGCCCCCATTTCCCAGCCAGGCAAGAGGTGCTCAGAGCCAACTGGTGCGCAGGGAAATGAAGTGCTTCCCAACCCAAGCTGCTTGCTCCCAGCTCTCCGCTTGAAGGTCACCACCCACAGCAGGACTGGGCAGCCCACGCCTGAGCCTGCACAGAAGTTACTGCAGCACGTCAGTGTAAGCTGTGGCCATTGCAGGGTGCACCTACAACACGCCTTGACTGTTTAGGAAGAGCATCTCTGTAAACCGATGGTACAACGTCACATCGGTTCTACTATATTCAGAGCCAAGCATCTAGGCAGAGCCAGCAGAAGCCTTTTTCCTTCACAGCCTGGCAGCAGAATGACAGCAATTAGCCAGAAGAGAGAAAATTAGGAGTTCAAGAGCTGAAATTCCCACAGGAACAAGCTCCATAGTGCAGAAGGGTTTCCACTAAAAAGACAGCAGTTACCCCAGACCTCACTGTGTCCTCAGCTTCGTGCAAAATCCATTCAATTAAACCACTCTCCTCCTCAGTAAACTCTTCTTTCTTGCTTTTAAACATAATGAAGCTATTTATCTCAAAAGACTCGGGGGGGTGGGGGGGAAGAAAAAAAAAAGGCAGTTACTGTCATTTCTGGTTTTTAAATTCTTGTGAGACATGGGGGTATGCTGTGTAGGCCCACACAATTAGAGAAAAAGGCACACTCGAATTAAAGGCCACAGGTATACTGAATTAAAATCAAATCATGTTCCAAAGTACAGTATGTTTTTTGTCACTGGGAGAAGGACATACAATTCCCTGTCTCGATATCAGCAAGACATTGATTATCTATGGAAATGTGCTTGAATTGCTCTTGGTATACATTACACTGTGCCTGCCTTTCCTTCAACAAGAGTAGGATTCGTTCTTTCCAAAAAATGTTGGGGTTTTGTTTAAATCTTTATACTTATTTAATACTTTCCCCATAGCAATGCAATTGATGGAAAAAATAGCTCGACAATTGCTCATTTTCTCTGCTCATCTTGTCGACTGAAACCCCCAAGCAAATCCATTTCCTCATTTATATCTGTTATCTCCCAGAAGATCTTCCTTGGTGCATAAGAAACTTCATTTATTAAACTGTACAGGGGGGTGGGGGGAAGAAAGATCTGCTTGAACACATCTTGTGGAATTTAAGTATGGGTGTAGATAGGATGACCTGATAGAGAGGAAACAAGAAAGAGAGTTTTCCCCCAAAGTATTTCTATTTAGCAATAAATTGAGGATGCTTGGCATCATTTGACTTTTGTGTTGTGTATTTAACAAGTAAGCAAAGAACAAGGATAATAGTTTTATTGATTAATAACAATTTCATGCCAGTAATACAGGAAGAAGTTGTGTGTTGACTTAGAGAAATAATAAGAAAAATAATGCCTGCCTTTTTCTTGTTTGTTTGTTTTTAATGGCAGCTAACGTACTGGAAGAAGACTCAATGGAGCAGGACATAGAGAGCCCTGTCACTATTCATCAGCCAAAGTTGCCCAAACAAGCTAGAGAGGATCTGCCAAAAAATATAAACAAAGAATGTGCCAAGAGAAAAATCCAGAGGTATGTTAGGAAAGATGGGAAATGCAACGTCCACCATGGGAATGTCAGAGAGACTTACCGTTACTTGACTGACATCTTCACTACCTTAGTGGATCTCAAGTGGAGGTTCAACCTGTTGATTTTTGTCATGGTTTACACTGTGACCTGGCTCTTCTTTGGAATGATCTGGTGGCTAATTGCCTACATGCGAGGAGATATGGATCATATAGGGGACAGCACGTGGACCCCATGCGTCAGCAACCTCAATGGGTTTGTCTCAGCCTTTTTATTCTCAATCGAGACAGAAACCACCATTGGGTATGGTTACCGGGTCATCACGGACAAGTGTCCCGAGGGAATTATTCTGCTTTTAGTGCAGTCTGTTTTAGGTTCTATCGTCAACGCTTTCATGGTTGGCTGCATGTTTGTGAAAATATCCCAACCCAAGAAGAGGGCAGAAACCTTGGTTTTTTCTACAAACGCAGTTATTTCCATGCGGGATGGAAAGCTGTGTCTGATGTTCCGAGTAGGAGACCTTAGGAATTCACACATTGTAGAGGCATCAATACGAGCCAAGTTGATCAAATCCAAACAGACAAAGGAGGGGGAATTTATACCACTCAACCAGACAGATATCAACGTAGGTTATTACACAGGGGATGATCGTCTCTTTTTGGTTTCACCACTGATCATCAGCCATGAAATTAACCAGCAGAGTCCTTTCTGGGAGATTTCCAAAGCCCAGTTGCCCAAAGAGGAGCTAGAAATTGTTGTAATCCTAGAAGGAATGGTGGAGGCAACAGGTAACATTTCTTATACTTTGTATAAGGTAAATGCTTTAATTTTAGAAAGCAAAATCAGCGGGTTCGCTTCATGTTGAAGGAATCACTTCAATAGTCATTACATTTGAAAAAGGCATCAGTTATCTGGTTAGCTTCAAAATTAAAAGCATGCCCAGTGTAATTGTCTGTTCCATCTTGCCTAATGGAATTAGTGTTTTTTCTGCTCTATTTGGAAAACGGGATAGCATTCCTCATTTTCTAAATTTTTCACAGCATGTCACCCAGTTATTTGTCATTCCATTGCGGGAGAAACTCAACCACTAGGACCATGTGGGATGAAATTATTTAGAAAAAAAAATCAATACAAAACTTTGTTTATGATTAATGTGGAAGCACCATAGTTCCTGCTGCTTCCAGTCACACATGGGTAACTGCAGAATAACTGCCTTACACGTGAAATTCCTAGCCTGTTTGGATCCAGTAGGAAGAGATAATGTGTTCAGTTTTCTCTTTTTGCTTGCTCGTTTGCTCGGTTTTGTTTTAATTTGTAACGTGGGGCTTGTTCCACTTTAATTCACAAAAGATCTATCTGATTTTGTATTGCACTGAGGCCCCCTACACACTGCAGAAGTGTACAGAACACTGAAAGCTGGTATATATAAATAAGGCAAGTTATGTCACCAGAGTCTTGTTAAGAGGCTGTTTGGTCATTACCTGCAATTATACAGCAGAACGTCAGATATCGCTTGACGCAGAGAAAATAGTGCTCGGAATTCACAGCAAATGGACTAGTCATGTTTCTTCTTTGCATTAAAAACAGAATAGTAGGAGGATGCTTTCTCTAAAACTGCTGTACCTCCGTCAGTCAGAATGCTGGTATACTTGTTTTAGGAGCCGGAGGGATTTTTTTTTCCTGTTAATGACAGCATCAGTCTCTGAAGTGAGTAAATATAATCAATACAAGGGAATAATCACAAAATGAAGCAAAGATCTGTTTGGGGAGAGGAAACACTGAGTATAGAAACAGAAGAACCAGATTTGCCATTTTTCTCCACTATTGTAGCAAAATCTAGGAAAACTTGAGGATGCGGATTACATATCTCTGACAGAGGTACAACCTTTCTAACCCTGACTCATGTTTTGCAACTGGAGCCAGGAAATAAAGAGCAGTCTCTTACTAGAACATGTGTGTGTGTTTCACACATCTATTATGTGGTGTCAGAAGAAAACTGCATTTGTCACCATATAATAAACGTGTGAGACAAAAATGGAGAAAAAAAAATTGAAAGCAACTTGGCAGAGAATTTGAAGCCGTAAACGCAAGGCTTCCAGATTTTCCAGGAAGTAGGTGGTACTGAAGAGAAATCAAGATGAAATGTTTAGTGCTTCTGATACATGCAGTAGGCACAGAGGTTTCAAACATCTGCATCACCTTCGGGTGAGACGATGAGGAAATTGCTGTTTGTTAGCTGAAACTATTTTGAAATTTCTGCATTGCAACTAAATGAACTTGACATCCCAAAGAGCGGTGGATATTTTCAGGTTTACTGAACACCATGTTTTCCAGAAAAATGATTGGCAAGTGGTAGAAGTATAAAAAAACATCTCACTGAAAATACCGGTAAGATCAAAAGACAGTATACTTCTGCAGTGCATCAAACGTAGCTTTGTTGTCTTAAGCCTCGTCACTCTTTATTGTTTAAACCTCCTTCCCTTACCTCATCTTCACCCCTGCACACTCCCACAGCTCCCTGGGCTCTCCTTTGCTGCTTTGATACTGCCCACACCTTCCACAGAGCCGCTATCAGCCTTCACCGGAGGGGGCTACCTCTCAGACTGCTCGAACTGCCAAACTCTAAGTTAAAATGCTAGAAGAGTCCATATAAACACAGAAGCTGGATGCAGTGGCTTGAAAACCTGCTGAAGCCATCCAGGATTAAGGTGTTATGAATAGGTAGCTACATTTACTATTTTAAGCTGCTCCATGTTGTTTAGTTTGGGTCGGCTCTCTAGCACACAGCTGCATGAGATATGAGGGCAGAACATCAAAAAATGCCACTTAATTATGGCATCAGGAAAGACCGATGTTGTAATTACCAGCAAAATTTCTAAAACATGCTTGTGTGGAAGTAGCCACTTGTTCTGGGTTTTGCCCACGTGTATTGGGTTATTTTTGTTGAAGGTGTTATCAGGACAACTTTCTACCAAAACTAGACATTTTTGTTTTCTTAATTTACATATATTTTCTGGTTACATCCTGGTAAACACTGAAAGAAAATTTAGGACATCATATATCCACTTTTCCTTCTTACACCCAATGCAGAGCGAGAACAGCAAAAGAACTTGCTCATGTGTTGATCTCCAGCCCTGGAGAGCAAGTAACACACTACCCATCATACCTGCCAACATTGGTTAAAGACATGAGATATAAAAACATTAAAGCTAAAGCTAAGAAACTGCGACCTCAGCTATAGCAATATGATCATTCAGTATCGTTGCTCATGGGTCAAAACCAGATTGAGATCATCAGCTTATGTTATTCATCAGAAAAGCCACTCCCGAGTTTGACTGGTGAAAGCAATCCTTTATTTTCAGAACTTCCCCACTCTGACAACACTTATCCCTTTAATGAGATGTAACAAAGTGGAAAATGCTAGTATAAAAACTTGCTATTATTTTTAGTAATTATCGATATCATTCTTAAGTTTTACTGAGCAGGTGATACCATTTTATACATATATAATACTGTCCACCTTAAGGTTCCAAAAACACATCTACCTGTGTGCATCTATCTGTGTAGACTTACACAGAGGGACTTACAAAAAAAAGGAGAGAAATGAAGAGGAGTATCCTGAACAACCCATAGCCTTGTTGGTAATGCTGTTACTGAATCATAAGCAGCCTGGTTCAGATCCCTCCTCTAAACCTGCATTAATCTACAGAAAGCAGCATTTTCTAACTCAGAAAAGAAATATGAAGTATTTCAACCTACTTAAGCCAGCAAGAACCTCAGACTTGGTGAAGTTGTATCTGGCCGGTAGAGTGCACTAGATGACACTCTGGCAATCCCCTCTGCCTAAAAATAAAAACACAAAAATTGAAACAGTACTGAGGAAAGAAAATGATCTACATATATATAACTGTCAAAAAATAAGCAACAAAGCTAGACAGATAACTTTATTTTCATATGGATAATTTTGCAAATAAACTTCTAATAGGGTACGTTTATAATTCTGACATATGGGCAGCTTGAGAGCAGTATTTGCAGAATGGTTTATAGATACGTAAACAAACACTCTTGCCAGCTGTGGAAAATGTGTGTGGAAAGCAATAAAATGTTCACATAGATGGTTATTTATATAGTAAATGATGCTATCGACTAGACAAACATTGTATAAAACTGTTCCCACTCTTCACTACAGCCCCTTTGACTGACTGATTTATTGTCTTTTTTATTTCTCCCAGATGAATTGCCATATTTACCCCTTATCCTTGCCCAGTCCTCACAAATACCTCCCTTTGATATGTATATTAGCAGTTCCAACCTTTATAAACATCTCAGCAGACTTTGCTCTCTCTCCAAGTAAGCCTTGCTCGGGTTACAGTTTTTCAGTAGAATTTTTTACTGCTCTTCAAAGAAGAGATGTTTATGCTCTCAAATTACTTCTTAAGGGGATGTAGATGAAAGGAAGAAAGGAACCAGGACTTCTCACACCCAAATGTTTCTGCAAGGCAACTGGTGAAAGTAGATTTGATTGTTGGGCTCTGGGATGGGACCAACGTACATTGATTGAAATGCAATTTAAACAGGGTTAAGAATAAATGGCTTCTGCTCTAAGCTGGATCATCATAATTTCAGGAATGGTCAGAATACAAAGGCTCTCCAGTCTTCAGTTTCCCTTTCTTTCTGTTTTAAGAGTTTTAACATCTCTTGATGCTAGGTACTAGACTTAGACATCTAGGTTCACCTTCTCATATATCCCCATTTCCCTAGTCCTTACCAGCAATACCTTTCACTTATGTTCCTCTCTCACATTTTCGTTTTGTTAATTCTAACAAAATGTTTCATCGTTACTAATTCTAACACAGAAATTTAGGGATGTTAGCACAAGTGATTGCAGTCATGAGATGGAGTTCTGAATACCGGCAAAGAAAGGCACTCTGATTTTATTGTGGTGTTTCTTTCAGGAAGCTTTCTCTACAGGTTGAAAAGATTAGTCTGTTTGTTAAAGGAGACTATAAGGCTTAAATAAGGCAATTGCAATTTCAGAATAGTCGAAACAGTATGCACGAAGTCAAGGAGCAAAGTTCATGAGATAAGAAATATGCTGATTATGAGTATTTCAACCAAAATTTTGGTGAGAGAGTCTATATCACTTTTAGGGAAGGCAGGGAAAAGGGTTTACACATTTTGTTTAACAGCTTCATTCTCTGAACAGTGCTGTACTATACAAACATGTTACTGAGTGTTTGATAATAGCTTATTGTCCTTCTTTCATACCTTTCTCACCAATTAGTTGCTCAGCTCTTCACAACTACAGCTGCTCCCTCCCGTAAATGTTCAGATACAACATTCAGAATCAGGCAGTAACTCATGTGTTAAAAAGTAAGATCCCTAAAAAGCAGGTATGAGACCCCTCTGTAGTAAAAAACACTTCCTTATAGCTAATCAGATATTCTTAAATAATTCCGGTCTGAACACAAAATGAAACTTGCAGAAGAAGAGCTACATTTTGCACATCATGTCCTTGCAAACTGTATTAGGTCATTCTGGGCAGAGAGAAAGAGCAATTTCTAGTTCTTCACACACTCCCATAGACCTCCATTTTCAGCGTTTCTCCTTTCCTAGCACAGTGGCAAGCAGAGAGGGATGGTCTTCGCTCACCACTCTTTCTCACTCGGGAGCCGACACATGTTATCCCTGGCAGCGCTCATGGTCTCCATGGCCGGAAAAATGACAGGATCACAAAGCTGTGCTTTAACCCTGGCCCTGCTGCTGTTCCCCCAACAGAAGGGCACAGCGGGAAGCTGTGCTGGCACCCTCCTCCTGGATCAGCCCAGACCTCCCCAGCCACCACCAGCAGACTCCCGCTAAAACCCTGTGGTGCCAGACACTTAACAAACACCACTTCCTCCAGCATTAGCTTCGAGCAACTGTGTTTTCCAGCAGTTTTAGCACAGAAGCGAAGCATCTGCAAAGCTGTTACTGCAGAGTACTTGGGTCTCCAGACCCAGCTCAAGCACAGAGGAATGACTGTGCACTACTGGAGGGACCAAGAAAGTAGAGGCTGAGCTGCATGGAGCAGTGCTTGTGTCCCCTGTGCCCACACAGTCTCCATGACAAAGATCGCCACTTTGCAAAACCAAAGGGATGATTCTCTGCAAAGGGCACAGCAGCCTTAGCCAGGTCAAAGGATTCCCCAGGCAGAATTAGCTCACTGAATATTTTTCACCTGCTTGCAAAGCGGAGACATGATTTCTGAGCCCTCCAGAGAAATGCTTCAGGACAACGAAGTGCCTTTTACATTTCTGAGCATTTTTCAAGACAACAGCTGTTAACCTGAGCATGCTCAGTTTGTCCGCTTGCTCTTGCAACGGCATAAATGAAGGGTCAGCACTGAAACAGCTGATTTGGAAAAAAGGAAAAATATAGCTATCATTTCTAATTTTGGACTTTCACTTTTGGTCATCCGAGGTTGTTACCAACCTGGAGACAAAGGCTGCTGAGCACCTGCGATGAAATCCCAGGCACACACTGATTTCAGTCAGGGCAGTGTCTCACACCTGGAATTTTTGCAGAAATGAACTGATTCTTTCATGTTGATTACCTTGTTCACTTGTGTTTGATCTCCAGATATGAAGCATACCTAACTAGCCTGCAGTTCAAAACCATGGGAAATATTTTTGGCAAACTCTGTTCTCACCCATAGTTCTAAAATATCTTTTCACTTCTCCCCTTGGTGCTTATTTACGTCCAGCTGTTTCCTCCTGTTCTGTCTCACTGAATTGTAATGAAGGATAAACACATTACATTACACTCCTTGATAACGGTAAGGTCTCTGTAAAGTTACAAATATTTACATCTGTTTCTAATGAATGTAAGTAAACGGATTATTCACCTTCAACGGAAAGTTTTCACAAAACTGAATAGAGCAGTAACTGTAAAGTCAAAAGTGACATAAAACATTGAAGAACAAGCAATCAAAGCTGTTAAGTAAATCAGAAATTCAAAAGCAAAGTTTGATAGTTTAAAAAGACAAGGCTTTGGACTGCAGCTAACCCCACTGGCTACATAAAGTACATGAAACAGACAAAGAAGACTTACAAATATATGCTTTCTGTCCTAGAAAGCTGCTGCCAGCACTAAACTCCAGTTATGGCATAGCTTTTCGGTTTCCCAAGGCCAGTACAAAAAAGTCCTCAAAGGGTTCCAGCAAAAACAAATCGCAAAGAATTGCAATGGTCCCAGTGGTCTCAATCACGGCATTTCGAGGAAAATCAAACACAAGTTCTGACTTGCTGACATTCTTTACCTCTTCTTCACTGCCCTGACGCTACAAAGCAGCTGAGCTCCTTGTAGCCAAAGGGGGTTCAGAGCTGCTCGCTTGTGTCACTGAAGAGGAGCCAACTACCACCACCCTGGTGAGTCTGAGCCAGAGTCCGAGCAACAGCGTAGGCACCAATTGCAGCCTACGCGCATGGACTGCTTGTACTGGGTAGCCAAACATTTCTCAGCACTCCTGCCTGCAGCTCATAGCAGCATTAATCTGTGCTGCACGCCTGGAGAGAAGCTGGCGTGCTTTTTCCACTAAGTGAGGAGGACAATCCAGAGCTTCAACCCCAGAATATGCTACCAAATAGCTGTGTTCCAATGCAGCGTGCTCTCAGCTTACAACAGTCAGATTAATTTAATAAGTCATTTAATGTTAGGTGCTAATGTGCCAGTAAATGATGCTGAACATCTACGGTTTATTATTACAAAGTTGATTTTGATATAAAAACATTTCCTCGTGTGACAACCTGTATAACTGCCAAGCAACCCACACCTCATTTTTCTGGTTGTACTCAACTCCTTGCTTCTCCAAACCTGTTTTATTGGCAGAAGAGAGGAAAAGAGGGAGGATCATCCAGGAGCAGTGAGGCAGCTGATGTGACAACATATGAGAAAGGCACAAAGAGCTTGCGTGATCAGCCTTGTGCTCTTGCTCGCTCACTCTCTCTCCTTCATTCCCACCATTCCCAAGAGAATTCGAGAAAAAATGAGACATGATGCTTCCCAAGATTTCCGTTCATAGAATCGTATCATAGAATCATAGAATGGTTCAGGTTGGAAGGGACCTTAAAGTTCATCTGGTTCCAACCCCCTGCCCTGGGCAGGGACACCTCCCACTAGACCAGGCTGCTCGAAGCCCCATCCAGCCTGGTCTTGAACACTTCCAGGGATGGGGCAGCCACAACTTCCCTCAGTAACCTGTTCCAGTCTCACCACCTGTTTATTTCTGGTGTCTCACCATCTGGTTCTTCCTGGTTTTGACAATTTTCATTTGTTGGGATTTCTGTGGAATGAAACAAAACTTTTGTTTAAAAAATAGGATTTCAATAAGTACAGGGTTGTTGAATTTGAGATATTCCATTCTTACAATTTAGCCAATAAATAAACTTGATTTAAAGAAGCATTCAAAACATGAAAACAAAGCAAAAATGAAAGACATCACCAAAACCAAATTTTCAGTGGTTAAGAGAAAACCGTTTGAGATTTCTGAGGAATGACAGAATTTTATTTAGAAAACCAATTTGGAGGAAATATTTGGATCAGCTCCACAAGCTTCTCAAAAATAAATAGTGGGAAGGGGAGCACACACTCTACTGTTATTTTCTGCCCTGCAAAGGATGCCAGGTTGTAGGTTCCCAGGCTTCTCCCAGCAGTTTAATTTTACAAAGCCATGAACTGTACAAATAGCTTCTCCAGACAGAACTGATCAGGAGTTGACCTCACACCCTGAGCACCAGAGGAAGGCAGTGTCTTACAGTTAGGCCAGTGTGAAGGCAGGCCACTATCATAGCAAGGGAAGGGGAAAGGGCAGCCAAGACATCTGCTTCAGGACAGTTCATGGCACTGGACAAGGCTATTAGCCAAAGCCCTAGGGATTTGTCATTGAATTCATAGCTGTTGCTAAACGGAGTTGGAAAAGGCTAGCATGTCCCTGATGTCACCAAAGCGACAGTGAGAATAAAAGAGGAAAAAGACAAGGAAGGAAGTTGGCAAGCACCACTGCCTATCTCTGTCCTTAGGTACAGGCTTCCCGAGAAGATGAATGGGCTCCGGTTCGCACGTACAATGAACGTTGCTGCCCACACTTAATTCATTGGAGTAAAATGAGTAAAAATCTCTGCAAACACAGTCCTAAGCAATTCATTAAACTACAGCTCTTAGCACAAGCTATTAAACAAGTCAATGATGTACACCAAAATAAATCCTTATGGTGAATAAGGCCAGCTGCGTCCTGGGCTGTGCTAGTAAAAGTGTACCCAGCAGCTTGAGGCAAGTGACTGCTCCTCTCTATTCATCACTTGTGAGGCCAGCTCCCGTGTGCTGTGTCTAGTTCAAGGCCCCCCAGTACAAGACGGACATGGACTTACTGGAGCACATCCAGCAGTGCCACCAAGATGGTCAGGGGCTGAAGCACAGGACACATGCGAGGAGAGGAGGAGGGAGCTGGGACTGTTCAGCCTGGAGAAGAGACAGTGCAGGAGGATCCTATTGTTACGTGAACCTGCCTAAGGGGAGTTTACAGAGAAGATGGAGGCAGGGTGACAGAACAAGAGACAATATGTGCAAGTTACAACACAGGTAATTCTAACCAGACACTAGGAAGAACTTTTTTTTTACCATAAAGCTGGTAAGACCCTGAAACCGGGGCCCAGGGGGATAGGGGAATCACCATCCCTGGAAATATCTATAACTTGACTGCGTAAACCCTGAGCAACTGAAGTTATTTGGCTGTGCTTTGTGCAGGGGGTAGGGCCAGATGACTCCATAGATCCCTTCCAGCCTATGATTATAAAACTCAAAGCCAGCTCCTCCCAGTATTTTATAGCTGTGAAGAATTGAATGACTGTGAAAAATGAATAGCCAAGCTAACAACTTGCATTGTTCTCCCTTGTCACCACTTAAGAAATTGTGTTTTATATACTTGAAAGTTGTTCTGTGGCCACCACTGAACCACTGGAGACAGCAGTGCCTCAGAGAGGGGAGGCAGAACTGGGTAAGGAGCATGAGTTCATTGCTGTGGGCAGGCAGGCAGCCTATGCAACCAAGCTTTGCTCCAGGAGATCTGATGGAAGAAGAAATCTTGAACAAGTAAGGCTGTGCTCCATCAGACAACTAGTCTTTGAAGAGTGATCCAAAAATTGCACGAACTCGCAGCATTCCCTGCTTGTTCTGGATTTTCTCCCACTTCCCTGGCCGCAGCCACCCTCTTTTGCATCTTTCTGCCCCTCTAGACAGTGAGGGAGGTTGAGATGAGCAACCAAAGCTGCTATGATTGCCTGCTTCTCTCTCCATTGGACAGTCTTTGTGTGATTCAAGCTGCCAACACAAAATCCAACTACAAGGAATTGCTCAATTATCATTATTGTTACTATCGTCGTCATTGTCATCATCATCATTACCACAACTGGTAGCCTTATATCCAGCAACAGAGTCAGGATTTTTAAGATTTGCCTTTAGGGGGAGCCCTAAGGCACATCAGGGTTGACAACTTTTATTCCACGTTTCTGACTGATGCAGACTAATGCGAACTGAAGAGTAGGGTCTTACCACTAAAGGAGAAAAATCAATCTGACTATGGCAGAGCTGCCTGGCACCACCACAACAAAAAAGATTTATGACTCAGACAGTCCAATTAAATTGTGCTGACACTTTTTTTTAACCAGCCATTAGGTTCAATTTTTTTTCACCCTTGCATGAGAAGTATTAATTTATTACACTTAGATCTCCAGGACAGGAAAATCCCCCCTCCCTTTCATAATTTTCAGGTTCTTTTTCCATTAGTTTGTTTTACAGTGAGAAGACAACAAATGAGCTACTTTTTCAGTGCAGCAATGAGTCTCTAACTGCCACCAGGGCCATGATGGATGCTGTGACAAAGCGTAGAAGAGTCCAAAGCCAAAGGTCTGGAGTCAGTCAAGGATTCTTGTCCGACCAAAAATCTGCTTCAAAGGCAGTAGCCACATCTACACAGCTGTGAAGTGGAGGAGGTTTATCTTTGCCATTGAGAAAAATGCCCTTCTTCTACCATGAGTCAAGGGCAGACTCTCCTGGGAAGGCAGAGACCAGCAGCTGCCTTCACAACACAATAGCCCCATGGTTTGCAGTGCCTGGCTAATCAAAATTCGGTGCTTTGCAAGTGATTGATCTGGCCCTACTACAGCAACTCAAGCCTTTCCAGACCATTTTTGCAGAGTATTCATTTTAGAAATACAAGCCATAAGTACCATTACAGTTGTGTGTCAAGACCACACAGTAAAGTGGTCACTCACAGCACTTCCAACGTGATCTGCAGTGTGAGGCAGGACAGGACGGGGAGCCAGCACCAGGAGAGAGGGGTTGGCATCAGCTCAAGGGAAGCATCACAGCAGCTAGTGCAGAATGAGCACAAGCCCACCTTTCACAACTGGCCTCCTCCAGCTATACCCCTGGAGAACAACTGCTCTGTTCCCCTTTCCGATTTTACAATTAAATTGGTTTGGGTTTTTTTATTTCCTGTAGCAAGGAATAATGAGGTAAAGATCTGAGTCCTTTCAAAAGACAAATATTTCAAAATAGACCCAATACTCATTTTTCAACTTAAAGATGAATTAGAAACAGTCAAATGAAAGTTGCCTGTCCATGTTCCAGCTGCTTCTATAAATATGTTTAAACTCCTCTTTAAGACTCTTCCCTCAGGGCTTGAACACAACTACAACAGGGTTTTAAAACCCTGTTAAATTAGTCAAGACAAGGGTTTAAGACACAAAACATGAATCCTAACCTTGCTACATCTGCCTTCCTTTACCCTCCAAAGGGATATAAAATACTCTTTAAGTATTCAAAAGCCATCAGTGATAGAAATCCAGTCCAGAAACACCCTCTACCAATGTGTATCAAATGTTTAATATACAACTTTGCGCCTGATCCGAAGCTCTCCCAGACCCATGGAGTAGGTCTCAGTCTCTGGTGGCCTTTGAATTAGGACCCTAAAGGAATAAATTGAGCTGTGCAATGCCTGTAACTCCCTAATGGCCTCAGAGAAGAAGCAATTAAGACTCTAATTAAAAGGCAAATGGAAGATTAGAAGCAGATAAATGTTTATAATCTAGATAAAGTACCCATACTGGAACTTTTGTCTATTAAAAGGGGACTTCACAAGATTTGAGGAGACTGCATACCTATGGGAGGAACAGTGGTATCAGGCACGATGTGTTTCCCTCAGGCATACTTTATCGCAGCAGTCCTGCAGTCGTTCTGTTCTCCACAACCACTCTTACTTCTGCGTATGGATGGAACAAGCCGTTCCACAAAGACAGCCCCAACAAATCTTGACTATTTCATCATACAAACTGTTCACAGCAAATACAAACACTCCTGTGTACAAAAATGCTCAGTCCATGAAAATACACCTTATTGTACCTCCCCTTCTTATGTACTCAATTCAGCGCCTCCTACCAGGCTTTCCATCTGTCATATGTGGTTTAGTGCATAATCTGTTACAAAGAAAATAATCGAGAGCCAATTACACCAGGTATAGCAGGTCCATTACAAATATGTGCTAATGATTTCATTTAAAAGATAACAGAACTAGAGCAGAGAGCTAGAGACTCTAGTAAACGCACACAGATCTCAAGGCTGATCCTCTTCATAGCAGTGAAGACAGGGATCAGATCTCTCTCAAAACTCTTCATTATGCTATGTAAATATCACGTCAAGCAGACCAGAAGAACACTCAGAGCAAAAAAGTTAAAATATCTCCAGGAGTTCCCCTGGAATTTTTTTCCATATTAAAAAAAAATCGCTTCTCCCTTCAGAAGCAAGGAGATTTCTTGAGCACAAAACCCTGTTTAGAATTTGAGGTCTGGATTGTTCTAGCATTGCCATGCTCCCCTCCTCCTCATTTATTTATATTCTCACTTCTTTTTAGGAGGCCCCAATAGGCACACAATCTCAATAATTCAAAATAGTCTTCTGAGGAGCCCAATAGCCGAACCTGTGATGCTGAAAAGGCAGCAGCCAAGTTTTACTGATGTCTACAAACCAACCAACATAAAATGCACAGAAAACAATAAATAATCATTGCAATTTCTATCCAGCAACTCATACAGCATCTTCCACTTAAGGACTGCAGAACAGCCAGGGCATGATAGGTTGGTGCTGGGAGTCTCCCATTCCCATGTTCTTCAGCCAGTTTTGTTTTCCAGCTTTATTTGGTGCTCCGCTGTGACATAGAAACCCCTGTGGAGGGAGCAGAAAATGACCGCATTCATCTTCTGGGGGCCAAAACAGTAATGTAAATTTCCAGTGATGCAATATCAGCAGCCAAGCTAGAGGTGAGAAATTACAGGCTGATTTGCACTGAGATGAAAGGGAATTTGTGTGACTGAGGAAGACTGGTATGAGGAACTGCAACAAAGTAGAGGCACTTGAGAGGCATTTAGGCATAGGCTAGGAGTGATGTGTTTAACTTACTATGGCAATACCACATCTCACCCATTAGTATGGGTAAAGTGTGTGTGTGTATATATGTATACACACATACGTGTGTGTTTGTATAAAACAGCTGGATGAAAATACATACAAAATATTGAAGTTAAGTCATGGTGTGTGTCCCTGAGAATGTGAGAGAGCTGCTCAGCTAAACTGGTTTCTGGTATGAGTTGTTTTTTCTACCATCTCAGCAATTGCTTTTGCTGAGCTTACCTCAGAGCCCACAAACTTTGGAAAAATGAAGACAGAACAAAAAGCAACATCTGAAAAAAAAATAATAAATATCCAATGCTCTTTGTGCCATATATGGACCACTGCTTTGAGAGTGTGATGGAAATGTGAGAAAGATTGTGCAGCGCATTGGTGCCAAGACACCTCAGGACAGCTGTTTGCTTGCCACACTGTGGTCCAACAAACGCTGATGGCTTGGGACCTGAGGGAAGGGAGCCTGGGGAGCTGAGCAATCCAGAATGCATCAGTCCCAAATTGAGAATAGAGGCTCAAACTGTCATACTCTTCAAGCCAAGCTTTCCAGCTCTGGTTTGCCTCTCAGCAATCTATTCAACAGATACTGAGAGCAACGCTACCCAGTTTTTATGGGTACCTTCTCTGTCAGGCAGCCAGACACTTTGCTCCCTTGTCACAGCCCGGACCCTCAGCAGCACATTGTGTTTCCGCCCAGGTACCTGTGAGGATGTGAGGACAGAAAAAAAAATGTGTATTGTCCTGCAGGGATGCAGGGAGTATCACACCTGAGGGACCCCTGCAGGTCCAGGCAGTCATCGGACAGCTGGAGCGTGTCCTTGAGTAGCACCCTCCACCTTCATTTCCCAAAAAAAGCTAGCACAGAGCTATCACTGGCCACTGGGAGAGCAGTAAACTTCAGCCAGCTACGTTCCAGGTAAAAACAGCCCAGTACAGTACAGAGTGCCTTATCTCCACCATTCCAGCTATGTAGGACTTGAAAAGATATGGAAAAATCAATTTTAAAGGAATTAAATATTTAATTTGAGGATGGACATAACTGGCTTAAATGGACAAAATACATAACATACCTGTAGGTTGTTTGAACAAAAGAAGAAGAAAATAGCACTGCGCAGGAACAGCTGTACTGGCAGAAGATTAGCACTCAGTGTAGAATTGGTACAGTGAAAGCAAAAAAAAATGCAGGTTGTCTCATAAATCCATATTGGCATTTATAACATGTGTTATAATGTCTTTATCATGAGATCCCGTGGCATCACACTACAACTGAATGATGAAGCCATGCTGATATAAAGAGAGTATTCCAAGCAGGTGGCAATAATATACAGCAACTGTATTTTCCATATATGTCGTGTAATTACAGTAATCTCAGTCTAGAAAATCTTGTAAAAACTACTGGTGTAGTACCCTTCTGTTCTCCAGACTGGAAAATCTTGAACTTTCATTATCATGAGTCTGAAGGCCTGGTGCTAAAGGGACCCTGAAAAGAGTCATAATCTGCCAAGGAAGAAAGGTAATCTCCTCAATGAATTTTGAACCACAGATTTTTAAAAAACCCTGAGTTTATGAGTGCAATAAATACCAGGGAAAGTGTCTGGGCAGAGGTCACTAAAATATACATGGTCACTCAAACCCCAGGCAAAGTAACAAATGAGTAACAGGGTCCTCTAACTCGTTCTATGGATGTGGTGTTACGCATGTGGGAAGAAAGGCTAGAGTAAAGTAGAGGAATTGATACAAATCAATATATACTTGCTAACATAGAACATCTTGCGGGCCCAGAGGCTGAGTTATACAGCAGTCAGTTGTCATTCTGGTTATAGCCAGGGCCAATTAACTCCTCCGCTGCAAAGTCAGAAACCAATAATTGTGCTAAGAAACAGATGCTTTCTACAACCTGGCATAAAGTATTTGAAGGCAGATTATGTTTTATCTCATTTTTTTGCCAGTTTGAAAGTTGTACAAGTTTTTCAAGGAGAAGAGAAGGAAATTTGCTTGTGGAGAAGTTTGTTTGCAGCACAAACCCATTTTGATAGTAAAACACAGTGTTTTGAAAGGTATTGCTATGGGCTGCTACCCAGAGGGCACCTGTTTATGTTAAAATGCTGAGACCCTAAGATGAAGCAGTTGCCAGCGTGTGTGTACACCCTGAGTTCGCTGAAATCATCAGAAAGACTCCTGTCACTTCAAGTCAAGTCTAACTGCATCGTCACCAGGGTTTATTACATTTGCATAATCACTGCGCTGAGATTTTATTGCATCCAAACCATAAGATATTACACTAAATCTACCTCAGATGTTGTACTTATTCGGTTTTCAGTGCAGATTTTCTGCTTCCTCCCCCCTTTCTCATGTTAGAGTAACTGATGCAGGACCATTAAAATGGGGGAAAATATGTACCATGTGAGCAATACTTCAAGCCTAAATATGAATACTTCAAGCTCTAAATTTGAACTCCCAAATTGTGCACAATGCTCATTGTATCCACATTGGAATAAGATGTGGGGGAGTGAAAATGCTCGGATCCGTGTCTTTTATCTTCATTTGGCTTTGGGTTGGTCCCACCCAGAGAGAAACCAGGAACAGACCCAGTGAAGAAGCCATGCTCCAAAAGCAAGACATCTTCAGTGGGCAGCGAAGAGAGGAGCAGAGGGCCTGAAGCTTCAGAGGTGAAACCTGCTTCAGAGCAAGACTAGACCTTTCAGCATCAGCCGGTGCCCAGCTCACATGCAGAGCCACCCTCTCCCAGCACTGCTGCCTCTGCCCTCCAGCTGCTCTCAGGTCACTCGACTGCCTGCAGTGGTACCAGCTTTGGGCTGAGCACATGCCTTAAGCCAAGGCATAAGTTAAGGAGCTGTTTGCACACACCAAGAAAACAGCCTATCTAAGGCTGCTGGGCTGCAGCCTCAGAGGCCAGTTTGAAACCCCCAGCACAACTCAATGCCCTGGAAGGGGCAAGTTATCCATGCCGGAGCAGCATTGCCCCGCTGTAAAAATGGGAACAGCATTGCACAGCCTTGAGCTAGGACTCAGGTCAGGCCAACAACAATGAAACAGACCTTATGAACACATCAGAAAATAGATCCCTGGGCTGCTGCACTACAGACAGACTGGCAGACACTGGCATGACCCAGATGAGACCCAAATTCCCTCTTACCTCACCCTCTGCCTCTTTGTTTCTACATCTGAAAAAGCGAACACAAAGTTCCCCTAGACTTCAACTGTACAACTCTGTAACAACTTAGACTCATTTTATAGGCAATTTGCATGGATGTGAACAATTACAGAGAAGGCACATCAACAGAGAATCAAGCCCTGCATCTAATGTTGGTAATGCACTTAATAATAACAACCCCACTTTCCTGGAAGAGAACATTAAACCTGTTCAAAATACAGTATTTTTTCCAAATGATAGTATTTCTTCCCTCCTACATCATATCTACCTTAATCATCTGACTCCCACAGAACTGGCTCGGCTTCAATGACAGTCTCCTCTACTTGTTTAAAAGTCATGTTATTTCCACTGCCATCAAAAAGGCATGATTTTCAAGTGAAGTTATTAAGTTTCCAATACAAGGAACATTGCGTGGGTGCTACTGAAGTAGATTCTCAGGAATGAAGAAGAGATTCCCTTACTTTAACAGAGGATTAGGTCTTCCTTCTCTCCAGGGCCAGGAGACATCTTTATTTATTGTAGTCTTTTGTCTCTCTCCCAAGAAGTGAAGCCCATGTCCCCCTGCCAGCCCAACGATCTAACCCTGGATCCATCAGAAAGAAACTGGAGACCTTGCCTCAGAGTGTCCATTATGGTGCTGGATGAACAGAAAAATGCTCGGTTATTTTAACTAGCTTGCATACATCCAAAGTCTTCTAGCCAAAACATAAAAGATGAAGGGTAGTATACGAACCCATAAGGCCATCCCACTTACCTATCTGCAAACCAGAGTCCAAATGAACCTGATCCATTAAAGCTAAGAGCTGTTAGGTCCGACCCACATGTCTGATTCCCACCCTGCTACTAAGGCCCTCATATGGGACATGGGAGAAAAATTTTGGACTACTTTCTGAGAAAGCTCAAGTGAAAAAAAAAATCTGTTCAATTCTGACCTACAGCTTTTCACCTCAAGCTTTGTATCTGTGCATTGTGGACTTTAATCAACTTTAATGAGTTTTAACTAGTTTTATACCAGCCCCCATGTGTAAGTACGGACTTTGTCAAGTGACACCAGTCTATTAATTTTGTGACACTGATCTGAACTGAGAACTGAGAAATTAATCTCAAACCAATTCTGTGTTTTGTGAGAGTTTCAGCTTCTTTTCCACACAGACCTCTCAGCAGCTGTCAAATCACTGCAGGTCTTCATTTGCTGAACCCAGCCTCCCTGAAGTTTCACTTCATTAGCTGCCCCTTTCACAAGATCTTTCAGCTCTATTCAGTCCCTCTGAATTCAGCAGGATGAGCAGACAGAGGGACGTTCCAGCTGCTACAGTAGAAAAGGTTTATGAAAACTGTATTATGCAGCACCTCCACTATTAATGAATTAAATCCTTCAGGTTCAGTCTTAAAACACTGCCATTGTTTCGAAACCTGTCAGAGCCCCTTAATCAAATTACAGCCTTCATTCAGCTCAAGATTATACCTGATGGTGTGTCAGTTTGACATACAGACATCTGTCATTCTCTGACAAGGAGAGAAAGAGAAAAGAACAGACAAAAGGAAAAAATAAAGAAAGTTTTCTCATCTTCCCCACTGTCCTCCCCTTAAGGCAGATCTGCCACATAGAGGCCAGATTTACATTCAACTCAGATTTACCTGAGCTGATCACCTCAAGTGCTGAATTGTACAATCAGTAGCAGGAGTGTTACCAAGACCAGGACCCGAAGGGCTTAGGACACACAAAATGCACACACATCCTTCCTGAACATGGGAAACTTGCTCTGCTCTTGTAGCTCACATTCATGCGAGCTACAGTTCAAAACTTCTCTAGCTATTGTTATTCGCATTCTAGGTTGTGTTCTGATGCTGGCAACCAACAGGTACACCCTGAGAGTTATGCCTCTCCATGTTGCCATAAAACACTGAGATTTAGGACTAACATTTTCTGGAATCAAACCATCTTTCTCAAGTTCTCTGTGACACATTGTGAAGTTATACTAACCTAACAGGCAGAAGGGGCATGCCTGCTCCTATGTCACCCACTTCTCCACAGCTTCAGTTTTCCATCCTACAGCATTTTTGCTAAGCCTGGATGCTGCTGCTGCGCATCCTGGATCTGTGCTGCTCCTGCATTGCAGTCCTTCGGGGAAGTGCAGCATGGAAGTGGGTTAGCCTAGTCTTTGGGTTAGTCTAGAGAATTTGTCCCCTCTAGAGTATCAAAGCCTAATGCAAAACAAAGAATCAGCCCTCAGCCCCACCTGCTTAGGTGGTCATGGCCCCTGAGGTCTTGTCCCACTGAGCCATCCACTCTGCTCATGGGTGGCTCAGCCGATTGACCCTCTGCTTCCTCACGCTTGGCACAATAGGAACAGAAAAGGAAAATTCAGACCCACCCTTTCTTCTTGTCCCCTGCGCTGTCTGGGGAGAAAGAAAAGGTGCTCTTGACCACTCAAGTTGCAGCTCTCTACTTCACATTTCTCAGTGTATCCTTTCCCACAGCCCCTTCCTGACTGCAGCAGGAAACAAGACTCCTTTTCTAAGTGATGCTTTTCCCAGGAAGAAGTGTTCTCTCTTGGTCTCATTACTGTCTACACAGGGAGCTCCTTTTTGTCCCATCTCAGACAGATCCATCCTGCTGCAGTGTCTTAAAGACTTTATACAGCACAACTAAAATGTATCAGAAGAGGTCCATAGCCTCCCTGCATCAGGAAAAATTTGTGTCGGATGCAATGGCTGGCTCTTTTTTATCTTTGATCCATGCCAATCCCTGTTTGTATTAAAAAGACAAGGTCAAAAATGCCTGTCTGGAATTTCAGATGAAAACTACTGAGTTTTAACTGTCATTGGAGTTTATTCTTCAGTATCTTGCCTCTGTAAAAACTGAAAAGTTCCATTTTGACCGTTCTTACCCAAAACAGAAACAGTCCACAGTTATTGAGGTCTCAGGTAATGAGAACCTTGAAAATAAGCACATGATTCTTATTCTTGCTGTAGAGATGTAATGACAAGTAAGATGTGCTTCTGGAAGTGCTTCGGCATTCGGCATGGATCGGACCCATGGTTTTATGCCCTGCTAAACTGCATTGCCCAGGTAGGAGATGAAGGACCAAGTCAGTCCATTTACCTGAAATGGAGGAGAATCATCAGCTGTGCTTAAGACATGTCCACATCTTTAGTTTCAGACTAATTCCAAGGAAATCGTTCCTCCAACTGAAATATGGCAACAATAACCTTAAGCTCTTGTGTGGAAAACATCTAGTCTGAATCCGAAGAGCAGGAAGCCTGTGTAGGCTCTTGGATGATGACAGAATTAAGCTGCAGGAAGTTTAAACTATTGCTATATGATGGCACCAAGTTGTAACAGTGACCAGTCTGATTGCCTATTCACTTCTGTTTCCTTTTTTAGATGCCGCGTTCATGTTGGTTTACTGTGGGCTTGCATTCTCATCAGAAGGGTGAGGCAAACAGAGAGCAGGGCTCAGACCTCTCTCCGTGCAGTCAGTCCCTCTGTCAGCATCTCTCCCTGGCTTGGAGTCAAACTGACTTAAAACAGGAGATTAAAACTGGCCAGCTAAAGTTGTTACTGCCCCCCACCAGCCTCCTCTTCCTTTTGGTAAACATTATCACAGTTGGTGCTGTTTTAATGGACACCATTTCTGCTGCACCCTGTGGTTTCCCAGGGTATCTACACAAATTTTCCAAACCCCCTAGTTCGGATCACGTAAACGTGGAGTTAGTAAGTGGGTGCGTTGCAGGATTTGTGTAGATGGTGCAACCCAGGGCACTAGCCTTTAGTTTAGGCTCCCCTTTGACTGCCCAGTGGATGTGTCGGTGCCCCGCTGGGTCAGCATCCCCCCTCAGGTCCCAGAGCGGCTGATGCCAAGCTCAGCAGAGCCTGCACCGACCCCAGCCACATGCCAGTAGGTGTAAGTCATGCAAAAAAAAAAAAAAAAGGGGGGGAACTGGTTGTTTTCTCAGACACACCTGAGGAAATGAATTGCAGGGAATCATTTATCCCTCATTGTTTTTCAAGCCTTCTTCCAAGTATGCAGTCAAAAGTGGCAGAGGCCCACACCTGCTGATTGCGTGGAGAAGCCACGGCAAGGCAAAACACCTCTCAGAGTCTTTCAGTGCTCTTCTAATCTTGGGTCTGTTTGTTTTATAGGTAACTTGTAAAATTATTTTTGCTTTCAGCCTAGAGCCCCAAGGCAGTCATCACTCAAAACTGGGGTGTACGGTTACTCCTCTCATCCTACTTCTTTCCCAGAAGCTTTTGCTCCAGACATATCAGGACTCATGGAAGATCCCTTCTGCCTGACCCGTATTGCCCAGCAGTTCCCTGGGTCAGGGGAAAACCTCCAGCAACAGGAGGAGACTGCCTTTAGTGGTCTTTCACACCACCGAGGCAGTACAATGTATCACTAACACATCGAAGGATCTAGTCCATTAACTTTTAAAATTAGCTTACGAAGGGAGATGGAAGTGCTTGTGGGAAAATGACATTCAAAACTTCTTGCAAATCCAGACTGTCCTCCTCTAAAGCATCATACCTCATCAGTTATACTTGCGGCTTTCTCTCTTAAATATGACAGTGTAAAAAGGCTGCAAAGTGAATTTTGTTCTGCAGCTGCCATCTTAATCTCCATCTTTCTCCTGTTAGCAACAGAGCCGCAAGCTACAGCATTATTCAGGAGTTTTGCAGTGTCAGGGCTCTGATTGTGCTCCCTCTTTTGAGATATTTGTTCACAGCAATTCAGTTCAAGGTACAACAATAACCCAAACAGCAGCAGGCCAGCCTGAGCTGGCTTGAATGTGGCATCATATGTAGTGGAAAGCTGTTGTGGTATTGTTGCTAGGTATTGCAGAGTTCATGAAGATGAATTATACCTTTTAGATATGAATAACCCAACTCACGACATCCTCATTACCTTTGGCTGATTTCCTTTGGATGAGTTCTTTTGTTGAAACTCCATTTGTATTCCCACACTTGGATTCACAAACATTAATGTGAATCAGCAGTCAGAAAAAGAACTGGAGAAATTCCCCAAAGGTAAGGGGTCCTGAAGAGCAACCCCATTCCAACAGAGACTTTTGCAGCTCACTACCATTCAGACTTAAGCTGCTCCCCTCCAGAAGCCAAGAAACACAGAAGAAGGTATTTTTGACTTCTCGGAACCTTGGATTGGGCCATCACCCTGTCATTGGCTTTGGACTCATCAGCTGGCTAGTTTACAGCCCGTAGAAATGGGATCATTGGTTAGCCCAAAAGGCACACATCACAGCTAGAACAGTCAGTTCACCAGGGGAAAATATCATATTTCTCTTTCTCATTATCAGTCAGGAAGGTGAATGAAATATTAATTGGCTTCTCCTTCCTTCCTCCTCCTCCACACACATCGACACACAAACAACCTGTCCAAGTTCACAAAGGGATTTGTTAAATGAAAGCCTTCATACTTGACCAAACTTTGAGGAATGCTCCCTGAAATACTGGGCTTGAAGCCTGTATTCAATCATGGGAGCAGCATATGATTAGCTGCGCTTTTATCCCTGTGCTGGCATCTGAGAGGATCATAGGTTTTTTTCCGTTAGTACGCCTGGTGAAATCAGAGCAAACCCTTTGCTCTGTGATTAATAATGTGTTAAGCCTCAGTTCCAAATTATTTCAACTTTTCAATGGTTATGGGAACATTTACAAGACTGATGGCTGGACTGTATACTGCCAACAGGCTGAAAGAGCTATCATTTATTACAGAGTTTTCCTGCTGCCAAAATGTGTAATACTACCCCGGTAAACTGTGCAGAAAAAGAATTATGAGTTTTGGTACAGCATTTTCCCAAATTAGAAATCAAGTGAAGCTTTCTGCACTACAAATGTTTTTGGTGGGGGGGGAGAGGGAGGAAATGCCCTTAAACTTTTCCAAAAATTTTAACCCCAAATATTTCCATGCTGTGATTGTGCAACAGAACTTCGCTCACTGTGTTGTCTGATTTAATCCCATCATACCTCAGTATTTTGTGGTAATTTGTTGTTCAGGTTAATCATATGCTTATAACAGCCTGATCTATCCATCATTTCCTAGTTATTTTCTTGTAACAACTTCTTAACTGTCCCAGTGCCTCTCTGAAGTCTGCTAATTGTCTTCCCACTTCTGACAGTTAAATTCTCTTCTCCTCCCCTCGTATGACAGAACTAATTTTCAATTGATGATAATCAACCTATCTCATTAAGCATTTGAAGAGACTGAGGATTTCCAAGGCTTACACATCAAGGATTTGCTATTTTGGGTATAGGAGAAACACAAAATCACTGACCTCGATATCGCCATACATCTCTGCATATCTGTACGTGTGTGCGCGCCTGTGCACGTGCCACAGCCTCATGTTATCACAGCACCCGCAGGCAAAATCTCCATTATTCTCAAAGTAGAAATTTTTCATTTGTGATTAAAAGAGGGGGAGAGCTCCACTGCGCAGAGAACAGGAAAAGGCTGAGGAAGCACAACTGTGACTCCAGGAAAACACATTTGCGTTCCATAACGTGACCCATCTCATCCGCCTTCTGTTCCCAAAACAAGCTCTCCAGCTTTGTCATCCATACCCTGCTCTGCTTAAAGCAAAGGAGAGCAATGATCTTAGGAAAGATTTTGAGCTCTGCTGAGACTCTGGTAACAAGCGGAACCTTGCCTTGTGTCGAAATAACAGGATCTGAAAAAAAATGCTATTTCAAAAATTAGCTCTCCATGAAAACTGCCTCAGTGCTTTAGGCCAAAATATCCTCCTGGCTCACATCAAATGACAGCAGATAGCCAGCATGCCCCCAAATGACTATCAAAATGTATGCATCCTCACCACAGTAACATTTCTTTGCTACACACCTTCAATAAGGCCTCAGGACAAGTCACTGTTCTCTGCCTCAATTTCCCCATTGGTAAAACAACAATAATGATATTTCCCTTCCTTTGAGACTTTCAGATAAAAGGTCACGGGAAACAAGAGCCAAACATTACTAATACTGTCCTTTCTGAGCCTTAATAATTTGTTCCCTGCTGAGCTTCTAGATTCCGGTGCAAACTTATTGGCATAATACATTCTGTGCTTGTATTGTTGTATTTGCATTGACCTCAATTTCCAGCAAAATCAGAATAAAATGTAATTTTAAAATTGATAGGAAACACAAGAAGCAAAGAAGCTGGGTTGTACCAAATGAGTATCAGCAGGTAATGCTCCATGCACATAGGACCCAGCACTTGCCACTTCTGTAGTTGCTCTTAAAACAATGTTTAATGTCAGGGTTTGGGCTTTTTGGGGTGCAGCAACATTTTTCAATTCAGTTCCAGTGCTCATTCCCATGCTGGGAATAAGTGATCACAGTTTATTCTCCCATTTCTCTTTAGAAATGTGCGATTAAAAAGAGTGAGTCTTCATTCTTTGAGACAGCTCTGTCCCCGCTGATCTCAGATTAGCCAGGCAGGAGTTCAGCCTCGGGGGGTGTGATGAACACTTACTCACATCAGGGCCCAGGTCCTCAGCTGTACTTCAAGGAGAAGCATGGGGAAGAAGCCAAGGTAGCCCTATCAATCTGTCACCTGTCCCAGGAACACCTCCTGGGTTTAGTTAGATAATAAAATGCCTTGTGCAGAGTTTGTGCTTCTTTTATCTCTCTGGTTAAAAACATCTCTGCCTGGAGTAAGTACGAAGTGAAGGCAGTGACAGTTTATTTCATTTGGCAGTCAGGGAAAACTTATGTCATGGTGGGAGGAGAGAGAAGGGCTCACTGCATGGCACAGAGCTGGTTGGATTCGGTGTTTTCCTGATGCTTTCTTGAACTCCTCCCAAACTCACATGCCCTTCTTCAACCTGCCTTGTCTCCGAACTCTTATTCCTCCCCGGCATTGTGATTAACACTGTTTGAAGGAAGTACAGCTAGCTTTGAAGCCATTCCTGAGCCCCCTACTACCCAAGCCTGCTTCACTGCAAGCACGAAGGAGAGAAGGGATCAGCAAGCTTTCACAGAGAGCAAGCCAAGTTTTATTTCTCTTTCCCATCCTGGAGGTTAAACATGCCTTAGGAACACAGCAGGAGCCAGAGGATGCTGCCTCACAAGCAGACATCTGCTACATTGCTTGGGACTTAGCAAGAATCCCATGAAAGTGTAAAACTGTGGAGATCTGAGTCAGGTCCACAGTCTGGAATAGCTATATCCTGGTGGAAGATGCTCCTGGTTTGAACTGCTGCTGACTGAGACTAGAATCTGGCGCCGTGCTTTCCATTTGCTATGGCATACATTTTTTAGAACCTCATGTTAAACACTCATATGCAATGTTAGAGACAGATCTCTTTAGCCGGAAATGCCTGGGGTGTTTTTTTTTTTCCCCTGTTTACCTCTGAAACTGGGAGCCTGATCTAGTTTATTCTCTGAGAAGCAGGATATCGTGAGAGTAAAGGATTTCCAGTTTTAGCCAAGCGCTCATTGTACAGAGCATATACCAATGAAGTGCTCCAAATTAGCAGTGGTCTGGCAGCAGTAATAAAAGCTGCGAGACTGTGTAATTGTGCTTGTCATGAAGAAGAATATAATCTGCAGCTGCTGTACAGAAATGCCTCAAATCTCTATGGGAGTCAGAAGAAAATCTAGCAAGCTACTACCCTCTAGCTCAAAGAGAGTTCAGGAAGGAATCATCTCCTTCAGATATTACACTCCTGCCGCAAACACACAGCAACCTGGGGTGTCTCATCTGCCCGCCCGCCCAGACATTTCAAAAGTTACTTTCGCAATAACCTCTTAACAATATTTTTCTGGGATTGTTTCTTTTTTTTCTCGGTTTATATAGATGCAGGCTTCAAAATCTTTGTAAGCTATCTCTTCTGGTAGAAGAGTGCCACCTCATGACTGATAGAGAGGAAGGAAACAACCCGCAGCAGTAAAGCTGAAACCACTCAAGAGCCCGCAGCCAGGGAGGACTGGAACAGCCCATGCCCCCTGTACCCACCCAGCACCACAACACCCTGAGGCAAAACACTCCTTTGCCAAACAAGTGCTTTCTGATCGTTGTTCCCGGAGAAAAAGCTTAGCATCTTTGCTGAACCAAAGCCCATCCTCAGGGTTGAACTGAAACTCTATGATTCTATGATTAATTACTCGGAAGAAACAGACAACATTATGCAGGCCTTTATACAAGGTGCTGCTTGCTTCAAAAGCCCGGTCTTTTTTTTTCCAGACTCCTCTGGGGTATCTTGGGTACTCGCCTCTGGGAACTGCACAATTTTGAGTGCGAGCACCCTCTTTTCTTTTTTTTCCTCAGACATCTTTCCACATACCTAGCCACCTCTTCTCGAGCTTGTTATTTTGTCCTTACTAAAACAACTAATTTTTCTCACCGCCTGAGATAATTGTTGTTAAACTAAGGAGAATTTTGGGGTCATAAAAAACCCTAATGACTTCATTCCTTCTGTGAATGAGGTGCACACATCAAAAAAACTCAGAATTTCTGCACTCCATCAGCACTTGGAAATGTTCGTGGCAAAATCAGACACAGCATGTTCTCAAGGATTGATTTGTCTATGCTCCTCCCAGAAACAATTAGTTTAAATATTTACAATACATGAATAAGGAATAGACGAAAATATTTTTTGCTGGATTTTTGCTTCTTTTTTTTTTCCTTTTTAAATGAATTCAGGCATTGAGGAAAGTGCTAGATTGAAAAAGCTGGATCTTCAAGTGTGCTGTTCCTATTTTTCCCAGAATAGGAATATCAGCAGAGGAGTACTGAAGCTTTCCTATAATCCCAACTCTACTGCTGCTATTCTCCTTTATTGGACTCCTTGCTGAATGCTAGGCAGTAATTAAAGATCAGAATCAGCTTCTTCCTCACCTCAAATAGAACCAAAGTCAATTAAAACCAAGTATTAATTTTTCTAAAATGGTCATTGATCTACTAGGAGGTATATTAATAGCACCTATTATCAGACAGGATGCCAAGCAGCTAAAATATGGATAAAAATTTTGACATAACTTGAATATTAAATAGTGTTTCAGAAGGGAAAGATTTTGCATCTCATTCCCTGAGGCAGTCAGTTTTTGCTCAGTCCTGCATTTCAAAAATATGCTGCTAAAGTTGTCAGATAGCCAATATTATTAATCTGAAAGCATCAACTCAATAAGTCTCATCCTACGAACTGAAAAAAAAGAAAAAAATTCAAAACCCACTTGCTATTCAGTGGGAGGATTTTAACAGCGCAGATGATTTTCTTTGCATAACTGCTAGAAGGCCTGCAAAAGTTCATCAAAAATCAGAGCTGCATGAAGTCTGTGATTGTCTGATTCTTCTGTTATGATAAAGATAACAATAGCTGAATCAATAAACCTAATTTAAATTTTAATTAAAGATTATTGTTATGACAGATGAATTTTTAAGCTTTCTGTGTTTAACATTTTCCCTTAAAAAGATTTTTATAAAGGAGTTGACCAATCACACTAAATAGGAGCATGAACAAATCTTTCGTTGCCTAAACTCCCTCCCATTAAGAAAATGAAAGGGTATAAGGTCTACTATCCAAACCCATCATTTGAAATACTAACAAAACTAGCCCAGATATTCCTCCTCCTCTTCCTCCCAGAGCATGTAAGTTAGCTCTGGGACGTGTACAGTGTGGGGGTCCTTCAGACAGGACCAAAACACTGAGGCTCTTCAGCTCTTACACTAAAGACCTGTAAAACTGGTCGCTGGTGAGACCCCACCTGGAGTACTGCATCCAGCTCTGCAGCCCTCAGCACAGGAAAGACACAGACCAGTTGGAGTTGGTCCAGAGGAGGGCCACAAAAATGATCCAAGGGGTGGAACACCTCTCCTATGAGGGCAGGCTGAGAGAGTTGGGCTTGTTCCACCTGGAGAAGAGAAGGCTCCAGGGAGACCTTATTGCGGCCTTTCAATACTTAAAGGGGGCCTACAACATAGATGGGGACAAAATTTTTAGCGGGGCCGGTTGTGATAAGACAAGGGGTAATGGTTTTAAACTAAAAGAAGGTAGATTTAAACTAGATGTAAGGAAGAAACTTTTTACAATGAGGGTGGTGAAACACTGGAACAGGTTGCCCAGAGAGGTGGTAGATGCCCCATCCGTGGAAACACTCAAGGTCAGATTGGATGGGGCTCTGAGCAACCTTGTCTAGTTGAAGATGTCCCTGCTTGTTGCAGCGGGGTTGGACTAGATGACCTTTAAGGTCCCTTCCAACCCGAATTATTCTATGATTCTGTGAAAAACAGGGACATGCTTCAAGGTATGTGAGTAAAATTTCTCCACCTGCCAAGGGCTACACTGCCAACAAGTCATAGGAACTGGAACAGGGCTAGAGGCAGGTCCATGCTTAAGCCACCAGAGAGAAGAGAGGAGGAGCTGCCAGATGAATTAAGCACAGGTCCAACAACCATCACCAAAGGGCAGCACTTTCGAGGAGCTGAGCTTCACCCAAATGTCCAGAGAAAGGGCTAGATGCTGGTTTGCTTGGTTAAAGAACCAGAAAGCAGCTGTATTGTTATTAGCCGGTGCTACGGAGCTGGACTGATCCAGCTCTCACACAACCCCATGCCCAGCTGCTTTTTGTAGGCTGGCATGTGATAATAGCTGGCCTTCTCACATGGTAGCTATGACGGTTTCAGTGATGCTGTCAGGATTTAGAGCTTTCTTCTGAATACCACTGAGCACCTCTACACTAGTCCTCTTGGTACTCTTTCGGGTGAAATATAAATCAAAAATATCATCTCTGAAACTAAGATATCTTTAGAAAAACTGATTTCTTCAAGTTGTCTCTTCTAAAAGCAAGTACCACCTACCCACGTTTAGCTTGTTTTCCAGCCCACCTAAAAGGATACACTGTTATGAAACTGCCCAGGCAACCCCACTGAAATGTTTTGTTGCTAACCAAAAATCCAAGTGATTTTAGATAGAACATAATTTCTCTTTATTTTTGTTGCATTTCCAAACATCACTTCTCACCAGCATCTGCCTGGCAGAAACAAGTGCTTTATCCTGAACTCTCTTTCATCTCCTCCTCCGATTTCACAACAGCTAAACCAGGCTTCAGCAATGCCTTTAGCCACACACCTAGAAACAGCTACCAGAATACTTTGTGGGTGATTCACAGATTTTGTTGTCAAAAAGCTAGTGATCTTCCTTATTTCCTGAATTTTACAGCATGCCAAGCTGCGTGTTCACACTGTTTTGTCTTTAATCCTGGGTTCACAAACATTTCCAGAGTAAAATGTGACATTTTTATAACAAGCTCTAAGTCAGTAAAGTTCAGGATAGAGCAACCCTTGGATGTTCTGTTCTCTTTGTATCATTTTAAGAAGAGAAACAAAAGCCATCCAAACATGCAGACTCAAATTACGTGTTTAAGAAGTCGGCACAGCAAGAGGTGAAATAGATCACACGTATATTTTAATTAAACATTTATCTCACAGCCATGACAGCACAAGTGTGCAGCAGGTACAAGCCATTACGGAAAATGCTTCTTTCACAGCAATCATCATTCCAACTAAAGGGGGTTTTCTCCCAGTCATCTCTTGGCATTGATGCTAATGTGGGATCTTAGCAATGCCCAAACATGCCTTGTTCTAGTTTCAGTCCCAGCTACTACTGTGTGCTAAATACATGTTCCTCAAGAGGGTTGCATGTGCTATGCATTATGTAGCATAGAGCAAATATAGCAGTCAGATATATTTTTCCACAAAAGATTGGCTATCTTAGAAGAGCTCTCACATAAACAATGCTTGTACTCCTTTCCAAGGCCAAATGCATTCAGGATCTATATTCTCAGCAGCTGAACAGGCAACCTGCAGAGCTTCCAGCTCTACTAATGCCATCCCTGGTCATTGCCCTGAGATGATTGCTGCAGGTGCATCACAACGATTGCATCACAGAATCATAGAATGATAGAATGGTTCGGGTTGGAAGGGACCTTGAAGACCATCTAGTTCCAACCCCCCTGCCATGGGCAGGGACACCTCCCACTAGACCAGGCTTCTCAAAGCCCCATCCAGCCTGGCCTTGAACAGCCCCAGGGATGGAGCATCCACAACTTCTCTGGGCAACCTGTTCCAGTGAAACATTGCATCTTGCAATGTTAGCCTGAACATTTTTGAGAAGAAGCAGTTCCCATCCAAATTGCATATCAAAGCTGGAGTTTTCAAAAAGACATAGGGTTTTATCAAACTGTGAAGCTTAGAAGTGTTAGAGGATGCATTTTTCTTTTCTTCATTTCCTACCTGCAATTTATATCTATCCCTTTCCCGTATTCTGCCTCCCCAGCAAGGAGTGTAGAGAGAGGAACCTGCTTCTGTGGTGCTGATCTCATTTAGTCCTTGGGTTTATGCAGAACATAGAAGAAGAGGACCTGTTCTACTGCTCTGTTCCCCAAGATGAGTAATGCAGCAGCTCAGGCAGCTCCTTCTTCACCCTTCTTTTATCCAAAACCAGATTTTCTGTGGCCCTCCACCTCTTCATAAAAGGTGAGGGAAAGAGCAGGGGACTCACAGCCCATGGAGGAAAAGGGTGTCCCTTTAGCTTCTCTCAGCCTGAGATCAGGCTGCAGGAAGCCAGATGTGGTAGAGAATCCCTTCACACCAGTGTGCAGCTGAGCATACCCCACCATCCTCTCCTCTCCTGGTGTTTTTATGAGATGTTTTTCCCCAGTAGCAGTGAATCTAGTGACTGAAGAGAGACCATAAAACAGACTAAGCCCAAAGTGCTTTCAAATGCCGAGGTAACCAAACTGGAATATTTGAGCGAACTATGTATTTCCTGAGGTTCTCCGGTATAAGAATTAAAGATGTTGCTTATGACTGTGGAAAAGAAATAAGAAGCCAACAGGAGCTCATGCAAAGTCTGTGATTCTTGCTGGCTGGTCATCCTCTCTTTGATGGAAGCAACCTGGTGAGAGAGATGGATAGGTGCAAAAACATAAACAGGACTATGAGCCTCAATGTACTGCCAGGGGTCTTCTCCACACCCCCTGCCACCAAGGATCCTCTCTGCTCCATGCTGTATCTCTGTCCTGGTGGGTTCAGGTTGCGCTGCTTAGAGAAAAATCCTACCAAGACCCTTCTCCGGCGAGGCGGCAGCAGGCGGCTCAGCTGGAGCCCGGTGCCTCTGCTGCCTGCTCCCGGCTATTTGTCACGGAGTTGATGAGTAGGCTGCCTGCGCACGGCGCCAGGAGGAGAGCATCCCATCTGTGGGCCAAAATTCAGGAGGAAACCCATGGATCGATAGCAATGTATTTTTAAAAGGTCAGGACAGGTCTTCTGTTTACTCAGTACTTCCTATTTTGAAAGCAGAGCCACTGAAGCTACAACTGTGTACTGCAGCTTCTTTAAAACACGATTCCCCTATATCTTTCTAGGTGGGTATCTGCTAGGAGAAATAAAGCGCTTGCCTGGTGCCGATTCAATGTCTGAGAAAGCACCGAATCTATAAATGTATCCCAACAGTCAAACACAGAGTCGGGTACAAAATCCTGGTACTTCATGTTCCAGCTCCACCGAATTAAGTCTCCCGTTTCCAAGGACTCTGAGTGCCAATTCTGGAACAAGCTTCTCTCTCTGGTCAGACACTGCTTTATTTGATATATTAAATTTCCCCAGATTTAGTCGACAGAAAAATGTAATCATCATCCATTTAAAAAAGCGCAGCTGAAAAAATGATTAAAATTCATGCACATCAGGCAGTTTGATTTGCTGGGCATGGCCTGAATATAAGGCTAAATGAAGGTTAAATATTGTCTGAAAAGTAATTGTACCATCTCTTTGAGAAGCGGTTTATTGAGAATGTGTATGGTACTGTTAGCTAAAAGTGGCAGCACATTTGAGGTTGAATCAGACAAGATTTTCCGCCTTATGTGTGTACGATTCCTCAGACTAAGCTACATCTAACTGCAGTGTTAGAAAGCAAGAAAATAGACACAAAATGCTCAATGCAGTATATTTAATTCCTGATAGGAGAAATATTAACCAAGTAAATGAAACATTTCTAACTCAGCATTTTTCCATTGGAAAATATCATTACGCTGGCATTGAAATCTTCTACTGCAGTAAAAAAATGTGCATCTTTTTAATATTTTGAAAAAGACTAAAACGCGTCCACCTTTTTCTAATTTAGATGCTGCATTATACAACATATCACATTTGCAGAAGACAGAATGGAAATGTGTTTAACTTAAGAATTCTTAACTTTAAGAATTTAACTTACTATCGATTGCATTTTTTTATACTTGCTATTTGTTTTCACCTTGCTTAGAAAGAAATTGATTTTGGAGTGTCAGAAAGTCCCACTGACTTGACACTACGGCTTCTCACCAGCTCAGTTTCCCGTGCATAGTCGCCTCTTAGGCAAACATGACCTAATAATAACACGTGCCTTCTCCCACAGGGGGTGTGATTTTATTACTGGGGGTGGTGGCCAGGACAACAGCTCCAGCCCACTCAATGGCAACTTGCATTTTCTGATGTGGCGCTTGTCCCTGGTCCCGTCATCAGCTCTGAGACAAAGACAGCAGCTACCACAAAGACCTCTGATCAGAATTCACAGATGGCGTTAGATCAAAGCTATAAAATTTCAAATATAGCGATCAGCTTCTTGGTCTGATTAAATAAGAAATACAAAAATAGAAATAGCAAATTACTCAATTTAGGGGGGAAAAAAACGCACCGGTTTTAACACTAAAAATGGAAAAAAAAAACCAAACAACCAAACAAAAAAGCAATGAAAGTTAATTTCTTATATTCTTATGGGACAAAAAAAATCATCCCCACCCCTTCTTCTCCCACTCACACAGACAGTCCCTGCACCAGGGCCAGGGCCAGGAGTGGCCGTGCTGCAATGTAGCTGGGACATGGAGAAGACCATTCATAACCCACAACACAAGGATGTTGTGCACGGATTCCCAGGCACGCTGAAGCAAAGATACGGTGAAAATGCTTGCAGGCACCTGTCCAGTTTTTATTCCTTTCAACAGCTTTAGACATTGCTCAGGATGACATAAGCATCCAGTTTCCAGGTGTGTTCTGAATCAAGTTATCAGAACCCCTGGGAATTTCCCATCACTAGCTCTGAAAGAGAGGTTATACATATTTATTGGGGTTTTACTGAAATAAATCTGAAAAAAAACACTGATTTCTTGTCAGATGTACATAAGTACAAAAAGGAGGGGGGAAATGTCTTACCAGAACATGGTATTTGCAACATTTTCCAGCAATGACAACTGATATTTTGGGCTTTACAAAAAGTGGCAAATTCAGGGTACAACATGATTTTTTTATCTTTTTTTTTTTAGCTTGATTAAAGAGAATGAATTAACTAATATGGAACGTTTCTGACAATAACTTGGTGGCACTATGGAAATTTTATTCTAAATCTCTGTCCTTTTTTGAGGCAATCATTTTCACACCAGGGAGAATTGTTTAGTACAAATCCGACAGTGAAAGTCTAGATGAGGAAGAGAATATACAGCAAGCACATCTACCGCCTTTAAATCTCAGCACGTCCCTTGTGGCCCACCAAATAAAAGAGACCCAGCAAAGCTAGGTAATTTGCCAAAGCCCACACAGTGTCTGCAGGAGAACCAAGATATCAATCAGGAGTTCTTGACTCCTAGCCTTTTGCTTGTTTTTAATAGCACACATTGCTTTCTCATTCTCCTTAACACCTAAAAATAGCAGACTGACAAATCTCGCACCAAATATATTAGAGACTAAAAGGTCACCTGGGCAGAGACCATCTCTCTGCCTTGTAGGATACTTAATGAACACAGGAGCAACGCCCAGATACAAACCTAGAAAGTTGCTGTAACTTTTTTGAGCACCATACTGGTGCGCATTCATTTGATTAACTCAATATCGGTGCCATTATCACAGTGTTTAAGTAAAATTCTCTTGTCTTCTCACCCTTGCCCCAGGCAAGGCGCAAAAGTCAGCTCTAAGGCTATGGGTCAGCACTTCTCCTTCTTCATAATTCCTACAGTAAACTAGTTTCATCGTGAACACTGACACAGAGGCCGTAGAAATTAATCTCAAGGGGTAGAAAATTTCCCTTATGTTTAGGTTTGTTTTTAAAAAGTTCTAATCATACAAACGAACTTTTGACAAAGTAGATCAAAATCTCTACAGTGATAGTTCAGCAAAGGAAATTATGAATAAAGACAGGGTGAAAGTAATTTAGCAGGAGCACCGCATGTGCACATGGAAGTCTCAGCTCCCAGCTGGAGACCCCAGACCAAATTCTGTACTCCCGAATGTGCCCCCAGAAATGGGAACACCACTATTTTCTGTGCACACTTGAGTTCTCTGCTGCTGAGGCCTTACTCCAAACTGAACTGTGAAGCGAACTTCCCACGCAATGATTGAAAACTGGTCGTTCTTATGGGATATCCCATTCAACTTTTGCAGCGGAAAGTCTGCCTCGTTCTGCTAAGTCCGGCAGAAAATCGCCAAACCCTGAGATCGGCTTGACATCGTGGCTGTCAGCCAAAAAGACGCAGACAGTAATGGGCTGTAACTCTTGCCCCTCTCATTTCATTTACAGTCCTTTTTTTATCACAGGAGTGGAATTTGGAAATAAAAAGTCCTGTGGTGATAAAGACGGCCCCAAATAAAACAAAAGTTGAATGAGGCTGTCCCTCTGTGTAGTCTGCAGCAGCCTGACCTGGAGCTGAAAATCACTGTATTTTGGCCCAAATATGTATTTGATGCCATGATTCTGCTGTACCCTTTTCCCCATAACTTTTTTGTAGCATTTTGGTTTTGACGGCTCCCATCACAAAGCGAAATAATATATGGTAAGAGTGCATGACACAACATATTATTGTGTAAGCTACCATGAAATCTTAAATTAAGCGCGCTGTGAGGAAATGCATCAAGTCACACTGGGTCACCACACCAAACCCTTGTAGCACTGTAAGACAGTGCAAAGCATAAGCCTAAATAACAGTAGACAGCATGAACGAGCTATAACCTCAAAATAACTGCACAGGGCAACTTTTCAAGAGTAATGAATCTGGAGGTGGCATCAACTTTGTTATTAATTCTAATCAGTCAAGGGTGGGGTTATAACCTTACCCACGTACCGGCAACAGCTTAAGGGAATTATTCTGTCATTTTCATAGACTGCATGGTGCAAATATTAAGCTTGATAAAACCTTTCATTCTAGCTGCAAGAAAAATTGCTGATGGGGTGCCATGAAATAGTGTCCATGCTCCCAGTCAGGCAGAGGGAGCCACCGCGCAGACCGTGCTCCAGAGAGGAACAACCCACATGTTGTCTGGAGCCAGGGCACAGTCCCACCTTCTTGTTGAAGCAAAAAGGACATAATGTCAGGGATGTGACCAAGCCCTCTACAGCCTAACCCATGGGCAGATGCCTCAGCACAGGTACCTTGTGGCAGGAGCCCAGCTGTTTGTCAAATTCAAAGCAGACAGAAAGTGGCTTAGCAGGCTGGCTCCTGATCCAGTTGCTAATTCCAGATACATGGAGCTAATCCGAGCACTGCCAGTAGGACCTTTTTTGTTCCCATCTGAAAGCAAAGCAATAAAAATGTTGCCATATCAGATTGGCTGCCTAAAAAAAAAAAAAATAATTCTCCTTCACCTAATCCCCGTAATTTAGTTTGCCTCTTCCAGTATAACAAGGACCAAAATTCAACTTGCAACTCTGCCTGCATAGTTCTGACCCAGCAGTAGGGATGGGGGAGCGATAGGAACAGTATTTACCGTGGTGTGTCTCTTTCACAGAGAAGCGGCAACTCTTATGACACTGGTTACAGCCCACAAAGCCCTAACTGAACATTAAACATGATTAAAAAAACCCACAATGAAGTAAGATGGCAATTAATTTTACTTCTTAGGTAACTTTCCAAGCAATCAAGTATTTGCACAACACTCAGTCATGATTCCCTAGCCTGTGCAAACATAAAACAAACAAACCACAAATATGTCATTAAGACCTAACAGAAAGCTGCAACATATACAACGGCTCATTACTGCTCATTAAAAATCCTTCCAGTTTAAAGGAGGGAGACAGCAGTTAAGGGCAACCATCAGAGGTCCCACCAGCTCATGGCGCATCTAAAACACAGTATGCAGCAAGGTGACCAGGTCCAAGCCCACAGCACTGTAGCCCTAATCCTGCCGCTGTCTTCCTCCCGTGCCAGGCAGCAGGGACACATGGTGCGGGGACCCCTGAAGCCCCCAGGATGGGTGGGATGGGGCAGCTGCCCAGCCCAGCGGGGATGCTCCTCCATCACCTCCTGCTGCCCAGCTTCAATCCATGCCCCTCACCACAGAACCTGAGAGTCCAGCCTCAAGGTTTTCATTGGGCTCCGACGCTCCTTCTCAAATAGACCGTTCCTTCCAGTTACAGTTTTAATTAATTTAGAATGAATTATTTGGGTCTCTTAATTTCCCGGCTTATTTTGAAGAAGTCCAATTAATGCTGAGCTAAGTAGCTCCAAAGGCTCCCCAGCTCTCGTCTGCCCTGAAGGGGTCCAATTAAAATGAGACACTAGTCAAAATGTCAAACCACAGTCATTTTTAAAGTCATTGTGCAACAGATCTATAGCTACATATAAACCACACAATTTTCCGAATAAATCACACAATACTTGGAAACCTAAAGCGTAAAATGCCCTCACTCAAGATGCAGCCTCCCCTGTCAACCAAGAGCACGTTCAGAACTTACAACAAATAATAAAAGTCACATTTCTTTTCACAGGGCAATTAAAACCAGACAGTATAATGAAACGTGTAAATTAGACCATAATATGTGATAAGGGCTTAAATGCAGGACAGACAGCCCAGAAGCTCTGCTGACTGTGGAGCTGAAGGACCTCTGAGGCAGCGCAGGCAGAGACTGGTAAAGCCGTGCCATGCAGAGCTGCAGAGCTGCAGAGCTCCCTCTGTTCTGCTTCCAGGCACACTGGCAATCACTGCAAGGGTCTCCACAACTGTGACGCATTTTAATCTGGGATCCTTGTGATCCACTTCTTACAAGTTTTTTTCTGTATTAGCTTTCTCAAACCTTTAGAGAGGATAATAAGGTCTCTCTCTCACACACATCCCTCACTTGATAAAGTCTTTTTCTCGATTTCAACTTACTTGCTTGAAAAATCCTAACTCTTTCATTCTAGCTCTGAAAGTATTTTGTCTAGCTGTGGAAAAGAAATAGGTATTAAATCATTGTTGAATGGGAGACCAAATTAAAAACTGAGACAGGTCAAAATTTCAGATGAGGGTTTGGTTTTAATGAGGTGTAACTCTACCGTTAGTTCAATTAATCTTCTTGACTTCTGCAGAAAATTGCCCCCCTCTTTCCCACCAGTCAAATGAAGTTTTCCAACCAAAGCAGCAGGATCACTGAGTACTTGATCTGAGCAGAGGAAGGCAATACTGTTTCAAAGGGACTTCAATTTTTTTGTATTTAATCTCCTTGCCCTTGTAATGAAAACTCCGAATTTCCCACTCGCTTCAAAGTCAAATTTCAGCAGCAGAGAAAGGGATTAGAAAGACGTCAATCTCAGGAATGGCACACCCCTTTGGGGAAACCCATCTGGGGGTCACTGGTCTCGGGGTGTCACAAAGGAGCTGGTAGGAGACCTGCCCAGAGGGGTGCCTGAGACATCAGGGAGGGCACCAGGACAGCAGTGGTTGCTGCCGGCCCTCTCTGTCCCCAGCCTGCTGATGCCTTCCTCCGGGGGCAGGGAGATCCTGTCTTCTGGGTCTGCCCAGAAGAGCGCTGCAAACAAACAAATGACCTTCCTTTGGGGAAGCTGCTGCACAACTACCGCGTTTCTCGTATGTATAGTGCTCTGCGAGCCCCCGTGTTCCTCTCCCTCTGTCATTTTGTGGGAAAGAAGATCTCCTTTAGACTAAAAAATCACACAGGAAATCTCACAAGAGATGATTTTTGTCATATGGCTTCATGTCCCTCCACCCTTCCCACCTGTGAAATGAACAGAAAGACGGTAAGCTCTTTTTTATTTCCATTTGTCCGCTACTTGAGAATTGAAATGCAAACACGTCTTGTCCTGCAAAACCGAGAAAAAAGAAGGCTTCAGTGCTCCTGTCAGGCACAAGGAAAGAGAAATTAAGATCAGTAAGTACAATAGAAGCACACTCTCATTTCTGCCTGGCTGTAGCAGGTAGGTACGGTGCAGCGTTTTCATGCTAAAGCTTTCCCCGACAGTCGCCCCTCCGCAGGGTCTGGGGCGCTGCAGCATGCGGAGAGGAACGCTGGAAAAGGGCTGAAGTACCACAGTGTGGTAACAGCTGGTAAATGCCTTTCTGAACGTAACGTTACACGTGAAAAAGACAGAGCACCAATAAACAGCACTTTTCACCTGTCAGAAGCAAGCTATCTGAGCTTGGAGAGGAGGCACGAGAGAAGGAGGGCAGAATTATCTGGAGCAGTTTGCACAGCCCTGAAAAAGATCGGAGACATTAAACTACCAATGTTTGTTCTTCGCAAGATTCTCCATGTGACTTTATCTGATGCCAGCAGTGCAGAGAAACAACGTGCATTTCTAAGGACTGCCATTTGTGCCCCTAAAATTAAACATTTTTTTTAGTTGCTTATGATTACCTTCTAAATAACTGATGTGGGGCAGGCTTGTCATGTACATCTTCCATAAGCCATCTGAGACTCGTCAGCGGGTGAGTTACTCGTTGATGAAATACAGGAAGAAGAACTGCATTTAATAAAGAAATGTTAATCTTTTTGTTCGCAGACTTACCATATACATGCTTACAGACTTACTATATACATGCACAGAAGGAAAGGGCATCAAGTAGGTTACACATTGTAAAATTGCTTTATAAACTCAACCTCATATGATGTCAAACCTATTTCTTTCCTAGCATATGTCTTTTTACAAACAATTCTCTGCCTATATGAATAAATAAGTAAGGATTTGTGAAAGCAGCGGGTCCTTATTACAGCACTTCTTACTTCTCTGTTACAGGAATGACCTGCCAAGCTCGGAGTTCATACATTACGAGTGAGATCCTGTGGGGTTACCGTTTCACCCCTGTCCTCACTCTGGAGGATGGATTTTATGAAGTTGACTACAACAGTTTTCATGAAACATATGAGACCAACACACCAGTTTACAGTGCCAAAGAGCTGGCAGAGATGGCCAGCCGAGCAGAACTGCCCCTGACGTGGTCTGTTTCCAGCAAGCTGGACCAGCATGCTGAGCTGGAAACCGAAGAGGAAGAAAAGAATCAAGAAGACCAAAATGAAAGAAACGGTGATGTGGCCAACCTGGAGAATGAGTCCAAAGTGTAGAACCACCAGAGGCATAAGGGCCACACCACCTCTTTATCTTCTCCCTCTTTGCTCCCCTTTTTTTTCTCCTACACGCCTTTTTTTTTTCTTCCTTGTTATTCTTAATTCCAGGAAAATAAATACTTAAGATGTGAAATAGCCACCTGCCCAACTTAAACTCAAGAGATTCACAGACTAAGCAAAGGCGTGGGTTAAAGCTGCAATACCCATTATCAATGGTGGAATCTCAACCCCCACCCTGGTAATGACTGCTGGCTTCCTCGGCACCCCTCTGAGTTCAGACCTCCAGGTTTATCCACAAAAACAACAGAAAAAAAAAAAAGTAATGGGAACATATACATGGGATTTAAAAGGAAAGTCTAATTAATGCTCATCAAAGAAATGGGCCCCGGCTCCAGTTTTTATGTATTTCAGGACAGTCTCACAAACTGGGTGACAAGCGTCTATGAAATGGGCCTTGCAGCTTTAAGACGAAGGTGAGCAGAGGGATCTGCAATCCAACACGATACTGTACATATGCCTTATGTAATTACTTTCTCTTTACATTTAGTAATAAACACCGCATGTACAAAAGTACTGTAGTAAAGAACTTCTAAATAATGTACATAGGTGTGTAATTAATGTAGGTTTAGAAACAGAGTTCTAGAAATATTGGGATGCAAAAACTAACTACCCATCAAGTAGGTATTTCTCTTCAAATATTTGGAGTGTAATATTATTTTTTTTTTTCCCCTATATCTATGGCTCTTCTAGTGCATGACATTTTCTTCAGTGTACCAGACTGGCAGCTATTTAGAGTACCTCACTGTTTGCCAAACAGATCGTTTCGCTGACTCTAAAAAGCCATTAAGTCTGGGAGAGGGCAGGGTAGAGAAATTGTAACATAATTACTGATATACTGTGAAAATGTTTACAAATAAGGCAAACCGTTCCTGGTTATTTTTTTGGCAGTTCGACCTAAAATTTAGGCTGTGGCAAACTCACAGCAAACCAGAATTTCCTGTACACTCTGAACATAGCGAGCATGTTTCATGTAGAGGTATTATCCTTTATGTGCAATACCTAGGGAAACTTCTCCCTTCTCCCCACCCAAACCATGGGATTTCAGTGGAGTAGTTTGCTACACAAACAGCACAAGCCATTGAAAACTGAACGTTGCACCTTAGCAAGTAGATTTTAGCTATACTCAGCTGGCAAAGAAACAGATGAATTTCATCTGAAGACGTAATCAATGAAATCCATTTGTTGACAGCGCCGGTGCTTGGCCGGTCCGGCAGAGTCACGGGCGGTGCGACATCCCTTGGTATAAGCTTCAACAGGGTTTCTCAGCTAAACACACGGTTCCTGCCACCCGTGCTCAGGAGAGCGGTTCCCTGATGACTTTCTTCACCTTAGGTTCGCTCCTTGGCTGCTGTAAATGCGTGTAAATCCTGTACATCCCGACTTGACGACTTTAAAATTAACAGGGCAGCGATAACTTGCATCGCTTACGCGGCAACGCTCACGCGAGTAGGGGAGCTGGTGAGCACGGCGACAGGGTCACGGATGCGCTCCCCGCGGGGCTGCTTACACGGTGCAGCATCGCCCAGTGCTAAGGACCACTCAAGTCAGGCCCAGCGTGCATAAAATACTGCCTGTTGAAAAAAACATTGCTTTCGGCGGGCTTTCGCTCAGGCCCATCGGGAGCAGCATTTCTGTCAGCGAAGGAGAAGAAGCTGCAGCCTTAATTTAGTTTTTTTTTATGCCTGCCTACTCCAGAAAGGAAGAATACACTGAAGAGAATCCGAAGCATTTTTGTACAGAATCATTTACGTTAAAATAGAAGAGAAAAAAAAAAAAATAATAACCTCAGGAGAAACTTAGTGGGCAGGTGGAAATTTTGCACTGTGATATAGCTTTCATATTAATTTCACACCGATTTTCGATTTTTTTTGCTGAAACAACTGCCCCTTGATAGTTTTCACAGCGTGTGGCTAATCAGTGGGGTTTCTGCAGGTCCCGTAGCTGTGCTTCATCCTGAGATGGGCAGAGCAGGGTGTGGGGAAAGGGTTTTCACACCAAGGACTGGCAGGTGAGGCCGAACGGAAAGAGGTTTTTGTTTCAGCTCTGAACGTTTTCCCTAGAAGGCTTTCACAAAGCAGCAGGATGTGAGGAATGGTGCAGAATATGGATTTTCGTTCCCCCCACCCGGGCTGGCTGATTCTGCCAACTTTGTGGTAAAGGCTACTTACGCTTAACTTTTGTGAAACAGCACTCGTCTTTTGCTGCAGACCTTACAAAGCTCGTTCTTCTGCCCCAGCATCAGCGGCTGCCAAGTGCTCCAGTTCACCCATCACAACCCGCCCGTCAGGCTACCCATGGCGGGTACTGAGCGTTTTGAAGGAAGGGGGGCTCCCCAGCTCCACTGGAAGACGGAAGCCCTAGAGCAGAGGAGCCGGGGGTGGGGAGCGCGGCACCGATAGCGACAAGCCGCCCGCGTGTGTCAGTCCTGGCTAAAGGTGCATGAGCTGAAAGCAAAGCATTCCTCTGAGGACAAACCTGCTTTTTGCTCTTGTAATTTACTGGGCCACCCTATTACTCATCGCTGCAGTTTAACAAAAGTTTGCATTAATTAGAACAGCAGCTCAGGGCCCTAATTCAACCTTTTTTGTGTCCTTCAGCACAAAAAAAAAAAAATAAAAAATAGACTTTCTGCCACTGGGGCATGCGCATGTGTAAGCTATATTTTTGTGAATAGGGCACTTAAAGCTTAAGGTGTGTGTGTTCGTCTCTTTCTCTCTCTCTCCCCTTGTATTTTACTGTCTTTGGTATTAATGTAGTATGGACTGTAAAGTTTATGAAATCTCATTTTTGTAACATAAGCTTAAAAAAAAATAGAAGCCTCCAAAGCTTTCAATGGGGAAGCTTCACGTAAACTTTGTACTAGAATGTCCCTATCAAACACCTCTATTTTTCTACAATGATTGATTAAGCAGTTTAACAATGTATTTTGTGTCAATGATTTCAACTGAACTGGTAAAAAGACAATTAAGAATTGAATGCTGTTAATTAACAATGGATTTTCAAGCCGTATATACTGAGTGGTGTTTTCATTAACAGTGAATAACTTACCCCGGGAACTTCATCTCCTAATCAAAAACAATATACTACGAAATATCAGTGCCATATGGGAATATTTTTGGCAAATCACACTTAAGGAACATGAATAATGCAACATCTTAATATAATTGACTACATAATTAATCAAGACCCATCTCTATGTACTTCACTAATACATTTTGATGTCTTTTTCTCAGAGTATCTTGTGATTTCCAGAAGCAAAAGAATTTGCAGAGATAAATGTGAGCTCTCAGTAATCTAATGCAGCTCTCAATTCCTTCTTCCAATGAACAGAAATGGGCTTTTTTCTGCATGACACACTAATTGTTTCTCCCCATCCAAGTTTCCAAACCAGATCTTTCAGGTGTTGATAATAGACACAGACATACTGCTTTTAATGGAGCAACACAAATTTATACCAGGTGAGAATTTGACCTTCAGCAAATACTTGAAACTCTGGCTTATTATTTAGCAGTAAATACCATCCTACCAGCATTAAAATAAATGTCATAAATGATTTCAAAATAGGCACACACACAAAAAAAAGCAAACATTCTCTTAGCAGTATAAAGCTGTTATGATCTAGATCTTTGCCCTACAAAACCGTAGTCATTGGCATTGTGTCAACAAATTTAACTTCTATAATCAAAGTCGAAAGTCTGCTTCTACAAAGGGCCTTGCTGCAAGCGTGCAGGTACCTGCGGCACATGCAGAGAGGATTGCACAGCCCCGCGGCAGAGCTCTGCACACCCTTTGCAAGGCGGAGAAAGGACATGGCCACCCACAGGAGGGTCCCCAGCTGCTCAGCCAGGTGGGGCAAGGTGCTGACAAATGTAAGAGGAAAATGATTAATGGATGGTTTGCAGTTAACTTCAAGACAGGCTCTGGATTTAACCCTGGTGCAGGGAGGCGCCCAAATCTGGGGTTGCCCATGTTCCTCTGCTGGAGTTAAAAAGGAAACACAGATCCTTCAAAACCAGGGAAGAAATCCCACTTGTCTTTTCAGCCACAGGACAGAAGTTCCCATTTTGCTCAGCTGCATGGTATTGAGCTACTTAGGAGAGGGAAGACCTGCTCTTTTCAGCCCAGGATGTTCAAAGCCATTTCCCACGTCTCCTGAGAAACTAACCCTGCCATAACAACGACAGAGACCCAGCCCCTAGGCCAAGGGCTGACTGGCTCTTGAATAGCTCCTGCTAGCCCAAAGAAACTTTAAATCCTTCTGTTTTTAACAGAAGAATGGAAAATTCCTCCTTCCCTGGGTCCATAGCAGCCTCCATCCTATTGATCAGGGTGCTCCCTGGCTAAATGGCAGACCTCATGCTGGGGACAGCATGGTGCTCAGGTTTCTCACCTCCTGAGCCAGCTGCCATCTGCAGAGGTGCAGCACCATGGCCTTCGCCTACATCTCTGAATGCAACCACCTACCATGCCCTAGGAGGGCAAATCCCACGAGGCCTTTGTTTGATGCGCTCTGAACACCCTCCACCACACCAGCCTCGCCAGGAGGTGGAGGGAAGCCAAGGCCTTTTATATCAGTCCAGCTTTGCTGTCAGATGAGTACAGCAAGAGAGGATGCACAATGTTACGCCCAGAAACCCTGGCCGGCAGGAGGAAGGTGTATCTATCTGAGACTCCTGTCTTTCGCAGATTAGAATTTAAGCAAGTGGTGAATTTATACCATTTCCTCCAGTTGTTTAATGTGGATGTGAATTAGATGCTGAAGGCTGAAAGTGTCATTTGTCTATGGGGCAACGTGAGGAGTCAGGCACCTCAGGTAGGACATTTCTCAGCAGCTGCCACCAGAGCTTCTGACTGTGAAACATAAACTTCTTACTATTATGGTAATCTCTGTCCACCAAAATATCTTTCTTTTCAGAATATCAGCTTCCTTAACAACCACATCACCTCATTCAGCCTTTTTAGGCTATAAATCAAATGTAATAACAAAACCAAAAGTTGGCTTCTCTTCCACTCTCGATCCTTCAGCTTGTAAACAAGCTGTTTGGAAACATGCGTTGGGAAAGCAGGCATAAATTTAGGCTTGGCACTGTAATTAGTTGTTAAAAACAAGACCTGAAAGCTGGTCTTTATTATTCGCATTAAATGATGCTCTTCTATGCTTCCTGAGTGAATTTTAAACTTCTAGGATTTGGCTTTTTGGAGGGGAGGGGTGGTGTTAGACATTCCAGGGCACACTTAATTTTGTGCATTTAGTTCAAGTTTACTTCTAGCAATTTCCACTTTTTCAGATCCCCTAGATTTCCAGAAATTATAATCTAGTGGCAACCTCAGTGTAACAACATATTTATTTTACCACTTGCCATTCTCCCGTTTATTGTCTGTATACTGATGCTCTAGTATAGTTTCACGCAGATAGCACACAAACATCGTATCCAAAGATAGAGAGACACGAATATCTTGCTATTTCATCTCAAGTGTGAAATTTGTTTTCTATTCTAAGCAAATTCACAAATGTAAACCATAGTTCTTTCCTCATCTTCTCTAACCTGTGTGTTACCCACACAGCATAAAAACTTTAGTGTTTCAAATCATACTAGCTGCTTTGAGGGGTTTTTTTTCTTAGAGGGCAGGACTGGGGAGAGCCCTCTGCACTTTTTTTCTATTTTTTTTTTTTAATCAAAGATGGCAGCTCCAAACTCATAGATGCAGCTCATGGGCAGTCCTCTGGAAGCTGTGGGCACAATCCTGCCACCAGCTTGCTTTGAAGTCTGTACCAGCCACTCTTCCAAGGCATAGAGCTGTTTTCCCTCAAATTATTATAGGCAGTCACTTGCATTTACTTTTCTGGAACATTTAAACTGGAAGAACTGGTGGAGAACTGTTACCCCACCACACTTTTCTCCGTGTGCTTTTCACAGCCTGTTGGACTGGAGTCCTCTGGACTTTTTCCAGCTGAGAAAAGGAAAGCGCCTGGCACACAGGCACAAATCCTCACAGCCGCCCTTCCTGGCCACTTCCCCAGGAAGGAGGACCCAAATTCCTCACTGAAATATCCATATTAAAGGATGTGTGATACGGTGCTTGAGATGGCACCATTCTAGTTCCGAAAGGATGGCAACGCAATGCGCAGTGTTTGATCCACTTCACGTGCGCAGCACATCGTACACAGCCTTCTGCTGAGCTGAGGAAATGGAGCTGGAGCATGGCACCGCTGCCAGAGCTCTTTAAAACGCCTAAGAAATCTTCCTAAGAACGTAACTGTAATCAAATTAAGCTCAAAGTGAAAAGGACCTTTTCTAAAAAAGATTATGGTATCTTAACGAGAAATCTCTAATCTGAGAACATCAGTAAGATTGTGGGTGGGACACCCAAACTGTTACACTTTGAAGTCATCACAATGAATCTTATTCAGATGGTGATAGAAGTTACTTCCTTTTCATGGCAACATTTTTGGTTTAGATGGATGGGATGCTAGAGCTAACCTCCTAAATTTCTGCTTGTGATTTTCAGAAGTCCTGAACATTTACCAGCTCTTACCAAGATCAGTAGGAATTAGGAGGCATTTCTGTGAAGGGAGACCATCTGCTCAGATGACGACGTAAGAATTGGTGCTGTCTTTTGCTCCTGCTTTTAGGCTCCCTAGGAGACGACGGAGTCAGGAGAGGTCTCCACCTGACTGAAATGCCATCCGCATCAAATACGTGCCAAAGTCTAAAGAACCCACACATGTTGCAGTAGGCTGTAGGCACATATTTTTAGGCACCCTAGGGATCACCAAAAGCACTGCCAAATGTGCTAAAGATGCTACCAAGAGTAAAGAATGACTTGACTCTCTTAAAGGCATGTGGTGGGTTGACCCTGGCTGTACACCAGGTGCCCACCAATGCTGCTCTATCACTCCCCTTCTCAGCTGGACAGTGGGAGAAAAAATATAACGGAAAGCGCATGGGTCAAGATAGGGACAGGGAGACATCACTCACCAATTACCATCACGGGCAAAATAGATATGACTTGGGGAAAATTAACTTAATTTATTACCAATCCAATCAGAGTAGGGTAATGAGAAATAAAAACCAAATCTTAAAACACCTTCCCCCTAGCCCTCCTGTCTTCCTGGGCTCAACCTCACTCCCAGTTTCTCTACCTCCTCCCTCCAAGTGGTGCAAGGGGACAGGGAATGGGGGTTGCGGTCAGTTCATCACGTTGTTTCTGCCGTTCTTTCCTCCTCATGGGGAGGATTCTTCACACTCTTGCCCTGCTCCAGCATGGGGTGCTTCCCACGGGAGACAGTTGTCCACAAACTTCTCCAGCATGAGTCCTTCCATAGGGTGCAGTCCTTCAGGAACAGACTGCTCCAGTGCAGCTGCCCCACAGGGTCACAAGTCCTGCCAGGAGCCTTCTCCAGCATGAACTCTCCATGAGGTCACAGCCTCCTTTGGGCATCCACCTGCTCCAGTGTGGGGTCTTCCACCGGCTGCAGGTGGATATCTACTCCACAGTTAAACTCCATGGGCTGCAGGGGGACAACCTGCCTCACCATGGTCTTCACCACAAGCTGCAGGGGAATCTCTGCTCCAGTGCCTGGAACACCTCCTCCTCCTCCTTCACTGACCTTGGTGTCTGCAGGGTTGTTGCTTTCACATATTCTCACTCCTCTTTTCTGACTGCTGCCACCCAGGGCTTTTTTTTTTCCTTCTTAAATATGTAATGACAGAGGTACTACCACATTTGCTGATGGGCCCAGCCTTGGACAGCAGTGGGTCCATCTTGGAGCCAGCTGGTATTGTCTCTATCAGACATGGGGGAAGCTTCTAGCAGCTTGTCACAGAAGCCACCTCTGTAGCCCCCACACACACCCCAAAACCTTGCCACTCAAACCCAATGCAAGACATTTTACTGAAATCGGGTTAAGGCACAGCAGTGGGGCAAGAAGAGGACGCTTGTCCTATAGCTTCTGTAGGAAAGAACAGAAGCCACCACTTAGCAGACAAACCAGCAATCCTCACTTCTAATAAACTCAATACTAAAAACAGACGAAAACAACATAATACACTTTCTAATCAAAAAGGTAAAATGGTTCATAGCAAATACAAAAGATCCCTGTAAATAGAAAGGAAGGAATATAAACAAGTGCAAAGTCTACAGATGAAACCCAACAGAAGTTTTGACCAAAGGGCAGGACCACTAGAATCAACAGTTCAAAGCTAAGCAATGCTGCTGTTTTTTTTTTAATTTTTCTACACAAGTATCATTTCTTTGACATAGAAAAAATTACTATTAATAAATATAGGAAAGCACAAGCAAAACTATTGCTTAAAAAAGTTGGCTAGCTAGCCAAATCATCAAAATGAAATCTGTATAATAAGAAGAGATAAGGGAGAGAATTCATCACTTAAAACCCATTCAGCAATTTTTCCCCCCATGAAATACATTAAAGTAATACCAACAAGAGACAGCATTGTTTTAAACTTACTGAATTCAAAAGAAAGGAGGAAACTGTTCAATGCACACAAAAAATTTGTGCCTTTTCAAGACCCCGTCTTTAGGGGTTTTTGCCAGCATCTACATGACAGGGAAGAAACTAGCTGTATGCTAGTTAGTACCTATAGTACCGATTGTAAAAAGCTTTTATCTCTCAAGAGGCACAAATTCAAAATGAATGTGAAGAAAAATCACAGAAAGATCACCTAATATGATAACTAATACATAGAAAAGGAGTTAAGCTTCTGCTTAGCCTTATTTCCCAGAGAAAAAACAATAAAACAGAAACAGAAAAAGAAAACTACATAGAAATTTTCCTGAAAAACGGCAGAGAAAAATATGGCTTCATTTCATAAATTTAAATAATTTCCTTTTTCTTTTTTAATGATTGTGTTTGTTCTCTATTTGTATCATCACTCTGACTGATTTGCTAAAAATCTGCATGGCCAAAAAAATGTGACCTTTCAAAAGTAATTCTAGTTTTGTAAAGACATAATTCATTTTGGGTCTTTAATTATTGAGTAATCTGTGGATTAGTACTGATAATTAGAACAAGATCAATATAGTGAACGGCTTCAGAGAAAAAATTTTCAGAGGAAAAAAATATATCACTTCACAAATCAGAAGGAAATATCCCTTTCACAGTTTTTTCTCCTCACATTTCCAAAATGAAGTAATGAAGCATTTTGAGATTAGAACAAAATGTTTTGTTCAGCTGGAGTCTTTCTTGAAATAGGTTGAAAGATCCATTATTGCTCATCTTTGCAAAGAATGAACAAATTCACACCATCAAATTAATGTCAGTTTACCTACTGTAAAAAAGAATAGGTATTAATATTTTTTTAAATAAAATGCCCTGCAGAAGATATATAGTAGTGAAGAAATCTGTAGTAGTGAAGCTCACCCTTACAATAAGAACCAGTCATTGCCATGACTCTGATTACAGCTAAAATTAAACTATTCCCAATATGACATCCCGAACATTTTCACAAAAATGGACTTGTAAAGGGTTTGGACCAAAATGTCAAGGACCCACCTGGGATTTGGGAAGCGTAGACTCAACTTCCTGCTGTAACTGACTCAGACAGAAATTTTTAATCTTAGATCATCTTAAAGACAGAGTTGCAGAAGCTTGAGCCAGATTTCCTTCCTTCCTCAGCAGTTTGCACCCATCAGGTTACGAATTATCAGTCAATCTGTTGCAATCTCTGAAGAGGTATCCAGATTAAAAAAAAAAATAATAACAGTAATTGGGGTTAAATTGAAAAATTCTGAGCAGACTTACCATAAAATTCACAGGGAGATACAAAGACTTTCTTTAATCACTGGTTGAAACTGGAGCTCTGCCTCTAAAGGCTGAAAGGCAATACTCTATTCCAGTCTACCTGGAATGAGTGGATAGCTGTCTAAGAAATGAATGATTAAAAAATCATCATAGCTGACAGCTTGTGAGCTGAGGGAGAAAGGGGAAGGGTTACCGAGCACAGGGATGGAAATGCCGACATGTTCAGGCAACGGCCCCACCAGTTCACATCTGAAACACCGAGGAAGCACCAACTACATTTTTCTGCGTTGCGGCAGTCCCGCAATTGAAAAATGCCATTGTGGGGCAAAAAAGGCCAAAAATAAGTAAAAAAAAGGAGTTTAAAAAAAATCAGGGGGAGAGAACAAAAGGGAAAAAGGAGGAAAAGGAGGAGAAAAGGGAGGGGAAAAAGAGGGCTTGCTCCCACTTCTCCAAATGATGCCCTGAATATCTCACTAACTTGTATCCTTTAGGGTTCTTTGGGGTGGGTTTTTTTTTTGTTTTGGGGCTTTTTTTATCACCTCAGCCTGATAGCTGTGTTCTTGATGTTGCTCTTGATAAACAGCCTGAGAAGAGAGGCCCGCTTTTCCTAAGGAACAAGCACCTGTTTGATGGTGAATGCAGTGACTTTAGAGTGCCTTCAGCAATAATAAATAACTTACTATCAAGGTTTTTTCTTCACAATTCAAGTTACTAGCAGCAAATAATTGACACTTTTCTTGGAAGCCCTGGGTGGAGCCCTCAAAACCAGGAACATTTTCCTCTCGGCATGCTGGCCCTTCAGTAATCTGCGCTGCAGGCAGCCAGCTGGTAACAAGCCCTTGACATGTCCCTCCTCTTCAAGTTTTCCACGTGGCACAGAATGAACCTCACCTGGGTACAGAAAGGAGAAAGGCTAACGTTTGCAAAATTATGTGCCCAGAAGTCTTCATGGTATGGATCAACAATGTCCACTTGACACACAAAACCACCTAAAAATCACTTTTCTGTTGTTTACTGTGGTCATTTTACAAAAATTAACTATGAAAAATAATTTTTATTATCAAAATTATAAGTAATTTAAGTGCTAATTGAACTACCAAATGACAGTATTTTAAAGGTCTGCAACAGTATTTTAAAGTCTGCTGTAATTTAATATCACCAATGACTAGAGTCAGAGCCTGAAAGGCAATTACAATCAGCTTTTCTTCCATTTAATTCAGAAAACAGACAAACTTAATTCAGAAAACGGACAAAAATAAAGCAACTATTTTAGATAAACACAAATAAAGACTTTGACTTTGGTTTAGAAACCACTTTATTCATAGTCACAGATTCCAAATTTTTCAAAGCCTGAAGTCTGCTGTATCATTCCCAGTAGAGTAAGAAATAATAATGTAATCAGCACTTCAGTTTTAAGGTGTTGGTGGAAATTTTATTCAGATAAAAGTGAAACCTTTCCTGTACCTCTTTGTTTTGAGACATTTTTATAACCTTTAGAAGCTTTTTACTGATAAGCAAAACATGCAGACAAAGACCTTTTTTCTAAACCGCTTCAAGGCACAGTCCCCTTTCTTTTTATTCAAATATCAAATATACTTCAGCTGCATTTGCGCATAAATCTCAGAAGTTGAATGTTAATACAATTAGGTTATCAAATTAGGGAATTGTATGTATTCTAAAATACTTACATAGAAGTTTATTAATAAATCAGTAAATCTGCACATGCACAAATCATCTCAGTCAGTAAATAGGGAGGAATCAGAAAAAATCTCTGGAAGATGCAGTTACCCACTTGCTGCCACCGAAGTGTCTGTATAGTTATTGTGTTAGGTAAGAGAAGATATGAGATAGGTATGCAAAAGTAATTGTGTGGCTATTAACCTACTTTCACATACTTTTGTTTTTTCCCCAGAAACAATTTCGGTAAACCTGTGTGTGGGTAATGATGACAGCATATCTATTAAGAAAGCACAAGAAAATTCAACAACTAATTATATTTTTAAATAAAATATATATGAAACTACTGCTCTAGGAAATTTTTTTTATTAAAAAAAAGAGGGATACAAATAAATAAATTCTTTCCTCTGGAAAAATAAACAGCTTTGGACATTGTCTTGTTATAATTTTCCTGTGCTTAATCCACCAAAATACCTCTGTGTTCTTAGCTGGAAGGACAGCTACGGGTCAGAGCTCAGAATGCAGATTTGCTTTCCTTAGTTCATAGCCCAGAGTTCAGGCTTCCTTTTTTGCATCTTTGGTTTTCCAGAGTATTTCTTACAGAATTCCAGGACCCAGGGGAAAAACTCATGCACCTATTTTGCATACAATTTTTCACTGGGCTTTGATTAATTGCAATATTAATTAAAGTTGGCTTGAGTATGACTGGAGCTGGGTTTTCTTCCCATCTCTATCACAGACAAACCAGTGGTTTTTCCAGGCTGCGTTCACCTGCAGGTAGGGTACGTCCAAGGCTCCACGTTTTGAGAAATGATGGATGTCGCAGCACATGTGGGTGAACAAGGACCTCACTGCAGCCTCAGGTCTGGAGGTGGGCCACAGCCAGACGCTTTCATTGACCCATGTTCTACCCACCTCAGCCAAAGGCAAGCCACGTTCCTCATCAGTACGTCACGCTTTACTCTTGATCGATTTGGCAATCATTTTATTGGGAAACTGACAAAACGTCATCTGAGTAAACGTGTCCAGTTTGCCTGCAAAATCACTTTCATCTGACCAGCAAAAGCGAGCGGCACGCACGGCTTAAACGCAGGCTACACTGCTCCACAGGTCTCCAAGGGTCTGTTCCTGGGGTTGCCTTGCTGGGACCTGAACTAGTCAGTTCAAAGCTGGTGCAACGCATGTAGGCATACATCAGTCATTGCCTTTATGGCACTACAGGAATATGCACCGACATTAACCTGAAAACAGAGGATACTCAGTCACAGAAATTATCTGTCAGGAACCTACGCGTGGTCAAAACTGATGAGGTTTGTGTGTTGTGCTTCCAGGTCACCTCTCTCCTATGAATGCGGTTCTTCATCGTTAGCCACTGGGGGTTCGTACCATTTCACGCAAACATTGATAATTTGCTGAAAGAAAAGAAGCAAGGTAGAAAAAAAGTGTCACTCTCCCTCTAACGCTTCTAGTAGGTGAAATACAACCTCTTTTGGTTTGTGCTTTTTCCATTATCCAGCATTACAAACTCCAGTGTTTAAAAAGGTAAAAAATTACAAGGTTATCTTAACAAGCAAAACATTTAAATTGGTAAGATGCTTTTCAATAGAGCTTGTGCTCCTAAAGTGCTAAGATGGCTATGAAAGGTCGGCCTCCAAGCACTGTCCTAGTCAGAGCTTCATTACTGCTACTAGGATACTTTAAATTTAATAATGTTGCATTAGGTTATAGGACAAAAGGATGAGGATATTTTCTACAGCCCTTATGGCTGTGGAGTTCTGCTTTGATTTATATCAGAAAAACAGCTAATAAACTGCAAATACAAAATTTTAAATAATGAGTTTTAGTGGGTAATGATCTGGGTTTCTGAGACATTTTGAAACTGCTTTTCGACAGTTTCATGTGGCACTTTCTCACATTGTATCAAAGTATATTTTCTTTTATGCTTTCTCTAAATGTTACAACACTGGGTTATTATGTAACATACTATAATCAGACTTCAAACAAACAGAGATTTCTTTAAATGTGCTTTATATTTAAGCAAATTTTAATTTACCAGAACTCAGTTTTTTCAGAGAACTCAGCTTTCCATTCCATACCCTGTCCCTTGCCTCATCAGTCATTTTGCTATACTAAATCCTCACCACCCACTGCGCCACATCCCAAGGCAAATCTCTGCTTCTCATTGCTCGAGTTCTTTAGAATTTGCTTCTTCTGAAAAGTCCATAAGAATTAACTCTAACCGAACCTTTTTTGATCATCATTTGGAGAGCGGAATAAATTGAATCATATTAAACCCATTTAAACTTTGAGTAAGTGCCATAAACTGATGCAGTGCAATCAAACTAATCCACTTCAAATTATAGCATTAGCTAATTTAAATGAAATTCCCAAGTAGACAAGTCTCAGCTGTAAAGCTAGAGACAACAGACAAATGTGAAGAGAAAAGGAAGCGATGCAGCATTATTGTTAAGTTGGGTAAGGCTTCAGTATCAGTGAACGTATGGACTAACCAGTGTTAAGGTTTCTGTAAATGTCACCAAAAAAATAGAAGCTACAAGGAGGAAAATTAAAGCTGTACATAAAACTATTGTGGTACTATATATGGAGAGTTATTCTTAAATGCAAATGAGGAACACAAGGAAGATGAGAAGGCTTTTGATAATTTACCCTTAAATTCATAATACAGAAATTTGCATTTAAATATCAATTTAATTTAAATTTTTGGGCCATATATCTGAGTTTTAGCGAAGTTGATCCAAGGGACAGACAAGGCAGGACTGGAGCAGAGAGGTAGGTTACAAAGTCTTCCACAGAGATGGCTGCTGATTTTTTGTCCAAGGATGGAATGGGAGAAAAATGGGGGCAGGTAGGGAGAAGATAGGGGGTCCAAGGACAGAGGCCCAGTAATCTCTTACGGAAAGTCCTGGAGGGATTGAGATACACCTTTGTAGAAATTCTGAAGAAGCAACTCTAGAGATAGCAGGAGACACCCCAGAAGAAAGCCAGCAGGAGGGATAATTCAAGGCAATGGCAGTTTGGTGTTTCAAAGGCCACAATGTGCCTCCGATGTGAAGGCTGGAGGCAGATGGACCACCCTTCCAAGATTTGCTTGCAGAGCAACCTCACCACATCCCAGCCAGGGTGCTTCTGCCCAAGGGCAAGAGTGGGACGAGGGACAGCACAGAAAGAGAAAGATGCCAATGGATACAAAGAGCACACTCAGCGAGTCTGGAGATGAACAGACGGAGGACGATGGGCGAGAGCAGTCATGCTGTGATAAAATGTTAAAAAAAAAACACGGTGAGGAAGAAAAAGGGGAAGATGGAACAAAAATGTCTCTGAGAGATCAGAGGCAGGAGTCCTTTTCAGGGGCAAGGGAAAAAAGAGAACAAAAGCAAAGATCCTTTTGCCTTTCCATAAGCTGTTGCTTTTGTTCCACAAAGTTCTAGCTGTTTTTCACCTTTTTGCAAATATTTGTTTCAAGTTTGCTTTACATATGACAGGGGAGTGGACTTCAAACCCCTTGATAGCATTATATCCCCTCTAAACTGAATATTCAAATTGAATGATTGGATTCAAACTATTTTTTTATAAAAATCATGAAAAGTAGATAAGAATTTAAGCAAATTCAATGTACCAAAATGAATGGAGATGCAAAAAAGCCCAGTCCTGGGAATATGAATCTTTAAAATACATACCAACTCCCACACCTGACTTCTAATACACTTTTTTTCTTAAGTTGGTAAATAACTGAAAATCAATTTCTATTATTTTATTTTGTTACCTAAACAAAGAAGAGGAGAAACAGCATTATCCATGATTCAGTCCCCTACTGGTATAAAGGAACTGAGTATAGTCACATATAATTTTATACGATGATAATAGGTTATTACTTCCTTCATGCCAAATTTTACGTCACGTAAGATAACTTCTGTAAAAGGACCAAGGATAGCAAATAAATTAGCCGACTCTTCAGAGGAAATTATGTTGCGCAAGCACAAGAAAACGGTTGCTGCTATGCAAACTAACCGCGAGCCTACACCCTCCAAACAACATGCATATTTTGTTACCGTAACATGCAGCAATAACGCTGTTTGTGTTTTGCTAAAATGTGCTGGAAGAAGAGCAAGATGGTCACGTTTTCATCAACATTTTCATTTTAATTCTGTGATCTTTTCAATAAGAATTGAAGGTATTACGACACCAATTTAGGAAATTTTGTCTTTAAGCACAGGAGTGGAGCTGTGCGCTTAAGGTCATGGGTGGGCACAAATACCTTTCCCAAATTAGCATCTATGAACATTATAAGAGCTACTCAGCACATTGCGGGATCATCTTAAAACCATGTGGTTTTGTAAATGACGCATCATTGAATTCCATTTAACATGGTGGGCTGTAAAGCTGTTATATTTCATCCTCGTTGAACAATAATAACCAAGGCATGCAAGTTACCGGTCTAATTCCAGAGACGCACTCAACCTGCTGCCTGTGTGTAGGTGTTTGCTGCCCAGGAGATCAGCGAGGGAAGCCACATCTCCCTCCAAGGGAGGGATGCTCTCATGCAATGACCAGTAGCCATTGACAGAGCTGGCCGAAGTTGTTCTAGGCAAATGTGCTTCTTTTGGAACCGAAGGGAAAAAAAAAAAAATCTTGCTGTTTTGGTAAGGCTTGTTCTCAAGGAACAGAAGCAAATACAATGATTATTCATGTCAAATAATCCATTTCATAGTGGTTTTTTTTTTTTTTATTTTACCTTGGCCTCATCGTGAACCATGAAAATTGATGGGTTCCTTTAAATTTCTTAAGAGTCTGGTTGCTTGGAAGCTGAAGGTCCAAGAGACATGCAGGAAGGCCTTTATGTCATTTGGTGCCCTGTGCCAAATGTTCATGCTGTTGATGGTTAACGATCTACCATAATGGCATCCTGTATTTTTATATTAATATTGAAATGGAGAGAAATGATTTTTTTTTTTTTTTGGTAAATGTTTCTTCTGCAAACTGCAGATCAGGTCAAAGCTGCTCAAATGCATACCAACACATTTCTTTAACTTCCACTTTGAAGAAAAGAGGGAGCTATCAGCTGGACAGCACTTTTTTCAGTTGTACTTCAGGGAAAAAAACCCTGTTATCACTCCAGCCAGTCAGCATGATACCTTTTCCACTGAGCCTGCACTATTTTCACTACTTTTTTTCCCCTCCATATTCTTGTCCAGGCTCAATGACTAGAAAAAAATGGTTCCTGCCCATTGAAATTTCTAATTGCATCAGAAGAATAGATGGATTTCATAGGTTTTATTTCTTTCCCTTTTTTCTCTTTTTTTTTTTTTTTTTGCTAGCTTAAATTCTTTGCTTTCTTTGAGCTTTATCCACTCCGCTTTCTTCCTGTCACGTTCCGCTCTTGACTGATGTGTACAAGTGTTTCTGCTTTCCATGCTGTATCAAATGCAGTCTCACTGCGGTCATCTGATACAGTAGTTCAGCTATTTCTGTAAGGTTTTTTCTCTGGCATGGATTTTGGTTAGTTCCAGAAGTCCAACTTGCTTATGGACCTCCAATGCACCAGCTCTAGAAACTTGCATTTTATATTCCATTACTCCACCGACATGACTGAGAAACATCCCCTGCAAACATATCTTACTATTTTTACAAATCCTTCTAATAGCATTACGTTCTCAGATTTCTTCCCCCGACGGCTGTGGCATTTTTTCAATGTCTCATTATTATTAATAGCCGTTCATCCTTCATATCTCTTACCTCAAATTCACTTTCAGTTATTTCTGTGTTGACAGTTGCAGCCTCTGCACTTTATCTAATCTACCGTCTTCCCTTTCTTGAATTATGTTCTCCTGAAGTATCAGGGACTGAGTTAGCACTTTTGTCTTTCTGCCCCAGAAATACAGCACAAATTCCACTTTCACCACTTTGTAGCAAATGGCTTTTTAAAGTCCTTAATGCCTTTAATTTTCCCAAGCTGAGGAATTCAGCCTTGTGAGGTTTTTTTGCTCATGGTATACCTAGACAAAGTCCAGAACTCCTGGACTCAAGTGTACTTTCACTGGTTGCCCCATTTCTTCAGCTGGCAGAGTATTGTAAGCTTTTGCTTTGTCTCTTACTTGAGAGCAGTCACAAACTACAAAGTGCTTTTCCCCTGTTTCCAGAGAGAATGAGCAGAGACACCCATTCAGGAGAAGTAGAATGTTTCGCCTTATTTGCTTGTTGGCTTGTGCCCATAAGAGAAATTACTCAAACTTCATGAAGAAATCATAACCGAAAAGATGCAAGACAGAAAAAATCTTTTATAAAAAGCTGCCTTGCTGCAGATTTTTGCAGGGTGCGTAACGCAGGGACGGAAGTGAAGTAGCTTGTCTAAAGCTATGCTGAAAATCTGGTCCAGAGCTGGGTATAGAGCTTAATTTTCAAGAATCAGCTTAGTGCCTTAACCCTCATCCCACACACACAAAGAATAACCAGGAGTCAACATTGCTTCAGTGCAGATGGGAAGGGGGCTGCACATGGGAATTTCCCCTCCTTTCTCGTGCCTGGAGGCAGATACCGCTCCAGACAGTGTTACTGGGAGAATGAAGAGGTTACATGACTGAAGCCATTTCCTTCCCTCCTCTTCAAACCCATGTTTAAGAAATATTCTCTCCTTCTTCTAAATTAATACTTGAGGGGAAATTGCCTTGAATGCATGAGAAACGTACTAGATTAAAAAAAATAGGCCTGTTTAATAAACGCATCTTCAGTGTACCATACCAAAATAGATTTCATTAAAAAAATTCCCTTAAGAGAACATCTTAAAATGAAGTTTAAAAAAAAAAAAAAAAAAAAAAAAAAAAGAGTCAAATGCTGAGGCACTTGTTTTAATTGGCTTTCACTTCTGCAGTCTCAATGCAAAGTATGAGGCCCGTTACAATTTGGATGGCTGGTGCTTCTAAACATAGTGTCAGAATTCAGTGAATGAAGAGAGGGGTGACAGCCCAGCACACCCGCTGCCAAGCGAAACAGCTACTCCAGCCGCCCTGCAAAAAATCAAACACACACAGAGAGCAGTCGCTATAATTAGACACGAGCAAACCATGTCAGATGTGTTAACAACCCACTTTAATTCAAATATTTCTTAAGCTTTTTCAAATACGCCCTTCTACTGAGTTGGACTGAAACCTGTTTCAGATAATGATGAAGCGTTACCTCGTCAGGGTTTGCTTTCTAAACTAGAGGAAAAACAAGTCAGTAGAAATGTGCATGCTTAGATCTACTTTTTCCTCGTTCTCCTATTACCCTCCTAAATCCTTCTCTCTCTCATTTGGATTTTAAAACACGCCTTCTTGAACTCACAGCTGTGTGAGTTTGGCCAACAGTCAAAAGAAGGGACAAGGAGCTTTTTATGTAATACAGCTGAAGCCGAATGTGGATTCGGTGTTGAAGAAGATTGCAGGACAGGCAGGCTTTGACAAAGCCCTTAGATGGTCATAGATCTTCAGTATCTTGTCCCCAACTACAGCAAGCACCCAAGTTTCAAGGAGAGTAGCTACAGTAGAAAGCATCACGGGCAGCTTGTTGTACCAAGATGTGGCAAGGAAGTTTTCTCCTAACTTTCAATAATTAGGACTAATTAATGCCTCTAAGGTTGAGTCTTCGTTTTCCTCGTCACTATCTGTTATTCATTTTGATTAATCACTATCCATATGCTATCTAATGCTTTCTTTTCAGTCCTTAGTTCCAATGAAAGTTATGGAAACAAGCAATATTGGCTTAGCAAGGCAAAGAATAGGAAAGCTTTGATTTTGTCAGTTTTAAGTTCAACTCAATTTCAATTTTGCAAGCAAAACAATTTAACAATACTTCACCTCACAGATAGAAAGGTGAGTAGAAAGTTCCACTGCGCCATACCAGGCTTTATTTTTAGTTCTTTTACATGCTTTTTGCCACTTCTCATTAAATAAACGGCCTGAGTCTTTTCAGTCTCTTTCCATGAGAGCTTTTCCTTTCCCTTCATCCTTTCTTCTCACTCCTCTCTGAGTCCTTCGCCCTGGACATTTTCGCTGAGCTGCAGATACCCAACTGCAGGCCACGTGCCATTCAGTGAATTCCCCAGCTTGCTGAGGTGCCTCTCAAGTTTCTCACAGCTTTCATGAACTTTGCCCAAGTTTACCACCCGGTGTCATTTACGGGATTTGCCATTGTATTCCTCATCCTCTTTCCAAATGTCTAGTAAGGATACAGGTCTCCTAGTCCAGGACCTTTCGCTTGTCACTTCAAATATTGTTATTGCTTTCATTTGCATTGCATCGCAGTAATTTCTACCCTCTAAAACAGAGTCCTGCCATCCCTCCCTGCCCTCAGGCTCCCATGAAGCACCTCCTCATGAGCAGAACCCATTTACGCAGGTGCCTTCGAGCCTTCTGTACAGAGCCAGAGATAGGCAGAGAGGACAGGAATCATCCTGTTCCCTTTGCTTTCCAGACGATGGAGCAGAGTAAAAGACCTACGCGCTTCTCTGTCAAAAATAAGGGGGGTTTGCTTTTCATTTAAATAAAATATGGTGATTACGGCTCAACTTTCTATTAGCTGGAGAAAAGTCAGAGCACTTGTATTACTATTTGTTCTGTTATCAGACACTACAATTTGGTTTGCCATTTATCTCTTCACCATCACTTTCAGTGTTGTTTTTTTGAACTTGTGCCACACTCTGGCTTCTTTGCCCAATCAACTGCACCTCTCCTAAGGAAGTTGAGAGGACGTCAAGCTTTTGATATCTCTTGAAACAAGCTGACCCAAACAAACAAGGGCTTGGGGTTTCTGGTCTGAATTTACACAGCAGTGAAGCAAACGTCTGGTAGAACTATTTATGGCATTAATCTTCCTTTTCCATTTTAAACACGGATTGGGCCACATAAAAAATAATTTTAAATGGGCTTACCTTAATTTTCCACAAGCATTTGCATCATGTCACAGAGAAAGTACCACTTATCACCTGAAGTGAGAAACAGAGAATGTTTTTGAGCAAAAGGCTCAAAACTTAATTAGACTGCAGGTGAAAATTGGTCAGCTCCCAATGGAAACATGTTGGGTTCAAGGCAGTAATTCCAAGACCAGTCATCAGCGCTAAGGACATGCCATATTCTTTTTGACTTAGACATAAATATATTTCAACTGAGAGGAGTCGTAGACAAATGAGAGAAGTCTGGACTTCAGCATTTCCTAGGTTAGACAATTACAGATTGCTCTACTTTGGACCACAAAGGATCGTGTTTCCCAAGTTTTGCCCTGGACAAGACTGGCCTTCTGCTTAGGGAAGTTCCGTATCAGTTCTCTGGGAACAAAGTCCCCTCAGACTTTTTACACCTGTAAAACAAAATGCTATAAAGACAAAACTGAACAGAAAACAGGGAAATATTTGAAAGAGAACTAAAAAGCATTAATGAAGCATTTACAGTGCTCAGAAATGGACTTGAAATGTGCCTGCACTGGCAAAATTGACCACACATGGAGGACCAGAGTCTCACCATTCCCAGTCACCCAGCAGTAGAACTAGGTTCTTTTCTAGCCAAGACATCTTTGGCAGATCTGCTTTCATGTAACACCCTGTCAGACAGGAAAGCGCAACTACCTCCACTTCAGAGGGGAAACAAGAGTGTGGAAAGTTTGTTGTAATATAAGCCCAATGCCTTCAACCTTAGGATGCTGCCTGATTGTTTAACCATTCCTCCCTCAGGGCAAGGAAACTGGGTCCTTTCAGTCTTCCAATGCTTACTCTATTAGTTGTCCTTGTTCAAATTACAGCCAGCTACAGAGGTCATGAGCTACTTTTTCATACTCTCGAAAATTTTTATTTTCTGAGCACAAAATGGACAGGGCCAAGAAGAGGGGAGCTCAGGGCAGCATAAGCCCTTACCCACAGAAGTGGATGTTCTCTCAGAAGACATGAGAATTAAGGATAGATGTCAAAACTTGTTTTCTTATTACAATTTCCTAAGAAACAAGATTTTTAGACTTTCTTACAGTAATCTTCAAAGTTTCAACATAAAAGATTAGTACGTAAGTTATCCATAATTATTTTTATTTCTGACCATGATAAAATGGGGTGACTGTTATCAATCCAGACATTACCTTCCAGAAATTACTTGTGCCTTTGCTTAACTTCTGAATCTACAGCTTTGAGTGTCAGACAACCACTTTTAATAGGAATCTACAGAGTTTCTAGCAGCCTTACAGAAACGGCACACGCATACAAGGAGCAGTGCAGGCACAGGGAAGCTATTGCACAACTGCAGCGAGACACAGTGCGTGCGACGCAGTCAGCCTTTGCTTAAGTGACTCTGCCGGTCTGAGGCATTCTGGACGCCCTCAGCTTTATTGTACGTGCAGAAATAACAACACAACACACGAAAGCAAATTGGCCTGTACAAGTGCAGGAAATCTGACGTGCACAGCGTGTGCAGCAGGCTGAAGACACGTGTTGTCACCTGCCTCGCTGACTCTTTATTCAAGCTACTTGGGCAACTTTTTGTACCAAATCACAAGGCATATAGTTTTAATATAGGTTTTTTTAACCTTCATCCAAACTCCAACCTGGAGGCTTGAGTTTCTCTTCTAGAAACATTCAGAAGAAACATTCAGAGAGGAAAAAATGAGGAAAACGTAATCTGAGAAAGTAAAAGAGACTTCCCAGCCAGATTCCCCTGTGTACTAGCCACATCTGCTTGTGACTATCATAACAAAAAAGGACATTATGTACTTTATAGGACAGTTGCCACCATATATTTTTCTTTACTTAGCAGAATAAAATGTTACCTCAACAGAAGTGGTAATAAATGATATTTTGGACTACAATCATTTCTATTTTTCTAACTTTAAACACTGATGAACGATATACTTGTCCTTTCTGTTCTCCTATTTATCATTCTGTCTTCTCCCCCTCTTTTTAAAAGTCTTAAAAGACAGTTCAGGGGCTGTACTTATGCTTGGAAATTATGAGTAATTTTAAAAAGAAAACATTTCTTTTACTGGATAATCCAACTTTTCTAAAGAGTGTTTGGCTAGAAGTGCTTTGTACTGTTTAAAGATTCAATATTTATTGCAGAATTCTTATTTTATTATAGTTGCTGGCAATGATCTTGTCAAAAAGCAAAGTTGTTGGTGGTGTCATCCTTAAGAAAGACTGCTTTAAGAAATGTAAATTAATTTTTTGCTTGTAACAAGGATTTTAGAATTTGAAGAGGACTTCTACTCTTCAAGATAAATGGCTTTACAAAGATACTGAATGGCTCCAACTGTCACATGTATCTTACAGCAGGAGAGAAACTATTTTATTACTCCTTATTTGAGATGCCCATCTCAGTACGGTCACAGATAGCAACACAGCGAGCTATTCTGGACTTCACAGTTGCAAAGCTGCAAATACTAGCTTAAAAGCTGTTTCTCCATTTACAGTCATTCCTAATACATTTCTAAGTAGCTCACTAAAAATTTGGTGGGGAAAAAAAAGTGCAAACTGTGCTATAAAGCTCCTCTGGAAACGCTGCTTCTGTATAGACCTATTAGCTTTGATGGATAATCTCTGCAGAATCTCACACCAGCAACTAAGCACCTTTGTTGCAACTGTCTGTCATAACGCTGCCAAAGCAGGCACAGCAGAAGGGAATATGTTCCTACACCTCTGTCACAGTTTACTGCCCGGCATCTTCATTTAAACATGACTGCATTAGCAGGGTGAGCACAGGCCCAAGGTTCACTCTGGAAGAAACCTTCCCTTTGCCCTGTTCTGGTCCAAGAGTGACTGATGTCTGGCATATGCTGTGGAGGTACCATCTAAAGACGGCATAACTGCTGCACGACTCACTAGCAGACTTTCATCAGAGCTCTTTGGTTTTCACATACTGCTCATCCGCACGCTCTAACATTTATTTCCACAGGCTGAAGAAGCCTGTTCACTAATCTGCCAAAGGAGAACTCAGTGCTGTAAGAAACCCAAAAGGAAGCCTCAAAGGAGCCTTACCTTGAGATGGCCCTTTCACAACAGACTGAAAGTTGCTGAGTGCTCTGTTTCCAGGGAGAAGGGCTTCCCAAAAGCAGACCATTCAGACAGGAGCCATGCAAAAGTTTTCTAGAAAACTTTCACAAGATGAATGGGGAGAGGAGGGACCTCCTGGCAATAAAATGGGCAGAGTTAAAATCCAGGGGACTGCAGAAATTCTCAGAGGTATTGGCTGGTTTGGAGGGCTCCCGAAATTACACTAAGGACCACTAATATCTACCTGACCTAGGTTTTCTCCTTCTGCAATGATCACCTGCAGGTGCATCAGTCTCTGGGAGGACAAGAATCTCACCACTCCCAGTCACCCCACAGTAGAATTAGGTTCTTCTCTAGCTAAGACACCTTAACCAGATCTGCTTTCACATAACACCACATCAGACAGGACAATTTCCTCACAATTTTTACTGCAATGAGTTCATAATCTTGGACACAGATGATGTGACACAAACACGGTATCACAGTTGGCAGGTAGATGGATAAACTTTAGTGTAATTAATGAGTAACTGCTTGGTTTCTTCCTCCTTTCCTCTACTCCTGCTTTCCTCTTTAGCTCCTCAGAACTTGGGTTCTGTGACGACTCCTCCTTGAAAATTAAAGTGGAGCACTTTGGTAATGTATCACCCCATTTATTGTCATCTGCCAGAACTAGAAAGTCTTGAGAAGAGGAATCCTTCGTGGAAAGGAAACAAAGCAGTGGGCAGAGAGTGCAGAAAAATTTCCAAGGTTATAGTACTGAGGAGAAATATGTCAATGCAGAAATGCGATCCAAGTAGAGCATAGTTTTTCCAAGGGTCATCATGATACAGTCAATTACATTTTCTTCTCTGTGTTTCTTCTCTTTGTTACCATTCTCAATGCATGAGAAGCACCAGGGATTATAACCAGCCAGGTGAAGGCCTAAGGTCTGCAACATTGTTAAAGAAAAAAAAAAAAAAAAAAAAAAATGTATCTTCGTGTTTCTCAACCACGTTTTCCATTGCACAGCTCAAAGACGGTAAGAACCAAATTACTACTTCTGCTCATGGAAATTATCACATTACCTCCTCAAGGTATTCTAGATTGTTCCACCGAAGCAACATACGAGAACAGAAGAACAGCTATCACAAAAGAAAAGAAAGCCTGTTCAAATAAAATTCTCTTCAAGTGTTGAGAGGTGTATTGGGAATACACAGTCACAAGTTGCTGTTGTTTCATCAATATGTGCTAAAACCCACATCATTCTTGGTTGTGTTCTTTTAAGTCAGTGGTTTCTGTTTACAGCAGGTACATTTTGTACCTTTCTGAATTTAATTTAATAATCAGAGGAAAAGTGACTAAAAAAAAAAAAAAAAACCAAAAAAAAACCCAGAAAACAAGATGCCGTAAACATTATTTCATTTTATGACAAGATTAATAGTCATAGATATGGCTAAATAAATCACCTCTATCCTATGTGTTCCTATTTTCAGTCATTTATTCAAATTATTGATAACTACTGTAATTAGCAACTAAACCACTCAAATAATTTCCACTTAGAATGACTAAAATCACAGTGTTTTCCACTATGAGAAAAACATTTTCTTTAAGCATATGCTTTGCGTTGTTTTTAAAACACCTATACAGCCAAAAAGCCTAGAGCCATAAAACTTTGGAACATTTGAACAGGAAACATTTTGACATTTGAACCAGGAAAAGTCCTTACTGAGATTAAATTGCCCATGCTGTACTTTGTGAAAGAGGCAATGAACAGCAAGGCATAAAAATCACGACGCCAGTTCTCTTAGCAAGGGAAACTCTTGTCAAACTGGCAGAGATTTGAGCAAACAGGAAGCTTCTTTGCCTTCTATAGCTCAAAGCCACACGCAAAACCTGCCCGGAAAGTGAGGTACAATGTTAAACTCACTACAGTCATGGCCCGAGCAACTGGTACTTGGATGAGAATAATATGTCTTGCCGAGGTTAATCTCTAAAACTGGACGATTTCATTACTGGATACTTTGGTTTTACAGCGGATTTTCACCCAGTATAAAGCGGCTAAAGTAAGAACCTTGGCACAACAAGCCTTTCATCATTACAAAGAAAAACTACTAAAACTTTCTCGTTTTAACATCGACAGGAAGAAATAGTGAACAGGAAGATTCATTGTTAGAAAGACAGAGACTAGATATGTTCACCTGAGGGCACAGAAAGATGAGAGAAAGATAAAACAAAATGGATTTACCATAGATGCCAAAAGCCCCTGATGAGAGACAGAGCACATACAAAGTATCAGAATAATTAGAACTGTGTAAATGCCAAAGAGCCTTTTCAACAATAACTTGTTAGATCAGAGCAGAAAATTTGTTTCAGATGAGTTAGCTTCTGCTTTTCTTGAAGATCCAAGCAATCAAACTTCATTCCAAATGTGCTCCTGGAAAGCAAGTTTTATGGACATATGCTCAACTATTTGCACAACTTGTGTGAATACTCGTCTTACTATGGAAAATATCTCGTCCTCCTCAGAGACAAGATATTGTTGCAGAAGCAACACCGAATTCTTCAAGCACTTCAAGTAGAGACAAAGAGTGAAATTCTGTGGTGCATCACAGGGGTAGAGAAGAAAGGCATGGGGCAAGGGGAGGACTGACTCTGCTTTAAATTTCATTAATTCATAGACTGCCTCGGGTCTTCAAGGTTAAGTAAGTTGTGGTGACTTCTCTACTTCCCAATGGCCTATGGTTATGGGCCATAAACTGGCCATTCTACACCATCTCTGTATCTGCCTTATATGCAGCGTGTTTTACTAGAAGCTGCACTTGTCATTGAAAGACTGGTGCAAGGGAGGATGCTGGGAAGCAGAGAGCACGAATCAGATGCATACCATAAACCACAATTTGAACAAATACTGTCTTGCACCATCAAATCATAATACATACATGACAACTACCTTTAAAATAATCTTACAAATCTACCTAAATAATGGATTTTCTCAGGGTCTTTATGCTTCATTGGTAGATATTCTATATGAAAAAAAAAAAGTGCAGGGTAGTGTTGCAATATAGATAAATGTTGACTGGAAATATGGCAGGGTTCTCAATTCAACTCATGTTTCCATCTCACGTTCCAAAAATCATGGTGCCCGGGTCCTGAATTTTGGTTTTTGTTGTTACTATCTCCTATTGTGCTTTTCTTCAGTTCCCAGTACTTCCTGCAGTCTAGACAAAGCAAATTTCAACCTACTGACAACAGACTTGCTTCCTATGGTTAGCTTTACAAACTTTTAAGTAGCTTAGTTTCCAGGCATCCACGGGTTAAAAATATTCTATTTTAAATACATCAGCCTTATTGACAAGCCTCTCACTCCTTTTGCCTTTCTTTAGGTGACAAAAAAGACAATGAGAAAAATAGTAGAATGTTGAATGAAGTCAAGACTTTTCTTCCCTTTTCCCTTTATTCTTTTCTCCTTTTTTTAAAGACTGAATAAATAAGTAAATAAGCCTCAGGAATTAAGGTGGAAACAGGATCTCTCAGCATTATTCTCCCTTTTACTTTACCATTAATGTTCCTTTATATATAATTACTCACCTTTGAAAGTCTTTGCCTTCTCTTCTGCTGCATCCTGTCTCAGATTTTCATTTTGTTGTGGTGCTCTGAATGACTTATTCGTTCTTCAATAGTGTTTTCTATTTTTAAGAAACAAATTATGCTATAATTTTTATTCACTTCATGTTGCTTCTTTGTATTACCTTTAGGTTTTTTTATTCCACATCTCTCGTTCTTCTTCCTTTAACTACATGGTTTGTATTCAAGTGTTTGCTTTCAAGCTGTAACTAATAACATTTAAGGCCTATATTGTGTTTATATCGATCCTTTGATTCCCAATAAAGATAAATTTTTAAAAAATGTAGAAGCAAATGTATCTTCTGGCTGTTTCATTACTGCCAGTTTTTGCAATTTGTTGTAAAATATACCTAGAAGCCTTGGGTTAATGTCTTTCTCCTTCCTTTCCCCCAAAGAAATTATAAATCTGAGAACTTGACACTAGGTGTATTGTAAATATTGTGTGATGCTCAAATACCGTCGTAACATGACGCAAAAAGCTAGCAAGCAGATAGTTCATGATGATATTGTGATGATAGCCAAATAGCATGAGATTAATTTTTCAGTATGTCTGAAAGGTGGGGTTTTTTTTAGCATTGCATTATTATTTAACTAATAACTAGCATACCTACTGCATTTATAGAAAACGCAGTGAAAATGAAAGTTGCTCTTAAGTCTTCATGAAATGAACCCCACCAATGTAAAACCGGTATGTGTCCATAGTCCCCATAGAGGTGAATCTGCAGGATGCACATAAACTCCGCAGAGCTGCCTCCAGCCATCTGCACCATTTTGCCGACGACCTAGACATTTGAAAGCATCAAGCGCTACTAGAGAGAGTACCTGGACATTTTCCCTCCCTTTACAGTGACCTAGAGCCCTGCATTAACTCCCTGCTGACTTTTTATCTCTCTGCCTTCCCTGCCCTTGTGCTACCCTTCGGTTGTTTTCAGATTAATGGAAGATACTTGACACCCATTTCACATCACTCTTCTATACAAATGACATTAATCCTAATCCCTCTCATTTTCTAGGAAATGCTTCAAAGCCACAAGGCGACGCCCTTCTCGTCCTTTTGGATTCTCTGCCTGTCCAAATGAATCTTGAGCCCTTAGCGCTCAATAAAGTAATTTTAAGAGGTGGGGTGCACTGTGCCTCTTCTTCCTTTTATTTCACCTTCTATTCTACTCTGAAATCCCATGGAAGAAGGGATACCCCGTAGTAGTACGGGAGTAGGTCTTTGAACCCCTATGGAAAGGCAAAATTAGAATCCCACATCTCTCAAAACTCAGCCAACTGCTTTATTCAAGGATGAAATGTTCAGTTGTTACCTCAGACCTTTTTTCCCCGTGTGCCTGTCTGCAAGCCTGTACGTATAAACATTACCGTTCTATCGTACCAGCAAACTACAGGATGCATTCTGACTCCTGAGAGTAACAACTCCTTACTACAGTCAAGTGACTGGAATGGATTTAACTGAAGAGAAAGACATGGCAATAGCTTTGAGGTATCAAAGTGACAGGGTAAGATTAGAAGTTTTCACAATTATCAGCACTTGATTTTTGCCTGTATACTTCATGTGTGTATTTTATTTCCTTTTCCATGGACTGAAGCCACCAGGAGAGGTTGACTGGAATGCTGGTGAGGACAGGATGGATGTGAAAAAGTGGAAAGGAGGAGGGAGAAAAGGAAGGGGGGGGGGAGGGGAAAGTGATAAGGGGAAAGAGAGAGGAAGGAAGTAAAAAGAAAGAAAAGTAGTGAAAATTGTGTAAAGTTACATTAAAAATAGTGAGAAGTGGTGAAAATAAAAAGCATGTGAAAGAAAAGAAGTGAAAGAAGATACAGAAGTGGAAATGAGAAGATGAGAATGAAAGAAGAGAATGGAAAAAAAAACCTGTAAGATGCAAACATTTGAAAAGAGAAGGGAAAACAAAGACATAAAAAGAAAAAGAAGTGATAAGGAGTGAAATAAGAACTGCCAAAGGAAAAGTGAAAAAAAAGAAGAAAGAAGTGAAATAATAAAACAGAAGAGAAAAAGGGAGAAACAAAAACTGAAAAAAAGCAAAGCAAGAAAGGAGTGAGGAGAAGTCAAAGCAGTGACAAGCAGGAAAAGAAAAGGAAATAAAAGAAGGGAGGAAAAGGAAAAGACCTGAAAGACAGTGATAAGAAACCAAAGCAGTGTGTATCTTGGACAAGTCTCAAAAAGGTGAGGAAAGCAGCAAAAAGGCTGAAAGAAGTAGGGAGTAAAAGAGAAGGGAAAAGCAGGAAAGGAAAAGAAGGGATGAAAGAAGTCAAGGAGCAGTGAAAAGAAATTAAAGCCATGAAAAGCACAGGAGAGCAGGAAGCAGCATGGAAGGGAAAATCGGGGGGAAAAGAATACATGAGAATTGACAACATGAAGTCAAAGCAGGTAAAAGCAGGGAGAAGCAGGAAGGGAAAGGGGAAGGAGGAGGAAGAAGGAAGAGGAACCGGGAAAGAAGACAGATGGGGAAGGGTAAAGAAGTGAGGGCAGGGAGGCGGGGATAAAAGACCTAAAAAGTAGTGATAAGAAGCCAAAGCATGGAAAAAGAGAGCAAGGGAAGGGAAAAGAAGGGTAGGAAAAGGAAGTGAGGAGAAGACCTGAATAGCAGCAAAGCAGCGAAAAGCAGCAAAAAGCATTCAAAACAATGTAAAGCATGTACAAAGAAAAAGCAGTCAAAGCAGGGGAAAACAGAGAAAGGTGGGGGGGGGGGGTGCAGGGGGGAGGACACATATCATGGACTCAACAAGGTGGGAAGAGAGGAGAAGCAGCCAAAGCAGTGACAAGCAGGGAAACCCAGAGAGCAGAAAAGCAGCCTATAGAAGTTAAAGCAGCAAAAAGCAGGAAAAGGAAAAGCAGAGAAGGGAGGGGGGAAACAAAACAAAACAAAAACCACCTGAAAAGTAGCAAAAAAGAAGCGCATAAAGTGAAAAGTGAAAGCAGGAAAAAGCAGCCAAAGGCAGCCAAAAGCAGGGAGAAGCAGTGGAAAACAGGGAAGGGGCAAGCAGAGAAGGGAAGCAAAGAAAGGGGAGGCGGGAAAAGATCTAAAAAGCAGCAAAAAGGTTAAAGAAGCAAAGTGAATGGTGAAGCAGTGGGGGGAGGAAGGGAAGGGCCTGCAAAGCGGCAGAAAAAAGAAGTCAAAGAAGTAACAAGCAACAAAAATAAAGGAAAGGGCCAGACAAGCAGTTGAAAACAGTCAAAGCAGTGAAGAGGCTGAAAAGCAGAGGAAAAAAGGTGAGGGAAACAGGGGAAAGCAGGGGGGGAAAAACCACAACCCAAACTAAAAAGCAGTGGAAAGCAGGGAAACGAAGGAGAAAAGCAGAGGGAAGAGCAGAAAAGCAGTGAAAGGAAGTCAAAAGAGTGACTAACAGGGAAAAGAAGGGGAGGGGGGAGACTGGAAAAGCAATGAAAAGAAATCAAAACAGGGAAAAAAAGTCAAAGCAGTGAACAGCGGGGAACAGGAAGGCAAAAGCCGGGGGGGTGTCAGGGTGGGAAGCAGGAAAAGACTTGAAAAGCAGCCACAAGAAGTCAAAGCACTGAAACGCAGAGAAAAAGCGTCAAAGCAGTGACAAGCAGTGAAAACAAGTCAAAGCAGTGACAAGCAAGGAGAGAAGGGAAAAGAAGGGGAAAAGACCTGAAAAACAGACAAGTCAAAGCATCGTAAAGCTGGGAGAAGGGGAAAACGTAAAACAAGGAAAAGAAGTCAAGCCAGTGAAAAGCAGGGAAGAGAAGGAAAAAGCTGGGAAAAGAGTCAAAGCAATGAAAAGCAGAGAAAAGAAGGAGCAGGGAGGGGATAAAAGACTAGAAGAGCAGGGAATAGAAGTCAAAGCAGTGACTAGCAGATAAAGGAAGGGAAAAGAAGTTGAAAGATCTGAAAGGCAGTGAAAAATATTCAAAGCAGTAAGAAGCAGTGAAAAATAGTGACATAACTGAAGAGAAAGGAAAAACAGGGAAAAGAAGAGAAGGGGGAGGGGGAAGAGAGAAAAGGAAGAGACCCAAAAAGCAGGAAAAAGAAGTGGGGGGAAGACTTGTAAAGTAGTGAAAATAAGTCGAAGCAGTGACACGTATTGAAAAGAAGAGAGGGGGGGAAAGAAGTAAGAGCAAGAAAAGCAAGGAGAGATCAAGAAGCAATAACCAGGGAGGAGAGAAGGGGAAAAAGAAAGAAAAGACCTAAAAATGGGTGAAAACGAAGTCAAAGCAGTGGCAAGCAGGGGCAGTGGGGAAGGGCGGGCAAAAGACGTAAAAGAGAAGGGAAAAGCAAGGAAGAGACATGAAAAGCAGAGAAAAGTCTGTAAGTATGGAAAAGCAGGGAGGGGGTAAGAATAAAAGCATGAAAAGGAAGGAAAAGATGAGGACAGAAAAGCAAGAAGAAGCCGAAGAGGGAAGGCAGAGGAAAAAAGTCAGGTTAATGAAAAGCAGGGGAAAGGAGGTCAAAGCCGGGGGAGGGGGGGAAGCAGGGAAAAAAATATCAAAATAGTGAAAAGAAAAGCAGCAGGGAGGATGGAGATGATAAAAATCCCTGAAAGGCAAGGAAAAGACAAGGACGGAAAGGCAGGGGAAAGGTAAGAAGGGAGAAGGTGGGAAAAAACAGAAGAGAGAAGCAGGTAGAAGACAGAGCAGTGCCAAGCAAGGAAGAGACCTGAAAAGCAGGGAAAAGGCCAGAGAAGACCACAAAAGCAGTGAAAACAAGTAAAAAAAGGGAAAAGACGGGAGAGGATATCAAAGCAGGAATAAGCAGGGAAAACAAGAGACGGTGGAAAAAAAAGAAGAGACATGAAAAGCAGTGAAAAGAAAGCAGGATGAAAAGCAATGAAAATAATATAAGTGGAATGCGGGATAGTGTGCAGAAACAAATAGGGAAAAGAACTTCAAGCAGTCAAAAGTAAGGAATAGAGAAGTGGAGGGGAAAAAAAGCATGGAAGAGATGGGAAAAGAATGGGAAGGAAGTCAAAGGAGGGAAAAGCAGGGAGGGGATGGGAAAATGAGTGAGAGAAAGAAGAGACACCTGAAAATGATTTGAAAAAAGTGGAGAAGGAAGAAGAAACGTAAAAAGCACTGAAGTGAGGAAATGAAGCAAATAAAACACCTGAAAAGCATTGAAAAGAATGGGGGAAAAGGGGGAAGACAGAGAAAGCATTGAAAAGAAGAGAGGAAAGACCTGAAAAGCATTAGAAAGAAGAGAAAAGGAGCAAAAGTCAGTGAAGGGAAAGCAAAGCGGGGAAAGCAACACAAAGCAATGGTGGGAAAGGAAGTGGAAAAGACAGGCAGGAAAAAACAAACAGAAAAGAGAGGAAGTGAAAAGAAGTCAATATTGTGAAGAGCAATGAAAAAAAGAGGGGGGAACCAACATGAAAAAGTGGGGGAAAAAAAGAATGGAAAAGAACAAAAGTCAAAGCAAGGTGGGGGGGGGGAGGGGGAATCAAAGCAGGGAAAAGAGAACGGAAAGCACCAAAAAGAGAAGGAGGGGAACCTGAAAAGACTTGGGAAGAAGCCAAAAGAGCAACAAGCAGGGAGAGGGAGAGAAAAGCAGGGGAGGGGGGGTGAAAGACCTGAAAAGTATTGAAAAGAAGGGGGCGGGGGGACCAAGGCAAACAGGGAAAGCCTGGCAGGAAGAACAGGCAGGAAAACAAAAGCAGGGAAGACATGACAGGAAAAGCTGTGAAAAGACAGGAAGAGAACAAGCAGGAAAAGGAAAGAAATACAGCGAAAAGAAAAAGAAGAAAGTTGGAAAAGCAACAGAGGGAAGCGGGGAAAGCAGTGGGAACAGCAAGGAAACGACACAAACAGGAAAAGCAGGGAAACAAAAGAAAAAGGGGGGAAAATAAAAGGCTGGAAGATGGGCAAATGAGAGAAAAGCAAAATTTGAAAAGTATAGCAAAGTGGGGAGATGGGTCAGAGTGGAAAGTAGGGAAGGGGATGGGAGCGAGAAGGACTGAGGAAGGGTAACTTCTGGGGAGAGAAAAGGCTGTGCAATGTTGCTGTTCCTGAAGAGGGAAATGAACTACAGTTTCTACTGAAAAGAAAATGAAAAGGGTATTAAAATGATTTTAGCCAAAATTACTATGTTTGACATTTTCTTCAGACAAAAACCTGTCATTGTCCCCATGAAAGAGCTCTGAATAGGGTATTTCTGTTTTTCAAAGCTCTGACTCCTGAGATTCCTGAATTTGTCTTCCCAGGTCACTGAGGTTACGTCAGGACATGAACCTTCATCCTGCCACTACATCAAAGCGACCTCTACGGACGCATCTGATTTCAAGGCAGTGCCACAGTAATATTCCTACTGCTAGCACATTTTGTTTACAGAGCAAATGCCCCTTCACAAACACACAGAATAGCATTAGCTCTGTGTACTGCAGTTACCAGACTGATATGAGACAGCATACATGGAGTACAATAAAGTGGGTTATTCCCAGAATAAACTTACGTACAGCATTTTTCTTGGAAGAAACACTAACTTAGCTACCGTACAAAAAAAGTGATAAAACTTACTCATACAACAAGACAAACATTTTATACAGGCAGGAGACCAATTCAGGTGAAAATAAAAACACACCAGTGCTCTGGCACATTGCAGCAAAGAGGAGGAATCCCACTGGTACTGAACTGCGCGAGCCCTGCACTGGGAAAACAGGCGAGTGAGACTGAAACTTTGAAAACTAAATTCCCCTCAGCTTATTCTCGATGCCAAGGTTTCCAAATGGAGTTTCCTTTGGGTGCAAATTATGAAAGGGTTTGTTGCACATAAATGCAGAATAGCTCCGAACGCGCTCCATTCAGGACCAGCCTTTCTGCCTGCTTTAGGTAAAGAGAACTCTTCCTCCTCATCGTCATCATCCTTGCAGTCTCAAAATGATTAACTCGACCTACCAACTGTTAACATTTTATGCTGGGAAGGATTTGTGAAGGGAGCCCTGAATGCGCTACAAAATGGCCGGAAAATCTGGAGGAGAGTGGCTTTGGAACACCGCAGCAAGTGGTACGTGAGAGACCTCTTCTACTGGTGAGGGGGAAGAGAGGTCCTGAGGAAGGCAGTCTGGGCAGAGAGGTTTTCTGCTTGACACTTTCCATCAGTTTCATCAGAACAAACAAGCTCAGCTTTCATTTTTTCATATATCATTTTCCAATCGCTAACCAACTAATTGTCTTTCAACAGACAACACGTGTCACATTAATCTCCTTTCCTCCCACTTCTCATGGGGAGACCTACAGGAGGTGGATTTGGTTATTAATTTCTATTGGCTCATCTATGCTACCATCCTTTTTTTACTCAAAACCTTATGGAATACCCGTAAGATCTGAAGTTTCAAGAAATTCTTAAAATCCATGGGATTTTGCAAGAGATTCATAAACTAGCACTCAGCAGGACTCATCTTTGTGATGATCACACAAAACTGGACTAGAGAAGCAATGTTTTTAGCCCTTTCCTCACTTGTAGTTATTTTTTAAGGGACCAGTCCAAGGACTCCCTTGAAATTTAAGTCAAATTTCTTTATATACACACTGCAGAAAGTCAGCACAGCAGTAAGGAAGCCAGAGTTCTTTTTGAAAAACACAGAAGGCGGCTACCAAGCCATGTCTTCAAAATTAAAAGCTACTGCCATCCTATTGCTTTAAGCAGTGAGAACAGGCTGACATTACGCAGAAAAAAATAAATGGAAAAATGCAATGCAAACATGTTAAGACAACAAGTGTGTCCTACAGTCAAACATACCAACTTTCAACACCCTTTAACAAATAAATGCTTTGAATTAAAATGTTGGTATCGTACAAATTGTAAACAGCAATGCATACACGATAACAAAAAAAATAAAGCAATCCTTTAGACTCAAAATTGGTTTTTCTAGAAAGAATAAAACCGCTCATCTCTTGTGCCACTGGCAAAACAATGTCTTCCCAGAAAGTTTTCATGATAGCCTCTACCAGGAGGCTGCAACAACAAAGAATCCAAATGGCTAATCTATTCATGAGAACATTGCATATATTATAAAAGCACTCACAGTGGAGACCAACATGTTTCTAGGAGATGCTGCGAGACTGCCTGACGGTCGCAATTCCATGAGATTTGTCCGTTTGCATGCAAAACAATGATGGAAGCAAACCACCAAAACATTTTTGTATTTTCTCTGTTAACTGAACCGCTTTAAACTAAATTTGACATGTAAGATGCAGTGTTCTAGAGAATATAATGCCCTTGTAACCAAAACATGTGCCAAGATATCGTGACAACTGTATTCCAGGATGCTGGTGTTTGCAGCAGTGGGAAGCAGAAATTCCTGTTGAAGCTGTTTCTATGGAGTACTTGGAGAATAAGAGCTGGACTGCACGACTTACCAGAGATGAGAAATGCCTCTTGCGAAGATGTACAGGAAAGAGAAATAGAAGAAAATTCCAGTGTACTACACAAGAAGTTTAATTGCATTGCCTTGTTTACCTAAAGCCACATTACATTCTGTTGTCCCAAAAAGCATGATCTACGTGCCGGTTTCTCAGCACTGGCTCTACTGAAATTCAGACCAACTTGCCCCAGCCCAGGATGCATCTGCGCTTTAGGACTATTAGAATTTGGTTTAGAAAGCCAAATCTGGTCCGTACTTTCCTCCTGAAAGGATTTATGGCATTTTTACAATAATGGTAGTTCTGTCTTACCAATAACGATGTTATTAGCCTTAATTTTCAAAACAATAGATGATGCTTTTTCTTATTTAGACTGAAAATACTGTGCCTGTTTTCCTTACATACTAGTTTTCTGTTTGAGGTTTGCAGCTTTTCATTATGACGCTGTTTATCATTATTTAGCTGGGACACTTTTCACTGTTGCTCACTGTGGAAAACGTGCTTTCTGTGAAACAGAGGAGGTCCTGCCTTAGGAATGAGGACCTAAAGTGGATCCACAAAAAAACATCTTTTAGGCTATATAGATCCTGTGCCCTTTATACTCCATGGCAACAATTGATTATTTTTTTTAAGGATGTCTTTGGTCAGTCTCACTTCCATTCTCATCCCACTAAACACACGTACAAGTTTTAGCATCACTCACTCAAAATCATACACTACTTGGGGTTTGGGGTTTTTTATTCCTACAGTTCTAAAAATCCATTTATAACATCTGCTTGTGGTTTGCCTCTTTTAAGGTCTCACTAGGCTCTGCTTTCAGCCCATTTTAACCTATACATGTCAGCCCTAATTAGTAAATAAATTAAAATCCCTTCAGTTGCCTACGTGCAGCCAATCCACCCTATCCATTACTGCTGCTTCTCCCAGTCTGATCTCTCCAGCATAGCCTTGTTTGGTCTGCTGTCTGAAATCAAATCCTCCTCCTTCAATTTAGCCTTTCTAAATTGCAATAAAACCATCCCAACTCTTCATTTCTGCTCTTTTGCAAACTTCCAAATTTGACCCAAGTCTTGATAAATAGCCTAGATTCAAATCCACCTTGAAACAAAACACAGAGCTACATTCTAGACAGCTCTCACGTTAATTACTGGAATCCAACCTTCTGTGAAAAACGTATTTTCCACTCAAAATAGATCTGTTAAGCCTCATTCAGCATGGGCATGAAGTTCTTCATTTAGCTTCCATCACATGCTTTCCTAGGACCAAGACCACATAAAACATTTCTTGGTCCCACCTTCAGCTAAGGTCTGCACAATTCCACTCCAGCTGAGGGTATTTCTCTCCCCTCCCTACAGTGTTTCTCACAGTGGTCAGACTCCCTCCCACACAGAACATCCTTTCAATTCCAACCCTTATTCTCTTTTCTAGATCTTCAATCCTCACTTTCCCCCTAGAATCTATGAACACTGCTTAAAGTGAATTAAAATTTCTCTCTGCCATTCAGAAGGGGAGCCTCAACTTTAAAACTTTTAACTACCACCTATGTCTGGCTTATGAAGCGTATCACATTCTTGTGTCACGCACGGCCTCAGGGACAGTCGCAGTGACCATCTTGTGACTGAACTCTGTGATGCTCTGCGACATCTAGCATAGAACATAATAAACAACAGAAACTGCAAATCCTCTCAGGTCTAGGCAGATCATATATATTTGATAGGGCTGGTATGGAGAACTGTTGAAATAAAAACAAGGCATCTTAATCAATAAGGAAAAAATAGTTCAACTATCATTGTGAGGTGGAGAAATAAATACCAATTGCAAACTTCCCAACATGAGACTGACTACAATTTGGCAAGGTGACCTTCTTTGCGTGACAGATGGAAGATAGTGTGCAATTCTAATGTCCATCCTTCTAAGTAAAATAGATCGCTTGCCAAAGTCATGTTGGATCACACACAAACTATCCTCATGAGACCAACACTCAGCAAGAACTCTACTTTGTAGTCAGTCGCTTGTGTAATTTGGACTGGAAAGATACTTCCATACTATTTAGAAGGTCCATATAACGATCTTATTGAAATACATTTGTTCTATAAATAAACACAACATATTCACCGCTCTGTGTCAGAAGGTCAGAATTTTCGATTACTTCCTGATTAAAAAAGGATGTTTCTGATGGGTTTCAAAAGGAATTATCTTCAAAGGTATTTAAGATGTTTCAGTTATCAAGAATAAAATATAAGCACATTGATGGTTTAATGAAAATAACGATGGTAAAGTGATAAACAATGAAGACAAGTCACATCTATAGCTGAATCCAACCCTTCTGTAAACCAGTCCCGTTCAGACATCATTATACTTACAGGATGGAAGACTACATCCTGGAAGAGCAGCAGTTCTGAAAAGGATTTAGGAATCATGATGGATAATCATCTAAATTTACAATCTTTTAATGCAAATAACTGAGACTGAAAGATTTAAAAATGCAATCCTTGGAGGTATAAACAAACAAGCGAAGATATAAACTGAAAGGTTCAAGAATGTACCTGCACATACTACACGCACACAGCAATACTGAAAATACTACCAGATGCTGTATGCAGTTCTTATGTCCACGCTTTAGAATGGATTTCAAATATCTGAAGTTTCAGAAGAGCCGAAAAGCTTTACAGTTAGAGATTTAAAGAACTCCATCTATATAGGTTATTAAAGTTAACATATTTTTATGTGAATAAAGTGAAATAGTTTAAAACTAGAGTAGTTATTCATTATTCTAATAGGCAGCTAGCTATCTGATGGCCAGCAGCTGTAACTAAACCGTCCTAAAACTGAAGGAGGACTAAGAGTATGGAAAATAATCTAGCTGAATCACTCAAGAGACACAGAAAAACCCTCACACTTGAAGAATCTATATGAAAATCAGCTATCTTTTTCAAAAGTATGTTCTACTGCACCAAAAAGACATGGACTTCATGATGCAGAAATAACTAGACTGAATTCTAGGGATAATGGCATGCCAGCCAGATTATTTCATTACCACGGTCACTTCTGGCCTTAAAATCAGCTAGTCGGTAATAGGTAGAAAGCTGCAGTGCATATAAGAACATTCAAACTAACAGATGATAATATAAAGAACTCAAACTACAAGTACAGTCCATCAGAATCAAGCAGAGCTGTGTTCATACATCAATGATACCTTGCTGTTTCAATTAAAAACTCAAAATTATCTGTTACGCCTCCAACTTTTACTTTCATATTTTTAAGTCTGTTTCAATGTATCTGATATTTACATATTATAGTATAATTATACCTACCATACCATGGCTTGGAGTAGGTTAATTGCATAGGAAGATTTACTATGTTTACATTTTTTCTTAAATTACTCTTTTTTTAAAAAGCACAGTAAAGAGTCTGAGGACAAATTATTCAACTGTTTATCATACATAAGACTGCATGACTATAATACAAAGGGCTTGTCTTTTCATTTAACGTTACAATATACACAGCAAGTCCGGACTAGATCTTACAATCTGAACACAGGTATTTAACCTTTTCCATGCTGTTTATGTTTACAATGCACAGAAGTCCTGTAACCAAACTGTGTAGTAAAGCACACAAAACTGGACTGTAACATAACACAGTATGCAGAAGCACTGGATTTTATGATTTCTTCTTTATGTAGATATTTTTCTTTTAACTGCTTTATTTTTTGGCGCTTGCTAAGGTGTGGCAACCCGCGCACACAAAAATTACCCAGATTTCATATTACCCTTATATTCCTAGACAGCAGTAAGTACTGGATTCCTTTTTATATTGCTAAACTCAGCATCCTGTTTCTAAGGTGACAGTCTTCCAAATCCTGTAAACTTCTCTGAAGTACTGAGTTTAAAAATTAAAAACAAAAAAGAAGGAAAAAAAACCCACTTTCATCCACAGGGATTGACGTGTCAATACAAAAGAAGTATGGATTGCTTGATTCAAAAAAATCATGATTTACAAAAAAATGGTAATCCCAAGTATTCATTCCGATTTCCATGGTAGTCAGCTGCTGCGTTGCCACTGTAAGTATAAAAAATTCCACCTTTTAGTGTGAAAAATGAGATAGCCACATGGAATTGACCAGTATGAACTCTGAATTTTCTGCTAAATTAACTTTTAAAAGGGCTTACTGGCAGAGGTAGATCACTGCTTCTGTAATATGGGCAAACAATGTTAATCTGGGATGGGCAATCAATGAATTACCCTTACTCTTTCAAATGGTTTTCATGGAGCTTTTTACTTTTCATATAAATAAATCTCTTAATGGGCCCATAAATTTTGCAACTGCCAAGCTGACTGTGTTATATTAAGGCAGCATTACCCAAAAATTAGGCACCTGTTAAATACAGCCTGCTAACCTCAGGTCTCATGTGAGTGTTTTGCTTTACTCAGACTATTATTTTGGACCTGTTCATGCAATCAAGGTCTTGCCTTCAAGTTTACAATTATGTTAATAAGGAATACAAGAATCAACTGCTGGTTTCATAGCTTCTGGATCTAGTGTCCCTTTTACCTTCAGAAGCCTGAACACATTTATAATGTAACAGATGTTATAGTCTTGAAGTAGATGTCAATCTATTATGTTCAGTACACAGATTGCTGTAAATGTATTGGCTATGAATTCAACAACAGTTCCAGTTTTGTTTAAGCAATAGTACAGCCATAATTTTCAACTGACATTTAAAAATGGTCTAGTTACACCTTGTGTCAAAGTGCAGAACTGCTACATTATTGGTTACAGACATCTATGTGCTATAAAAACAGCTTTGGTACAATAAATTATCAAAAAAGAAAATAAATTTTTGTAAAATTCACAGCATAATTGTGAGGCAAAAAAGCAGTCACATAAAATTCTGCATTTTTAAAAATGTTCAGGATGAACAGAAGACGTCTTTGTGCAGAAGTAATGGTGGAGAAACCACGTGCCGAGAAAAAGCAAAAGAAAAAAGTAAAAAGCAGGAAGGGACACAGTTGTAGCTATTTCCATCAAACGCAAACCACTACTCCTGTGACCTTCAACCAATAAGGAAGTCAACTTTATGACACACGCAAAGTGACCTTGCAATACCTTACAATAAGTGGGTCACAAAAGTCTATTTTAAAAGAAAGGCCTCTTGAATTACCCATTCTCTGTGTTTTCAGCATTAAGGACTGTCTGCAAAAGCATGTCCAAAAGTGATTGCATCTGAAATGGCAGGCTCTTCTAACTTAAGAGTCCAAATCCATAAGGCCAAAGGTTATCCCAAAGACCACCACTTAGACCTCCCCAGGACTGGCCAGGACCGACCCGTTGATTGCTTCTCAGTGCACCTCAGTTATGAAACCAGTCATATTTCAATACTAACTGACTGTGGTCTCCAAAATATGAGACCCACAGAATCCCAATTACAATTGCTGCTTTGATCCTCAGTAGATTCAGAAAAGGAGAGTTCTGATCACCGCCACTTAGCATGCTTAATGTGCCTTACAAACTCCATTACAACCGTCCCTTTTTACAGCTGAAGAATATATATTTGTGTAATCTGAAGGTCCCTCTTTCTTACAGTACTGCATTTCTGTGCCCATGTTTGTTTGGGGAACTAAAAAAAAAAAAAATATATATATTACTCACTCCCCTCCCACCCAAAAACTTCAAAGGGCCTTTTTATAAATCATGTGCAATGCCTTTAGAAAGAAACTAGTTTGCAACTACAACTAACATTTGAACAATAACCCCTGTTGAATGAGACCAAATAAAGCCCCTCCCCCAAAAACCAAACTATGACTAGGTTGTGGCAAGTTAAAATGGGGGAAGCAAAAGATGAACACCACTAAGCTATCCATTAAGGTGGGTCCGGACATGGCTCTTAAAAAAAAAAAAAAAAAAAAAAAACCAAAAAAAAAAAGCCCCAAAAACCAACAAAAAAAACTTCATTGTCCCTTTGCAATCTTTTCAAGTTTAAAAAAATAGTCAGCTTTGCCCTCCAGTAGCGGTTCAGTGAGTTTATCTCCTTCTGATTCAAGCAGCTTTGCACTTTGTTTTTGGAAAAACACCACTTCTATAAAAACACACAAGAAACAAACTTAGTTTCAGTTTAGTCACGAGCTAGCCACAGGACTTTGCTGAACACAAACTCCTGTCATGGGAGACTCTTCTCTATCAATTCCTTGCCTCATTGCAAGGTGTCCTTCAGTCATGTAATGAGCAGGACCTGTATTAGCAGAAAACTGGTATGTTGGATGTCCAGCTATGCCAGTTTCTTGGCGCGGATTAGAGTAGACTGTTAAATTCATGTCCATAGCTCCATTTTGTCCAAAGTCCAAGGTATTAGCAGCCACTGGGCGGTTCTGATAGGCCTGATTGCCTTGGTTACCAGTAGAGGAGGAAGATGTAGAGGAAGAAGTAGTTGAGGAAGACAGGGATGTCATGGAGTGGTGACTGTGGCCCACCTCCATAGAATCCTGGGTGGAGGAGCTGTTTGTTGGAGAATTGTAGACTCTCGGCCTGGTCCGGCTACCCAAGGCTTGCTGTCCATGATGGTGGTGGTGGTGATGATGGTGGTGGTGGTGGTGAGAGCTATTTCCGTGATGATGATGTAATGCATTCTGTTGTTGAGGGGTTACATGAAAGGTGGTTTCTTGAACTGGATGGTTTTCAACAGTGACCTGTGTAGGAGCTTCAGTGGCTGTCCAACCAATTGGAGGAGGAAACTGTTGTCGAACCTATGTTAATATGAAAAATAAAAATTAAAATGCTTACTCAAATCTATTTGCAATATATGAGAGACATTAAGTTATTAATGTTTATGCCAACTTTTAAAAATGTTAACCAAACCTTGCAGCTGCAAAATTATTCTAGAAATGTGTGCATGTAGTTAAAAAGCATTTCTAATACACTTTTCTAAATACACCTTAGGAAAAATGCACTCACATTCTGCATGTTTTTTTCACATAATTCAAGTAAGTCCAATATGTGACCTTACTGTCAAAGTTATACAAGCAGCTTTACATAATAGTAGCAATGAACAACATAATATTTGTACACACCTATAACAATAAGGCCCTGATCCCTGACTCAGGCCTCTGGATACAATAAGCATACTAAGCTAAATTAGTAAGTTGTAGTTCATATCTTGAACGGTGTCAACAGCATCAGAGAAGTACTACACACACCTCTGGAAGAACTCAGCTGTTTAAAGATTACTCAAATAGCAAGACGAGCTTCAAGAAGGCCAAGTGCCGGGTCCTGCACTTGGGCCACAACAACCCCATGCAGCGCTACAGGCTTGGGGAAGCGTGGCTGGAGAGCTGCCTGGCAGAAAAGGACCTGGGGGTTCTAATTGACAAGCGGCTGAACATGAGCCAGCAGTGTGCCCAGGTGGCCAAGAAACCCAATGGCATCCTGGCTTGTATTAGAAATAGTGTGACCAGCAGAAGGAGGGAGGTGATTGTCCCCCTGTACTCAGCACTGGTGAGGCCACACCTTGAGTATTGTGTCCAGTTCTGGGCACCTCAATATGAGAGAGATATCGAGGTGCTGGAGCGAGTGCAGAGGAGGGCAACGAAGCTGGTGAAGGGCCTGCAGAATAAATCTTATGAGGAGCGATTGAAGGAGCTGGGACTGTTTAGTTTGAGGAAGAGGAGGCTGAGGGGAGACCTCATCACTCTCTACAACTACTTGAAAGGACATTGTAGAGAGGTTGGTGCTGGTCTCTTCTCACAGGTAATTAGCGACAGAACAAGAGGGAATGGGTTCAAGCTGCAGCAGGGTAGGTTTAGACTGGACATTAGGAAAAAATTCTTCACGGAAAGCGTGGTTAGACACTGGAATAGGCTGCCCAGGGAGGTGGTGGAGTCACCATCCCTGGATGTGTTTAAGAGTTGTTTAGATGTGGTGTTAGGGGATATGGTGTAAGGGAGAACTTTGTAGAGTGGGGTTGATGGTTGGACTCAATGATCCCAAGGGTCTTTTCCAACCTAAATGATTCTATGATTCTAAGATCTAGCCACACACACCAATTTGTTGCATAAATTAAATTGTCTACTTGGGAGAATTTATATTTTTATCTGTTCTGCACTAAAATAAAAATATTATTGTATTATTTCTAGATAATAAATGAGTTGTTGCTTCTTTCCAAGAAGCAGTATTGAATAAATATCACCAACGATAATGTTGATGAAGTACTCGAACACCATAAAATGGAAGAACTCCAGTGGGAGACCACAGAAGTATAAGCTAGTTTTTCACTAGGTTGGAAGATGCATACTTCTGTGTACTCTTATGCCCTGTGTAAAGTGAAGCACTGACAGCTCCACTTGACTTATTGTTGCTGATGTAAAAGCTTCACCCCTACAGAATCTATGGAAATTTTTACAGATACCTGCAGTACTTTTGCCTAAGTGACTTACCTAACATACAAAGGACTATAAAAGAACTGGGGGTGAAAAACAAACCAAATCTGATGGCTAGTTCCATGTCTAAACCACTTCAATCTTGAAATGAAAGTGTTAATTAGTTTTAGGGATTTAATACTCTCAGAAAATTCATATAAATCAAACAGACAAAAGCTCTGCTTAAGCATACCTGTGGGCTGTGTGTTTCACAGTCCATTGCTTGAACAGCAGCAGTGAAGTGTCCACCACTATGTCGATGCTGGTGTGTAGGGTCTGACCGTGCCCTTCCACTGTTGCTTGTTCCAGAAGATCCACCTATAAAATCATAACATGCACAATAACTTAGAGACACAAAATTTAAAGCAAGCTGTAAAACAATGACAGCATGAAGACATTTAAACTGCTTCAAGGTAAAAATACAAGACCCATGATAAACACTCACATTTTTGCTCATCTACTTTTTACGGTTTTTTGGAGCTGCTACCTGTTCCAGCTGATTAAAATAATTTTTCTGATGAGCATGACTGACATATTTGTTTTTTAACAAAAACAAATAAAAACAACAAACAAAAAAACGACAAACAAACAAAAAACCCAGAGAACATTTATCTGGGAAAGACTACTTTGATGTGATTAGGAAATACAATTTTGTTATCTATTAATGAGAAAAACTTACCTGAGCTTGAAGATGTACTAGAGGTGGTTCCTGAAGACTGTGACTGCTCCATGGCAGGACTCGTAGACACACTGTTACTTGTGTTTGTACCTTCGTCTGCTGTTTTCTTAAAGAAACTATGCTGTAGGGCGTAATAAGGTTGAATTCGTGTCTTAGGGTCATAATCAAGCATCCTTAAGATGAGGTCTTTGAACTTCAAGTAGTCAGCTACAGTATGACCCGATTCCCCAGCACGACGTCCACCTGGTCCTCCTGTTTCAACTCCTAGTATATTGTGAAGTTTACGAGTTCCAGGCGGTTTGTATTCCTGTTGGGAAGTTAGAAATTGCTTGAAATCAAGTTATATATTAAGCCTTGGATGTGCATAGTTCAAACATGCCATAAAAGGAAGTAAGACAAATAAAAGTAAGAAACTATTCAATACTACAGAAAGCGTTATTTAATCAACTTGTCTGACAACATGGGACAATAATAACAATAAAGCTACATTTTCAGTAAGGCATGATGTAAAACAAAGTAACATCTTGCCTTTTTTTTCAAGAAACAGTCCATATTATCATCCAAGTTATGTAACCTACCCTTTTTCCATCTTTGGTCTTCTTTAAGTTCCAAGTGCCCTCTGGCAACTTCTCAAAGAACTTTCTTGCTTTTGGTGCTTGGTCAAGGATGTGGGTAGGTGGTATCCCCAAAACTTCCACTATTTTATTCATTTGATCCACCTGTTCCAAACAAAAGAGTATTTGTGAAGAACCTGACAGACAGCTAAGCAGTGTAACAGACTGAGATTCTACTCACATGGGAAGCAAATGTTAACTACCCAGATAAATTCCAAAGTAATTATGAGATTATAAGAAAAATCCAATATGTACAAAAAAAATTAGTGAGTAAGGAATAAAAGGGGGAACCCAGAAACAGAAAATTATTAACAGGCAATTTACAGTTCTGACAAAAGACATTGCTGTCATTGATATTTATTCATTTTGGAATTACTGTACTTCCCTAATTTATGCATTACAACTAAACAGACGAAATTCATGATGAGAACGAACAAAACAAATAAAATAATCAAATTACTATTGTAATATAGCTGCATACCTCATTTGCCCCACTAAAAAGAGGCTCTCCAGTGTGCATCTCAACTAAAATACACCCAAGGGACCACATATCAATTGCAAGATCATAAGGCATTCCCAGTAGCACCTCTGGTGATCGATAAAAACGACTCTGGATATATTGGTATATCTGAAATAAAAACATCTAAAGGTAATACACAGCACCCAAAAAGCACCATTATGATTCTGTACTACAAAACAGAACTACCATGAAGTACATTTTTGGTGTAGGGAAAGTCAAGGTATCAGTGATACTAAAAAGTATCTATGCATTACATTAATAAAGATAGGGAAATGTTAATTCTTAAGAAAATACCAGGATTCACACTGTCTCGCAAACAAACAACAAAAAAGTGCAGATTCACTCATGATAACAGTATTTTACACTTTAGGGTTGATGAGTGTAATCTCATGCAATTACAGGTAATCATACAGAAAATTTTAGTCTGTTATCACCCTTAGAAAAACTATTCCACAAGCCACATCAGAATCACATAATGCTTCAGACAAAACTGACAGTAAAAGATCAAAAGCCACAATTATGATGTGATGAAACGAGATGAAATTATCGGGTGATTCCAGGAACTAGAAAATAACACATGGGAAATAGCAACCTCCCTCCACCCCCAACTATCCTGCTTATTTCACAAGACAGATAATTCTATCTTAATTCTAAACTTGGAGACTGGCTTAAATGTAGGCATATTAAAAAAACAAACAAACCAACCCCAAAAACCTTAACAAAAAAACCCCAAACCAACTCCAAAACACTTAGCAAAAAACAACCAAACAAAAAAATACCCCAAACAGAACCATACTTTATATTCCAAGTAACATGCAATTTTATCCAGCACTTTCACCAAAGATACTGCTATTTCCTTACTGCTTTTTACGTTAACTTTAATGCATAATTACACTAGGTTTTTGTATTTGTGCTTCTCAACGTCTCAAAATTATCTTATTATTGACCTAAACAATCTAGATCCCATTTCACCTCCTGGTGTCTTCCTTCACCCCAGGCTGAAAAGTTTCTAGTTTATAGCAAAAAGTCCTTTTATTAATCTAAATATATGTCTCACCACTGCCTTCAATAGAATATTCAATATTCTGACCAAAACCTATTATGGGGAAAAGCGACAAGGTGCTATTGGCCAGTCCCAACTCCTCAAAAGAGAAATGGGGGACTTCTGTTAAAGTTAGTCCATGAAGTTTCTTAATTCTTCTCATATAATGATCCCATCTGCAGTATTACGAGTTGTAGTTCATCTCTTTTGCAGATGTTGCATATTTTGGGGAGGTTTTTTGGTTGCTTTGTTTGGTTTTTCTAACACAAAGCTTTCTCAAAGCAAAAAGACATCATTCACAAATTTATAGCTAAAACTGCCAAAGATACAAAATGGACAAGGGAAGGCTCAAAATCCTTTTTTCAAAGAAAAAAGACAGAAGTCTAACTTCTGTCTATAGAAGCCTTCTTTACCTCTCTAGCTAACCATTTGTTTTCAGTGCAAGCTGCTAAAGCAAAGGTACCCTGAATAGAAGTGGTCATTTGCTCACACAGATATAATTCTTTCAACCAGGAAAGAATCTATTTGTACCGGGACTATAAGGTGCAAGCTGAACAGGACATCCTGATAAACTTTTCAGTAAGCAAATTGTCAGTACAAATCAGATGCTTGAGGAATATGACTCAAAGCTCTTCCTAAAGAAAACAGGCTTTTGAATCCAAGCAGAATTATGTATTGTCTTAAAATGTTAATGGTTATTGTATATATTTTAACACTTCTTAAAGCAAATACAGAGATAATTGTCTATGCTGGACTGACTATACTCAACAGATTCTAACAGCTCAAATAAAAAATGCACTCATCTTCAAAGTACATGAACAACAAGACACAATTGCAAATTACGGACCTATCCTAATCTGAGAACTGTTGACAGAAAGCAATTCAGCCCTTCGCCCCGGAAATGCTTTGCACATATGCATCCTTACTCATGGTAATACCACCACTAAACTCAATTTAGTCTTTTGACAGTTGCTAAAGTGTTTGTAAAAATGGGTTAGTTATAACCAGTATAACCAGTTATAGTGCAGTGCAGTGCTCCTGCAATGTCTCAGCTCTCAAATATCTGATCTCCAAGGCACACTAAATAGAGGACATGAAGTGGAAGGAGTAATACATATGGAAAAGAAAATTTTAAAAAAGAGTATTTTAATAGCACTGCAGACTTCTACAATCAAGTGCTGATGCATTAACATAACCAAGGAGAAAAGAAAGATGGAAAGTTTATCACTATGGTGAAAGTTTATCTACTATGGCACTAGAATCCATATTTAAAGCTCCTACGGACTGTTGATCTCTAACACCCTATGTAAAATTAGTCACTATTTCATTTAACTCATCATTAATAAAGTTTAAATTAGCTATCTAAGTATTATCACTTAAAATATTAATTTTTTCTTATGTATCCAACAGTAGCATAAATAGAATTTTTACTAATACTCACCCTCTGTCCAAGTTGACACGAACTGCCAAAATCAACAATCTTGATAGCGCTTCGTTTGGGGTTACAGAGCAGGATATTCTCAGGTTTTAGGTCACAGTGAATGATACTAAGTTCAGGAGTCGCCAGAAAAAGCAGTGCAGTGCACATTTGCTGTGCAAATTTTCGTGTCAGGTTCAATGAGACACCTCTGAAGTTGGTGTTCCGCAACAGATCATACAGATTGTAGGACAACATTTCAAAGACTAAGCAGAGATGGTTTCGGAACATGAAGTGGCGCTTCAAATGCACTTTAAAAAGGGGAAGAAAATAATTAACACATATCTCGTGTGGTAAGTATTAAGTACTAATTACAACACAATGCTTAAATATTTTAATAAACACGTAGGAAGCTGACCTGTGAGTAAGACAATAGTGTTACTTCCCCCCCCCCCCCCCCCCTTAGATCTGTGGTTATTTACAGAATACTGCTGCTATGCCTAGGGTATGGGGAACATTTTGCACACCAGAGGCATGCTCAGGTGTACCTCACTAAAGCTGTAATAGACAAAAAATTATTTGGAAGATAAAAAGATATTTTTTCAAAATAAGCTATCACTCTCCTCTTAGCAAAGTCAAACATACTTGTGGATAAATAAAAATATCATCAAAAAAGACAAGAAACGTAAACTGTGTGTAATGTAACCTTTGTCACAACACTTGATCTTTTTCAGGGGACAGTTCATTTCTCCTAAAGCTAAAATTGTATTCAAGTCCAAGCAGATTGGAAAAAAGTGCACATACAGTGGCAATCTCAATCATAAAGCAGGTATCACACTTCAGACTGAATTATTTATTAGGGATTTCCCTTACACTTACAGAGAAAATATCTGACTGTCAGATTAATTTAAAATATACTAAGACATTACTGCAATTTATAAACTGTGATTTCAATGGATTACTTCAATTAATAAAACTGATCAATATCCCAAAGGCATTATATTCATTTCAGTCAGGCATAATCTCAATTTATGAAAGCAACCAATCCAGTCCAAATCAAATAATTTTTTTCCATGAAACAGTTGAAAAATTCATCACATTAATCTTTTTAGAGGCAAACAGGATTTACCAGTCTGACAATCATTCAGGTTGGTTACCACAAGTAAAAGAAAACTGAAATAGGAGAAATACTTCAGCCCTCAGATAAAAAACACACTCCACTTCAACAATACAGTTCCCTTTTTGTCATAATATCTTGAACCAATATTAGCACAAGGCAATTCAGGCTTTCAATTAAGGTCATTACTTGGCGTCCTATGGATTTTTTTTTTTCTCCATTATCATAAGCCAGTTCTTCATGTGTACCTTACAACTTACCTGTACGATACCATTTGCTTCCACCCTGATGCCGGTTCTTGCAATACATCATTGTCTAGACCTTTCATATTTTCTCCTCTTTGCCGTATTTCCACTATCCTCCCACCATGAAAGTATCAGCACCTTTTCATGCTCTTGTGGTCTTACTACACTCGATTCCAATCCCTACCCACACCACCTAAGCTTGCTGGACCTGCCAACTTGGAAAGAGGCACCACTTACTCCAACTGATCTGTAACTACCAGCATGCTACCGTCCAACTAGTACCACTTGCAGCCACCACATAGCTCAAATAGTCTGGATAAGAGCTGAACTTGCCACATCTTTCCTTCAGTGAAGTCATGATATTTGAACATTTCTCCTCCAGTCTGCCACCAATTTTCACAAAACTTGAAGACCTAAATGCTTTCCTATACTTGTGTTAGATCTGAAGACGACCACTTGGAAGGTTTAAAGGTACTAGAGGACATCTGACAGAAGCGTAAGCAGTTATAAACTCTATGTCCTTAAAAATCAGGCTACGTTGCATTTAACCATGTTCTCCCTGAAGTCTACATTTTACATCACACAGTATGTTGTAATACTTGCAATGCTTTCAGCCTTATTCATCTATTCTCAGCATCATCTATCTGAAAGCCTATGAGAGGTTGGACTGTCCACACATATAACAGACTTATTTTTTACAGTAATATGCTGAATGCTTCAATTAAGTCTTGTTGCAGAAGTATGTTCATAAGCAACTGTTCCTATATTTACAAATATTTTACAGTGAAATGCCTAGAGATCTCAGTTTTTCACGGCCAGTTTTTGTACAGCATGCAATACAAGGTATTCATTCAAAACTTTATCTATTTGGGTTTTTTGATCTTTACTGATGCTGACAGGTTCATTAAATACTGTGTTAAATAAAAGGGGAACTATTCAAAGCTACTCAAACAGATTTGGAAACAAGCATAAAATCACCTGCCTAAGCAAAGGCACTGTTCAAAATTATCAGAACTTTTTTTTCCTTTTTTTTTTTTTTCAGCACTGCTCTCTATATAAAGCCATCCTGCCTTAACTCCCAGAGGGAGATTATATGATGTTTTGGTCCATTTCATTTTACCTGATATTACAAACAGACTCTAAAAATTTAAAATTCCAAGAGCTTATTTGATGATGCCTATAGTGTGTTTATTTGCTGCATATTAATCTGAAACTGGTCATGCATCTAATGTTGCTGAAACATCTTTTTGATACAGCGTGCTGTCGAGTTCAGGTTTTGTTTTATGTAAAGATGTTATTAATAAATTTAAGTCAAAAATACCTTACATTAAATATGCATGCTCTTATCCATGACAGGTCTGAGATCATTTAAGATATATTCAAAGTAGTGAAAGAGATGCAAACTACAACAGATCACAGCTTCTGTGGAAAAGCTGGTCCTTAGCAATTTCTTCAGGTGTCTGTATCATTAACTGGAAAAAGAAAATTCTACAAAAGATCTCAACGCTACAAAAGTAACAAGTCTGTTATCCCAAATAATGTTTTATATTCTTCTTCTGGATCTGGTCCTGATGCAAAGGAAACTGGAAAATTTGCACTACATAATATTAATAATTTTAAAAGTTGTATTATTCTTTTCATTTCTTTAGTACCAGAAGCATCTTATGCTATATAGCGAGATCTAAAATATTCATAATTTGATTAAATAAAAATTAAGAATAACTATTCAAATACCTATATAGTACTTCATCTCAGTGTCATGTTTGTTCATAAGCTCAAGCAGTCGCACTTCAATCTGGGCTTGGTTTAAGAAAGCCTTCTTGTTTTTTATTATTTTGATAGCAACCCACTCCTGCTCCACTCGATCGTAAGCCTTTACAACCTGAAAGAGGAAAGTCAAACACATCAGTAAAACCTACCGAGTTTTCAAAATACACCAAAACTCACTTTCTAATCTTTCTTCACTTTCTGAATTCAGAGAAAATATTTTTAGAATTTTTGTTCTTTCCAGTTACATTTCTTAAGTTTCTTCTCTTACTTGATACTACAATAAAGTCACAATTGATCACGTGACATTTATTGCAGTGATGACGCAGAACAGAACTGAGGCTTCACTGAGGCTTCACTAAGGCAAGTGTTATATCGAATGCAATTATCAAATCACCAAAAACAATGCTGTAAAATGACTGGCAGAATCCAAGAAAAAACAACAAAAGCAACAAAAGAAAAGCTCCATCCTCCTTCCAGCCATTTTCTCAACCCTTGGCTGTAGCTATGAAAAGTCAAAACAAATGTTACTAAGTAACACTTGTAATAGATAATCCTAAACACTAGACTGTTGTTTTAATTTAAAAACCCAAGCCAAACAGCTAAAAATGTGAACGGGTAGCAAAAAGCTGAGGATTTGCTCATTACAAAATGCTTTACCAGATCTACATACTGAAGCATATTCAAATGTTATCTGTATCAACAAGAAACAGCACAAAATACGAGTGCCTTGAGCAGGCACTCAGTATAACAGGATTAAGAAAATTACTTTAATTTTAAAATGAAACAGGAATACCACTTCAAATGAAATGCATATTACGATTCACATGAATTACAGGTTGCTCAGCTCATTCACATTACCTGTCCAAAGGATCCTTTGCCTATTAAAGAGTCAATTTCATAACGATCCATCCACTTCTCCCCATTTTTTACGATGTAGTCATAGTTGTCATCATCATAGCCATCATTGTAAACTTTTCTCTCTTTTTTGTGACTCGAATCATCTCCTTGGCCCTGCTGATGCCGCCGTTTTTTTTTTGCATAGTAAACCTAAATGTGAAAAGCAAGAGCACTTTGTACAGCATCAGTTCAATAAAGAATAGAATCAGCTATTATAATCTTCATATCTAATCCTGAGATTTTAAAATGCAACTTCTACTACTGGAAAAACAAACAATCCTCTCCTGCTATCACTCTATTTGAAGTCATATCATTATACCAAAGCAAAGTCTTGATGAGTAATTTAAAAACTCAGAAAGTAGAGCTAAATAAATGCACTAATAACACTGATCCCCAGAGTTCATAGATGCAAAAAGAAAAGATACATCACAGTACACTATGCACACAGCAAAATTAAAAATGATAAGTAGCCTGGAAACAAGTTATCAGTTGCCTTTCTACAAGACTGGAAAAGAAGAATTCCAAGGAAGTCAGTAATCACTGCAGAAATCCCTTCACAATCCCTAAAACTGCCAAAGAGTTAGAAACTAACTGATGCTTTTCTATATTAACGACCTAATTTTTATATTTTACATTTGCCAATAATATTTAATGAAATAATTTAGAGAAAACACAATTTTCCTTAAAAGCCTTTAGACACTTTCATAAAGGTTTATAGCATGAGCTAAAAGAGCATTTGTGCCACTCACTTCTTATCATGCAAGAGCAAAGCTCAACATTTGTTTATAGAACAACAGAAAAATAACTTCCGGGATAAAAGATTTCCTACATCCTGGACAGAAGGCAGGACCATGACATCCATGATCCCAAATGAGAGGTGAACAACAGACAGAGAGCTTGTTTTTTTCTTATCTCTTCACAAGATAATTCAGAGAAAAAATACTTAATAATGTACTGTAAACATGGATACATATTACAAAGATAGCTGGAACCATTACCTCATTAATATGCTTGTATGTTTTGATCAAATCTACGGAGAGTTTCCTCAATGGAGCAGTGGCTGGATCACGGAAAGTTTGGGGCATCCGCCTCTGTAATATGACCATATCATAACTTAGAAAAAAAAAAGCTAGAACTTTAACGATATAGTTACTACACCAAATCATGACATTCCTCACAGAAATGAGCTATTTCATTGCAATGTTTTTTTCTTTAAGCCAATGTTAAAAAAAGGAAAACAAATATAGGAAACAAAAGAAAATAAGAATATAGTTAAGTTACTTTTTAATGTATTTAATTTGTCAAAAAACAGAGAAGTAAATCCCAAGATTTCTACCTCTCCTCCCGTTATGCCTAACAGGCTTAATTCCAATAAACAGTTTTTCCCTTATTTAAAAATACAGCTCCTTTGACAACAGAGATTCTTGCTGACATTACTCCTCTACCTCCTGACTGATACATAAACTGTAACCATATTTAATGTATAGCTGCCTTAAAACCACAAATGGAAGTTAACAGTAGTAACTACTGGAGAACTGAGGCAGTTTGCCACATTTAAACTGTATTAAATTCCAAATAAAAAAAAACCTCTCAGGTCTGCCATGCCTTGCAATATTCAGGCCTAAATCTAAATCCTAAAGAAAATCTAAAGAAATATAAAGCAGGCACATGAACACCATACCTACTTTGAAAGTTTTAAAACAATGTCCCTGAAAAGGTAGTTATGATCCTCATTTGTTTTTCCCACAACTGACTACATTTAGAACAAAACCATCTTCAACAGCAGGCCATTTTTTTTAATTGGTTTCCTGAAGAAACAGGACTTATTTGCATGCCTCTTTTTTTTCTATACACCCATGCACCATGTAAATTCTGGATCTACCAACCAACTTCTATTCCTCTTTAAGATTCATTTGAAATCTCAGAAGATAAAGCTCCTGAAAAGATAAAGTTCCAAGTGGCAAGCTGGAGGTGAGTAGTATCCCCGGTGAAAGCAGAAAAAACTAAGTCACAAACTACTTCATTTGGCTATTGCTGACTACCGGCTCAGCAGACGCTTAACAGCACAGCTGTCCCACCAGACAAGCTCTGGCAACTTCTCTGTCTCACCCGGTGAGAGCGTCAGCTGGGGAGCTAGGAGAGAGAGTGGTGAGGTTAGTGTGACTGCTCCCCTCTCTCCATTCCCTCTCTTCCCAATGACAGAAACACACGGGGCAAGTTTAAGCGATTGCATTGGAGAAAAGCTTGTTTCCTATATGCTAAAGCTTCTTCTGCTTCCTTACTCATTATTAAGAGGGTTAGATGATCAAGCACCACCACACACAGCCTTACAACTCTCATCTCTCATTATCTCATCTCATGCCATCAAATATGCTCGCGCTCATAACTCTCTTCGCTTCCAAGTGCTTAATTTCATCTGCTGCCTCTTATTAACAGCTAAACCGATATGCAGCCTCCTGCAGAGCTGAGGAAAGAGCATAAGCCATAAACAAAAATAATGAAACTGATTTTTATATCAGTATTGCTAAACTAGTAAAGGAACTGGAAAAGCATAACTCTTCTATCTTTCATAGTATTACTCAATACTCATAAGGGTGGCTGTGCAAAGAGCTCATTTTTTTTTGCTCAGTGTCAAAAATCACGAAGTGACCCCAAAAAGTTCTCACAAATGGAAGCGATAAAGACTGTTTGTACTTCTGAAATTGGACCTGAACTCAGGTACCCAAACAACCATACTAGAAAGCTAAGCTCAGGCTCTCTTCTTGGTGGGTGCGCAGACCGCACAGGGGAGGGAAAAAGAGAGTGCGAGCAAGAGCGAGAGAACAAACAAAGCATGAACAAGGGAGAGAGCTGAAGAATGAGGGAAAAGGCAAGAGACTTACAGTGAGGTTACTGCATCTGCGTGAGGCTGGGACTCCCAACAGGTACAACATTCACTGGAGCTGAAGGCTCCCGAGAAAGGGCAATTCAAAGCTTTGATGCACACCACTCCAAATATGCCCACCTAACGTTTTTACACCCCTGCAAGACTGCTGACTTGTGGTCTTTTTGATTAGGGAATGCTTCTCAGAGACAATACAATACAGTTAAACTTCTCCCGGGGAATTTTAACCCAAGTCACGCCTTAGGTGTTTGTTCCATTCCACTTTTGGATACGCCCACTACTACCAATTTCCCTTAAGTAGTTTTACCAAATTAATTCCTTCATTCTTTTTATTACAAGCACAACCATTTTGTAACCATCAGGAAAGTCTGTTTTAAAGTTTCCTAAACAAACTACTTGACATTCACAAAACATTTTTGTTTCTTCCTTTCATCTGTTACACAAATGTGAACCATTAAACAAATCACACCTAAATATGATCTCTTCTGGTTCTCTCCCACGGTACTGTTAAACAACTAAACCGCATCTAGTCCCAATCCCAGCTGTCACTGTTACAGGCTTTTCAAATGCAAGTATTTCCTTTACATTTCTTAATCTGACTTAAAGAGTTTATTGGAACACCAGTAGATTTTACTGGTAAAATTAACCATGCTGCGGCACAGGAATACTGGCAGGGACCAGTCTCTGTCCTAGGCTGACATGCCCAGCACAGGGTCTCTGTTACGCAGGTTACGAATTTTGAGGAAAGAGTCTCAGTGTGGAAGAAGTCCATAGTTCAGGTCAACCATTCAGACATAAAGTTGCTCTAATTTGGCACGGGAATTTGTAGGACAAGTATTCATGTTTATTTTCTAAGTCAAATTTGCTTGCTTAAAAAAAAATCCTTTAATTTCAACTCTGAAATAAGCATCCTGGCGAAAAAAAAAAAAAAATATATATATAATTTGTTGCTATTCCCTAATCATAAATAATTGAAATTCTGCAGGCTAGCCCTATGTTGCTTGCAGTCAGTACCTTATTTGAAAATTGTGCTTTTAATTGTGAATTTAGACCGTCACAGATTCCTGAGGACACACTTTAACCTGTATGAACTTTTTAACAGGTACTATTTTGCTCTCCTGGGTTCATAAAGTTTTGGGTGGGAGAGGAGAAAGAATTGACCTTTTCTTCCTCCCCCTGTTATATTGCAGAATTTGTAACATTCACTTCTTTTTCCAAGATACTTTTGAAGACTATTACTGCCTTCTTCTTGATGACAGAAGACTATGGAACAAAGTGCTCATTATCCATTTTATACCGTAACACTCTCAAATTCTTTATCATTAGGGTAATACTGATTTCCCTCTTGGCTTCAAAGAATGCTCAACCACAAAAAAAAAAAAAAAAAAAAAAAAAAAAAGAAAGAAAGAAAAAGAAAAATCCTATTGCACAAGCTTCAGTCTCTATCTGGTGGCCAGACAGCAACACTGCAACCTCAGATCTTCCCAAAGAAAGAACACAAATCAGAAGATACGTTTGTTTTTCAAGACTGAGACACAAGAAATTACTTCCATTACAATTATATACGTCAGTAAATACCCATCACATTCTGGCTGGTCCACATTTATGCCTCAATGGAAACAGTACAGCTACCTGGGATGCTACCATAATGAAAATCACGTTGCAAGTAAGGAATTGAAATTTTATTTACTTTACTATTACCCAAACACACGTGACATAGTGCTGAAAAGCAACCTGTAACTAGCCTAAACAAAGAACAGAGAGACATGCATAAAGGCAACCAAGAGCTCTACTTGCATGTAGTCAACACATTTGAGACAAACCACATTTAAAAGAAACTATGACTTTTTAACTCAGTTATGTTACTTTAACTAGCATAGTCTTTGAGCTTTAATGAATGAAGGAACAGATAACATTTCTTTCTCTCTCTGGACATATGCTTTGTTATCTAAAAAACAGATGGCACTGTTCCTTACTAAATGTGTTTTATTTTGATTATGGGAAATTCTGAGCACATATATATATATTCTGTTAATGGAATGTTTTAATGCAGATTTGTTTTAAAAAGAAAGATACACCACCATCCACATTCATTAAAAAAAGAAAGAAAGAAAAAAAATTCTGCTTGTGTATAGTATATGTTCCATTTTACAAACAGAATATATGATGAAGATTTTTATAATATAAGCGTAACTTTTAGCAAGAATTTAAATTGCAATACCTATTTAATAGGGTCCCATATCAAAGAACTGAATGGACCAGCCTCATCTCCTGCGTCTCTTGCTACTCCAAACCCTTCTTGTATCACAATAATATAGAATAGGAAGTCAATGCTAATCCCATATCATGGTGGGCTGCCACATAATAGATGGTGCCTCCAGAGGGTCAACAAAACAGATGTTTAATTGCTATAACCACAAACCACAGTAACACTTCTCCATAATATAGAGCAAACTTCAGATTTTTAGAAAAATGATCAAAGAGGAAAAAGCGTATGTGCCAGAGAACAAGAGAAATCCCACACTATTCTTCAAACTGACTGTACTCAGAGCCAGAACTATATGCAGGTAGGGACAGAATTCCAGTCCAATTACTTTAATCATTTACTTGTGTTCTGTATTTCCCTCCTATTCTGGATTCCTTCCCCAAATAAATAAGGTTCTTGAATAAAAGTATTAGTAAGAAACAGGTAAGTTTAAAGTTAAATAAATCCATAAAACCAGCAAGGAAACAAGGGTCATCTGCCCCAGAAAGGGAACGAAAAACCCCACTCTGAAGTTCTTGTTGCCAGAGCATAAACGTATTTTTCTAAAAAATGTCCCAAGATAAACGGAAAGTGAGAGAAATGCTTTTACTGAAATGAACTGCATGCTCACATTGAGCACAAGAGTCTGGTGAAGTCTGATGATCACTAATAATGATGCTGCTGATTAGGTAGCCGGAGTAACTGAACTAAGGATTTGCTACTGCCTGCTAGAACACATTAACTTTCCAATGATCTAGTTGGAATCAATAAAATCTCTGGCCAACATCCGGTCAGTAAAACCTAAAATTTCGCAGGTGATAACCGATCTTAGACACATATATAGAGAAAGATGTTTAGCAGTCAGCCCAACCTTTGAATTCCAGGTGCTTCATGAAAGCTAAACTGTTGGAATTTGTTATCAAAATCTGCCCAGGAATCTCACCTCAACTTCCTTGTCGGGTAAAGGAATTTTCTAATTTTTTGTACTTAATTGAAAAAAGTTTCAGGCAATCTGAGTATCCATGATGAAGATAAACATTAGCACAGCACAAAAGAAATGCTTGTCTGAAGTTGTGAAAACTTTCAAGCTCTTATCTTCTATTCACATCAGGCTATGTTGAACTCTCAAGATGCAACCAGTTGAAAAAGGACAAAGAAATATTACTGCTTGTTGCTGCCAAAGGAAAGAGGTCTTGCAGATCTTATCTTTTCTATTCACTCTAGGTCACACGCTCTTAAAGCTTTCCTGAAGCTGGCTCTGGCACTTGTCAGAGAGGTAAGACCACAAAAGCAAGAGCAGGACCCCATCCTGCCAGCAGGCCCAGCACTTGGTGAATCACAATCACAGACTTCAAGTAAACCCTTACAATCCAGCAGTTTTCGGGAAACAAAAGCCTTAAGCCTGACTACTGAAGGAAAAAAAAGAGAAAAAAAAAAAGACAGAGCTAGAAGTTTTAAACTGTAATTTAAAACCTCATAAATAAGTGAAAAACAAAGCAATCTGGTTGGCTTTGAAGTATCTTCCTGTTATTTGTTTCTTGCCAATGATGAGATGAGTAAGTTTTGGCCGCCATAACCAAAAAGCAATAGGTGCAAAAGAAGATGATATAAATAATATTTTAAGGGTAACGTATAATATAAATACACATAATTTGTAACTTTAATATAAATTGTCATTACTGTTTCCTAATCTTTAATCTGCTATTGCAAATGATTCATGAAATACCAGAATTTGGTCTGCAAGCCATTACAAATCAAAACACAAGAAGGACAGAGTGGGAATAAAAACAATAAATTAACATTCAAGGCCTAGCTTCCCCATTATTTGGTTATGAATGAAAATCATTATGGAACTTGAAAAAGACAATACTCCTCCAAAAAAAGGGTCAGTCTCCAGTAAAAAGACAGACAAAAAAAAATAACCTGATAAAACATAATAAGGCAGATCATCTTTGCTATTTATCAAAATGACATCACTTACAGAAAACGCTGCTGTTCTACATGCTAAAACTTAACAGCTACTCTTAGCAACTGGCAAGCAGTATCCTTATGTGTCTTCCTGCAGCCTGAAGAAATTTACTGTCAAGAGAGGAACTACTTGATATCTATTATTTCTATAACACTTCAGCATCCCCAAAGCTGAGGCTTCATCCTGGGTTTTGTTTTCAAGCATGTACATTTTGTCTGGATTTGGACAAAATGCAGAAAAGTTCAGCAAATGTAGCAATCAAGAAAGTACCCTTTGTAACCCTTGTATTCTCGATTCCGTCAATGAAAAGATTCACTCAACGATACACTAAGCTGCTCCGCAAATTATTTAACAGAAGCAAGTTTATTGAAACGATGGGATATTTCAGAGAGAAGAGGGCAGGGCTTCATAGAAAAAGGCAGTTTGCCTGGGCAGAGCACCGCCTTGAAGCAAGGCTGGCACTGCAGTACGGCGCTCTGGCCAGCAGATGGTGGCTGGAACTCGGGAAAGAATTTTGCCTGGCAGTCCCGGCATAACCACCGCCGACCCGGGGAGATTCCTGCTTCCTTCACCCATCTGGCTACTGAATCAACAAGGTAATGGGAGCACTCTCAGGAGCAAAGGGGCTGGCAACTTGCTATTAATCAACTGTTGGATGCTTGCACCCAAATGGGCTACTTCTAAGCTGCTGAAACCGGTAAGCACCAAAGTAGACCCAATTGTCCTGGCTGCTGATGACTGCTGTTGCATTCGGAAATGATGGGAAACTGAAGCTGACTTCTTGTCTGTTTGACTGGATGCAAGACATTCCATTAAAAGGATCTACCCTTTAAGAATTACACTTTCTGTATCTGCCGAAAGTCACCTTTTTCTTCCTCCTATGTTTTATGGCTATTAGAGCAACCTAAAAAGCCTTCTACAACATACATTCAGCCTATTCCTTTGCTGTCCAAGTTGAAAACATGATCTTCTTAACCATACATACTTGAAAACATAGAAGTATGTCACCTTACGTGACTGAAGAGAGTTTGTCATTACTAAAAGGTTAGTCTGGTGTTACAACCTTTAATAACAGACAAACACACAACAGAAAGAACTAGTGGTGGGATTCCAACAGAGGAATGAACAACCACACAAGGACGGTTCAGAAAATGATCTCTCCAAGAGTTTTTCAGAATTGACATATACAGGACAGAACTGCTTTTACCAAGGACAGAGAGAAATAAGTTGCAGCATATTCAAGGCAATACCTTGAATAAAAAGGATTCCTGTAGAAATGTCATAAAGAAAAGAACCGTAAGATGTATGTATCATTTAGACATGAAAACCTAGATGGTATGCAGATTACATGTGGAGTGAAAGGCAAGATGGTAGTCCACAGCAATGGAGAAACCTAAGACAGCACAAAGCCTTCAACAATAAAGAATCAAGAAAAAAAGGGTAAGAGTTATGTTTTAAGGGCTACTGAAAGAGAAAGAACCAGAAAATTTTCTTGCACAGAGACAATGTCTAGAGCAGATGATCTGACTCAGCAGCACAAAGATGCTAGCTGGATTTGGTTTTGCAGAGAAGATTAACCAGAAGAACAGTGCAAAGGCAAAAAGCAATTGAGACTCCCCAACAGAAGCTCATACAGAACCTCCATACCAACCTGGAATCTGGTGAGAACGCTTTACGGGACTTGTTGATGGGAGAAGCACAAGAACTCAAAGGAGTCACGAAAAGCAAGTAGTCAGAAGACTCCAAGAAGCTGCCCACCACCAAAGTCAAGGGTACTGAAAGCAGCTGATGAGCTGAGGACTTACGCAGAGGACTATAAGACTTCAACAATGCAATTACAGTAAAACAGAAGACAGAGGCTACAATGCAGAAAAAACACGATGCAACTCGAAAAATAAAAAATAGTCTTAGTGGTGCAAAGACAGCTTGATTGCCATTATCAAGGTGGCCAGCTGATCATTCCTTCATATGGATAACTTTCCGGAGCCAACCATAGCTTTTTCCCTACATTTATATCCTCATCTCAGTGTGTTGCATTCTTTGGTCAACAATTCTTGGCTCTTCTTCGAAAACTATTCTTCAGCTACCATTTAAAAGCCATTGTGACCACAGAGAGTAATGGATGGTGATAATCATACAATTCCTTGATTTTGCTGTTTGTTTTGACAACATGAACAACTAAGCACTAACATACACTAAAGCTCATAAATGTGATGCCAGATAGTAATGCTTAGAGTCTCTTGAAAGGTTTAAGGAACAGAGCAACTTTTCTTAATTGGCAGACTGATTCACTAACCTCATTGTAGAGGTTCTGGGGGACCTTTAACCTAAATAAAAGTCACAAAAAACACCTTTGTAGATTTCTCAAGCTAAATACTATTACATATGAGTAGATTTACTCTTCCTACTGACTGGCCTTCAAGAAAGTAAAAACATTCTTTGCCAGCTCCATTCACTTTGCCATTCTTCACAGAGCCCTAGTCATTACAGATCTCCAAATCCTAGTATCAAATATCCTGGCACTTAGTTTGACCATTCTCATCCTCTTTAATCCTTCCCTCTTGCAGCATAAGTGCCTTCCTACAGAGCAATACCAACAGAGCAGCTCTTGATGGTACCGTAGATTTTTCTATCAACGCCATACTGAACACAAGAACAGACATGAATTTGGTAGCAGCAAAATACTTCACTCTCCATCCTCATTAAGTGGAACGTGCCTCATCAGCGTACACCAAATTTTGAAGCTCTGACTTACAGACTTGGGGATTTTAAGCTTTGAAACCTATCTGTGTTCACATCTCCATAACTGGGCTGTGCCATTTTTAAGAAAGCAACAGAACTGTCTCCTACACAGGGCAATACTAGCTTATGGCTAGCCACCTAGCATATTAGTTAGGAAGCTACTTCAGCAGTTCTAGCCACTCAAAAACAGTAAGGAAGAAACACAGATCTTGACAGTTCTAAAGCATCCATAGTCATCATAATCCCTGTGTTCATTTTACTTCCTTGCAATAGTAAGTAATAAATTATTAGTAGTAAAATCCCAATGATAGCATAGCTTTAGATTTTGCTTGTTTTTAAAAAACACGTATCTTCCTTAATAAAATGTATCTTTTGTGAAAACCTATTTCAAATACACTAACCAGTGACTCTGAATTAGAAAACTGTCCATTAGAACACGTAATAACGCAATCACATTCTAACATCAAACAGCCCTAAAAAAAAAAATCGAACAAATATTATTAAACTCTCTTTCCAACTCTCCACTGGACAGTCTTTCTCCCCTCTCATCTCAAAAATGTTAGAAGTAGAATAATCACAATAAATATGTACCAGATCTTTAAAAACAATTTCCAGAAACTTATTCATCCACCCATCCTAGAAGAGTCAGGAGTTAATTAGTTAAAAAAAAAAAACAGAACAAAACAAAAACAAAAAACCAAGCAAAAATACAAACCACCCCCAACCCCACAAGAACATACGCCCTGATCCTGTAATTTATGGGTGTATAATATATTTAGAGAAAGAATTATTACATCTACAGTGACTTCTTTGTTATGACTTACCTGGTTTGTTAATAATGGAGGTTGCTCAAGCTGTTCAGCATATAAGGCAGAAGAAACCTGTTGGTCATTTATATTCTGCTGCCGACGATCACTGTACTGCTGATGCGAATGGGACATCTGTCCAGCCATCTGAAGGCCAGTAGCATGGAATGAAAACGATGGTGCAAGCCGAACAGATGAAGGTTTGCATGCTGAAGTCTCTCCTCCTGCAAAGACAATGTGAGTTTTTAATGCAGTTAATGGCTTTAAATTATTTACCTCAGTTAGCCTCCATCTCCTAGCTTACAGAGCTTATAAATACACAAGAGTTTTCATACACAACGAACCCAGAAATCATTCTCATGGAAAAGTTATCTAGCTGAAGTGCTTCCTCTAGTTGGAACTACACGGGTCCTTTCCAACTCTAACCATTCTATGATTCCCATTTCACTGTGACAACTTATTCATTAACCGTTTATTCCTATTTATCCTTAACATCCCTTTTCTAACATCTTCACTTATATGTCATAGTGTCATAACTCAAATGGAATTCGACAGGGGTTATTTTCAAATATAAGAATTTTGTGTATGGATTCCATGAAAGCCAGAAAAAAACCCCAAGTTCTGCTTTTCAAGGCTGCTCACAGCAACTTTCTGTACCAAAAGAAAAGCAGAGCTAGTGCCCAGCCTCAGCACCTCATCTTCCCTGGCCTTAATGTTTATGCCTTCCTACAAACTGCTTAGCTCATTAGACTACACTTTTAACTCCCACCCTTCTTCTAACACACACTGTACTTCAACTCAGCTTCCTGACTCCTACTGCTGAGTTTCATCGAGTTATAGGTAGCAAGCACCATAATTTGAATTAATTCCTTTTTGGGAAGGTGAAATCAGACTGCAAGAAGCAACTGCGACACAACTGCAAAGCAAGAGACAAACAAAATACTTGGTGTCAAGTTGCAGAAGAATGGCAAGCTGTATGGCCAAAGTACTAGATTCCACAACATACTGAAAAATGACAAATTCCACAGGCACAGAATCTGCCTCTAACTGGGACAGATCCAATTCTTGTTTCAGGCATCTGTCAGATGGCATTGAATTGGTTCGTAGTCTACCTGTATCTTCACTGTCCTTTAGCAGTGACGGACAAATTAAAGTACATTTTCATTTTCTTTGTTTTCTAATGAAAGTTTAGCATGTTCCACATTTAACATTCATCCTTTTGCTTTTTGCTGACTATGCCGGAGGGGTGAAATTCTCTAAATGGATGCCATGTTGGCACAACATAAGAGACAGTGCAGGATGGGACAAGTAGCCAGGCACACTGAAGCCAACATTGCCACTGAAGGAATACATGTGGAATCAGAAGCTGAAATCTGGAAGCCTAATTATTGGTAAAGATTAAATTTATAAGCAAGATGTGAAATAATCAAGCACCTTAACTAGCAAGGGAAATCCCCATTTCCTTTACAATCGAAACCTTGCAAGAAAATACAATCAGTAGAAAACAGTAGATGAACACCGCCCATCAATTTTACTTTCTTAAAAATAACTGACTGATCATCTTGCCACCTATTCTAAGTTAAGAAAAAATAAAATATTGAGAATGACACTGCATCACTGACTCAGTACCTATCAGGGCAGTAAAAGAATCGCATGGGATGAAATCAAACACCATTTTACATTTGGATCATTTTAGATAAATATATTCAATAAAAAAAAGTCAAGATAATATTCAAACAGCTCTAAATAAGAAAGCCTACATATAGTATAGTCACTATTACTTTAAGAAGGGAGAAGTGAAATTCTGCAGAGAAATACCTACTGACAGACAACTGGTATTTTTCTCCAGTGTTACAATTCAGTACTACTAAAAGGCTAACAGAACAAACTGCTCCAGAAAATGAACTGGTTGCCCACAAGCACCCACATATTTTCACAACAAAAAAAATCCAACAAAAACTCCCCAAACCCTTCATGAAATAACTATGATATATGAAAACTTTTTTGTGTGTGCATTATGGTGCCTCTGGTAACATGATAAAATATCAAGATGACCTTACAAATGGAAATAAAATAAAGAAATTCCTGACCTAAAACCCATTATCAGCTAAGTCAACTTAACATTGCACAAAAAATTACTTTAACTCTTCTGTAAAATGTCCATTAAAAACTACTTTGTGATTTTAAAGGAAATACAGATCCTAGTAAACTCTCAAAGTGAAATTGTCCTCCAGAATTCAAACATAAAGTGAAAATATTAGTTAAATATCTGAGTGTAAACTTTTTAAAATACTTGCATCTTTTTTCTGTTTTCATTCCAAGTAACATCTTATGTTCACCTATGAACTGTGCAACAGGTGGTCATCTTCTTTTTTTAATTTAAAACTATGTATCATGAACTTCGCGAGTTCACATTTAAATACAGGCGGAAAATATGTGCAAAGATTCTAATGCATCAGCTGATCTCTCTCAAAGATATCATGGTTATTTTATATATTACTGCATCTGTCAGATCATGTAAAAACTGTATACAAATATTTTTTTCTCACTACTCTATTTTCTTAGTATCTAAACTCCATTTTTACTAGAGAATCAGAGTTGATCTTCCCTCTGCACAACTTGGGAACTTTAGTGTACATTTACTTTTCAAGATATACTGAACACTCCTGTAAGAGTGGGTGAACACAATGTGAGACACTATTTCGTATATCTACTTTCTGCTCTTTTAATTTCTGCTGATTTTCTGCTTAACCTGAAAAAAATAAAATATTCTCACTTAGCAACATCATGGTGACTGAATTTAAAGACAAAACAATATTTAAATCAGATAGTAAAAAAAAAATAGCACCAATTCTAAATTCTAGAGCCAATTACTTTAAAAGGTTTAGTTCTTGTATTTTTTTACCCCAGGCCATGGTTTCCCAATAGCATACTAGACATGTAGCAAATAAGATAACTTAATAAAAACAAATTTTATTTTAAAAAATTCTGCACTTGCACATGTCCCTAAAAAAGCAGAAAGCTCACATATATACACTATAAAATCCCAGTAGCATGGAGTTCTCATTTACAATTTGACTTCATAGTATCTTCCGACACTCACTCAAAAGATCACAACAAATCTGAGGATGAACTGAATAATGCAATACACACACTTTTTAAAAAAATAAGAGGAAAAGAAGGAAAAGTGGAAAAGATTAGAAATATAATTATCTCACAAAAGAACAGTCATAATACTAATGTTTCACTTCAGGTTTAAACTTTTGACACTTGCACACCCTTTCTCTCCTGAGTCCACTAGGCAGGACAATGAGGCTGTAGCTTTCCTGGTCTTCCAAACTGATGATGGTCAATTGGACCAACTCAGTTAATTCAACAGCAACACCCCAGAAAAGAGCTTCATAATTTATAACAAAGTGATCAGACTGCAGAATCACAAAGAAAGTCTCTCTAAGAAGCACAGTTTGACAAATAATTTATTCTACTCATTCAATGTAACTTTTTTTTTTGAAGATTCTCTGTTTGTGATTAACAAGCATCTACCTATTTGCTTGGAGGTAAGTCATACACAACCTGTGATGTCAACATACATTCAACATAGATGAATAAAATTGTATCCAACAAGAAACTTTTTATAAGCCATTGTTCTTTGGTACAAATTTTCATCTTTACAATTTCTTACTGTCACTGAAACGGAGACACACGAGTTCACAGACTTGTCTTGCTGAAAGCAGTCTTAGTTATCAACAAAAACAAGTTATGTTCAAGATATGGTCCCTGATGAAATACCTGCCCTTGCCACATTTCAGACTTTGTTCCATGATACCTGCAATCCCACCCCAGTACAGCTAATACCAAGAGAACACTCATAATTTCTATTATGAGCCAAGAAACACCCAATGACAAGTTAGGAAGGAATGAAGGGAGAAAGAAGAATTGGCGAGAATAGCAATCTTGACCTCCTTTGGTTTTAGGCTGAGGAGTCAGTCAGCTATAGAAATAGGAACATTTGTGTAAATCAATTAATTGAGGTTCCCAAAGCCCCTCATGGCCGAAGCTCATTTGGAGAGCTCTAGACATTCAAAAAAGTAAGTGATCTACTGACCACCATGGGAGTACTAAAATCCACAGGAGCTCGTTACCACGCCACAGCCATAACTTCTACAGGATAAAACCACCTAAGGAACAAGGTCTAGTCAATCACCAATCCTCCTTTCTAACCACTGTAAATTCAAATGATTGCATGTTGTGATTACACTTTGGGAAGGAAACAAAGTGACAGAAAAGAAAAAGTATGCCAAGATCTCTACGCATGAAGTGCATTAAGGGAAGCGATTTATCTTACGCAAGGGTCTTATCTAACGTGTTAGTTCAGGGAATGGCATAAAAATATACAGGTTTTATGTATGCATACAGTTTAAGTTTTTGCAGTTTACAACAACCTCATCACAGGCAAATATAAGTTTAAATCAGAACTTGTCATAAAGGTCCAGCTACAGAAGGCATCCCTTATTTCAGCCTTGAGAGTGTATGTCCCTTTCCTACAGTCATGAATGTAACAGCTCTTCTGAAGTGAAGCTGTTCAGAATACTGTTTCATTAATGACATTCCATACAACATAATATAAGCAAAATATAAATGATAACAACAGTAACTTCTTGACTTTTGTAAACTTACTGTCTCTGGAAAGTAACAAGTGAGGAAGTAGCAAGCATTAATAAAATCCTACACTACCGTATAAGCAAACCACTGTTAACTATAAGCAGAAGAAAATCCTTAAAAGGGGACCAATACCATAAATGTGATGACAGAGAAAACTTAGATTATAACCTCAAAAGAGGTTCATAACTCAGAACTATCTGAAAATACAGATACTGCAAAAATCGATTGCTCTATCATATGAAAGAAGGTAGGTTATATCTCTTTAAAGCATCATCTTAACACAGTGGAAGAGCCTAAGTTCAAGAATGTATTTCATTATTTGGTGAGGATCGCAAATACTTATCTCATTCAAAGTAAGTTTGTTTTAAATGACTTTTCCAAGTATTAAAGAAACTAGTAACTCAAAGTAGAAAAATCACTTGAAATGGTAGTTACTGAACAGTATAGGAAAAATTTTGTTACAATTTTGCATCAATTTTTAAAAACTCAATGCAGTTTCAAAATTCAATTTCCTACTTCATCCATTTTAGATTCTGTTATTCCCATTTTGACATCAGTCTACATAACTCATTAAAACATTACCTCTTCCCCAAAAAAGTATCGTAAGGTAACCAAGTGGTGCAATGCATTGCTGGCCTTCTCCTTTCAACATAAAGCAAGGCACAAATATTCACCAACGGACTGCAAAGAGTAGCAGGTGACAGAGTGCCACCTCAAGAGTGGATCACTGTTCCTGAAGAAAATTGTGCACTGTGGTCATTTAAATTTGGTACCTAAGAATTTGAAAATTTCAACTGAAGTTTTCCCTACAGCTGGGCCATTGTAAAGTTTTGTTCTCTGGACAAGACTGACTGATGTCTAGTAAAATTAGAAGCTGTGCTACAGCCTTTCCCACAGTCACTGACTGAGCACTGGCACAGCTTGCCCAGAGAAGCTGTGGATAACACATCGTGGGCAATACTCAAAACCCAACTGGGCACAGTCCTGGGCAAAAGGCTCAAGGTGGCCCTGCTTGAGCAAGGGGGACGCTGGAACAGGTGACTTCCAGAGGTCCCTTCCAGCCTCAATGATTCTGCGATTCTGTGCCACAAATGTCAGCACAAAGTAAATGACAGGATTGATTCCTTTGAATTAGGGAGTTGTTAGATCAGCCCCTCTGTCATGTGAGACTGCATTTGGAAATCCCCATAGCAATGAGATGGTTTCTCTGCATTTCAGTCACCCAACTCATTAAATACATACTCTGCTTCTCAAGGTATTTATCCCTCTTGGTCCTTCTGTCATAGTTGTACTGAAGTATTCTATTTAAGTATACTCATATCAAGGGACAAAAAAATGGGGTAAAAAAAAAAAAGGAGACAAACTCAGACATTAAAATCTTTAGAACATTAAAAGAAGTGACGTTTCCTTAATATTTCTTCATACCTACTTACGTCACACTTAAAAATTAAACCCAAAAAAGGACCATTGTAACACTTCTGACGCCATGAGTTATACAAGCTTGCCTTCAAGACTGACAAAAGCATCCTCCACTGCAGCAGCTGATCTTGGTTTCACGACACCAAGAGACAGAGAGTTCTCTACTAGGCAGCATAACCTTTGCAACAGCTTTAAAAATACTTCACTGTCTATTGACTGTTGTGCAAGATGAAGCAGATAAAAGCAGTGAAAGTCACATCAGCGTTCTAATTCATACTTTAAAAAGTTCAAATGTAGTCCTTCCCCATGTTTGAGAACCTATCACTAACCTGCTATCTGGGTAACTGATTTCCTTAAAAATTATAACAACTTCATAGCCCTTTCTGTACCTAAGCCCCCTGTATCTGGCTTCCAGGCAGTGATTGCTACTTCCGCAGAGCACTTTGGCTGTTTCCTAATAACGTCACTGTCCCCATTTTCCCACTTCTTTGTTCAACTCAGCTCAAAGAAGAGGCAGAATTTCTTATCGGATCCATAAATTAATGACCGGTAAAGTATGGCACAATAGCATTTAACTGGCAGAAATAATGCAGAACTAAATTGGAATCAGTGGAAATATTCCTTGGGGGTTTATCCTGCACTGTGGGGTCATCTCATTTTGAAGTATGAAACTTTCTCCTCTGCACAACTCATCCTCTTCCATTCTCTTTGCATTGCTAGCACTTTTCTTCCTGTTCTTCAACATTTTCCCTGTAAAGATCATTGCTTTGACCCTAAATATTTTGAGTTTCCTTTCACCTCCTCTCCCTCCTGCCCCATCCTCCCCCTTTCCTTATTCTATCTCTGCTATCTACTATTTGGCTCATTCAGCAATGTGCAGAGGTATTCCATCTCAGTCATATGTTTGCTGCTGAATGAGAACCTGCCAGAGAACAAGACCAGAAAATAAAAGTGTGAACTGTATCATTCACCACAACGGGTATTGTCACTTCCACATTCGAGTTCAGGAGCTTGTGGGCCTACACCACAGACCAAGTATGGTAGTTCTTAGTACTCCATATGACTGGTTCAGACTTTAAATCTTTTTATTTTCAATCCCTGCTATGCCACCACAGATGAAGACTTCCACCTTCTTGTTATATTTTTTTTCTATATTCAAATTACTGAATGTGGCAACAGCTAAATGTCTCCTCAAAGAAAATCCTGTATTAGTTGAGGAACTGTACAGCCCTCTTCCTTCACGTAAGACCCACCTTTTTTTGCAAAGTCAATAGTTTTACAGAGTTCTGGTCAATCTTTTTTTTTTTTTTTTCTCCAAAATCCATGCTTGGAAAAGTTCTCAGCAGCAATGAGCATTATGATACCTCAGCTATTACACTGAGTGTACCTCTAAGAAATGAGTTCGGAAAAGCAAGACGACTGATTTCTGCATTGCATTAATACCCAACCACCTCTGCATGGTATTAGCACATCCTAAAACAGGCAGCAAGCAATTAGCAATACCGACAAACACTTGTATCTTGAGAACTCTGTTCAAATAAACCCACATTTAAGACAAGTTAGACCTACCCGAATTCTGTCTGAGCATAATAAATGTCAAGCACTTGGGATTTTAGAGTTTAGAACAATCATCTTTCAAGCAATAAGAAAATGCCAACCTGAACTCTAAGTGAACTACTGCCCTACTGAACATTGCGTTGCCTATTGTCCTCATGCACTGCATTTAAAATGACTGCATGGAAACATGAAGGTACACGGACTTCACTCAGCTTGCTCTGGAATGAGGAAAGTTGTGAGCGAACACAGGGAACAAAGGGAAATTACCTGTAGCAGCTACTGTAGAACAAACAACTCCGTTATAAATATCCCACACTAGTTCCTCCTCTGGAAGGAACTGTAATATTGTGGAGGAATTATATCATTAAGAATGGCTACTTCAGAAGCTATTCTACAATAACTATTCAGTCAACTTCCCTGTACAGAAATGCCAAATGCTACTTTCTCTCAAAGCAAAAATCAAGCCCTAAACTTAGAAACAACCACCCTCTCAAGTCCTGTTCACTAGGCCAATCCACCTGGCCCACCGAATCCTCCTGCTTGTGCTCTTTCCTAAAGGACAGAGTTGCAGAGATGATGAAGTGCTTATGAGGTGACACAAAATTACTTCTGGGTGCCATCCTTCCCAACAGTTTGCAGACCTTTGACATGACTTGTCTGTCACATGTCCGGTCATATGGCAGAGATGGAGCAAGAAATCTAGAGAAAAGACAGGCCAAGCGTAGACTTCATTAATGTCTCTGACAGTGTTGTGCCTGGCTTGGCTATCCTCTTCCCTGGATAAGCTGCAGCAGGAGATGGACTTTGGACGGGACTTGTATGCACACACTTTATTGCTTTTGTGCAGTAAGGCCTGTACTCAGGGGACACTAGTTCCCTCTACTGCAGAAATACAATGGCTAAGACCTGTGATGGAGAAATTGTGGTATGTATCTCTCCCAAGCCACTTCAAAAATCTGGTACCAGAAAGACTAAACGCCACTGCTCCCTGTAATCCTCCCACAACAAGAGAAGGAAATTTCTAAAACTCATGAGCAACTTCTGATTTAATCTACTGGCAACACCATATAAATGTATATTTCATTAACATATAAATATTACTTTGAGTGCACTCTGGAGAATCTTAGAACTAAGAAAATTTTGTGAAAGTGAAACTACTTTTTTTCATAAATGAAGCCCAAGATTGCTAAATTTCTCCACTAAAACCCAGAGGAAACACACATACTCTGACTTTCAAAGTCAAAATCTTAAGCTCTGTGAGAACTCTGCTTTCACATTTCTATTCTTGAGAAGCAGGCTGCCTAAGAGCGCGTCTGAAAAAAACCTACAACCCCACAAGTAAACAGTGAGAACTGAACCTATGTACATGCCTTCACATAGACCAGAAGCCTCCACCTAGGCATACACTGGACTGAAAGAACATTAAAATTGAAGAGTATTGTGCAGAGAAGTTCGGAAACACCAGAATACTTCCACAATTTCAGTGTAGTGCCTCTATGTAAATAAGTTATGATACTATTTAGTTACATGAATACCCGCTTTATTTTAAGGGACAGAATGGAAGTAGCGTTCACTGAATAGGCTGCCATACAATAGAACTTTTCATTTTCATTGTATTTAACATAATATCCCTTGACACTCCTTAGACTGTGCTCCAAATAAAATTATTACTGTCTGCATATATATTCTATAGAGTAGTCATTGTTTTTGTGTCTATGTAATTCACAAACAACAATTTCCTTCGGCAATGTTCTTACGAGACTGGATTTTATCCTGTTCTGCATAAAAACAGGGAGACACAGGTTAAATGCAAAAGGGTCCCGTGATTTTAAATTTCTAATTTTGTACATATAGAATTTCAAAGATTTTACAAAGACAAGGAACACATACTAGTAGGTAAATCCCTGTTTCACAAAGCTCCACAGAGAAGCAGCTTTATAGGTTAAGTTTCAGGAATTTGGGAAAAGTAAACCAAATGAGAGGTCTGAAATGGATGTTCATTTCTGCTTGCAAACAAAACCAAACAAGAGGTGGTACGTGATTCAAGCTGGACTAAGGACTGAAAAGTAACATAACTCTTTCAAGCAAGGGGGCACTAATACAGGAATTACTCATATATCAAACCAAAGATCCATTCGAATCTGTGTCCTGCGTCTGAAAGTGGCCAACAGCAGTCACCTTGGAAGAGAACAGGGCAAGCATACAGCAGTAGGTGCCTGGCATACTCATCTACTCTGCAGTCCAGGAATTACATGAAGCAGAGACTTTGTGATTAACGTGTGTATATATATGTTTATGCATATATACATATATATCATGCATCCTTTTCTTCCATGGACCTCTTGAACTGCTTTTTTTGCCTTTCAGCTTTTAGCATCCAGAAGATCGCAGGCAAATGACTCCAGAGCTTACTCACTGGCAGGAATCAAGCACCCCCGGCTTTTGTTTGTTGTGAACTTGCCCTTTTCATCTGATGGCCTCTGCTGAACAGCAACAAAAATTAAGGCTGCCCTCCTGCAAAGAGGCAATGATATTGACATGAAGAAATGAATGAGAGGCTTCACATCAGCAACTTTGTTTATTCTGCTGCCGGGTGATTGGTTTGGGTTTGGTTTTTTTTAAGCTCCCTTTTGACACACTGCCTTCATCTGATCTTCCAAAAGATGATATTCTAGTATTTAGAGAATAAGAAACATTCTCAACTGTGCAACTGTATACAAGCCAACACGCTTACTAGTGAAGGTTTGATCTTTTTCTAATACATATTTAATATTCTTCAGAAAATTTCCCACCACATTGTAACTCCGTCCAATTCTTCATCATAAACCTGTTGCTTGAGAAACACTTCAAATTCAAGTACTTTGGATGATGATTCAGCCCAACATGGTATTTATTATTATGCCAAATGGACAGGTGAAACCAAATAGCTCATCAATCAATACTTAATTATTGAATATTTCATAAACCATATTTAAAGAAGAGGACCACCAACATTTGCTTAAAAACTAAAAAAATTAAAATAAAATTAATACTAATTAAAATAAAATTAGTATTTTATTAAAATGCGTAAAAGAATAAACCACTTATTTTTTCAGAGGACACCAACACTGGTGAAAAGGTACCAAGGGTAGGGTTCTAATACTTCTTTTTTCTCTCCCCCTAAAAATTTAAGTTTATTTCATGATTTTATGCAATTATTCTAAGGTTACGCAGTTTATAAGTTTTCTAATTTAATGAAAACCCTGACATTTAAAAAGGGGGAATAGAAAGACAGGGGAAAATGGAAATCTACGTTTTTTATGATCACGGTGAAAGTTCATAACAGCTCTTAAAATAGAAACAAAGAATGAAGTATGAATATTTTTCCTAACAAAGGTTTGAAAACAACTACTTAATTCCAACTATGTAAGCATATTTAATCTAGGTGAAAGGCCCACACCTGTCCTTCAGTTCCCAGTGCAGCCTGTGAAAAACACAAACACAAACTGAAAACACTGTTTTTATACAGAAAGTTCTGTCAAATTTGGGAAGTAAAAAAGTGTAAAGGAGAAAACTACTTTATATGTCATGGTGATCTGATAATACACACAACAGAAATTAGTGACATTAAGTTTAAATTAATGATTTTATGAAAGTTGTCCCATTAAACATGCTAGAAAAGAATCTCTAAGCTCACATTTCAGAAGTCTTCAAGCAAACTTCACTTCAAGTACAAATTATGTTTTATCTTAGTTTTTAGCTTCTAAAATGCACTAGAAATCACCGAGTTTCCCTATTAAAAGGAAACGTTTGCCTTATTCAAAAGCATTTAGATTTACCTCTGCTGTCAGTCTTCTAAAAGGCTTACAAAATAGTTGAAAAATCAAAATTCCAACAAAGTGAAAATCAGATTTTATCATAGGCTGCGTTTTAACAGTAAGCTTTGGTCTTCATGATGAGCATGACTTGTAAATTGCTGCACACTATCACTCTATCTATCTGAATTAATGCGCTACAATGTTTAGTTTTAAAAAACAAAACTTGTTTAGCCCTAAGTATAAGCCCAAAATCATGAAAATGCTGTCTGTTCTCTTGGTATTAAAGTACCAATTAATCCAAATTTGCAAAAATAAAAAAAATAAATATTTTGTGCATAGGTGTTTTTCTAAAAATATTTCACCAAAAATAGGTGTCCAATAGAACCGCTTTTACCAAAATTTCATTTCCAACTGAACTCAAAGGATTCAAAATCTGCTGACACCAGGGTTATACCTGGTCAAAAATATGCCAGTGAAAGTAATTTCCACTGTTACTAGTAAATGCTAGGTGGTATCAGACCTCAGACATATATTGATACCTATGCTAAGAGGAAGGAGGGCGGGGGGGGAAGAACACAGATCCTATGTAGATGGATTTACTCAGTTAAATAATTCATTAACCTTACAGTCAGTTTTACTGAGCTGGACAGAAAGAATCTGAGTCGTTATGCAAAGAAAGCCCACAATTTGGACAGCTAAGGAAGACAGAGGGAGGGACTGGGGAAGAGGAGGATTGAAGAAGATAAACTAATCCATGACTGAACAGGGGAAAAAGCAGGTTCAGAAAGCAGCAAAAAAAGGAACAGATGCAGATTTAAGCAACAAAAATATTTTAAGATCAGATTTCTCAATATTCTTAGGCAGGAATGATATCTAGGACAGAAAAAACCCCAGCCTCAACTGTTACAGCTGAGGTGGGGTCTGGGGTTTGGTGGTGGTTTGGATTTTTTGGGCAAGGGGGGGGTTCTTTTTTCTGGGAGGGGGAAGACACGCGAATACACCATTTTTAAAAGGCAAGTGTGTGTTCTAGAAATAGATTATTCTATATTCACACCAGCTACAGATACTTACCTCAGATACAGAGGTTATTGCATGTTAGGAAGTACTGATACTAAAGCTGACTTTATTAATGTTCCATAGCCACACTTTGTGCATAAATCTGGTTACTTCAATACAAGGCACTTTTAATTTAAAAAAAAAAAAAAAAAAAAAAAAATTAAGCAGGGAAAGAGCCAGAACAGTCCTCTTCCATCCAAGCAGCGCTCTTTCCTCGTTTCAAGCTATTCCAGTGAAGAGATATATATATAGATATATATATTAATTAACACAGAGTATATATATACACACACATTTTTTAATACACGCATTTATTCGATTCGCTCGGCCGATACAGAGAGAGGGCGAGATTGAACAGCAATTAAACCCTCCTCTCGCTGGCTGCTCTAAAACCTGCGCCCGCCCGCCCGCAGTACGCGGGCGCTGCTGCAGCTCATTAACTGCTCATTTATCAACGCCGCTCACCAGGCAACACAATGCAGCAGAACGGCGCGCGGAAACCACCCCGAACCCCAGCAACAGCGGGTAATTAGCATAGCCTACCACCAAAACCCCGCCGCCTGATTGGACCAGCGCGTCGGCCAGGCGGCCAATCAGAGGCGGCGATGCAAATCGCAGCCCTCAGTTGCCAGGGTAGAGCTGCTGCCCATTGTCCAATCGGAAAACAAGCAATAAACAAGAAATGCAATTGAGCTTTGTCACATTTTCAAGTTGCTGTTAACACTTTCAAGTTTAAAGCAAAATTAGCTCCATCCGCCGAGGATTAGACTCATGTTCTACATTTCGCCCCCACGGCAAGGGCAGGGCCGCGCAGGCATGATACAGGGGGATTAGGGCTCGCAGCCCGGCATTAGGATTTAAACTTGCCTGCCCGGCACCGCACGGCGGCCCCGCCGCCGGACGGACCCCACAGCGCCGGCCGAAGGGCGAATGCAGCCCCCCATCACCGTATTCAAACCCGCTCCGGTCCCACACCCCTCTGCTGGGATTCTTCAGAGGGTTCTTTACACAACGGTTAAGAGCAGGAAAAGTTCCCTTTCACTGGCTCGGTTAGATCACCTTATAAAACGATGTGGGCTGCCATACAGTATCAGACAGTACATGCTACTTACAATCTATCATCCCCTTTTTCACTGATACTACATTTCTGTTGGTTTCTTAAGGAAGAGGAGGACGACTACAGAAGGAATCTCCTTCATTATTTACCCCCCTGACAGGTTTTAAGTAAATGAGTTTCATCTCATTTGACCAACCCGAACCACCAATACAGACTGAACATAAGAAACTGTAGTATTCCTATGAGAAATACGCAATTTTTTCCCCACCCATTTCAAAAACTAAGCTTATCTGAAAGACTATTTGCCGTTTAGCGTCTCTGCGTATGACAATGTGAATACACGGAGGCGTACAGCACCTCCTGACCGTCACCCTGCTCCCAGCGCTCCTCAGGAGGTTCCCTTCCCACACACAGATGTGCATTTTGAAAACCGGCATCGCTCAGCCCCCTGCAAACGAAGCCTGGAAACGCAAAGGCTGACAGACTTACTCTGGAAGCAAAACCGCCTCTCCCTTCAAAAGCAGAACGCAGCTGCACGGCTTCCCTCTACGCGGCAGCGGAGGCAAGGCATGATCCTGGGCATGTTCTTACTTCACTTTCCACAGCCCGACAGCGATGTGGAAGTGCTTCAGCCACTCACTCACCTGGGAGACCCATGCCTGAGTGTTTCTCCTTCTCTAGTGCTTGCGGAAGGTGCCTGACACGGGCAACCGATGTCTCCTGTCCAGGTACACACCAGGTACAGGATATAAAGCAACGGTGGCGGCGGCAGCCTCTGTGCCTCAAACCCTCAAAGGATGGTGACACTACTCTGCCCGCCGATCGGCGCAAGGAGGGCCATGACTTTCTGTCAGCCGCTAACCTGGGTCACTGCTGAAGAGGAGAGAGGCTTTGTATTTCTGTATCAATCCCTACAACACTCAGAACTTTTCAGATCTGAATCACAGAATCTGCTTTTGAAAAGTGCCCAAAATACCAGTTCTACCGCTTGATGCTAACAGAAATTAAAGTTTTCCTGGCTCCCTCATTTAGAAAATTTAACGGCTTCATTTTGGAAATTTTATCAATAGCAAAACCACTAAAATATTGCCTTATATGTCCTGAAATATATACAATTATCTCAGTATGTGCACCAACCCCTCTGACACATACAAAAATCAATTCCATCTACTCTTTATCTCATGTTAGCTTTTTAAACTAAATTACTGCTTTTTGATTTATGATCATCTAGCAAAGCCTGTAACAGCGCAGCAACAACAGCAGTAAGCAGGAGCAGAGTGTTATCTGACCATAGGCTTACAAGATTTTCCAGCCTGGGCCAGTACTTTGCAGCACTAATCCTTCTCCGAGTCTGCTCAACTGTCCTCTCAAAGTAATACTTTTATCAGCAGTTAAGTAAGAGTTTCTTACATTGGTGCAGTGCCTTCTCTTTTCCCCACCTCCAAAGAGAATATAAATAACATTACTTACAATTTTCAGTTTACAGTGCAAAACTAATTAAGGACTGAATACAAATTACCTGCTATACGGCAACACATCAAACCATACAATCTGTACAAGAGCTGAAAAACACTGAATATTTTGTCCCTAATCAATACCTGTGGCTAACAGCTAGCCTAACATCTAAACTTCATTTTTCAAATTCCACATGCATTTCCAGCTGAACATAATAAAAGGTTAGCATAAATATCTGAATCATTTTTAAAGCTCTCCTTTAATCTATTGTACAAATACATATATATTAAAAAAGGAATCTTTTCCTACGCATAAAAACCATCAAGGGAAATAGAATAATTCAAGTCATTTCCCATTTGTAGTTACTGAGGCACAAGATATATTTAAACAGTTGGTACAGAAAAAATGGAAAGCATCTACCATATCAATGTACAGCTAGCATGCCAAACCATTAATGTAAGAGCTAAACAAGGGATGAATACATCATGTGCAATAGTCTCACATGATATAAATTATTCAATACCTGACCAAAGAAAACAGCTTTCAGGAGAGAGGGGGAGGATCTGAAAGTACTTTTGCAGTTTGAATAAATAGAGTATTATGAATTGATGCAAAATCTTTCTAACTCTACACCACAGTTAAATAATCACATGTATTCTCAAATTATTTCACTATGTTACGTCAATCCAACCTGCATTCTGATATTTACCATAAAGGCAGATTTCATCTGGTACAGCGATGAAAACTTTAAAATAAATTCAACCGTAAAAATGAAATTTCTTGGTACCTAGGCAAGCACGTATCTTCAGAATTTATGCTATGTCTACTCTTTCTACTTGCAGGATTTGGAAAATGCGTAGCCCTAGTAATATTGCTAGTCTTTTTGCTTTACTAATTTCAAACTGGCTATACAACACTTTATTTGGCATTGTTATGCTGGCAAAAAATTAACGTATCATGAACTTAATTCATGTCAAGCAGAAGCCTTTTGTAGACTTAGATACACAGATAGAAGACTTTTTAAGTGACAAATTGAACAACAACAAAAAAATCTACCATTATAAATTACACTTCAATTATGGGGAACCTGCTGATGTAATGATTCCAGGGAGTGCCTTCAAAGGCTGATTTCATACACTATATTAAAATAGTTAATTTAACTCAAACAGAAGTTTATAGTACATACTTAGTTTGGGCAACTAACAGAGCAGTTATGTTGCATTTGGAGACAGTACACTGGTTTTGTACTCTGTATTAATAACAGAAATTTTGATACAGTTTCTAAAAACCAGAATACTTGGAAACTCCAAGGCACGCTGTCCTTATTAATCCATATTATAGTTCATAAAAATAGTAACGTAGAAAAAGGTTGTTTCCTTGCTCCAAAGTAGACTAGAAGCACCAGAACTATTTTCTTCTATAAAATATTCACAAGCCGTAAATTGTAACTAAATCATTTTTCTGCTGTGTTCTCAATGATTTGATAACTGATATTTTGGCACCGTCATTTTACAACAGACATCTCACGCCAGTCCTTACTTCCTGACAGACTGCATTCATACTTCTTAAGTCATTAAACAACAAATCATTCCCCAGTAGAAAGTTACAACATTTCCGTATCTAGCTACTGCTTATCACGGAGAACTCCCAACTAAAATCAGAAATAAGACCAAGCTTTCACAAGTACAGTGAAACCTCACAATTCCAAAGCACTTATTTGAAAGACCAATTTCCTGCCTTTGTAATAATTTCTGTATTTAGTATACACACTTTAAAGTTTAAGTAATTGCTTCTTTTGATTTGTCTCATTTTGAAGTACTAGCTTTCAATGAGAAAAAACTTAAGTATGGTTGAATACGTACTTGCAACTAGCAACCACCAAAAGACAGTGAGGCCAGGTTTCATTAACCCAAACAACAATAAAACCCCAAAGCGGGGCTCACTGCAAATTGCATACCTTTCTCTCAAGTAGCACAAATTCCAAAACAGAAAAATTAAAAAAAAACCAAACCAATGGATGCAGACAAAAACAACTCCAAAAACCAAAACAACAATAAAAACCCCACCCACAAAACAAAAAAAACTGTATCGCTATGTGTACAAACTACTACTATGATTAAGAAAATTATTCGTAAAGTGTAACTCATCCATTTCCTTCAAAGGCTTTACTGTTTTAGTATAAACTAAGCAGGATGTATTAAAAGAATTACAGCTAACTTAAAATTGGGGGTTTTTTTCCACACCAATAATAATGATGAGAGCAACACCATTCAAGTACCAGAGTTGTGCAAATTTAAAACCTTTGAATTCTGCCTACGTCTTCAGCTACATGCATCTATAAATCTTACTCCCTTACAGGTTACAAAAACTCTGTAAGCAGAGACTGAAGTTCACATTTGCCATGACTGGGCTCCTCCTTTCCAAAAAGTGCCACCTCTCTCCTCTAGGGGCATTATGGAAGATGCATAAACCAAAGACAGTGTGTTCCAATTGCCATGCTTAAACCGTACATTTAAGCCTCTCGTTTCATCAGTCTCTAGTTTTACATGCAAATTCTTAGCACAGGCTACTGAGAGATCTGCCTGTCACATGCAGCTGCAGCATCATTATGCCGAGCAATGCTGACATAGCGAGGTACCAGAAAAAACAGGTTACTTCAAAGGGGGTGCAGAAATGGAGGGGGGAGGGAATAAGGCACTCCACCATTCCCTGAAAGATATATAAACTATACCAAGGAAAATCTGACCAGATGGTTAGACATGGGTTTGGGTTGGGTTTGTGTTTTCTTGCCTCCACAGAGGTGCAAAGGGAGAAGAACATTTCACGTAAGGAAAGAAACTTTAATGTTTTTAAAGAAAGGAGATTATGTAAAAATATTAATGGGATACAAACACTAAGTAGACAAGCAATTCTTCAAGGTTCAGCTAACAACTCTGTTCTGTGAAAAGATCACCACAAGTTCAGTTCATAGCATAAATGCTAACAAAGTTCTAACCCCTGCAGGCTTTTAATTCGTACAGAGTTTCAAACACAACCGTGCCAGTGGTCTGGTCAGAGTACACTTCCAGTTCATGAGCACATACTGAACATTACATTTATAGGCACCAGACACGACTGTACTGTAATGCAAAAGAACCACAACCTCCTAACATGTCATGTTAGTGAGGGTCTAGGCATTGCAAGTCAAGAGAAGTAAAACAATTAACACAATCTTAAAAGGTTAGGTATCAATGCATTTCAAACCTTCAGCATTATGGTAAATTTGAAAAATGTGTTCTCAGTAAAGTAAGAGAATTTTGCCTGATTTAGAAACAACAACATCTCTTTTTTTTTTTTTTTATTAGTAAAAAAAAGAATATACAGAACAGGAAACTTTCTAATCCAAGCAATATTGTAATAAGGCATGTTATCTCTTCAGCTTTATGGAATGAATAGGCATATATAGCCAACGCTTATGAAACACCCTGCTCCATGGATGGCAGGCAGCTACCACAGTGAGGACTCTGGCAAACATACACTTGAAGATGTGCATGTTAACAGCATGACTTTTCTCTAGCAAGTAGATGCTAGCTAAGGGAAGAGGGAAGAAGTTTAAAATGCCCTCCTCCCCATGACGGAAAAAGCAGCCATGCTAGCCTGAGGGCTATCTAAAGCTATTGTGAGAAAAGATGCTTGAAAAGGGGTATGGAAGGATGTTACTGACAGCAGAGCATAAACTAGAGCAGTTATAAAACAATCTTAGTATCCTCATTCAGTAGGCTGCCACTGAGCCCAACTTTTTACCAAGAGCATCTAAGAGTTTAAAATCTGTACCAGAAAGAAGAGCAAAATTGTTTATCACGCTCCAAAGCCACTGCAAAAAAATGGGGTCTTGGTGCAGAATGAGCAGAAAAAATCCAAACCACCTGCTACTGCTTTGTAGCATCAGTCATTATGCCAAGCAGTGGCAACACATGAAGCTGCTAGTTGCCAAAGCATCTGGGTTGAAAGCAGTATGGTGTTGTTCACTGGCATTGCTGTACAAGCAAGAGCAAAACTGTTTCAAAATGTCAATCTCAGAGAGACTCTTCAAGACTTCTGTAGGAATTTTCAGAAATGCTAGAATTCTTACCAACTTCAGAGAGCCCTATCACATACAAACAGAAGATGCCATAGAGGACTTCCCTTCTTTCCTCTTCCTCTGCCCCACAAAAGGGTAAGGGGAGACTTCCTATTCCTAACTTCTCTAGAAATGGAGCGTGCAGAAATGGCAAAACTGTCTTTGCCATTATTTCTGAGAAGGAAGCATGGTAGACTCTTGAAAGCGTCTGGCCACCTTTAGCCAACAATGCAATGTTTCAAAACATCAGCAACGCTTAAACTTAATGCTACAAAATGGGAATCATATGGAAAGGTAGAGCTGCACAGAGACTAATGATGAACAAACAGTATTAAAAGGACTCAAGTCAGAGATAGCATTCCTTATGGGCCGATACTGCACTGTGGGTTCCACAGGTGTCTAGAAGATGGAGACTGATGTAACCTGATCGGTCTTCCTACATAAGCATGTCCCAAAGGCCATGGAGTGACTTCTCTGAAATGGTTATGGTATCAAATAGAGAAAGCAAGCTAAACCATCTTTTTGGGCATAAGAAACAGGTTTGTAGTAGCAATGAAGTCCCCAATCAGCTCCATTTCAACCTCCACAGATTTTCAAGGGAAGCAAAGTCTTCAGTAGTGAACCACTAAGTACACTCATATTTGGCCATAGCACTGTGTCTCCTATAGACACAGAAACTGCCATCAGGTCGGCCCAGGGTTTAACTGCAGAGACTGTGATTTTGGTTGCAAATGCTCTGTTTTTCTTACAACTCTTCTAAATGGTCTGTCTCTAACGTACTTATGGGCATGACATTACCGTGAACATCTCTTGAATTCTCAGCAGGCCTGAAAAATTTGGGAGACACCTTGCAGGAGCACAGAAGATTTGTCTTCTGACCACAAAGCAAATCAGAGGTCTGCACCATGGCACACTGCAGATGAATGATGAGGAACCAACTACCCCTTCTTCAAAAGGCACAGGAGTCAAGACACTTATCTGTCTGCTTGGTTCTGAGGGTGAAAAAAGTGATCTGTGGAGACAATCTTGAAACTTGCTGGTGCTCCTGTCCTGCCTAGGGTTTAAAGTTCCAATAAACAGAAGACTGACTAGATTATGCTCATCATCCAAAAACAGGCAGTGTATCTTGCTATCATGAGGAGAACCCTTCCACACAAGAATGTGACCTGATAGGTTCCTACTGCCTTTTTCTAGTCTATGTTGAAGCATTTCTCTTCACATTTTCTCTTAAGAGTTTACAATATCCTATTTATTATTTACAATTATCCTACTGTGAGAAGCTACAATTCTTTTATTTACAGAAATGCAGGATCAAAAATTTCAGTATACTGGCTCAGCGATGACAAAGGAAAAATGCTCAACTATCTAACCTTGGCATGCTGAAGAAATAACAATGTAAGTGAATATGTCTAGGCTAATGTGTGCCAAGTAAGAATGTAAACTTTGTATTAAATACTATTATGAGGACATGGGCGAGGGAGACCAACCAAAAAAATCATAGACCAACTGAAGTCCCCCAAATGACAAGAAATGGTTACACTTCCACTTTGCACTTTTGTTTCCCACTGGACATTCTCCCGTCTTTCTTTATCAAGGACAATACAGCTACCATCATTTTTTAAAAACCATGCAAACTCATTTCTGCATACAAAACAGAATTTTTAGAAGTTCTCAACACGGACCAAAACTCCTACTGAGATAATGTGGAGCTTTATCATTTGCACATAGCTGTGCAAACAAAGCTTTTGAAAAGCTCTTAAATAAGAATACAAATTTATGCATGTATGTCCCAATCTGTTTCTATTTGCCTTTGGTGTAACTGAATATGCTGCCAAGAGTTAATCTATTTACTGCTACCAAATATTCTTAATAGATATCTATGTACATAATCTATAAAGTTTGCAGAGCTACTCTAAAAACTAGAGCCAATTCCAAAACTAGGGAAAGACAGACACCTTCCCACCTTCTCTCACTTTATATGCTAACTTGAGTTTCCCCAGCAAGATTCATCTAGTTTTTAACAACTCTGATAAAAGAAGCTAATATAACTCTGATAAAAGAAGCTAATATTTCTTAACAGTGCTGCTTCATACTCCACTCTTCTGTACTCTGTTCAAATAAGGAAAAGCTTTATGAGGAACACTAGAAGACTTTCCATCCTCTTCAGTTTATGTGTATCCAAAATGGCGGATATCCAAGTTCAGCTCATCCATTTGGAACAATTCATCCAACCTACCTTCTCTATGTTCATCAGCAGAAGGGGCAATTTGCCTGGAAGAAACATGTCTCTGTGTGTGCGTTTCTGTGAGCATGTGCATGCGCCTACTACTTTATTTCTGAATTCTGAAGGGAACGATCACAGAGTCTCAAAGAGTAAGGTTGAGAATCAGGACTGTAACTTGAGGAAAGATCAATAGTCAGTGGACCTATGCATACGACCCCCTCCTGCAATCAGATTAGACAGTCATTCTGTCTACTCAGATGAGGAACTAGACAGACAGGATTTAATTACTGATGGCCAGAAGCATGTTAGGCATACAAATTCATACTTAGAAGTTAAAATGCTTGTCCTGTCCCCTGTAACTGTACCGAGGACCCCAGAATGAGCTGGAGAAAAGAGACTCCCTGACTCGTCAAAAATGAGCATACTGATGCTTCTCCATGGAGCATCTTGTTCACACACTTTTACTAATTTTCTAAGACATTTCGTATTTTCAAAAACCTATCAACTGTTACAGATAGTTCATATCTTTGAATGGACTCTGATAAGGAAAGACAGACCTCTGTGAGAGGTCCCATTAATCCAGAAGGTGCAATACATGTCCGATTACATGGTATTTGATGAAATTTAGCTGATTCATTAGATAAATAACCATGAAGCTAATCTTGAAAGGGGACCAAGTCACTTCATTTAAGTAGCCTGCTACATAGACTTGCTCATAAGGCACCAACTCACTTTCCTCTAAATTGATCAAAAGGCTTAGATAAGAGGGAGATTAAGCATCTTCCTAATGGTGTACTGCAGCTTCTTTGAACAACGAAGCTACTGCTAATCTGTTATCAAGGATAATGTGGATTTTTGATGCCAAAAACACGCTGCTAATAAACTCAAGATTTTTATGGGGGGAAAAAAAAGTGATACAAAGTAAAAAAATAAAATAGTGTATTAAAATACTCAAACTATAATGAAGTTGTAAATCATGTGCAATGCAAGAATTCCATTATCTTCTCTACCAACTCCTTCCCCTCCTTCCCTGAGAAAATGGTGAAGTAGATTTTTCATTCATATTATGTATGCTATAGATCACGGAGTTATAGGACACAAGTTATTCCTGAGCTTTCTTAATATATATTGACTGTTTACACGTATCCAAGTTGAATACCTATAGCCAGAGTGAAAGACTTCAAGTAAAAAGATGTCATTATAGATCTGGCAGTGCTTTTAACCCAAATCATTGCTCTAGACGAAGTTAGCTCCCAAATTCTATTTAAGGAAACTGCCTTCTATTGAAAAAGTGGAGTATTCAGCTAGCTACGTTTTGGTGGCACTTTTTCTGAACAGAGTGTGTCAGAATTTTTGCATTTGGATGGCAGCCTATAGAGTCTGGATTTCTCCCAAGAAAAAATGAAGTTTCGCTTCTTGCCTTCCCTTCCCCTGGAGCTCCACATGCCTCCAGACATAGAGGAAAACACCAAACAAACAAAAAACACAACAACTAATTTTTGCCTTTCTCAAGATTCAAACAGTTGTTGCCTGAGGCCTTTTGCTACCAGTATCTTTGTAGGAATACAAAGCTGAACACAGCATTCTAAACCGAAGTTGCAGAATCCTCGTTTGAAAATTGACCAATTGATTTGGGTGTGAAACAGCCTCTTTTTCTGAGGAAAATCTCTTTTCTTCACAAGAGAAGTCATGAAGACCCATAAAGTCCATAAACTCAGCCTAAACCAGAGGATAAGAACAATTTTACAGATACAATTTGTCAGAAGATGGAAGAAAAGAGAACTTTCGAAGAAATACTACAGGAAAGCAACACAAAATTCTCTTGGGCTTTTTAAGTGAGAAGGAAGCAAAGAAATATTCCTGCAGCTCCAGGTCAACAAAAGAGAAGTTATATATATATATACACACACATACATACATACATATATATGTAATGTATATGTAATAAAAGGTAAAACAAACAACAGTGTTGTCTTTGTTTTGACCAGGAAGAAAAAAAAAAAACCTAACCTTCTTCTGAGACAACAGTAAGTCCAAAGGGAAAGGAAAAAGGGTTCTACCAGTCCTCCTTCAAGGTCTAGTAGACAACAGGGGAGTTAATACTTCAGTAAGCGTGGAACTAGAAGCCGTGTACATCTATACTAACAGATTCAGCTGAGCCGAGGAAGGTTCCCAAACACAGGACTATGATCCACTGCGTTAGTAAAACGTTAGAGCATTCATAGCATCCATTCCAACTAGCACTCTTCCGCAGTAACTCCTGGGAATGTGTGGCAGTCAGCATGTTCCAGGAATCCTTCCCAATAGGCAGCTTTCAGGCAGCCACCCAGTTTTACAGGCTAGGACAGTTAACTAGCACAGATGTGTGCTGTTCCATGTGATCAGCTTCAGTGGCTGGGAACATTCAATTTACTAACAGAGAAGTGGGACTTTTTGTCTGTGAAATTTTACTCTTAAATCTCTTCTGACTACATCTGCTCTTGCAGCTCTCTTTTGGCATACTTTACAAATAGTGTTTTCTAACTGCCTTCAGAAAATCTCCTTCCAAACAGTAAAAATGGCAAAACAAACAGAAATGGTTCAATTGTGAACACGTTTTTTTGTAAAATACTGGGGTGCAAAGAAAGAAGAAGGAAGACATGTTAAAAGCTATCATCTAAAAACTGCACTGATTCCTTGAAGATTTTGGCCTGGTAAATCTGTTTCTTTGCAAGGTGCTCAGTTTAAAAGAAGCTAGTGCTCTCATCAGATGACTGCACAACAAAATCAAAGGACACAAACAATTAGTTGATACTGAGGATCACCAAGTACAAAACACATACATGCAAAGATCTATGCAAACTAGTCTAAATTAAAGTACACAAGACTACCTTATATTTTTACTGTTATTTATTTACCAGAATCATCTTAATCAAAGTTTTCCTTCAACATCTCAACACACCAGTTTTGAAAAACTGAATTTCATTTCAGAGAACACTCCAGAGATGTGAACACTTAGCTTAGAAGAAACACTAGCTTTTGTAGTGAGAGTGAGAGACCACCTTCTGAAACCAAGCACCAGAAATACACTTAAAGTATATGCTATGGATACATCATTTTACTCAGGTAAGTCTCCAAGAATTACTCAGCACTGTAAAATGATTACTTAATTTTAGAGCAGAAAGTTTTAGAAAGGTATAACTTACTATTGAGAAGCATGAGTAAATCAATTGATAATTACTGCTTTTTTTACAATCTTTAAGGAGTTAACACGTAGTCTACTTAAAGCATCACCTTAACATAAAAATATGGAACATTACCTAAAACAAAGCTGTAAATCAAAGTACAATGGACATCCGTTGTTTTCACTGGTATTTTGATAAACTTCAGTTAAGTGAAGTATTTCAAAGGGCAAACTCACTCCTTCATTCCAAGCTAGAACAAAGCCTCCGTATTACTGGAAGGTAAACAAATACGTTTACCAAGTTTTGTCTTTTCTTTTCTTTTTTAATAAGCTGATCTAATACATGTAAGCCAATATTCCATACCTACATAAAGATACCACTTATCAGTTTTATATTCAATCCAACTCACAGAGAAGGATCTGATCTACTTCTGAGAGACATTACTAACAAGTCAGAACTCATATTAATATGACAGGTGAAATCATATATACTTTTACTAATATACAAAAACTTGCAGTCTCAGTTCAAGCCATCTAAGCATATTCAGTGACTTTGGAGGAGCCTGAGGATGGATGAAAGTCCTACTACAGATAAGCTAGCATTTAAAAAAGAATCCATCAAAATATGGTTATATTCATCCCACTTCTTGGGCTTCTATAATCACTGCTGTCTGTACAAGGACCCTCACGTATTGCCAGGAATGGTTATTTATTCCTCTGGAATGGTGAGACAGCCCTGAGGAACTATGGACTACAATCACAGTACTACAATGCCGCTTCTCTATTCAAATGCCTTACTGCCTGAATAACTGAGTAGAAATCACTTGTATCTACAAACCAGGTAAGAGTGAAATCAGCTTCACCCACCTTTGCAAACATGATCCTTCTACTTCATTTCCTGGCACAGCATGTCTATCGATCCTTCTACATTACATTTCAGGGGTAGCACAATGTCCTGGTTTAAGGCAAGTTCACCCCAAAATAATAACCTCAAGTAGGCAAGATGCACAAATATGAAGATTCTCTGTGATGTTAGGAAAGATACTGTGAGACAAAATACCAGTGTTGGGTGGTGTACCAAACTTTAGGTTGGATTCTCTGTTCACATGTAAAGTGGATTCAGTAAGATAATGAAATAGAAGTCAGGAGAACTCAAAAAAAGGAAACCAGTTAGAAGAACCAGAACTAACCAGAACATGCAGAACTTAGTATTATGCTTGTATCCTCAGCTTTTTAATGGACCTTTAATAACCAATTTGTTAGGAAAACACAGGCACCAATAGATTTCCACGGGCGAGGAGGAAATCAGGAACAAGTCTCTCTTCTATGTCTGGAACAAAACAGCTGTCACCTGTTCCACCTTTATAGCAAATATGTTCAACAGCTATCCCGATCTGCAATATACTAAAATCTAGATATTCAAAGATATTTTCGGTAATTAAGACAGCAAAACGTCAACAGGAGTTAGATGTAAATATCAATGAAGTGATGGGCCTCAGAAACAAGGCTTCAGAATATCACTTTGGCTGATCAATACATGTTGTGCTGCATATTACCCACTAACTCTGTTGCCAGGATAACTGAAAGGTCGAAACTGTAAATTTGATGTCTCACTACCACTCATAAAAACAAACGATTGTTTCTTGCTCTCTAATCTAATCATTGTCCATAACGGCTTACCAACAAATATGTATTTTTGAGAATAGCATCAAGATGAAAATCTGAGAACTACCACAGTCTGTTTTACAGTATTTTCCAAGCTTCAGTATGTTGCTTAGCACAGGTTTTTACTAGACCCCCTTAGATTATGTCTGAACTGCACCTAGTGACACAAAACAGCTGACAAATATGTCCTTAAGTTGTCTTATGGAAATATCCAAGCTAATAAGCACGGATAGTTGATTGCAAATTAAGACATGGAAACTATCATAAAACCTATTGAGGGGAACGCTTTCTCCCCTACATAGGACTAGCCAAAAAAATCCATCATCAGGTCTTAGTGTATCCTATGTTGCTTTGATAAGCTGGTAATATACCGGTTTGGCGTAACAGTTACGCATCAAGCTAACAGAACATGTTGTCACCACTGCCTGCAATAGCTTTTAATATAAACATACTAAAACCCATATATCAAGGGATGAATTGAACCAAACGGGAAACAGTAGGCTGACTAGAAACAGAAATAACAGTTTTTAAGGAGTCATAATGTCCAATTTCAGCAAGATTTATGAACAATATTTGCATGGTTCTTGCACCCCACCTACCTGATAAAGTATTATCAACAGAATTCCTACCAAGAACTATCAGGTACTCAGGCCTGGCTGTTTAGAGAGCCATCCTATGGCCTCTCTCTCGGTATCTTAATACCTATCGCCAAAAGAATCTAACTGTTCAGGGATGGAAGGAGATGTCATTTACATCTGAATGCATGATTTATAAAATAGGATGCCTCCTACAAACACTTATTCCCCTGCTTATGGATCTATATAAAATAGATGTTAGCATATTTAAGTTAAGCCGCTATTAAGCTTGTTTAGTTAGGGCTGATCAAAGCTGATGAATTTCAGGTATTCTATCTCCATAGGTAGCAAATACAAATAAAGCTATTGCTGTGTGCAATCAAAGATTTGCACCCTAGGATGTACTTTAAGTATACAAGGATTCAGAAGCGATTCTTAGAAAGCTGTAAAGGGCAAGCTCTTGAACTAGCGTTGTCCACTGTTGAGTTCAAGGGAAGAAGGTTGCTCGAGATAGAAACTGATAGTCCTTCCCCAAGAAGCATAGGGCCAAGATTCACTTCAAAGCTGATCCACACTCACAGCTTCAGTCAAAAACCTCCCAACCCAGGCAAACAGTATCACTCTGTGAATGCGATTTGCTACTAAAGGCACATGAAACAGGACAAAAAACGCTGTCTGCTACACAATACAATGCATAAGACATGAACACTCACACTAGCAAACACCAGAGCCAGTAAGTCAACATGATATAGCACAATGCCGAGACTATATTAGCAGTTCTAAATGCAGTCTAGCCATCCTATTACCGCGTTACCCAAGAGAACCTTTAATTTTCATTCACACACTGAACACTCTGACACAACAGGGGCTTTTTCATTATAGCTGCTGATTTGATGACCTTAAGGGCTATAAGAAAGACTCTATATTTGTAGTGTTATGTTCATTGTAGACCTCAGGAATTCTCAGTGGACTGACCAGTAATTCTGAAGGTGTGCAATACTTTTTATAATAGTTAAGATTGTGATTCTTCATCTGAATTTGAATTTTTTATTCAAAATCAAAATTTTCTCAAGTCTAAGTAAGTCTTTGCTCTTAGAAATATCGAACAGAAATAAATTTCAGCCTTGCAATATAACTGCTGGAGCTCCACTGTTCATTAAAAAGAAATGTCCTCATCACTTAGTACTTCATTGAAAGTTACCTCAAAAAAAAGTTTTTAAAAGAGGACCACATAACTCAGGATACAAATGACTAGAAATTACTTTTCCAAACTATTAAAACTACAGATGTGTACCTTTAAGATACTTTTATTTCAAGCATTATGCAGCAACATAATGCTTTTGAAAGTGCAATCCTCCTATCTCCTGATGGTCCCCTGAGCTGACAACATCTCAACTTCACCAACTAAGGAGAGCAACACTCGGCTGCAGCGGCCCCCCCCTTCCCTGCCCTCCTGAAGAAACAAGCTGCTGTTGACTACTGCCACCCAATGCGTCTGTGAACACCACTGAGCACTCTTATGAACAGCCCAAGAAAGAATATTTCAATTATTTTCGCTGCAAAACACAAATGAAACTTAAGACATGAAAAAAACCAAGACAACTACCAACAGGGCTTTCTATAAGAAATCACAGCTCTCTCTCTTAAAAGAAAGAGCGTTGCTCTCTCTTAAGAGGAAGCAAGCTAAATAAAAACATAGAACTCTAAAGATTTTCTGGTTTAGATGCTTCAGTCTGTTCCTGAAGAAGAAATGTAGCTAGACTTCCATGCCAAAACCCTGGAAAAGGTTTTTTGTCATTTGTTTCCTCTTAGATGAGGACTGAGGCCGAAAACTTAAATCCTCAATATCGCAGGTACTAAGCAATTTTGGACGAGGGGAAAAAAAAATTCCTTTTCTTTTAAATAGGCAACTTCTTTTTAAATATGGATGCACGAATCTAACTTTAGCTGTCCAGGTTTTCACATTTTTGATCTCAAATACAGAAAGTAGAGCATTAATCTAGTCTCTTGACTTCAAGGTTATCATTCATTGAGGTCAATGACTCCATCTCTGAAAAGCAGAACTTCCACTTTCAATATGATAACTGTTGCCCTTCAGTAAGCAACTGTGTTCAACTCGTTCCTGACTGCTTTCTCACAACTGCTGACAAAAAACTAACAGCCAGAAAGACAGCACAAACAACTCCTGCAAAGAGAGTTATCGATGTAAAAACAGCAGTTAACCCTAAAAGCATTCTTAGTCATGCAAAGTGCTCATTAGCTATCTATATTTAAAACTTCCACTACTAATGAGCAACCCTGTCTCTTACATTATTTTCTTGGTATCTTCTGTTTATGTTAAACTTCTGTTTATCTGCTCAGCCAAGAACCTCTATATCCAACAAAAACTGCCCATAATGATACAGTCAAGGATGTGAACAAGTTACTGACAGACAGAATCAGTCTAATTGGAATGAAAGTCACCAACCAGAAACAAAACCGGAACCAGCCCATACCACGCTTCAGTATAGAATTAATTAGCACACGAGCCAAACATTTGCTTCTGTACAACCCGGTTCTGGTTTTATGCCAACAACATACACCTCACAAAGACACTCCAGGTATGCAATTACTTAAATGGAACCATGAATAGTTCAGTCGTCATTTCCACAGGAAGATACAGGTAGGTGACAGAAAGGTGATGCCCCAGTAAGTTTCTGCAATTCCCTGGTAAAACTTAAAGTAGCTTTTAACAAACTAGTTCAAAGGCATATCAGCAGATCTGGTATAATGTAATACAGATGAACTTCAAAATACAGAGCAGCAATATCGGACGCAGTTTTTTCTGACCGCAGAGTAGCAGGGGGTTTTTTTTGCTTTGGTTTGTTTTTTTTACTACTGACACATATAAAAACATTCTTAAAAATAGCTACAGACTCAATGAAATCACTAGCTAAAGTATTAGGAATAGGAGACGTGAGAGACATAGCCCAATTCTAAATTTTCATTCTACTCTTACATAAAACTAACACCTGAACATTTGCAAGACTATAAACTCAAGCCAATCCAAGAACTTCCCAGAGCTCTTTACTCTGCGTTTTTAATATTTTAATAAGCAATGCAGACAGGGGAGGGGGGCGGAGAAAGTATCTATGCAAGTATTTACTACTTCATTGTTCTTGCACTATTCTTATTGAGTAGTATTGGAATGGCTTTTTATTCTTTCTTTCCCAAACATGAGCTATTTCCTAGTATTTTTAAAGTTAAGAGCAATATGATTAACTCCCCATGTTTTATCAAACTCAAATATACCATTTTCACATTTTATATCACTTGCTTCATTCTCAACATCTCTGGTGCATCCGAGGTATTATCATGACAAAGAGAATAATTTGATAGAACTATTATTTTGATCCGTTTTCTACATTCAGATCTACCCATGAAAATGTGAATGTGTTAAAAAAACAAAGTTAATACATGATAACTTCTACCACATAATTAAAGATAAAATAACCACCCCTTCTTTTTAATGGTTTCACTTTATCGAACCTCCGGATCAGTTTATACAGGCATAAGAACTGGAGAAAAATACTCCATTATACAATACATTATATATGTCTATTTAGGACATAACTGGTAACAGTCACCCTGTTTCCATGCTGCCCTTAGTATGCAGAAATGTCCCAAACAATGTTGTTCAATGGCCTTGCAGGACATCTAAATCAGGAAGAGATATCTGTTGCATTTTAATATAAAATGCATCATTGTCAAAAAGCAGTTCAGGACGTGCAGCCTCTTTTTCATTTCATTCCCTTCTGCTTTGAAGAACAGTAGTTCAACAATAACTGTTACCACTTAATCTCCCCTGAGAGGATCAGCATGTGGTGTTAAGGAATGGATCCTTCTGGAACTCATAGTTTAGTAGATCTATACTGGTGCCTTACACTCTCAACTGAGATATGAGTCCTTTTCTTACAAAGGTTAAGAAAAGACAAGAAGCTTTAAGCTCTTCAAAAGCTTAAAGACCAGGCAACTAATTATTTTTAGTTACGTGTTCCTAGGCTGCAGCAAACTAGAAAAATCAAAGCCAAAACCAGAAAGTTCTTTGTTAAAAAACCAAGCCATTTTTATAAAAGTAGCCTCCACAAAGAGGAGGGAAAAAAGTAACAACCAACCACACAGTTATACTCTGCTTAAAAGCTGCAGGACAAGATGTAGCAACCACTTTGAAAACATGAACTTTCAAACACAAGATGAATCCTTGCTTGTAAGTACATAGCGCAGTCTGAAATTTGATGCTACTAAACCATAGAAAGTAAACACTTGCTAGTATGATTATCAGCATAATAACTACAACCATAATGGTAGTAATAGCATTGACACTTATGGTTCCTTCCTTTAAGAAAATGTCCCAGAGACTGACTTTCAAAGTACAAAGAAGTAAAAAAGAAAAATTCACATTCTGAAAATATTTTTTTTAATCACAAACCACATTCTAAGGCATTAACTTTGTTACCATAACACACATTTGTAACGCACAAGCATGCCTGAAACATAAATTTAGCTCTTCCTACAATGAGCTGAACACCCAGCTTTGCTTTTTACAGTGTTTCACAGAAAAGCAGTATAGATCCTATAAAATCTATAAGTTAACAACATTGACAAAAAACAATTATTGAAAATCTTTCAGTCCTCCAAATAGTATTTTAAAGTGCCCCTCCCTGTATGTGTCCTAGATACCACAGGTGCTAAGAACAGGGCAAAAAGAGAAGTCAGATATGCTGCAAATTTGTTTTCCTGGTTAGTCATACTGGAAAATAAGATTCAATATCACCATTTCTTCATATTTTCACTTTTTTTTTAAAAGCAGTGGACCTTAATATATTTCTGTGTTTTCAGCTTAAGCGGTGATCTAAAATTCAAGTATTCTAAGATCGAAAAAGCGAAAAAATCCTCTTCCTCAAGAGGACTGTTTCCCCCAGTTATGTTGTGGTTAATTTTAGGGTTTTGGAGTAGGTCAGTTTCCAGAGAATTTAAGTGATGCCCATTATAACAAAGAATGTATTTACCCTATAGAAGCTTTCATCCTTTAGCCAAAGGTAGCTTAGATATTATCAGGCATCTCTGATCAGTCACACAGATCAGTCACCCTCAGAAGTCAAGCCTTGTTGAAAATGCAAAAGAACTGTTCTCAATAACCACAAAACCTTTCAATTTCTGGCCTGAGCTCTCACCAGCTACTTTGAACTTGAGAAAGATATCAGCAGAGTCATCATATGACTCTTGCTGTTACTGCATTACAAAATAATTACAGTACATTTTTTCATTTTAAGGCATGCAAATTGTGTTTATTCTCAGAACCTCAGCATACTAATATTGGCTCTCCTAATAAACAGAAAACTGCAAAAAAATCTTACTTGCCTAACTTCCAACTTATATGACACATCAGAAGCCTGAAAGTCTTCGTCAAGGTACCACTGTTTTTCACTCTGCATTTATCATGGGGCTTCTAAATAAAAGAATGTGGGCTACAGGAGATAGAATTTTTCCTTAAAATTCAAAATCTTGCATACATTTCTACTTTCTAAGCTCATAATTCTACAAACTCACCATCATCAGAAATCCTGACCAAAACTGAAAGTGCTTAAGTTTCAAATCAGATTAACATATTACAATACAAAAACTTAATTCTCTCAAACAGTGTAAGATACATAAGGTGCTATTTCATAATATTATCTCTCCTTTCAATTGTGGGATGAATATTTTCAAAGCTTTCAAACCGTTTTCTCAGTATTTAAGTTGGGCTGTATTTTAATCTACACCACAACAAGCAAATGACCTACAATGTCATCAATTGCAATGACTAGACACAGCTCCACAAATTTCATGGGACACCAAAAGATTCAATTTTGAGACTTTAAATGCTATTACTCTAGATTTATATTTTTAAAACAAATTAAATATCCCTTCAGAATACTTTTTTTCTTTCTCCTCTTCTTTGTCTCACCTAATTTTAGAACTCTTCAGGCCCAGTTTTACTTGACCTATCAACATACAATTTACAAACATTCAACTGAAACGAATGAATGTTTAGTTTTCACAGAATGAAATATCCACTTACAGCATCTTGGTCTTAATCCAACATGCTCCATGTAAACATACCCTCTAAAGCTGTTTATGCATGAACAGCTGATGCAACTGAAAACTGTCAATCAGAAGATGATCTGCATGCATACATAAATCTATCTAGCTTTTTTCCAGCCCCAAGGATTCACGGGTTTCAAAGCTGAACAAGTATACGAAAGATCTGTCTTATGGGTATTTCACTGTTATAGGCCTCAAAAGGTAAGTCACAGAACTATTCATTGCTTACATAAGGGCATTTAAGTATGAAGAACTACACTAATCCTCCTGTACAACCTAAATTTTATTCTACTTCTGCTGATCATGATTTTTCATGTCAAAATATTAACCATATTTCCAGCAAAACAGTATCACTAAAAATAAGCTATTTAATCTGCAAATACACTTGGCACTTACAGTATTTTGATTAGCAAAAAATGGAAGAACTTCCTTAAACATCAATTTTAAGAATGGCCAGTGACTTTCAAAGATGTTCAAAGATCCTGTCCTCAGTTCTTGAGAAATCTTACAGTAACTGCACATAAGTATGTGATAAGGCATAACGAACTCTTAGCTATTAATTTGTTATGCTTTTTCAGATGAATCCACAACATTTCTTTAAAAGAAAGTTAATGAATGATTGAAATACTATGTCACCAAACAGGTGCCCTATATCTGTTGGCAAGTGAGGGGCACTAAACGGTGTAATAACAAAAAAGACAAGACCAAAAGCAGTACATTTAGTTAGCATCTTTAAAAGCAAACCCTTTTTTTTTTTTTTTTTTTTTTTTTTTTTTTTTTTTTTGTGTGTAAAGCTTTGAAAACAATATTTCCATTCAGGGAAACTGTTTTCTTCCTGGACAGTTGCAAAAGAGCTTCAAAGGGCAAAGAAAGATTTCAGAATTCCACAGATTCTTAAATATTATACTAAGGTTAGAATGACATCATTCTGGGGCTACAGAGAACGGAATAGAAACAGAAATCAGATCAAGAACACAGAAGATTTTCCCTTCTAAAAGCCCTTGAAAATAAGATCACCTGTATGCATCGTCTTCTTTCAAGTCTCATATCATCCTGCGGGGGTGTGGGGGGCAGGGAGGGTCCAGCAGCAAACAACACTGCAAAATGAAGAAAAAAAGTAGATGTAAATACAAACTAGTAAGATACCTAAAAATTGTAAACTTCTATTCTACTAGATCCACATAGTGCTTACTTCAGCCCTGGGTCTCAGGTATAACCACACAGCTAAACCAAGGAAGATCTAATGGAAAGTGAAGGTTTCCAATAGTAAAAGTAGAGACAGACATTACAAAGACTATCATCCACTGACATCTATTGCTAGGGGAAAAAAAAAAATCTAACTATTGAAATTTCAAGGATTAACTTAAATTTCAACTGGTCATTGAACAATTCTGAAAGCTAAGGTCATTCAAAAAAAGCTCTTCTCAAACCTGCAAAAGTGAAATTATTGATAGTTACCTGTCTTTGCAAAACCCTTAAATATGTGAATTTTTTCAGAAACTCAGGACAGTATTTCTAAAACACAACTGAAATTCTGTAGGATCTTAGCAAATCGACAAAATACAGAACTAAAAGTGCACATAAATCCATAAATGTACAAGTCCATTTTTTCCTCATATCTCATATGGAATTGGATTAGGTTCATTAATTAAAAAGAATGGTGGGATTATGCCAAAAAAAAAAACCAAACAAAAAACCAAACAAAAAACCCCACGCAACAAAAACCCACAGAACACCCAACAACTAACCAACCCCTGGTCAAAGTATTTCAAGTATTTGCTTTTCACTTGTTCTCCAATGAGAATTTTAGAGAACCTCTGCAAATTACCTAACAGCTCAAATTATAGTCTAGATTATTACTATTTAAACACCTCCTGCCTGATACATGTAACTCCAAGAAAGTGTGCCTAGCTTTTCACATACTGAAATTTTAGCAGAAAACATTGCAGTTCACTCTATTTCTTCATCAACAATGACTGTTTAAGTACTGCATATACCCTAAGCCCAGTCAGCCTTTCTGCCATCACACTGGCTTCTTCCTTGTGCCACAGAAATGTCACACACACACACACAAACAAAAGGGAGTGGTGGGAAGACACGGAAGAATTACTTCTGTGATACATGCAGGAGTATATGTTGCAGTGGTTCTATTGTTATTTTACGAGCAGGTGAATTCTTGCTGTCATGCCTCCAAAAGATGGAGGGGGCAAACAAAAACTGTCCATCCCACATCATGAATCAACAGCCTTAGTTTTTTCACAGCTGAAGTTCCACACAGACCTAGAATGTCACTGCCACATTCACAGTATCCATGAACTTGGATAAGGCTGGTAAGTACTGCATAAGGCTACAGAAGATCCTACTAACTAGGCACTCTCGTGCCTAAATCACTTTAATTTGGATAAAAGATTCAGTCTGGTACGTATTCTAGATGTATACATAGCACAGACAGACAGTGTCTTCCACTGAGCCAAGTCACACTAAACTCAATAGAGACAGTCACTTGTGTTCAAGAACAAGAAAAAAAGAAGGAAGAGGAAACTCTTCTCTTCTTTACGCTAAATAGTCCCTGGATTTAAACAAACAATAGAAGTCCTAGAGCACCAGGTGTGTCCAGCCGACATGGGTATCTTAAGGCTACAGAGGTATGGTCCCATTTTTGAAAGTTCTCTCTGGCAAAGATACTGCAATTATTAAAGGAAAAAAAAAAAAGTACCTAGCGACACTAAGATTATAGAAAACCTTTTCCAGTAGTAGCTACAAGGACTGAAGGCATCACTCTTTTATCTTTACCACCCTGTAGTTCAAATACAACAAGGATCACCTCTCACTTGCATCAGTAGAAGGCCAGTTTCAATACTAAGCCAGCTTAGTTCAAACTATCTACAAACACAGTCTGAGCAAAGCTAGCTGATTTTCAGCCAAAATAGACTGTAGAGCATGCATACATTGTCTTCTGCCAGTTCTACAATGGGAATGGTATGCTCCAAAAGTTGCACATTAGCACATCTCCAGTGCTTTACAACAGCCTAATATTGTATCAAACCGACTGCAACACTAGCAACGTAGAGCACTGATCTGGGTAACAGACTGCCAACTCTATCCCAAACCTTAAGAAGAGGAAATCGGTGGATAAGAACCTACTATCCAATAAACACAGACTACACAACTTGAAATCACACATCTCATTTTGTAAAAGCAGTAAAGCAACTTGTTAAATATGGGAAGCTATGCTTTTTGCTGACTGGAAATTAATCTATAATATTATAATACCAACTCTGAAAACGTATTTATCTTGCAAAGAATTCACAAAGGTATAAGAAAGGAGAAATCGAACTGGAAAGGTAACTAACACACACAGACCTGAATTATTTTAGAATTTAGATGATGTTAGAGCTACTGGCAATAAGGAAGAGTTGCTGATGTATCTATAAAGTCATTAACAGTTTATTAACAGGGAATCAATACATCCACCCACTTCACAGCTAAGCAGCAAAACGCATCCATCACAAACCAATGCATTTCCTCAGTCTCCTTACAGCTGTCCAACAATTGCGTTCTGAAGAACTGGACAATTAGCATGGAATTAAGACCTGGAGTAGAAAGGCAGGTGTCTATTGCAGCACTGTATTCTAAGAAGGGATCCACAAAGTAAAAAGTAATTCTAAAACATTATCGGAGAACAAAGACAATGAGTTTCTGTGATGGTAACAGTATCCCCCCCACACACACACACGACGTAAAAGGGTAACATTTTAAACTTTTTTTTTTAAATATGTACAACCAAATCACATATAATAGCTGCAGGAGCAACACGTTAAACTCAATAATTGAGTGTCTTCTGTTATGCCTCTGCATTGCCAAGTTACTAAAACCAAAAAGCCTTTTACACAGCCTCCACAAGGGCTTCCTAGTGTAGATAATAAGTTGATGATAAGAGGAGGCAAGAACAAATCCCACTCATCACACAGTCTATAAGATCATTAGTAGAAGAATCCCCTTGGTAATAACATTTACTGGGCTTCAAGAACCCAGTTTGATCTACTTACTGGTACAGAACAGAAGTAAATTGGAAATATAGGAGTAGAGGGAGGAAGAGATGACAAGAAAGGTGTTACAAAGCAAATTATTTAAAGTGGTACAGCAAACAAAAGAATAAAAGCTGAAGTCTTTCATTTAAACAAAGAGAGCAGTTCTTGGAAATCAACTATGTATGAAGCTACCATGTTAAAACTTTACTTCATGCTTTTATTTCCTATTTTAATTGCTGTTGCTTTCTACTCTTCATCTTTCCTACCCACACAATGCTCCTCTGATCTCCTCAAAACACAGATAATGGGATTACCTATCCAAAGCCACTCCACATTCATGAATAATTTCAAGTGTAGAGTTCAGCTTTACTACAAAATGTTAAATAAGTGAAAGATGCTGAGCACATTTTACCTCCTGTTATACTCCACTATATTATAAAGATGGTGACTGTGAAAAACATAAAACTGCCATGTGTCTCTGACTTTTCCTTGCTTTATATATATACTTTATAGATATACTATATATATATGTACTTCTCCATAAGTATATATGAAGAAAAAAAAAATATATATATATGAAGAATTCTTTCCATGACAAATTTAAATAAGAGTTTTTAGAATATCAACAACAGCACACCCAAGGGCTTGAATTAAAAGAAAAGTCTGCTGGGGAAGGTTTTATTTTTTGGATTGTACTAATTGAAACACTTCGTATATAGATTTATTTTCCGTATCCAGTGTCACTGTATTACAAGATTCAATACCGCACCTTTTGTAAAAAATTGAAAGATTTTGCAAACTAATCACAACAAAGTTTTGGAAGTTTTTCCTCTGCAAAAATGTTATTTTGTAATTTCTAAAGTCATACTCATGAAGTACCAGAGAAATCTCTGCATATCTCATGACTGCACACACTGCTGTCAGAGATGAACATAATTCAGGTCACTGACCTTCGGTGAATGCAGGCAGGCCTGTTGCTAGCAACATAAAATATAAATACATACTCAGGAGCAAAAATATTTATTTATTTATTCAGTAGGAAAACTACCCTGAGGTATATACACCATTAAATTTAGATTATTAACATACTGGAATATAATGGATCTAGATGTATATAAATCTATACAATAGCAATGTCTTAAGCTGTTGCTATTCTGCATCTCAACAGCCTACTCTTGAAATTACACATGGGCAACCAATGATGTTGCTTGACATAAGACATACAGGGCAAAAGATTCACCAAATATACCAGATTTGGTGTGTTATTTAAAATACTGCATAATAAAATGTGAAATACAACCAATGCTACTTGAATTTTAAATAAATCAATATCAGTCTCTCATAGGGTGCTAGCAATTGTCAACATGCAGGACTAGCTCCCAGAGAGACGCAATTGAGGAATTCCAAAGTCATTGTTTTTACAGCACATAGTGCATACGGTGTGTTTGTTACTAGGTAAAATCCCAAGAGCTGAGATGTACAAATTAACATACATCTGAAAACCAAACACATACACACATATTTACTGCTTCTCTTTACTTAGGAACGATAGATGTGATGTTATATATAAGAAATAATTCACAAGAATGAAAACAAAAAAAAAAACCACAAACATCAGACTACTTTGTATATGCAACGTACAAAGCAGAACTCAGTACAATATCTCAGGGTCACGCACAAAATCACATACATAAAATAAAAAGCATATATGGTTTCAGCATGAAAACCCAATACGTTTCTCCACTTCCATGGACTCCTGCATGTTTCTATACCTGATAGCATGTTTCTGTACTTGATAGCTAATATACTGAGTACTAAGCAAAATACAAGTAATTCGTGATCAGCATCATATTTAGCATGTTCCCAAAGAAGTCACAGATCCCTGTCTCCAGGTTTAAGTGCTTTGGTATGATGGAAAACCTATTACCTGAATGTTTTCACTGTAATAGCCAGCAACCACATTAAGACTATCTTTAGGTTTTAAAATTCATAACTGAATAAGAGAATATAATATACTTTTCTTCACTTTAGTTTGCATATTCAATACAACTACGAGCACAGCCACTTTCGTATGTGTCAGTCTACCCCATGCTTAAGAAAGGAAATGTTAAAATTTTCAAAGAAGGCATTTTTGTACAGGACTGGTTTTCAAGTTAGGGTGAAAAGACAACAACTATCAAAACGGAGTTTATACTAGACTTCACCAATACACCATTCATCCTAAGAGCTTTGTACTCCCAATGAGTTTTAAATGCACACTGCTAAACTAGAAGACTATGCTAGTTTCTAGATCAATATTTGTGAGACACTTAAAAAACAATTGCCTCTAAAACAAAACACACTATCATTTTTCTTGTATACCGTAGAAATATTTTCAGTGTTCCAAAAAGCACTAGTTCCTCTAAAAAGAAAATACTGTGAATGACTAGTTTCACTCTTATGCTAAATTTACAACATGTGATGCAAGAACCCATCTTTTAAGTGTGAAAGCATGTACAAGCAGCTTTACTGGAATCACAAAGTTTCTCACCCAAATTCAAACCTGGCAGAACTACAGTTGCAGTTAAGCAAGAATTTCTTTTCAGCAGCAGTACTGCTTAAGCAGCCTGTGTCCTTTCCACCACTACCTGCTTGGCTGAGATAGTGCTACTATTACAGGGTCACTCAGCAAACTCTGCACTGGGGAACTGACACAGGTGGAAAAACGAGGAATAGGAGAGAGAAAAAAAAAAAAGATGACTATTTTTTAATCCCATATCAGTTCTCAAATCTGGTCTACTACAGATGCACAGCAGCCTGGCAGCAGGAACAAACAGCTGGGACAAAAAGGGGCTTAGGCCAGTATTGGTGTCAAAATACTAAACATCGAAGAGCACCCCATTTTATCGTAGGACCTACAATGGTATAACACCAGTATTAATTCAGTAATACTTCAGAGTGCAATCTGAATCTCTGAAATTTCAGATTTGTAACATACAATTTTTTAAACCTATCCTTTTTATGAAAGACATGCCTAACTTCTAAAAAACGTACTGCTTTCCTTGTATACGAAGGAACTGAACAGTGTAAAACTTGTACTTGACCCATACGGCCAGACAACTAGGGATTTGTTTTTTAAATATTTATTTGTTCATGTGAACTCCAGAATAAAGCCTATGGTTTTAGGAAGAACTAAACTGACATAATTTAGGAGGAGAAAAAAGAAAATAAAAAGAGAGAGAAATAAACCCCACATTTATGCTAATATAAAAGTTCAAATACTTCAGATATTTTAGATAATTTGCATATGCTTCTTTTCTTTCTCAATGACTAAAAATATTAATTTTAGAAACACAAACTTAAAATATTTTTCGGTATACTGACCATATAAGGAACCACAAATCAGAGTCGGGAGTGGTTATTTTTTCCGCCCTCTTAATAGTGTCAAGCAAAACAGATGTGGTTACGTTTTAACTGTTTTAGAACAGCAAAGTCACACCACTGTATTTACATTCCCCTCCCTCATCCAAAAGAGGCAAAAAGATGCTACAGCAGGAGTTGCCCATCTCCTGCAATATCAGCTAAAAGATTCACAACTGCTGGATGGCACTGAACTCTCACAACCAAGCACTTCCTTTTGTACTGTTTAATGGCTTCACTGAGTATAAATGTGATTACTAAGGAGTCCCATTTATGTGATTCTTGAAAATAATTACACCTCAAATTCACATCAGCATGAAGACAACAGAATTCCAGGAAGAGGAAGGATATTTATGAAATCCAGATATTTTTGAATTATTTCTATGTTATCTTACAAAAACAGATGTATGTAACCATCTAATTCTTTTTCATGTTAATACATGCACCATACCTATGACTTCCTTAAAAAGTGACATTCGATAAGTAACTATTTAATTATTATTGTTTTTAATAAATAGAGCCTTTTAGTTGACATGTTAAACATGAACTAAACAGTAGCATGTAAATAAAGTCACATTTCAAAGCAGAATATCCATGAGGGCTGTAAACTAGTTTATCCAGAGTAATTTGCTCTCACAGTTGTGAAATGCTTTTCAGAGCTGAGATTTCTCTATAGATGTCCTCAAAAAGACTGATCATTTCATTTACAGAAACTGTTTCTGTTCTGTGTGGTTGGGAAAAGAACTTTAAAAATGCAAAGCAAAACATATGCCACTATATATTTGCATTCATCAGTTCAGAACTTTAGACCTAGAAAGTCTCAAGAGTATAACCTTCCTACTTCTCCCTCATTTTTTTCAGCCATAAAGCAAGCAAGCAAACAAAGAATTAAAGGAACACCTAAAATTTCCACAGAAAAAGGCCAAACATCACTCAATTTACAAGTCTTTACTACAATCGTGATATTACTACAGCTTACTATTTTTCCAATTTAGTGTCACTAGCTACTACTTCACTAGCTACTACTGTTGTGCCCTTTATTTACAAAACAGACCCTCTACTTCTCAGAGACCTGGCAAAAGAGGGTACTCAGATGCAGCTATTTCAATGTTTTAAATCCTAGCCTAGCATCGGGACAGCACTTGTAGTGCTCTCCAGACAAGCAACGTGTATCGAAATCCTTTTACCTCTCAAAAACTACAAGAGCTCAGACTCACATGCTACATACATATGGATACACATACACACCAGATATATATGGGAGGTAAGGCCAGTTATTTTTCCCTGCAAATACAGACTATTTTCACTGCAGTGCCTTTATAGTGATGAAAACATATGATCTTATTTTTCAACAGGCAAAGACAACGCTTTCTGTTCAAAAGTTCGCTAAAACAGCTATTAAAAAAAAAGGCATTCCAAGAAATGTAAAAAAAATAAAAAGGGCATGTGAATGTACAGAATTTTCACAGCTACCAGGGTTTTAAACAAAATATTATCACACATTGAAGACTTCAGCTTTCTGAGTGACCCATCCTTATCAAATTCAGACATTACTAGGTTTTTACATCATTACTGTTTCCTTGTTTTAGCTGTTTGCTTTTTCTTTTCCCCTTTTAATTCTGCCCTGAAGCATGATAAATTCCATTATCATGCTGCAACATACATGTAACAGGAACCAGAAATGAATAAACTCATAGGTTATCATCATGTTTCAGTAAATATTAGTCTAACAGAATTGATCAAAACCAGAGAGAATGTAAAATCTTACTCAGACTACAACAAAGTCCTTTACAAAAACACTTTATATACTTACATGCATCCCTGGGAAATGATCTGTAAAGCTGCAATCATACGTCTAAATGAAATAAGACTACTTCTCCATTTCAATTTTGGCAGCAGATAGTTCCAACATTACTTTCAAAAATGATCTGAAGTTATATATTTCAAGTACCTTTATAACAACCTAGATGTTCATTGCCCTGATACAGTAGTACCTTTAATCTTCAAGGCTCCCAAAACATTTCAATACATGGAGACAAGCACACCTATAGTCTTCCAAATTAAAAAAGAAAACAAAACAACCAACCACGCACAACTGTAAACTGCTGGCTAGCTCTGTAAATAGATGGTGCTTATAAATAAGACTTCAAGTAAGTGGGTTGTTTCAGCCATACATTGGTTTGTGTGCCTTTTTAAACACTTTTTAACCTTTCTAAACACACCATGGACTAACTGCTGTTTAATTGATTCCCATATGACAGCTCCCATCGATAACTGCAATGCCACAATTTACCTCTACCTTTCATTATTCAGGACATTTAGACTGGATAGGCATACACATAGCTAGGTACTCTCTGGTCGTATGCTAACCATATGCCTGGGTCTTAAACCAGACTTCACCCCATAAATCCCCATACCTTGTGCCAAAGCAGGTATACTTCTAATATGAAAAGTGATAATGGAGAATTACTGCTGATATCCTTTCCACTTTAACATGATAAATCAGATTTAACTGCCCAAGCTTCAGTTTAGGCTGAAAAACTGAAGGTTGTCTACTTCCACCTTGTATCCAGAGAAACTAAATGAAAATATTTGGTTCTCAAATACCAGAATTTTCCTTAATGCACCTATCACACTTAACCCACTTAAATGGGTTTTTCTGGGGACACTTGTTTAGAGATGTTTCTGAGCCACTGCATCTAAAAGGAGCAGAAAAAAAATGAAGAAATTTCTTCAGTAACAAATACATATTTTTATCATCCTAGAAATCTTGCAGAACTCAATGTAAACCTTCTCTAAAAAAAAAAATAAATTAAAAACCTCTAGCCCTTATAAATCAATCAACAAGCTAGCCACATAATATTTCCAACAAGACTTCAGCCACAACATCAGTCTGATGGTAAACTCACCAATCACTAGGAAAAAATATTAACATTACTATATCTAGCACACAATCATTTAAGAAGCCTGCCACGGAGGATGGCCTCAGCTCTAAGCTTTCTCCTTTTTTTTCCTCCCTCAGGGAAATAGACAAGACACAGTCTGTCTTATCATCAGGTGATGATTTTTATGCAGGACAAGTTCATAGGCTTCACATTTATATTAAATAGTCAAACTCAGAACTTCAGAAACAGGGTACACACTGACTCTCCAGAAAGGCGAGGAGAAGAGACTGATTTAGCAGGCTGTGAGCAGCAACTAAAGCAATTTTGGCTCACAAACAGCTGTTCCTAAAAGCAACTCCAGACACACTCTCCAAAGTGGAAGGATATCCTTATTCTCTATTTGCACAACTCAAAGTCCCAGGGCATTATTTCTCTTTTTCTACATATCCCAAGCATAATACTAAAATGGAATATGGAACAGCCATCCAAGTGTAGTAAATAGGGACATAACCACAACTTAAGTTTGCTCATAGAACTCAGATTTGCCTTTTAATTAGGTCTATCAATGTTAAAAGGCACTTGAAGGGAATTTTAGGATTACTTCTAGGATTTTAGGACACTGAAAAAGTAACTGGGACCCTAAACTCACAGACAGGAAAAAGAAGTTACAAGTTGTTTAAAGAAAAAGAGAAGGAACTCCTTATTTCCAAAACTATGTATACCACAACCGCTCTTCCACATCTTTTTAACCTGGAAGCCAAAAACCAGCTTTCGCCAGACATGTCAGTACAGAAACACCATGTTTAAAAATCTTGTCCAACATGCTTTCAAACAGCAGTTCATACGAAGTTCAATAGCTTTGAAAATTGACAGTGGTCAAGTTCAGGTTCCATGACAACCAGATGCATTCAAAATTGATGGTGAATAATTTGAGTTATTTCATTAAAGTAAGAATTCTCAGGCTGCAGTTCCCCAAAAGCCAAAGCTGATTTAGACTTGGCTGCTGTCTTCCCAGCCACACCCCTCCTTGCCCTTAACCACTCCATACAGACATCTCTTGCACCACGTCTGGCACCTGCCCCAGTCTCGCTGAGTCAGTTCTGCAATTTAGCATGATGTAAAATATTCACCTTTTTTTGATCAGTTTTCTGCTGACTCTGCACAGCTCAAGAGCCCGAGTCTGACTTTCAGGTTAAAAATCCACACAGTAAATAAGAACCTAATTTTCTTTAGCTTATGCATACAGTTAACACATTTATATTCTACCTACTACTACTCAATTGCAGAAAACTTTATTTGCATTTTTGTGCAGTCTTTGATGTTCTGGACCTTTGAAACTGACAGGTCCTAGGTCAGGGCCAGGAGTCTAAATCCTGATGCTGGAAGTGAGGCAGCCATGCTCTAGGGCTTTGCTGGGGTAATAAACAGGGCATTCTGCTCATGGAGGGAGAACCTCATTGCATTAGGCGTTGTGTGACACAATAACATGTTAATCCTCACCTAAAAAGCTCACTAGGACAACACACCACGTTTGTCCACAGAAAGACAAAAGCAGAGAGCTCACAAACTTTAGCTATCTGTAGTAATGTTTGGTGTACAGGCTAAGAATACAGTGCAAGAGAAGTAAAGAGCAACGTAGCTATGTTTCCAATAGTTCTTGCCAAACTGCCACAGAGCACTTTGAAGACCACAGCTAACATCTGGTTCGATATCGATAGTAATAGACCCCACCTCTACTTCAAGAACACAAGTGACATGTTTACAGGCTTTTCTATATATAGTTTGTGTCTGTCATAATAGTCTACATAAATAAATCTGAAGAAATAAATTTAATCAGGCACGCCAACTACAACTTTCTCTGATGTTGGAAAGCAAAATGAACAAAAAAAGACTTTTCACCACAGTAAAATCCAGATTACCATTCTGCTCTCACTGTCCCAGCCTAAGTATATAGAGAGACTTCCACGGTATGCTTTAAGTCCTAATTCAGGCTTAGGTTGATCAATGTAACAGTAGTAGAGAAACTGAATTCTAAAGCAAAAATAATTTTATTTTGGATTACTGCAGCAATCACATAGGGAACATTATTTCTATTATCTTTAGATCCCAATTTAGAGGAGCAAAGGAAAGGCACTGTTTTCAAAATTCAAGACACCTCTAGCATAAGCAAAATACCATCTATTTCTTAGGAATTGCACTTACTGTATACACTCAAATATATTTCACAAAATATCATGGGGTATTTGTATTTCAACATATGAATTAACAAATGCAAAGACACACAATTTATCAGATTGAACTTAATTTCACTATAAAAAAATTAGTGTTAAAGCCCCTGAACAAATAACTGAAGAGTGAGTAGACGATAACCCCACTGATACAAAGTATTCTATGTTCCAGCTATACTCTCCCACACCCTCTCCACTTTATTTGCATATCATTCCTAACTTGGTTGTGCTACATTTCCATAATTCACATAATATCTTTCCACTGCGAAAATGAAACATTATCCAGGATCCATTTCCTGTAAAATGTGTAAGCACTGACTAAATCCCAGAAAGTTTCTTCTTCCTCTTCCCTCATGGGTAAGACCACTAATCACTGGATTGAAGAGTCACGTTTCCTTTTCTCTCCTTGTCCCATGATTCTTTGGTTCCTTATTGTACAATAGTACACATTATAAGGGACTCAAGGGGACTCGCCCAGAACATCTGAAAAGCTGGGTGATCTAGGTATTCTCATTGGAATTGAACAACGTGAGTTCAGATTGTCTCGACCTGAAGAACACACTAAACTGCCAGGAAGGACAGCAGTTCCCCTCTGTCCTTCCCAGTTCTCAGGTGCACAGTTGTGCCCCCTTTCTTGGAAAGCTTCAGCATTCACACTGAATATATGGTAAAACAAATCAGCTCATTGACCCAATTAAAAACTGTTCACATCTTTGTCAGGTTCATTTCCTGCCAGTTTAGTAAACTGAACTGGCTCAGCAAATGGTAAGAAAAACTTGAAGCTAGAATAAAAAGGCTAACAGTACCAAAAAAAGATGCTAGCTCAGTTTATGCCACAGAACATAACTTCCCACCAAGCGTATGCCTTCACAAGCTGACCGAACTCAGGGCTACTGCTTATAAGAAAAGAGCAAGTCACAGACACGCTCATCTTCCTGGCACTCTTCCACCTCATGATGAAACAGTTTCGGTAAGCTAAATAGGCAGTAAAGTTTTTACCTTTACTTACATCATTAGGTTTTTGTGCTTAGCTTTCAAGCAGGCCCAACATGGAAAAGTAAAGCAAAAATGCCAACGAAGACAAGCTGCAAGTATGCTTAACCAAGGAAGAAAGCAGACAGACAGTGTCTTGTCATACAATTTAGGCTGCCGTCAAACAGCCATATCATATTCCCCTGCAACATCCAGGTACTAAAGAGGTAGGGGTTGCAATCATGAGGGTTCCAAGTCCATCTGCAGCCCTAGCTTAATTCCAGCCTGTCCTGTAAACCATCTTTCAAGGAGGAAATTATTGTAACTCTTGGATCATGCTCATGAGGCAATCTCCAATGCATATAACATCACAAAGCACTCCAAAACTATGGTAAAGAAAAGTCACCAAAGTAGATGAACAAAAAACGCACAAATGGGTTTTGCCCTTCTTTGTTCCTTGAATGTAGTAAATAAATACATGAATAAAGATTATACATTTTCCTCACATCATTCACTCCAGAACTACAGCCCCAACATTTCCCAGAATATAGATCAGTCAGCTCCAAAAATTTTTAGCAAAACATGAATCATCCTAACATAATATTTTTTAACTTAACATAATTCAACATGGTTTTAAGTTCCATCTGTAGTTCGTTTACCATGGCCTTATTTCCCAGTTAAGGAACCACTGACCTAGAAAACTCTCATTGAAGAAGGAGGTAAATTAACAAACTTCAGTAAATTTTCATATCTTCTAGTGATAAAGTCAAAATACCTTCCTTTTCAGGTTTAAAACGCAGAACTCTTGCTTTATTATCTTGATAGCCTCCATCCCTGCCATTCATCACAATGTCAAAGCAGATCTTGGTATATCCCAAGATACACCAAGATACTACTGCAGAGGTAGCAGGCTGAAAAATTTTGCTGCATTTTAAACAGTATTACAATCTATTAAGAAGAATTTAAACACCCTATTCAAGTCATATATGCATGTGGATGCATGTGCACACACACACACAGAGAAAAGCCAGTACAGACAATGGTACGCATCAACCAACAAAGTCTTTACTGAGGTACATTTATTATCACATTGAATAGAGATTTCATCAAACATTCATGGCAGCTCTGTATCTCTACAAAATATCATTACAGGTAGCTCATTGGACGCTTTAGAATGCTTGTTCTGCCAGATGAAAACATTGTCCTTTCTGCTATAAGTTTAAAGAAAACCAACAACAACAAAAAAAACACAAACAACCCAAACCAACAAATCTGGACAAAAAAGTCCACACCATTAAGCCCAGAACGTACTCATGATAATCTAATATGACCTCCTACACAACTTTTTTAGAATTTCATCCAGTAATTCCTCATCAAGCCTTCATCAATGTACAGAATACCCCACAAAAAGGTCTAATCATTTAAAAGCCTTCAGAGACCAAGAAACCATGATACTCTTTCATCAAGTGGAATGGATCACCAATCACCATTAGAACTGTATTATTATTTTCTGCTTATCAATATAGAAGACAAGGACTTTCCGGTGTCTGTCTTTATGAATCTAACAAGAGGTTGCAGATATCCAGACATAAAGTAACTCAATCCGAATTTGACAGCTAAGAGTTCAAATTCACAATCATGTTTACAACAAGTTACCTTTTGTCAGCTTATCCTCAGTAACTGACCACATACATGCCTACCTACACACACACAGACCACTAGCCCACAACAGTCAAAGACTTTGTTTTCACTCAGACAACAAAAAAAGAAGGTTAAGGATAAGGATGAAGCAGCACATGAATGCTAAAATAATCTAATCATTTGTTTCAACAAAAAAAAGCAAAAACAAAAACCAAAACAAGGGGGGGGGGCTGTTCTGCCCACATTCCTCCCTTTCCCAGTCATCACTGCTCTAGCACTAATTGACCCAAAAGAAAACCAACTTTTTTCAGGTTTGCTTACTGGCATTCTCACACACACAGACAATGCCAAATTATTTGAATAAATATGTCATTTTTTTATGTACTAAAGGTTTTAATGAGCTCAGGACAAGTGTTTTTTAAAATAACTGTGTTATATTACAGTCCTGAACGTGTAGTTCAAGCTTAGTCTGTTAACTTGTGATAATGTTGGTTTGAATCCCTTTTTGAGTACAGTCACTATGGAGATGTATGGAATTCATTTTTCAAAATATTCTCTGATGGCAGTCATAAGACAAAAGTCTAAAAGACATCTCCATCAAGATAAAAGCCCAAGAAAATTCTTGCTAACAGAGGCCTTTCAGATTAATTTTGTCTAACTAGACTTTTATAAGGCTAAAAAGAAAAAGCTGAACCTTTGGGACAGTTTACATGAACTTCACCAATTCCAGCATCCACACACTGGGTATAAACTGATCAATCTAATGCTGAGTTATTTGTCATTTTTTCAAGATGCAGACAATGCACTAAAACTTTGACAAAATTATCAATTTAAGTAATTCTAGGACATGCCAAGATTATACAACTGTTTGATTATTTAATAGTATCTCTGCCAGCATCAGAAGTTGCTCGGTTTCTGACCAGAGTTTGATTTCCTGCAGCATTTTTTTTTTACTGATAAGAATTCCTAAAATGATTTTAATAAGGCAGGTTGCGGGAAGGAAATGAGGACAAATTAAAAAATAAAAAAAAAAAAAAAAAGGCTTTTAAATCCTGACCTTACAGGCCTCCAACCAGTACTCAAGACCACCATGTCTGAGGTATACAGGAAATAAAAAGTCAAGAAAATCTTTAGTGCCCCACTGAAGTCCTTTCAGACTACCAAGAATAGCCCACTAGATGGAAAGAGTCCAAAACAAAGCCACTTTCCCAGAAGATTTTTTCTTAAATTTTCTACTAACATTACTGAACTGGTGTATTTCATGTAACAATGTGCCATGCTCTTTAAGAAAGATCACTGTAAAAAGGTAACCTTTGATACAGACCTGCTCTTTTCCCCATTTTGTGTAAGAGCTCAACAAGAAGGTTTTAAGTGTGATCTGACACATGCCATGGATGATGCCAGCAGATGTATCCTCAGGAAGAATACAACTTTTCTAGACACATCTGCAACTGCAGAGTAACGTATGAAACCACAGGGGCACAGCAAAAGGGATAAGGAAAGCAAGATTCAGAGCTCATACCAGGTACACCAAATAAACCAATTGCAGTCTGAGACTCATCTCTTCAGCCCTTCATACATCCAATTCCCAGCGCAATGCAAAAAGGAGACACTGAATATGACAATGTAGTCAAGATGATCACAACAGAGAACTCTGTCCCAATTCATAACACCATATACTACACTGACATCTTCCTTTACAACATAAGTTAGAAGAAGCAAAGCCACATTTACTGGCTTCAAAACTGGAACTTCCCTCTTCCCAACACTTTTTTTTTTTTTTATGTAAACAAGAAAGTACCACCTTTGGAAATAAGCCAAAACTCCACACTGCTAATCTGAGACTTTACTTGAACTGAACATAAAGGAAACCTAATAGCTTCAGATCTTAAGAGAAAGAGATCTCTATGGAGTTCAGTGGTGCTACACTGAATTTATCTGAGGAAAGATGGATCCCCACACAGATCTAGCAGCCAAAGGCTGCTCTTTCTTTTTTGCTCAGAGAGATTTTTATTCAAAATATTTCAAGTTAGCTTCATACTGGATTTACAGGAATTACTAGAAAGCACATTCTTCATGATGCCTTTGTGTTTAGGAAAGAGCAAGAGACATGCTAACTTGTACAGATTACATCTACCACAGACACTGCCTGAAAACACTAAGCAGCCTTCCTCCCTTTTCTAAAGGGGTCAAGGAGATGGATGACATCCTGAAGGGCAACAAAGAGACAAAGTGGGAAGTCCTGAAATGCAAAATAGTCAACCGAAAGCAAGTTAGGGAAAAAGAGAAACAAGGCTTTATGAAAAGTGCAAAGGATTGCTGAAGAAGGGGATGAGAGGGGGAAAGACAGGCACTAAACATCAAAGTAGCTAAACCATTATTTGTCTAAGGAACCTCAACTACTCCTAGAAACTTTAGCCATAAAAACACCCGTGCACAAAACAAGCATGATGAACAAAGTTTACTGAAGAGTAGACTGGAACAAGACTCAAAGCAGAAGAGATGATGGATGGGATTAAAAAAAAAAAAAAAATCAGACAAGCCTCAAGCCACTGAAGAGATACAGCATTTACAAGTAATACTTCTATTTACTAACCAAGAAGGAATCAACTGAACATTTCCAAAGACAACTATTGTCATTCAGAATAGTGTTTGCCCTATTAGCATGTACATCCTGATAGCAGGCTCCTTGATAACCTCACCTAGAGCAGCTGGCCTAACAAAACAAAAATCTGCAAGCTCAGAGAGTGATGTTTAACTGTGTTCTCATATAAGAACAGAAAAGTAAGATGCTGTCCATCACATTTTGCACGGAGAAAGCATGCCTTACAAGGTACTTAAGGTGCTCCTGCCCTCAGTCCACCCAAAGACTTAGAGAAGCAAAGGAGATGGGCAGAAAAATTCTGTTCCTTTTTTCCTGTTATAAAAAGCAAGTGTATTTTCCAGTCTTCCACATTTTTATTTGAAGTCACTTTGGATTATTAAAATATGGATGATTCAGATACTAAGGAATCAGCACTCCTGTCTACTTTCCCAACTAACAGGTAAATAGTTATCAACAAAATTTAAATAACTTGAACAAAAATATTAGATATCTGAATACATGGAAGTGAAACAACAGCACAATCCCAACAGCTCTGGTCACTTATTTAGGAGGACAAGCAAGCATGGAATTTCCAAAAGAGTTGTTTGTTTGTTTTTTAACATAACTGGTCCAGCTGGTGGTTATGTTAAAACCGGGCTATCAAGAGAAACATTTTTTCATGTCTTCTTTGTACAGCAAAAACAAAAAACCTAAGTATCTATACTCTGCAATTTAGCTTCTGGTACCAATAAACTATGCTCACATCTTATAAAGACAGATGAAAAATAACTTTTATTATAACATTACCTTTAGAAACTTCAGTTCATCTTTCAGTTTGTCCAAACGGGAAAAATACCTATTTTGTGTCCAATATCTGTCTTAAAGCAATATAGAATTCAAGTAAAAATTTCAGAAGTGCATGAGATTGAGAATAAATCTATATATTGTATTGTTTCATGGTAATGTTTGACGGGAAAAAACCCCAGAAAATTAAAAACTTTGCGTTTCTTAAGAAGTTTTAGTCTTTAAAACATGGATATTTTTTCCCCTCAAAAGCATCATTCTTACAGAGGGGAAGAGAAAGTAAGAACAAGTGAGAAAGAACAAGCAGGAGAAAACACTGAGCAAGAGACTGAGCAAGTGACAAAAAAGAGGTGCTTGAGAGATGAAGCACTTGAAAGGACATGGGAGAAAAAGGGCATGAGCAGAAGTTAGAAAATTGTAAAAAAAGAGCAAGTGAGAGTGAGGAATAACTAGAAGAAGAGCACAAGTGAAGAGAGCACAAGAAAACATGCATCAGAATTAAGCAGGAGAGTTAGCGAGAGAACGTTATCAAGTAAGACTCTGGTAGAGTGTGCCAACAATGCACGCAAGCAGGACGGCATCAGAGTGGGAACATTAGTGAGGGAATAAGCATGGAAGTTTGAGATAGCAACCAAAGTATGAGTGGGGGGGAAACAGAGAGAGAGACTGACAGAGGAGTGATTTACTACAGGAGGGGTGGCAAAAATTCCTCAGAATTATGTTCTCCATTAAGTAACAGTGCTATCAGAGCCAGTTAGCCAACCCCTGCCTCTTCTAGGCACCCTGTTCCTGTCCACCCACACAACCCATTCCATTATCTTGTCAAATGTCTGAGCAGCAGCATGGTGTACCAGGTCTGGGAACTGATCTGACTGAAAAGTAACCTGATTCTCCACCCCCACACACACCCAAATGTTATATATATAAAATTATGTATTTCAGCCAACTCAGTTTCCAAGTCTGATTCACTGGTTGGTCTTACAAACAGCTGTGCCAACACAAAGCAGGTGGGAACAAGCAGACAGAATCTGGAGAGAAGGGGAGCTGCTTAAGCTGTAACTGCCTTCAAAGAACTCCTTGTTGCACACTTTGCCTTAGAAAGACTCTTTCAACAATTTCCCTCAAAGTGCTTCAGTGGTTCTACATCTTGCAGCATGAACTTCACATCAGTTTGTTAGTACTTACGCTGTAAAACAAACACATATAATGTCATCAAATTCAATGAGATGTGAAAACAAGGAGTTGTTGCTCTTCATCTTTTTCCTTCTTTTTTATCAGTTATTTCAAATTTAGCATAGGTACAGTTTTGGGGACAGCAAGGTAATTTTCAGTAGCCCCAGAAAAACATATACAGATTTGGGTGGGTGGAAGGAGAAAAGGGTAGAAGGAAAAGGGGAAGAAAAATCAACGTTGCTTGTGTTTTTCTATGAATACTCTGCTCTTTGCTGTGCTGCCCTTCAGCATTCTCTCGGCACTGAAATTATGCACCAGCCTACGGTCTTACCTCATGCTAGAAGATGGAATTGATCTGGATGCTGGATGAAAAAGAGATAATGAAGGCTTCTAAAATTTCCCACAAATTTAAGAAGGTATAGTAGCAGAAGACCAATAGTTTCAAGGTTTACTTATCAGCTTGTGTCAGTTTGCTTCCCTTCACTGCCCCTACTACCAAGCAATGTCTCAAGACACTGTGACAAGTTTGATCAACTGAAACTAGAACACAGATTATTATTGTAGAAGAGTCGCATTTAAGACATTTAGCCAATTTTCCCTCATGAAAGCCAACGAAACCCAAGCACAAAAAAGTGTAGTTTACACAGCCACTATGAGCTTGCACAGGTAACCCACTGTTCCCCGAACTGTTCACTCTCAAGTGGTTGACCCATAAGGTTGAGAACTCAGCCCTACTAGATCAGGTGGAAGAGGCAGGAGCTTCTGTACTAGTAAGAGGAAGATGTTTCAATCATACAAACTAGGCAAATACCATATTTGCCTCAGAAAAAAAAATTATAAACGTCAAAATCACAGACTAAGTTAAGAAATGTTTAAGGCAGGGATGATACACAATTCTGTCTCTTTTACATATTTTGCAACACGATCTTTACTTACCACAGTCGAATGCCATTTTATTCATTGAACAGATGCTTATCATGTACATCAGGAGCATAGCACATGGAAAACAAAGCTATATAGTAAATGCCAGCTATATCATAAATGATACTATTCACTGAAATACTCCATCAGTTCTTCCTGAAACTGAGGTATGTGTATCAAATGGGCCAAGAAATTGCAAGTAAAACATGACTTTTTTTAAACACAAGCAAACTCCCTTTGGGAAAACTGAGTTTGAACTCTAATTCCCCCAAAATTTCGAAAGAAATCCTAAGTTCCTTGAGCAGACCTCTATCTGGATATGCTGAGTCACTCTCCAACCTTAAGAGACTCCTTCTCCGAGTTACATAGCACTCAGAATATAAACTCAAGTGAAATGCAACTGCAAATACACAGCATCCTGCTATTAAGACATAAGATGCTTAAACCCTTAACCTCAGCTCCACCCATTGCGTCACTGTGTAACTTTGGGCAAGTCACTTTACCTTTTCTGCTTTCATTCCCCCTGCTAAAAAGCAGCTTAGTAACATGCATTTATCTCCTGTTAGCAAGGCAAAAACTGCTTTGTGTATGGAAAGCAACATGAAGTTAAGTGCTGCACAAAATGCCAGAATCTCTGAAACCCCTCTTCCCACTGAAAAAACCAGGAACCCAGTGCTTTAGCTAACACTGCCAATAAACATGATACATAAATATTTCTAGGTTTGGTGGGGTCTTTTTCTGTACGCTAGAATCTAATCACTGAAAAACATTTCTCTTCTGCAAAATGCTAAAAGAATCTGTAAGCATTTGCTAGATTCAGGCACTAAAATGTTGCATCTGTGCAAAGGCCTATAAGAAAGTCACAATCCTGAGACTAAGTGCAAGGTCTGGACAGTGCAACTATTAACAACTTGTACATTAAAAAAATTTAAAAAATAATTTGTATTTATGCATCATGAAAGATAGACTGCCAAAAGCAAGAGAAAATTTTCCCATTTTTGTCAGTGTTTGAGTGCTTGACATAGTTTGGGAATTCTTATGGAAATAACTAACAAAGTGAAATGCAACTCTACAGAGGTACTCAAGATTAAAATATAAGGAGACAATGCTTACAACATATGGAATATAATGCATAGCTGTTTCCTCAAATACATAAATAAACTGGCACTTGCAGTTTGGGAGCTCATAGGTTTCAGAATATACATAATGACTAACACATAACTTAGAAATTGTATTCTGAGACCACTGTACGCTTGCTAAAAATTTATCTTGAGCTTCTGCCTCACCTCAAACCACAGATCTCTCAGACTGTTTTGTTTTATGCAAATAAAATTTTGCTTTGACATACAATGATTAAAATCAAGATTTTTTTTTTAAAGTAGCAGTAGTCCGGAGAAAGAGAACGAAAGCAAAGCATGTAAAGAATCCTTTATCAAAAAATACCAAGGGAAAATTTTTCAAATATGGAAGTCCAAAAATTAAACTCTTCATCCCATATTCAAATTCTTATATAGAAATAATTGCATATTCTCCTATTTCAATAAAATTAGTTAAGAACTACAAGACTCAAAACCTTAACAAAAAAGAGTGAGGCTGACAGCATGACAAAACAGTAGTTTAGGTACGTAGGCCTAAGATGACACTTTTGAAGTGAAAAAAAAAAAAGGTCTGATAAAAACATACAAGATGATGAATGACATAGGAAAGGTCAATTAAGTCCCCTCTCCCTCGTAACAAAGTTTGGAAATACACACTAGAGGGCAACAAATGTAAACTAAGGCCAAGGAAATCTTTTTCACAAACAAAAAAATTATTTACTGATCCCAATCCAAACATGTTCCTGATGCAAAATAAAAAAGGAAACTTTTTTTTTTAAGAACTAGAAATTATCGAGTTATCTAGAAAACAAAAAAAAAAATAAAAAGGAGAGACCAACCAAACCCCAAAAACTCCTATGCTTCAGAATATCAGTCTACCACGAACTTGTCAGTACTAGGAAAATGTTTAATAACATGAACTACTCCAATTTGGTGTTTCCTTTATATGAATATTTTTTGAATAAGCATCTATAAAGCTTCTTGAGATTATTTTTTTTCTGCTATTGAATAAAAGCCCCACACCCTACAAATACTAACACCATACACGCACACAAATTGTGGATACAGACTGATCATAGGTCACTGACCATCTCTAATGTTTCCAAACACAAAGCAGCACATGCATGCACTGGCAGAGCTTCCGAAGACCTCTTAAAAATGTCAGTTTGTCACATATGTATGTTCCTTTCCTTCACATACAAAACACTGAGCTGAATGTCCCTGTGTATCACTATATAGATTTTACCCTTACATTTCGCTTCCACTAGAACACTAGCTAAACTGAAGCAGACATATTTTAAAATATCTCCTTGCAATTAGAGATGTCGCATTTTTATAAATTGGGAAGAAGAGAGAATGATTTCAAAACATGATACTTGCTACTTGTGAACTATAGGTAGAACTTATTTTCTCATTTCTTGAAATAACTGGATGCTGGTTAAGAACATCTAGTAGAAAACCAGAATGATACACCTGTTTTATGGAGGTATACAACTATTTCCTTGAATTATAAGAGGAGGGGAAAAGAAGAATTTTTTAAAACTATACTTTAAAACAGAGAACTTGAGATAACACACATAACTTGGCCAACGTGTTTTCCTTGCTTTATTAACTTCTGTAAGAAATTAAACAGAAATATTGTCGCAAAAACTTGTATTTTGTTTTACTGCAATTGCTGGAAGTATGCAAATTAGGTAAAGGGGCAATAGGTATTATCTTCAAATCCACATTTAAAAAGTCTCTCCATTCCTACACAAGAAAAACATTACATAAGTTTCTAGTCCCCAACACATGAAGCAAAGCCAATCCTGATTTAAGAATGACAACAAAAGTTGTTGGTGTTATCATTAACCACTAAGGTAAGGCAGACAAGGACTGGTACTCCAGCAATATGTTTCCACATGTCCAACTGGATTTCTCAAGGTTTCAAAACTAAGCTCATAAAGTTTTAAAATGTCCATGCCGTGAACATGACTCTGGTTAATTTAACTCCACAGAGATACGTAAATGAAGGTTTTGATGGGTAAAAAGACTGAAACTAGACTCATATGGACAAAAGACTGAAACTAGACTCATATGGACACTGTGAACTGCAAATCATGATTGCACGCTGTGTAAAATACACAGGTGAAAATATCCCCAAACAAATCCTACAAAGACAGGAGAGAAACCCTCTTGTAAGGACCATATCAGATATCATTAATTATTTCCATTCACCCCTCCAGATTATTAGTTTTTAGACCTTCCATCATTAAGCTTTCGTACAACAGACTATCAAATTACAGTAACTCACAACCCTTTTTATTTAACAGAAGAAAAAACAAACCACAAACACATACACATTTACACAATGCGGTAACAAAAATGCTACATGGGAGAACATTAGGAATGAATGGGTATGCATCTCAAAGTCATGAAATCTCGATTAAATGGAGAAAGAATGATTTACTTAATGTGGTACAGTACAAAACAAAATGGAAATCAGATCCCAGCTAAGGTCTCTAAGTTGTACAACATCGCAAAATCAAACAATTTTTAACTATGCCCTTATAATACAACCTTCAACTATAGTTTATAACACAGTATCATATATACTCTTTCCACTCAGCCCTCAACATAAATGAATCATTTATGATGCTGTCTATAGTAGACATAGTTCACAGAAGACATTAATTCACTTAGAAACTAAGCTTGAAAAACTCAGCGTGTATTAAAAATAATAAACCATAGGGAAAAGTTTGAGGAGATGTAAGCGTCATTCAAAATGAAGCTGTAGTAACTGCATAGTTAACTGACCTCTCCCCAGAACTGCAAATACTAGTGCTTCTGATTTTGGAGGAAAGTGTAACATAAGTTTGTAGCCTTAGCATATACAGAACTTCAGCAAAAATCTGATTTTAATGGGGAGACATGGACAGATACATGCAATCGTGTACACGTTCAACATCTGCAGTAATGCTCATTTTCCTGCATAGGGCCTGCCATAAAAGTCTCAACTTCTGAAGGCACACTATGACATTGACAGGAAAGTCACCCTAAATATAGGAACACAAAATTGTAAGCTTACGAACATACGATCGTGGTGAAAAATGTACATTCAGCTGTGCTATTCCACAATGATGACCCAATATTTGTAGTATTTATGAATAACTTCTACAGAAAGGGAAACAGCCAAGATCCGCATGCAACAATCATTTATTGTAACATTGACAAAGACATTAATATATTTCAAACACTAACTTGCAATTTTTGGCATACCATTAAATTAATGCCTACTTATCCACAAGTTAGAAAGAATAACAACAAAGAACCCAGAATCAGACATAATCCATGAAAGTTACTGAGCTTCCAAAATCAATCAGATTTTGAAAGAGTGCGTTAGAAACTGATTTGTCTGTAATGGAACACATACCCTATATGTATTTCATGTATAATTCCTATAAAATTGTATTAAAAAAAAAGAATATATATGGTTATATACCTATAAGTAGGAAAAAAATCTGTAGTTACAACTGGACAGACCAGAGATCAGTGTAAGGAAATTCATAGTCTTCAGGAAAATATAGAATTGAGTAACTACTAATACATTAGCTTTCCTATCTGACAATATTTTTTCCTCTTTTTACCCCTTCCTTCAGTTTAAACAGTAGACTGACAGCATGGACACAAAACTATTTCCTCTACAAAGGAAGCAGATATGCTATGCTCTGATTGGCTCATCAGCAACAGGTTCACTGTCAAAGTAAATGAGAAGTTATTAGCAATTTACATAGTTCACAGGAACATAAATTAAGATTTGAGCACATATAGGTAAATACAATTTTGAATTAAAAAAAAAAAATGTTAGCTACCTGTGTTTGAAGCCGGGAAGCCAAAAACCAATGAACAATAGGTTTTCAGGACACTAGAATTTAAAAGTCTCACTGGCAAGTTTGATCTAATAACTAAAATGTATTTAACCATGATTGTGAGAACTAGTCATTCTACGCGTTTGATTTTTTCCAGTAACTCATCAAAATTCACTCTAAATTATTCCAATTATATTTTGAAAGAATAACTCTGCCACCAGTAATCAATTTGTACATTCCCATTCCTCTCTTATTTCACCGTCCAAACAGTTACTAAGAAGAAAGAGGAAACTTTTCAACAGATAGATGTATTAATACATTATTAACTATTCCTTTAACTGACTTAAAACACAGCCTATTTTTATTTGCCTCTGGGGGAAAAGAAAAAGGAGGGGAAAGAAAAATAGAAGGTTTTGGAACTTTATGTAACACATAAATTGAAAGCTTGGTTTCTCACAACTGGAACAAAACTGATACTTAATGGAATTAATTTCACTTTCATTTACCCAGTTTCACTTTCAGATATTTAGTGCTACTAAGACCCTGGAAACTTTGCGAGGAGTATGCTTACAAGTAAGTGCTAGCTTATGTTATTTTAATTACAGAAACATTTTCACTGCTTTTAAGAAATGCTATATTCAGAGCTGAAATTAAACTGATTATGTCTTCACACAAGGTAACTGAAATAGCTTACTATCTAGACTTCAGAGACTGCAGAGTATTTACACTGTATGGACAGAAGCAGAGCTGGCTGGGAACTACCTCCCACACTTCCACTAACCCTTCAGTGGGTATTCTCCCTGTAAATTGTATGGACAGGATATTTCGGAATGAATGAGGATATGATAACGTCACTACCTTTCATATTGAGCCACCCCATCTCTGTCCTTTTCAACTGTGGAAAAACTCGCCTATCCTTTAGGGATTAGGGAGGTGAAGGAAAATAAGAAAAAAAGGGGGGGTAGGGAGGCGGGGAGCAAGAGAGGGGAAAGGAAACCTTATGGAGACAGTGGGACTTAGTCTGTCCCATCACTATGTGCTTTCCAGTCACAGAGGAGCTCCTTTTTTGATCTGTGTTCTCAGACAATTAAGACATAAGTAAGCACCCACAGATACTGGACAAGACACATATATATGAGTACTAGAAGAAATAGAGCTAAACTCCAAATAAAGCTGAAGTACTAGAAACCTATTCTAAAGTAATGAAATACATTTGTACTAGCAAAAGCAGTTGAGTTATTTTTTCAGTCATGCTTGGATAAAACAGAATCAAACCCAGAATTCTGCCTTCCTTCGACATACGGGGAAAAAAGATAACCAGTGGATATCAATTACAAATGGTTACATTAATTGTTACACTCAACTAAGGATTAGGTCAGTGCAATTCTACTGGTACATTGTGTCACCTCAAAGAGAGAGTACTAAATAACCATACATTTTGAATATGTATTTCTGGAAGTAACAATTGTTTCTAATTAGCAAAAGTTTCTCCAGTGTTTTTACACGATCAATCAACTGCAGTTCCCATAACTCTCCTCTTGAAGGACCCACAGAGGTGAGGAAGAAAAAGGAGAGTATTCCCCTTCTCAGAATGTCTTGTTTACTTTTTTCCCCCACTCCTAAGTCTACAAGAAAGGCATGTTCGCTCCGAAAGGCTTTTTTGTATTATTTCAAATAGTCTTAGAGCAAAAAAGAAGTTTCACTGCATAAATGTATCATGTCTTTGAGACTTCTTAAAGTCTGATTAGCAAAAAAGTTATTACATAAATGAAAAAAAAAGATGTTTCTTACCAAACTCTTACTGAAAAAAAGAGATGAAACTGTAAACTTAACAAATAATCTATTGTACTCTGTTATAAAGACAAAAGCAGCAGTTCTCTGTAAATAATCCTATTCTACAACAACAGATCTATTTACTAAAGGATTTCAGAAGTTATACAAGTCTCCCGTGCTCCCATAAAACAGAGATATCAGAAAGTTTTTGACTTCACTTCAGACAATAGTTCTCCACATGGCACTAAAAAGTACCATAGAAAGACTAAACACATACCAGTCTTCAATTCTTACTCAAAAACTTAAGCTGTAACAATAACTTTCAACCTATGGCCTCGTAGCCAGGGCTAAAAACACCTGAAATAAAGAGGTTTTAAGAGGAATGCTGAAAAGAAAATCTAATTATAGCAACAAAATTGCTTCTTTGGTAACAGTACGTTTTAGTCTTCAAATCACCACCCATTTCAGTTCCGATGAAACTGTAAAATGCTACCGTGGCAAATAAAGGTATAGTTTTTCATGCGTTTCATTAACTAGCCTTTTTACATACTACCATATGACCAGGTGCTACAGTTTCAAACATGCTAGAATAACCTAAAAGGGACTTCTTCTCTTTATGTTAAGGTATTGACTGACTCATTTGAACTAAAATGTCAAAAATCTCACAGTAAGTCCACTAAGGCAAAGCCTAATAACAGATTTAACCTAGACACATGCTTCTGCACAAGGCCCTATCAGAATTAAGATTATAAAATGTGACATACATGTTAGCAAGTATGCCCTAATTAAATGTAACCTTAAAAGCTTAGACAAGGCACACAGTTTTTACAAGACACTAGTCACGATTTTCTACTTTGTGTAAACCATCAACCAGTTTGTTAGAAGTCATTTATGGTCATCACATGTTAATTCTGACTCTACGCAAAACCCACATACTTAAAAATTGATAAATTCTTGATGACTACCTCATTATTTTACACAAGTAAGAGAATACTACCCATAAATTGACACTGAAATAGAGAACTCTGGGCTGCTATTAGGTAAAATTATCCTTGTTGCGTCTTCTCCGCACTGCCCAACATGGGGGAGGGGATTCCAATGACAAGTTCTAAATCCACCCAAGTATTGATTCAGGAACTGTAACATTGCTGCTAATGCAACAAACTGTCTTTCTTACCTATTTGCCTGGAAACAGTATTAAACTATTGCCATATGTAAATGCATACACAATAACTTAATAGAAGGAACTGCCCTCTTTTCCTGATTTAAGAAGACCATGCTCTTTATTCAATTTTGAACAAGATACACTTGCTTTACTCAAAGACTATTAAAAAACCACAAACTAAACTTGATAAGCTTCATAAACTTTGACAGAATTTTTAATTCACAGCAGAAAATGTAATTTAACACATCACACGAATTCTACTTCAGACTGGAAATAAAAACACTCTAGTTTAAATAATTCGTATAAGCCAAAAACATGAAGCGTAGCCTACAAAAGTAGTCTACATATAAACACACATCAAGTTCACCAAATACACATAGATAATAGTTAACAAATACTAGCTCATACTCGGAGTTATTTTCAGTGTTATTATTCTAATTCTATAAAGTATAATTAATTTTCCAAAAATATCCAACCTACAGAGGTTGGGGGGAGGAGGGGCTTGGAGAAAAAGAGAAACAAGTTTACCAAAACTTTTTAGGGCTACAGACCAATGAGATAAGTTAAGTTCTGCTTGGGTACAGGCAGATAAATAAATATTGCTACAAACAAAATGTTTGCTTTTTTATCACCAGACATCACTGTCGTATTCTTCAGCTTTACACCATTTTTCTTAAGGAGAGGAGAATGAAATACCAAATAACAAAAGAAGTTGTTAACAACTTCTTATCTAGAGCCCCCCCCATGGCACTATATTCGTGTAAGTATGATTATATATATCTACTGGCCAAAGTTCACAGCACACTCTCATATGGATTAAAACAGTAGGTTGTCAAAAACATGCTTGTTGATTTATTTTGTAGTCAGATATTCTGTCTTTGTTAATTTTAAAGAACAATTAATGTTTATTTCCCCCAATGACTGTAGAGTAATAGGAGAACTAAGCAACAGCAGCAATCTAGACACATGATCAAAGAACCCCTACATAGTCTTTGGACAGACTAAACTGAAAACTTCAAAGCTGACTGAGATTCAAAAATGCACCAATTTCGAAATTTCAAATTACAGTACTTTTAATTGCATTTTCTGATTTTGTGGCGGCGGGAGGGAATGCCACTCCAGAGAAGGAGCAGCCTATGTATCAGATGAGGTCTCCAATTTCTTCAGCAACACAAAGCTCAATCCCTAAAAGACTGCAGCCAGCTATTAAAATATAGAAGCGCCCGTGTGTCCCTGCGCCTATTCCCAACCGCTTCTCCCTCCTCTTCTCCACCCCCCCCCCTCCTCCCCGCCCTGATGACAGTCATCTCACACAGGTACTCCTTCCACATCGGCCTCCAACTTCCCTACCTACCACACCAGTCCCTCACAGGGCGGCGGGGGGGGGGAGGGGAGAGGGGGCAGGGGCACCTAAAAGCCTCCACCACAACAGGTGCCGGCTCAGCTGAAGGTTCAACTCCTGACGCCCTCCTCTCCTTGCCTCCTTCTCCCTTCTCTCTGGCTCCCAGGCCGGGGCGAGACCTCGCACCCGCCCACCGCAGGGCGTTGCGCATAAGAGCCAGAGGATCCAAGCGAGCTCCCTTCCTCCATCGCCGGTCCCGCTGCCCTCGCCGCCGCTCCGCTTCCCAACCCGCGAGCGACAGCCTCTCCCGGACGCCGAGGGGGGAAAAGGGCCGCAGAGGCCGCGGCGCCCGCCGCTGCCCCCCGGCCGTGCCCGGCCCGCTCCGGGAGGGGGCGGCGGTAGGGAGGGCGGGGGAAGAAGGCCAGGTCCAAAGCCTGGTCCGGGTCCCGGCCCTGCCAGCCCCGGCCCGGGGCTCGGCGGGTCCCTGCGCTCTCCCCACCTCCTCTCTCTAAGATGGCAGCGGAGCTGCCCCCTGCGCTGCGCCCCCCTCGACCGCGCCGGGCCGGGAGGTGGCACCAGCTCGTCCCGCTGCGCAGCTCCCCGCCACCGGCTGAGGCGTCTCACTTACCCGTGTGGGGGGCGGCGCGGGCCCTGCGCCTCCGGCCCGGCTTCTCCCGGTTGAGGCCTCCTTCCCTCGGGCGGCGGGCGCAGGCAGGGCGAGGAGCGAACGCTTCCCCCGGCCTCGGCCAGGGGCCCCGGCGCGGCAGCGCCTCCCTCTTGTGCGCTCCGCAGTCCGGCCGCCCCGCCGCGCTCGGGCCCGCACGGCTGGTCGGCGGTGCCGGTGCCGCGCGGGGGGCACCGGCCGCGGGGTCTCTCCGCTGCGCGCCTTCCTCTCTGGGCGGCGAAGAGGAGAGGGAGCGGGGAAGAGAGGGAGGGGGGGGCCCGGCCCGGCCCGGCGGGCGGATCCGCGGCGCTTCCTGGCCGGGCTGGATTTTCTATCGCTCACAAAATGGCGCGCGTTCCAAACCTGCGCAGCGCCCGGCGGCAGCAACGGCAGGGCCCGGCCTCACCTCGGCTCGGCGGCGGTGGCGGCGGCGGCCTGAGCCCCGGCCAGGCAGCGCGGGGACAGCGGCGGGCGGGCGAGCGAGCGAGCGGGCGGGCGGGGGGAGGAGGAGGAGGAGGAGGAGGAGGTGGTAGGAGGAGGGGGTAGGGGGGAAGCGCAGCGCCGTACCGAGCCCCCGGGAACTCCTCGCTCCCTCCCTCTCTCCCCCGCCTGCCAGCCTCTACCTCCTCCCCCTCCCTCCCTCCCCGCCCGCTCCTCCTTCCCTCCCTCTCCCGCCCGCCCTCACCGGCTTTGCCCGGGCGCTGCGCCGCGCCGACCCCGCTCCCTTCCCGCACCGCCACCGCCGCCTCGAGCCTCTCCTCGTCCGCGCGGGACGGGCTTCTCGCGTGTCCCCGCCGGACCCTCGGGGGACAGTTTAGGGGTTTTTTGATTTTTTTTTTTTTTAGGGTGTTCTTTCGTTTTCTTGTGCGACAGCGTCTCTCGGGATGGACGTGGGAAAGAGGAGAGGGGGTAGAAAAATAATAATAATAATAATAAATAATAATTAAAAAAAAGATTCAGGCGGGAAGAGGGTTTTTATTTAAAAAAAAAAAAAAGCGCTAACTGACAAAATGGCGACGGGGCGAGCCTGTTTCTATGGCAACTGTCAATCACGCGGCCCAGCCGCCCCACCCCGGGACGGGCGGGAGACGGCGCTGACGTGGGGAGGGCGGGGACGAGAGCCAGGGGTGAAGGGCGGGCCCCGGTCGCCTGGGCAACCGCTGCCCCCCCCCCCTACCCCGGTCCCCCCCCCCAGGTCTGTGACGGTAGCCGTGTGACCGCGCCGCTGAGGGCCGGGATGGCCCCGGCGCGGCGGGGGCCTTGGGGAGGCGGCGGGGTGGGGCGGTGAGGCCGGTAACGGCGCGGGGGGAGGAGGGGAGCGACTGCCCTTGCCCCCGCCGCACGGCGGACGCCCGGGGGAGGACGGGGGTGGGCGGCCCGCCATCACCGCCGCCCCACCGGGAAACGGCGGCGCCTTCCCCGGCCGGCAGGGGGCGCCGGCAGCGCGGCGGCCGGGCCGGGCCGGGCCGGGTCGGGCGGCGACGGAGGAGGGAGCGGGGCGCGCCTGCCGCCGCGGGCCGGGCCGGGCCAGGCCGAGAAGGCCGGGCCGGCCGCCGTGTGGGGAGGTTTCCCGTCTACCCCCCTCCGCCCTGGGGAGGGCCGCGGGGTTGCTGAAGGCCGCACTGTCACGCGGGAGCAGCGGGGTGATGTGTCCGGGGGACTCGGGCGGGCAGGGGTCCTCTTCACCCTCCCCCTCTAAACCATAAAGATATTCCCCAAAAAAAGAGAAAGGAAAAAAAACAAAACACTAAGAAGTTGCCTCGTCTGGCAGGCGCGGTGTGGGTGAGCTCTGTGAAGGGAGCCCGGGGTTGCAGTAATTGCAGAGCGGAGTGGAGTTGCGGCGTCGATGCAGCCAGCCTAAATCTGTGCAGGGATTTTTTTTTTTTTTTTATGGAATGCCCACAAAGATCAAAAAGTAGAGTATGGCCTTTATCTAATACTTTAATTCTAACATGTGATACTTTAATCTAGTCATTTTAGTTCACAGCCAGCCTCCTTGAAGAAATTAGGACATATTACTAACACTTGTTCCATTTGCTTTTCTTCCTATTTAATATTTTTTATCTCAGCTTAAGAGGTGGAAATAAGCAGCCAAAGAGAGGGAGACAGGTGCAGCAACAGCTAAAGCTATAGGTCTCCTAAATAATTTAAGCATTGCTTTACAAATGCAGTATTACACGCCATTCAACCAAGCCAAAATTTTGGTGTGGATGAAAATAGCAGTCCAGAGTCCCTCCACCTTCAGCCACACGGTCCCTCTGCCTCTTTCTTTTCTACATCAGCAGGATCAAACTAACCAAAACACCCATCTGAAATAAAAAGTTCTCTGTATGGCTAGGAGAAATACTGATGCACAGGAGACAGCAGGAACACGTGGCGAGGGAATTGTGGGACCACCCCACCGAGTAACATCACGGTGTTAGATTAAATCACCCATGAAATTGCATCTTAAAGCCATGGTAGGTGTCTGGAAGCACCATGATTTAAACAGTCATTTCTCATTCCCCTCAGCCCCAGAAAGATTGAGAGGTCACTTTGAGCTGCTTTTGACACTTCTCTCTTTGCCTTCGAGTATGACCAGAATGCAGCTCTTACCCCGCGATGAGGAAAGCCAACACGTGTGTTCTGCAGCGTAACAAAGTCCCACAGGATCGCCTGCTTCTACCCAGGGACTCCCAAGTTAGTATCATCCTGTTTTGGCCTAGAGTACCTGCACACACAGTGTATTGTACAGGAAATCCAGAACATAGAGAAAAGTACTGGCAGTCTTGCATATGCTCTGCCCAATTCACCTGCAAGGAAGGGCAGCTCTTCTTTTGGGGACAGTGGAGTCCCTCCCTATGAGGGTTTTGTAAACCTTGCTAAAATCTCTGCCATTCTGTGTGAATGGTGATGTGTAGTGGCGGAATAATTTCTCTGTTCAATGTAGGTAACTACAAAGCTCATAGAAAGTAGTCACACTGTTGACCGTATTAGAGTATGTTAGAGCATGTAACTTGTTGGGGTTTGGGTTTGGGTTTTTTTGTGCTAACACTTGAAAATATTACAGAGTTTTCATGAGTTTGTGCACTTGCTCAGTAGTCCTTTACTTTTATTTTGCTGTCTGTACCCAAGCTTATGGTATGCAGCAACTTGGGCTGAGATAAAATGTCTTTAAAAGGGGATGGCCTTTTTTTTTAATTTTATTCTCCAACACAAACAACTAAATATTTTTTCTTGTTAATGTTATCTTGATAATTAATAACCTCTATAGTTTTTCTCCTGTACAACAGTATTCTCTTAAATGTCCACTTCATTAAAAGCATGTGTACACACTACAGATGGTCTACAACATTTTCTGTTTAGGTCCTCAACAGCTAAAGTGTTGAAGTTGATAATCTTTAAAATTAAGGAACAAGGCTGTTGCAAACTGCAGTTCTACCAGAATCCTCCTCCAGCCACAGAATTTGGGATTAGAGCTGGTGTCAGGATGGACTTGCTTGTCTGTATGGGTTGGGAGGAGGACTTGTATCCTCTGCTTCCAGTAGGTTTAGAGCTAGGGTTAGGGATCTGAGCACCTTCCAGGCTGGGACTCTACCAGAATCCTGCCTCACCTGGAAACATAGCACACTGATGCTAGGGTGGGAGCAGGACAGACCTTTATTTTAGCACTGGGAGCTAGGAGTCCTCTTTTTTGCTGCAGATATGGCTAGGGTAAAGGTTGGGTCTAGCATTTGGGAAGTGAGCATCTTCCAGGCTGGGACTCAGCCAAAATCTTGCTCCATCCAGGGAAGTTTTGTTTTGATTTTAACACGAGGTCAGCCTCCTGATCCGTTGTGTAACACACCCCACAAATAGTTGTCCTGAAGTAATCAAGAAGTTGGTATTGCATAAATGTGGGGTGGGAGTAAGGAACAGAAGATGAGGGTACATTTTAACTGGCCAAAAGAAAATATGACAGCAAGAGATATTACCTTGTAAGAGATCAGCTTTGGGGAGAAGTAGCTGAGATGGAATATTAATATAGAAACTGAAGATGGAGCACTCAGAAATAGTCTGCGATCTGTAAGAAGGGGATCCAAATACTTGCTAATTTCTTATACTTTGTTCAACATAACAGCAAGTTATTGCACCTTTTTTTTTTTCTTTAGGAAGGGACTGTCAAGAGGGGAAAGACTGACAGTCCTTTTTTTTATTAACTCTTCATCAAAAAACACCTGGAATAGGTTAGACAGTATTTCAGTGTCACACTTGAAAATAGGAGTTCGCATACATTCTTTATGAATTAGTAGACAGGCTCCTAAGAAATACTTGGTTTTCTCTTCCTAAGAGACAAATCCCTCAGAAAGCTGTGCATTTTGGGCCAAAAAGAACAATAATCAGAAAACTTGAGAAAAAATAAGGAAAAAAAAGTACATAAAAAATGAGGAGGAATGAATACAGTATGGAGAAATAACATCTAAGAGAGAAAATAATATAGAATCATAGAATCATTTAGGTTGGAAAAGACCTTTAAGATCACCAGGTCCAACCGCAAACCTAGCACAACAGTCTAGAGAAATAGAACAGATGTATTACAACAAAACAGTATAAAAGTTTTCTTAGTTCAGTAGCTACAAGGTAATGCGATACACAACATTCAAAACATTAGATTACAGTATCTTAAAGGTACAGAAATTTACCTTACAGTCAACCTTAGTTGACTAGTCTGCCTCTCCTGTCTTTCAGTATGATTATGCTGAGAAATATCGTCCTTCCTGTTTTCCTCTTTTTTTTGGTGTGCATGTACATCTGTGCTGTCAACAAAGTAGACTTAGGACCAGTGCAGAAATGGTTGTAATCGGAACTTAAAGAATCCAAGAGCTCCCAAAGGTGCAGGACTACCACAGAAGGTATGCTATAGACATAAAGGGTTTTCCAGAGTGATGGCTATTGTTATTATTGGTATTTGGGGGAAAAAACACAGACTTTGTCATCTAGGTGAAGAATTATAGAATATGTTATAGCAGATGAATATAAAATAATAAATAAGTATTTGTGTGTTCCTATTTACTTTCTGTTTTACAAAAGAAATAGATTAAAGCAATCAATAAATCAAAGGGAAAAACTGAAAATTACGTAACATTATTTTCACCCTTTAAGTCTTCTACCCCGTAAAGATTAAAAAAGAATTACTCATTAGGTCTGCTTGGATTGTAATTGTGTTCTTCAAAATTTCTGGTAGTGAAAGCTACTGTGCAAGAGACAGTACTGAAGTGGATGGACTATTGGTGTGCTAATTACATCCACAGTGGCCAGTTCTGCTCATTTATTTGTTGATTCATTTGTTTGCCTCTGATTATGGGCATAGTCTACAACTCTGCATATGATGCCAGATTTACTTACCTGGGTTCCCAGATGTTGGAAGCAATAAGTAATTTCAGAACCATCCTTGCTTCCTGTCAAAGATTACCAGGACTTCACAACTCTTGACTTATGAATGTGTACTCACATAACTAGTATTTTCAAATAGCTTTTGAGTTATTCAACACAGAATTCTGCCAGTCATAGACTTAAAGCAGTATAGTTGTGTCAGTAGTCATTTTTGTAGCCTTCTGAGCACACATTATATCAATAAGACCATCTCTACCATTTTGTGGGTGAAGACATTTTCCTAATTAAGGGTCTAAGTACTTCCCAAGTCTATGGAAACTGCTCGGTATCTTATCAGCTTAGTTTCCTCTCCTTGCCACACCATTGCTTGGTAGTGGAGTGTGACCTTGGGTAATACATCCTGGTTTTTCCCTTTTCAACGTTGCTGCATCGAATAGAGGGGCCCATACATTCTGGAAGTCTTCATTCTGTGTTCCAAACCCTAAAAAGCCCTTGTAGCCAAGCAGTTTTTCCTTTGGAGTGTGTGCATTTCTGTCTAAACTACAGACTTCTTTCACACCAGTCATGGACACTCTGACCTTTCCAAGGCTTAATGTTTGTACTTTGAGTAGATGTTTCAATCTAGAAGGTTTGTTATGCTAGCAGCAATTCAAATAATCCTTAGTATCCTGCACATCCTCTGCAAGAGTGGCCTTCTTAGGCCAGCAGACCCACCTTAGAAGATCTTCAGAAAGGATTTCTTCATAATATAGCAAAAAGATTATGATGTCAGCTGTTCTGTTAACTTGTGTTTCTCAGGCAAAGCCACTATATAGCTCAATCCCTTTGGTGCTAGGCCACAATCTGAAGTTAAGTCCCAAAAGAAGTTCTTCTCTCCGGGTTACATCATTAACACTTCAGAGAACGCCATGGCAGCTCTCAGACAGACTTAATTCTAAATCAAACCATCATCTGGAGTGAGCAGCTTGTGTTTCGCCTGTCAAAAAGGTGCTGCTAAGTAACTAATGTGGTCCATCTCTTTTTAGGCCAGAGAGGTTGCCATGGTAACCTATTCGAATGTAGATAGATACACTTTTGAGTCATCATCGGAGCCCGGCTTTGATAGTACAGGGTTTGGATTGACAGCCAGTACTGCATATTGTGTAGGTTGGCACGCCTCTGGACCAGAAGGTCCTGGAATTGCCGCTGTTGCTGCCGGATGAAGCTTGCTACGGAAAAAATTGTGCGACTCCCTGAGTTTTCTCTGATATTCTCTTGAATGGCAGTGATGTATTCCTTGGTGTTCAAACTCTATAAAGAGGCAGGTTGAAGATCACACTCCTAAGTATGACAAGTTCCTCACTCCAATTTCAAAGTCCTTCCCCAGAACAGTGGAATTTTGGGGGGAAAAAGCCTCTAGGAGAGAGGCTGTGTTACTTGTTTTAGGGGAAACGTCTATTTTAAAGTTGTTTCACAGAAGTTCTCCTGCAATCACTTTCCATGATAAATACATTTGTAAGAGTGCAGAACAGTTTTCTGTTAAAATCAGGTGTCCTGAAGAATTATGATTCTTTAAAATTTTGCAAATCAAGTGCTACAATGTCAAGTATTTCCCCTTTGGGAACTCCTCTACATCCTCAGTTTCCAACTTCTAGAGGGATCTGCTTTCGCTGTGTTAGGAGAGATGAAAAAGACATTGTGTTAATTTAATCATAAAGTTTCACTTACATCCAAAAGGGCTAGTACAACACAATTCATGTCTCTAAAAATTTGTGTTTGGTTCTGCTGATTGTAACATAGCAAAGTTGAATCTGCCTACACCTGTTCAATGTAAAGCTTTTGCATCTCTGTAGGTATTCTTGAAAGAGTCAAAAACTGTCCTCAGTCCTGTTAAAATTAGGTCCTTCATTGGCAGCTTCTTTTGAAGCTTATCCAGTGATACAAAATACAATTTCCTTACTCTGTAGTTGTGCAGCAGAACGTATGTCTTTGCTGGCTAAAATGAAAACTTTGTTCTTGATGTCAGGACAAAGCTTCTTGCGCTCTTTCTGAAGGGATATTTTCTATGAAGTTCCAGCACATGATGTTTGCAGTATTCTGACTTCACAAATCTGTTCAAGACAGGTCTTCGAAGTATGTTCTGCTAGATGCCTACGTGACCATAAAATCTGCTAGCTAAGAAAAATAAAGTGACAAATTTTAAATTACATTTCTCTGTATTTGCCATTTACAGCAGTTCACCATACTAAGAAATTGTTCTTCGAGCAGTAGAAGCAACAATGCTTGGTTGTCTATCCCTTTTTCCTCCCAGATCCTCTGTCTCCTCCCAGTCCAATATTTTATTTCAGGTTTTCAGATTCCCTTTGTACTTCAGATGCTGAACTACCCCAAAACTCCAGCATGTGACCTTGCACTATCTGTGGAGCAAAGGGGACTGTGAACTGTGACTTATTTGGGGTTACACATGTGCAGCTTGGCCAGTTAGCTGACCAAACAGAAGCATTAATGGTTCAGCTTACACTTCAGCTTTTCCCAAAGTGAGAAACGGTTAACTAATTAACCAGGATCAATCCTCATCCCAGCCACCAATTTTCACAAAACTTCGTTGAACCTCTTTTATTCAAAATCTCTGCCCAAGACAGGTCTGTCAAATTGTGTGGTGGCTGATCATTACTAGGAGTTAAACTATTACAAGAGATGGACTGAGGGTCTAATCAAGAAGCAGTCCACTCAGCCTTATGAAACCAGAATAGAGAGTTTGTTTCTTTCCAATATGCACGTAAAACAAATCAGCTGTGTGTACATTACCTTCCTATAATGTGTATTTCAGACTCAGTTCCCTGGCTATCCACACCGTTGTGGCCCTCCAGCATATTCTGTGGCATCACTAATGTAGGCTAATTGCTATGTGGGCCAGCACTCCTTTTTTTTTTGTAGGGCACGCTTTTTAGGGGCCTGCAGTTTCACCTCCGCGAGCTATTCCAGGGAACTGGCAAGGCAGGCACGGTTGGTGCTGACCTTATGCTGAGAACGTCCTGCCCACTTCATCGTGACCACTCCTGCATGCCGGCCGTACGGCCAACCAGGCCTGCGGTGTCAAGTCCCATGGGGGTAGTTCTGCCAGAATGGAGCTACTAAAATAGCATGTCGGCTGCCAGGCAGGGTTTTTCTGCTGGTGTGAGGATATCCCTGAAGTATTCCCGCTGTAGGTTCCCCTGGCTGTTACTGACAGCCTGGGGAGGGCAGAATGCCACAAACACCTCTGGGGGAAGCACAAATGTGGACACAGATCTGAAACTGGCGTGGGAAGAATAATGTCATACAAACAATTTGGTGCTAGCATGTCAGCCAGCCCTGTTCTTCCTGTGGTTAAGTCAGGTCCCCAGTTCCCTTGAGAGTTATAATAGGGGGGATGAGTTCAGAAGGTCACCAGATGGTTTGCAATGAGTTAGGCTGGCTTGACTCTGCTGGACCTTACAGTTCTTCATCCCCATACTTTTTAAAGAGGAGACAGGGCTATCTATCTCTTAGTGTTTGTGTTAGTGACTTCCACCCTAAAGTCCCTTGTGCCAGGACTCTCAAATTAAATTAACTGCCAGCTGAACTGCCAGGATGAGGAAGAAAATAAGATTGGAGAAATGATGGCTTTCAGGTCTCAGGAAATGACAAAACCTTGCCTTTTGGGGGTTCCAGCCCCCCAAAAAGAATCTGGGGTACTGCATCCTTTCTCAGCTGCAGTCAGGAGGTCTGATTGTTCATTTATTCAGCACAGATACATTTCTGAAAAGACCGTAGCAAAAATTGGCTTGAACCATCTCCAGATCAGTTCAGGAAATCCTGAGCTGGGCCAGATGCTTGCGTTTTGGCCACACTTGCTGGGCAAGAACTGACCTATAAGCATTACAGAATAGATAGTTGGCCTGTTCTTTATTAGTAGTTTTCCCTCTGCAGGAGCGTGTATTGTCACATGTTGTTTTATTAAGGTCAGTTCCAGGCTTTGTACATTGAGTAAATCGATGGCAACACAAGATGCACAGCTAGTACACTAGTGGGCTGCAGCTGTCTGAAACTCCTGCAGTGTAACCGATTTGTTTAGGATATGTTTACACACCAACACAGTCGTGACTACAGATTCCCTAAACTTGTGGTCAAGTGTTACCAGTGTCAATATGTTTGAAGTGCATTTCTGAGTAAAATCTTAGATCTACTTTAAATATAAATGTCTAGATCTGCATTTTGGCTCTTAAACGGTGGTGGTTTGGCTTTCAAGACGCTAAGCACGTTGAACTACGTTTGACTTTATCCACCGCTACTGGAAATCACATTACTTCTGTTATGTGTAGGTAAATAGTATAGACCTCCTTCAGCTCACTTTTATCTGCACCAGTACCAATTGTGTAAGGTGGATACAGTTATATGATGTACGGAAAAAAGTGGTTTATATTGGGGATGATGGAATTTTGGCAAGCATTGGTAGCATAATTGAAGATGAGGTGTGTTGTTTGCATAAGTGCTGTGAAACCTGATTGTGAGTGGAGGAGGAAAAGGACTTCTACTGCCATTTCATTTGTTGCTGGGTTTTGTTCATTTGCATTGGTGGTATTTCCTAAATAGTATTTTAAACTGTTTCACAAGAAATCTGTCATTCACAAGAAATCTGTGATTTTTTAAATTGTAGAATAGACTGGGTAAAGGTGGCAAGTCTGTAGAGATGTGAAAGATTTCATTCAGCAGCAGCTGCGCACGAAACTCACTATGCCAGTGGTTGCACAAAACCACTTCTCTGTTCTCTGTTAAGTGCATTGCCCATAAATTCTTTCCCTTCTGGAGAATAAAATTAACATAACTCCAGATAGCTAATATTTTTATGTGTAGGGCCCATCAAATTTATGAATGCGCAGACTATCATGCTTATGAGTGCAAACGTCATCGAGTTTATAAGCAAAGCACATAACAGTTATGCTCATGGCACATAAAGTTTATCTCTTGGTATATAAAACTCAGTTATGAAAAACAAAAGCTGAAAAATTACTTCAAACCCTTTTTTTTCCACCCTTCCAGCCTATATGTCATAGGTCTTTTCACAGTAAGCCTCAACTGAATTTTGTACGTATTGACAGAGAAGTTTTTTAAAGATATATGAAATTGGTATATGAAATTGGACTACTGTAGCCAAATTTCAGGCAGAACATAATTTTGAAGACTTCCAGTTAAAAATTACAACAAAGCTAAATGAAAAGCATATAGAAAATTCAAAGTGCCTAAAAACTGAATTGTGAATGCTCATATCAAAATCGCGCTAACTTCAGAGAAAATCCCAAACGTTAAATTTTAAGCTGCTTTTTTTTAACACAACCCTGTCTTTGCTGTAGACAAGAGGCGTCTGTAGTAGTATAAGTATATAAAAAGATAATGTAACATAAACTACTCTGACTTTTTAAGTTTGAGGTGTATCAGTATTGAATGTAAATCCCATATTTGATACCTCAGAGTCTGAATTAATTATTTTTCTGAAGAACTAGACTATATTCAATTAATAAAATACAAATTACACAGTGCCAATTATATACATGGGAGACTAATTAAAAACACTGCTCAAATTTACACAGGTAGTTTACACCTGGAATGGACAGAGTGTACAGTTTTCTTTCCTATGTGAAACAGAGTACAGAACACTGTGTTACTTAGCTCTTCTGTTTTATAATTACTAACTCTCCCTTCCTGGTACTTAACTACTCTAAATACTACTCTTAATTGCTAGGTTAATGCCAGTGGCCACTGAACAGAGCACGTACCTCCCCAATACATTGAAAGCCAGCTACTTTGACTGAACACTCAACTAGATGAAATAAGATGTCATATTTGAATTGTGCTATGGAAAGTTATTAACTTTTTATTAAATTAGGCAGAGTCCTAATACTACAAAACATCATAGGATGCATCTAAGATGTAAAGCAAGGGGTGATAGTACTAACCCAAGAAAGCACAGCAAGAGCAGTATTTATCAGAAGAAGCCTGAGGCCCAAGGCGGGTCTTTATGACACTTTTTTTGCTGAGGCTGAAACTCCTGTCCGTACCATCTGACTCTGCCATCTCCCATACCCCAGAAATCTTTTTCCCCCCCATTTGTACGTACCCCCTTGCCTGCAGTAACCCTGTTCCTTGTCCTCTCACATTCAGTGAGGTATCTGTCTCCTCTGGACCTCAGCAGCAGCAATGCTGAAGAGACAGAAGAGACATCCTCCCCGCTGGAGGTGCAGGTACCCAGAATTCAGCTGCTACCACGTGATGGAGCAAGCAACTTCAATTAGCCTGCTCCTGTACTAATTGGAGAAGCAGGAACTTTGGGGAATTTAGTGAAGTTCCTACTGTGCGTGGGCAACTGTGTTTCTTTAGACATCCATAATTTTGCTTGGGGAGGATAATAAGGGTTGAGTCTTCTCAAGCCCCGGGGTGAGAACCGAGTCCCCGTTTCAAATAGGTCCCAAAGCTAGTGTTCAATAAGCCAGACACTGAATGTATTCAATGTATGTACATGGTATGTAGTCACTGAGACCAGGCTGTCTTGTATGTGTGATGCAGAGCCATATTCTACACATGTGGAATACATTGGGTGTCTTGGACATGCTGTACTGGCATGCACAGCGGTCAGAACTTTGAGCACTCATCGTGAGATCTGGGATAAATCTGAAAGGAACAGAAGAATTCTCACCTATATTGATTATTAAAACCTGGTTCCAGAGGACTGAATTTTCAGTTAAAAGTCTAAGGGTTTTACAGAAATTTAAAGGAACATATTTCCTCCTAACTTCATTTCTGAGAAACAGCTGAAATGTTTATGGCCTTGTTTTTTGGGTTTTTGGGCGGTTTGGCTTTTTTTTCTGTGTGTGTCCAGAACATTCAGCCTGAGGCAAACATCCGACTAATTCTTGTTTGTTTGTTTTCCATTGTTTATAGGTTTGCCAAGCTTTAACTACTTGGAAGAAGTTTTTTGTCCTGGGTGTTGCTTCAGGCTGATTTTTAATTTTTCACTTTTTTTTTTTTTAAGGGGAAGGAGTAGGGAGAAGTTGGGATTATTTTGGAAAGGGTAATATTTCTGTTTGGGAAATTTAAAAGCAACTGCAAACCAAATGCAAATTTAAAAGGCAGAAAACAGCAGCAAAATTATTTCTAGCTTAGATTTTCACAAGAAGGAACTTTTCGTTGTCTTTTTCATGCTGCTTTTCAGGGCAGTGAAATCAGGGTATAATAAATTATGGTAAACATCCCAAGTCTGTGTCATTCATTTCTACCCAAACCCCAGATGGCCCTAAGCATCCTCTACTTCTTAGACAAAGAGACAACAATATACAATTTTTTTACAGGCAACAGACAAGTGTCGCTGTATGTGTTCTACAGAAGAAAAAAAAATTGCTTAAAAGTTACTTCTGAATTAGGGAAGTTTTCCAAGCATTTATTGTTCTTTTTCCCAACAGAGTATCATAAACTATGAAAACAGGGCTTTCTGCAACAGCTTCCAGTTGTATTGTGAAATTCTGTTAGTGACTTTGCCACAGTTAGTTCTGAGAGAAAAGGTGTTAAGTCACTGCTTCTTCAGACAGTACAGAAGCACCTTATAGTTTTGATATGACTCCCCAAGTACACCTTCTTTTACATGTTTCATTTTATGGCTAATAGGAAGAATAAACATATCACTTTAAATAAAATTGAGCTATTCATAAATTAATCATATTCCTAGCCAAGTGTGAAGGTTTGTTGTCTGACAGAGATTGTACATACCTTTGGTACACAGATCACACTGAAGTTCTAGAGCTTACATACTACTGATGGAGCCTCAGCCCTTCCTACCTGCCTAATCTTCTAAATACTGTCACCTTTCTAGTCCCCTACTTGGACAGGAGAGATGTGGGGGCCTGGACCTACCACCACCAAAATTGCACAGCGCTTGCAGCAGAAATGTCAATGGCAAGAGACTAGTTTAGGAATAGTTAGAACCAAACAGTCCTTTAAGGCCATTACTAAGGGTGTAAGGTAACTTTGTGATGAGAGTAATCAGTACTACAGCAGCTTGATATTCATATAGCACTATAAACAATTTTAGCTATGCATCACCTCGAATGAATAGTGGTTTTTACTGCAGCAATATAGATATTTTAGTTTTAAATAATTGCAGCATCCAAACGATTTTATTTTCTTCAGACTTAGATTGTTTTCCTTTCCTTAATGGCCCCACAAGCCAAATTTCATCTTTTGCATTATGATTGTGTGACATTTCAACTGAAGACTAATGGAAAATGTATTTTCCTTCATGCTATATAAGGAAAAAATAACTGATTTTGCTGAAGTTTCCCAATAACTCTTAAGTCGAAACAAAGCACACAAAGCTCCAGTGCAAAGGGATTTTTTTTTAAATTGTGAAAAAGGGAGATTAAAAAGGATACTCAACTACAACCTTAGATAATACAGCTAGTGCAGCAAGCATTATAATCCTGTGAACGTGCCAACAGCTGAGGTAAGATGAGCATCTTCTACACAGTTGGTTTTCAGGTTACCTTTATGCAACTGAATAAACCAGTTTTAATTCAGGCTGCATTGTAATATCATGCCATGTTCTGCCATACATCTAAAAAGAGAGAAGTTCTGAGTATACAAATACAAAGAGAGGCAATTATATTTTCTTCTTCTTATCACGCTCCCTCTTGCATTGCTACCTCCCACATTTGCACTCTTGTCTTTTCTGTTTTCCACTATGGCAGTGTCCACCTGAAAAAAAAAAAAACCAAAATATTTTGGACAATTCATGGAGATTTTCCTTTTCTTTTTGGAGAAGGATTTTGAGGTGGTCTCTTCTCCTACAAGGAGGTAGCCTTTCTTCCACCATGTGCTCTTTCTTTCTTTCTTTTCTTGCTTTCTAATTCTCTCCCTCTGCTCAGTGATATGCCTTTGTAGCTAGCAGCTGTCCCAGTCATCACCAGCAGAGCCCTTAGATACCAGCATGCCTTCCCTGCAGAGGGCTGGTGTTAGGTATTTACACACGGGTGACCTACTTCACTGCCTAACTGGTTTTGACACTATTTTCCAGCTATATGGATTAAGATTTTTTCTTCCTGAAGTCATCGGTCTTTCTCCTAACCTTTCATGACTCTGAATCATGTCATAATGGTAAACCTCATGGCCTCTTAATCTTCTCTTTTCTATAGTATTTGCATGAAGTACTGCTATGCTGTGAACTTAAAACTCATCTAGTTTTGTATTTGCTTTCCAGCAGGAGCCAACAGAGGATGCCTAAGGAAAAGTTTAGGAACAAGGTAGGCATGTAGTCCTCAAGCACGCCCCGTGTCCAGTAATCTGTGGTTTGGAGGCTTCTGCAGTGTGGACGGGGGGGATGTTTTCTTATTTAACAGCCTTTATATTGAACAGACTTTACTTCTATAAATTTGTTTGGTTGTGGTTCTCTCCCAAACCTTTAACAACTTGCAGTATCTTGCAGGAGAGATTTCCACGGCTTAAAATCATGTAGAGAACCCTTTTTTTTTGTTTGTTTTGAACATGCTTCCTACCAGCTTCCTTAATATTCTTAGTACTCATATTGGAAAAAGACAGTGACAGTGTCTCCATCTTTATCTTTTCTCTGCCACTGGTGATTTTGTAGACCTCTGTTGTATCTCCCCTCAGTCATGTGTTTTTCAGAGTTAAGAGCCCGTAGGTATACCTCATGCAGGTTATTCTTGTCAAATGTTTTCTGAATCATTTCCATTCTATTATGCCCTTTCTGAGATGTGAAGAAAAGAATTCTACATATTACTCAATAGACAGAGAACTATGGATTGGTAATGAGCTGGATATATTACAATGTTCTCTGTTTGGTTCTCTTTTCCAGTCTTAATAATTCCAAATATTTTATTTGCTTTTCTGAGTAAAAAGGAACATTGTGCTGATGTTTTCATAGAAATTTTCGTCAGAACCCAAAGATCTCATTTGTGAGTGGAAAACCAGCTTACAGCCCATCACTGTATATATAATTTTTTTTCCCCATGTGCACTACTTTACACTTAACTGCATCAAATTCTATCTGCCATTTTATTATCCAGTCACGCAGTCTTGTAAGGTCTTTCTTCAGTTCCTCAGTTCTTCACAGTCAGCCCTTTAACTGCATCACAGTTTGTCCTCTAACTTTCCTTTACCTGAATAGCTTAATATCATTAGCAATCTGTGATATCTCACTGCTCACCCTCTTTTTCCAGATCATTTATGAATACATTAAGCAGCACAAGTCACAGCACAGGTCCCTGCAGACTCCTCTTGTGATGTCCCTTTTCTAGGAAAACCGACCTTTTATTTCTGTTTTATTTCTGTTTCCTGTCATTTAGCCATTTTTTGATCCATCCCTCTTGCTTCTTACTGCATAAAGGTGCTGCTTTTTTTTTTTAATGCCTTTTTTTTTTTTAAATGAAGCTTTGTCTAAGGACCTCATTGCCCCTGGAAATCCCAGTAGCCCTTTAACATGAGATGTCCCTTGTCCACATATATGTGGGCATCACAAAAGACTTACAGATCTGCAGTACTTGATATAATGTAACAAAAGGTGTGTTGTCTTCCTCAATATGTCGTATTTCTGTACGTGTCCAGTAACTCTGCTTTATCGGACAGATACTGCTTATTTGCCCGGCGTAGACAACTCAACAGGTTCACTCGTGTGTAGTTGCCTGGGTCTTCACGTTTGCCTTCCCCACCGTGGCTAGCAGGGGAAGGGGTTTTAGAACTAGGGTTACACAGTGCAGTTAGTACTTCAGCTTTTTGACACCCAAGTTCTCTTAGAACTCCTGGATGGAGGCCACCTGGTCCCCATGATGTCTTGCTTATTTTATCCGCTTGTTCCCTAACCTTTTCTGCCCTGCACTTATGTCTGGGATAGACAGATCTGCTAAATTCCCCCATTCTCTGAGCTCTTGCACTGCGAACACAGATGCAAGAACAGGAATGTAGTCATTTCTCCTATGGTCTTGCTTTCTCTGAGTGTTCCTTTTCCACCTTGATGGTCTACAGGCCCTACCCACTCTGTGGCAAACCTCCTATTCATGATACTTATGTAAAAGAATGTGGGTTTTGTTGGTGGGTTTTTTTTCCCACACCCTTGCAAGTCATTCCTCAAGCTCCGTTGTGATCTGCCTTATCATATTAATGTAACAGAATTTATGAATCATCTATTTTCTGCATTTCCAAAAGTTTCCAAAGGATACCTGCTTCTCATAACCTCCCTCACCTTGTTGTTTAGGCATGCTGGCTTCCCCTTCTTCTATGTCTTCTTTTGTAATGTTCTAGGAAGCTGGAGTAGCCCATTGTTAGCAAGAGGATGAAAACTAGGTTTCTCTTGAATACCAGAGACTAGGCCTAAAGGCCAGAATTTACCTTTCAGAAGAGTTACTTTGCATCTTCCTTTCAACAGAAATTTTCTTTTCCACAATGAAAGGATTCTTTTCTCTCTGATGTTCCTAGTCAATGCCAAGTCCTGCTCAACCAGCAGCTGAGGATCTGCCTCTACAACGTTGAAAGAAATCTAAAACTGAACACTAGCATGGTTTTTAAGAAGAACCTTATACATATATGTGCTTTATTGCCTTTGAAAATTATTAGATAACTTTACTGTGTAGATGTACGTATGTCCCTTACCCAACTATAAAATATTATTATCCAAACATACAAGAAAGTATATCATTAAAAATGCATAGTGTTACTCAACATTTTGTGATGGTACCTCATTGCCACCATATCTATAATATGCCAAAGGAAAAAGCTATTTTAGCGACCAAGTTACATGGCTTTATTTTTGGGACAAGAAGAAAACTACAAAAGATCTGTGTACTATCTCAGCTAGTTCCAGAGTCCAACAATCAGAATAGTAAGGTTGTAAATATATAGTCATTAACATACCTAAAATTGCATGCCTATTTACATACTCTTTACAACTGGCAGAAAGAAACATCAGTGGATAAAAACTAACCCATAAATGGTAATTTTAGACTTGGAGTTTTAAAAGCTATTTATATCACATTAAAATGTAAACAGCTGAGGGTATTGATATCAGTTACTTATATATTCTTTTCCAGTCCCAGATCAATATTTTAAAAAATTAAATTAAAAAAGTTCTGTTACATTCAAGTCTCCTTTGAGGCCACTATAAAACTTAGATATGCAAAGCTTGTTGTTTATGTTGCATTATAAGCAAGTACATGTGCTTGTTTCCTGGGAAAACCTGACAATTTCTGCTCCTCTAAGTGGCTGCTCTGACCTAAGTGCTGGGCTTAATGACTAAAGGAATAAAAGAATTATCAAGTGAGATCAAAATAGTGGTTTGATTGATCCAAGATTTTGCTATCTACGTAAGATTTGTCCTAAAAAACATCATGGAGAGTAATGGAATATCCATCTCCCAGATAAATTTTGGGCAATGCTTTCTTCGTTTAACATGAACTGTGGATGTTTTCAATATCTATATAAATATCAAATTATTTTTCAAGTGCTATCCGCACTCAAAGAGATAGTCAATTTTACACATTAATTATGTGTGATTATTTTACTATTATTTTAACATTCTTTTAAAGAAAACCTTTTTTTTTAACACTGCCTACTTCAATTTATTGCTACTGGCAGAATATGCAAGTTTTAGTAGGAGTGTGCAACTTTCTACTGTTTTTATTCTACATATTTGTGTCATGCTATAGGCTATCATCTGGCAATTTACCAAACAGTTCCTTTATATCAATCAGTTCTCACACAGAAGTCTGCAAATTTTACTATTTTGTTAAGAATTTCTTTTTCCACAACATTTTAAACAATATTAACTTGCACATCCTCATACAGAATCTCACAACACCCAGTATCAAGCTTTTGCACGAGGAAAAATTAGCATTTATTTCTATATTTTTTTCCTGATTCTAAAGTAGTTCTTATTCAGGATAAGGCGTTGCCCATCACTGTTCTTTTTTCCTGAAAGACTCTTTCAATAATTTTTCGAATATCTAAATCACTTGTTTTGTTTTATCCACTGTTGGTTGTCCCCCTCTACATGTTTCATAATGTTATTTTCCATATTTGCTAATTCTTTTGAGAGGGAAGTAAAGCTCAGTGCAATTTTCAGTCAGTTCAAGTCCTTTTTAAACTAAGGACATTTTCTCTGAGGTAATTCCCTTAAAAAATGTGCATTTTTGCTGGAAAATGAGTTAGTTTGTTCTTAAATAGCTTAGAAATTCCTTTAGTTTCCTTTCGTTTCTTGCCTTCCTATCCCTGTTTCCTGCTTTTTCAACACCTCAGCTTCCAGCACTGCTTTGTCACCTCACACAAGTAAAATTAGGTATCTCTACATTTCCTGTGACTCATCAGTTTGCAGTGTTTTTACCCTCTTTAGAGGAGTCCTCATCATGCTGCCAGTGAAGTTAACACTAAAAGCTCTATAGGTTTCAATAGCACAGAACGTAGTCCTTGTTCTTTTTACTTTCTAGTGGCTGAATATGGTCCTCTAACATGGACAAAGAATCTACATCTGCATTCTTCTACTCTATTTATGCCTCTTGTTTCCAAGCCTTTGAGCCTTTACTTTTATTGCATCTCTCTTAATTTCAACATGACGAACTATGTGGCTTTCTTTAGACCTTCTGTATGGATTTTTCTTCAACTTAGTTTAATCTTGACTAGCTCTTTTCACCTTGACCTTTGAAACAAATAGGTTTATTTTGTTGACTTCTGTAGCCTTTTCTTGGTTCTATACATGCATAGTTCTTTTAAGTCTGATATGCTTTAAAGGATTAGTTTTCATGAAAAAGAAATTTCTATGTAATGGGAAATGTTTTAGAAAACATTGATAAGATTTAATGTCTATATAGCCTCTATATGTGGTACAGAGATTTTAATTTCTTTTTTTATTATCTATCTTCCTCATTTCTGAGGCATTCAGAAACACTACCACTTATGTGTTACAGTGCTGGGATTTGGTATGGTTTCTCCAAAGTTAATGAATTTCAATGTGCTTCCTGTTGTTTAGCGTATCTGTTACAGTTATTTCTTCAGCTAACTCCTTTGTGTTACTTAGGAGTAAAGAACAGCCTTTCCACTCAGGTGTTCTAAAAAACATTTTCAGTTTATTAAACATAGGTAGTTTGTTTGATATCAAACAATATGTAGTGCTCTAAATATTGTCCAATACATGAACAATATTTGAAATTACCGATATATTAGACCTAATCATCTCTGATCTCTTTCAGTAATATGTGCTCCATATTATTCTGATGGCAAGTAGTGAACTTTCAAGCATGTTTCTATTGTCACGACTTTGTATTACCTCTGCAACTTCTCCTATTGAATTCTTTAAGTATACTGCTGTTCTCTAAGCAAAGATTTCAAAACTATTAAAAAAGCAGAAAAAAGTATGCTTCAGCTTCCCTATGGACATTTACCCAATTTGCATAGACTAAATTTTGCTTATTCCGAGTTTTGAATGCTATCGGTCTATACCAATTAATGCATACATTTCAGGTCTGGGTTGAGGCAAATATAGAAGTCTGATTATTCTAAACATTTAAACATATTTGTTAAAATAATCTCCCAAAAGGGATCAGTTGCATGCAATAAATAAATGTATGTATCATACTACCGAAGTTAATATAATTTCTCCATTTGGTTTCAGTTTAGGCTCATCTGTTACCAGAGTTGTTCTAGTTGAGTTCTGGTTCGGGCTCAGCAAAACTTGAAAACAATGACTGAAGTTCAAAGTCAAATTTGGTTTTGGTTAACTCCAGAAGTAGAATTACGTCCAAGATTAATTCAAGCAAAATATGTACACTTTAAGTCTAGTTCTTTGTGATAAATTCAGGAATAAACAGAATAAATTTATTTAATCTTCTTCTTGCATCTGAATGCACCACTGCATGAACCAAGAGTAACAATTATATAAATTAGGTAATAAAGAGCTGTCATACCAAAGTAGCTACTATGTTTCTAAATTAATTCAAATTTCTTAAATAAAACTATGTTAAAACAAATAAACAAAAACAAACAAAAAACCCCCACCAAACCAACCAACCAACCAACCAAAAACAGAAAAAAAGAGGAAATAAAATAACTACTTTAAAGAGATAAATATTCAGTATGATTTTGTCATTAAAATGCACATACAGAGAGAGCACCTGAGGATTGCAGAGTAACCCTAATGCTGTAACTACCTAACCTGTGATTCTTTGCCTCTGGAACCTAACTATAACCTCCAAATTCCTATAAGCTGAAGAAAGCAACAAAAATACCTCCTAAATTCTGCTGTGTGGCACAGTAGTGATCCACATAGCCATCATCTGTTGGGGATATCTTAACCTCCATCGCAGACCACTGCTACTTAAATTGCTTCCGAGCGATACAAGCTGTCACCATGCGCCTGGCCCTGCCCTCAGAGGGATGAAGCCCCGCGTTTTGCCCCAGGCGCCGTGGGCGGTGGCCGGCAGCCCAGGCGTGTGGAGGGGTGAGCTGCCTTCCCACCTCCAGCCGGTGGGCACCCCCGAGAAGCCCCGTACCCCCTTTTCCCTTTTCATTGCTTCTGCGCCTTCACTCTGGAACGTGGCTGGGGCAAGGACAACGCGGTTGTGATTTTCTGAAGGACCTCCCGTTGGCCAAATGAAACCTAAAGTTTTCGGTCTCACCATTTGTCCAAATTTGGAGTGGATTTTTCAAGTGGACAGAAGCAGCAAGCTCCTGACAATGAGCGGACTCAGTGCCAAAATTCAAGCCTTTACTCGGAAGCTTGAACTGTTTAACTGATTTTGCGGAAATCTTCCAAAATAATTCAGTATGAGATGGATACTCAGCAAAGAAAATTTGTAACTTGGATCAATCAAAAGAAATCAGTTCCTGTGAATGATTCTAGTTAGGCCTGTAAGTAGTAAAATAACAGAAACAAATAATACAAGAGATGATCACTTGGTGACTCATGATCTTCCTCTCAAAGAGTTGGATTTGACTCTGATAAACTTTTTTTTAATATCTTGGGATAAAAGTGGTTAAAAGGGGAAGTGATGATCACAAGAAAGTAACAGCAAAAATCAGTGTCAGGTTTTGGAAAGCTGAATTGAGGCGATGAGGCTGGTATTTGGCTTGGACATCTGTAATTGTTACAACTAGTATCAGCTCGGTCCAGACATTTAGAAACACTGATGGCCACATCCGCAAATCTCTTCGTTTTAGCCAACAGCCTCACAAGTCCACCAGCACATACCTTGCATCAGAAGTCATGGTCATGAAGGAAGATATCCAATGCTGGCAAAAAGAACTGCACTAAGGGTCTTGAACTGTCAATACAGAGACCGTATTTGGACACCACGCTCCTTAGGAGCCAGGGTGCTCCGGAGCAGTTTGTTTGTGATGATCTGTGTTGCTAGGCAGATGGGCAGCTACAGCTTGTACCAACCGGAGCTTTTTCTGGACATGAGACTTCAGTTCCTAGAAATAAGTAACTGAAGCACCTTTAAAAAAAGTTTCCTAAGAATGATAAACACTTGATTGTGAAAGTGATGGCAGAAAAATCTACATAGGCAGAAGGCGACCATACTGTCCAGGCTAATATTTTTTTATTTCAAGTACTTTGTTGGGGTAAAAAATAAAAATGAAAAAAATTCCCTCCTTACCTGCCTCACAGTAACTAATAACAGTAACTAGCTATATGAGGCATAGTACTATCATTCAGTAAAGTTAAATGTTCATTTCTCTTTACACTGACCGCTTTCATTCTCTCTTCTCTGAAACAAACACTCTGCAGACAGTGGAATGACTTGTATGTCTCACTTATTTTCCCCAAAGATGCTCTTCATTACAAGAGCGTGCACTGTTTTTTGCCAAGCTTTCCGTAAGCACTCAAGCAGGAAGGGGGCACAGTGACGAGGTGGCCTTCAGTATGGAAGTGTGTGTCGGGGTGAGGAGCAATAGGACAAAACCATCTTCTTGGCTTTACGTAGCCGAGAGGACTGAACATAGACTTGGAGCGTTGTAGGCTGTTGCATGTAAGCTGCGAGTGCTTCCCTCCTGTCACTTCTAAAGCCCCTTCAGCGCTGACAGGGGCTGCATTATTTTTTTTTAACTATGTGAAGCTTAAGAAAATGTATCTTTAGATTGCTTCTTCTAAATACAATCTTTAGAAAAACCACAGTTATTTATACTAGGCAATAAAATTTAAATACAGAGAACTGTAGAGTCCTCAAAGGGTTTATTCTCTAATGTCTTCTAGACTCATTTGCATTACCTGTTTTCACTGTGAACAGTAATAAAAATGCTAGGAGACTTGTCTTCAAGCTCCAGTCAAGAGAGACAGCTCTAGCAATCAGGCTTCAAAGATCCATAATGCCACCAACGAACAGTTCCCCGAGTGCCTGTCATGGACCACCTAAAGACTTCTTGGAAGACAGCATTCTGCAGACAAATTTGTCTTGGCCCTTCAGCTCTGCACTTTATGCAAGTTTGCTACAGTAGAGCCAGCTTACAGTAGCTTTACAGTCCACTTCCAGATTTTCTTCTTCAGGCTTTCAGTGGTTCTGTTATTTTGATTGCTAATGCTCAAACCCAGAAATCTATCACAATCCCCTGCTCACCCACCAAGCTATCGCTTAAGAGTGAATTAAAGAACTTCCCACCATTTAAAATGAGGTACGAATGGTGCTACTAGACTCGGAAGCTTGTAACATCTCGATGAAATGCCTGCCCTCACTTTTTAACACAGTAGGAGTAATGACTTCAGAAAAGCAATAAAATTCATAACTAGATTCATGCTGTATAGGTTTCCTTTGGGACTTGGGGTACCACTGACAGACAATCTCTGGTCCCACTGAAGTCACAGGAATGACGTCCACGCCTGTAAGAGACGGAAGCATTTCTCTCCATAGGAAAGCATGACCACACACAGCAGCCGTGCACCCGCAACTTTTCCCAGACTGGCCTATTTCTTTGCTTCAGCTTCTTAAGGCAGATTTTCGCCCTGTAAGCTTTACAGGGCATCACCTTCTTATGTTTTATCAAACAAGTTGCTGACAACTTCGAGGAAAGAGGCTGGAATGTATTTTGAAAGTCAATATGTTACATCATACCTGTAATTATAACAGAGACAAATCCAGTCCTCATATATATATATATATATATCAGCCTGAGAGAGTTGGGGCTGTTCAGCCTGGAGAAGAGAAGGCTCCGGGGAGACCTTATAGCGGCCTTCCAGTACCTGAAGGGGACCTACAGGAAGGATGGGGAAGGACTCAGGGAGTGTAATGATAGGATGAGGGGTGGCAGTTTCAAACTGACAGAGGGGAGATTTAGATTAGATATTAGGAAGAAATTCTTTCCTGTGAGGGTGGTGGGGCACTGGAACAGGCTGCCCAGAGAAGCTGTGGATGCCCCATCCCTGGAAGTGTTCAAGGCCAGGCTGGATGGGGCTTTGAGCAGCCTGGTCTAGTGGGAGGTGTCCCTGCCCATGGCAGGGGGTTGGAACTAGATGGTCTTTAAGGTCCCTTCCAACCCAAACCATTCTGTGATTCTATGATTCTATTTGTACATAGGCATATATATATATAGGTTCTCATGACTGTAAGGCCTACCTAAAACTAATCCCCCTCAGCCTAGTCAGAAGTATAAATTTAAAGACCGCGAAATAAATTTTACAAATACTAATAAATAAAATAAAAATAAAATAGATTTATGAATTTTAAGACTTCTCTCCCATTGTTACACCGCCCCCATTCCCCCTCCCCCCGCCCGTTCCCCGTTGCTATGACTACCCGGAAGCGGGCGGAGCCGACCGGGAAGCAGAGTCACCCAGCTGAGAAATGACGCCAGGGGGTGACCCGGATGTTCATGGGACGAGACACCATACCCCTTGCCCCCCGCCCCCCTCCCGGCGGAAGCGGCTGGCTGGGGGAAGGGCTCCTGCTCCCTGCCGGCCGGGTCACGTGAGGGTGGTGGTGGGGGAAGTGTGTTGGGGGGTGCCGCCGCCACGTGACGGCGCGCGGCAGCCGCCATGGGGACGGCGCTGGACATCAAGATCAAGCGGGCCAACAAGGTTTACCGCTGCGGGGTGAGTGCGGGCGGGCGGGCGCGCGCGCGGGCGACGGTTGGGGCCGTTGGGGCGGGACGCCACGCCGTCCCGCCCCAACGGCTCCAACCGGCGCCCGTGCCCGTCGCTCCCCGTCTGCGGGTCGTCGCGGCTGCTCCGCCGTTGCTGCGGGTCGCCGGCTGGGCTTGAGGCAGGTCTTTGGGATGAAGGCCGGCTTCTTGTTGTCCTTCTTCCCCTGGCGAGCGGGGCGGTAGCGTGGGAGTGCCGCTGAGCCGTCTGCGGGGAGGGCGGCGGGGCTTCATGAGGAAAGGAAGGAGCGTGGCTCCCACAGACGCGGCAGTTTGGACTTCACGTAGAGGATAGTGTCGCTTCAGTTGTTTGTACTTGTGTATTACAGCGGGACTGATGCTGTGGTACAGTATGCAGGTGCGGCCAGTTGCTGTTACGGAGTCTCATTCCGTTTCTGTGCTCTGCAAGAAACATGCAAATGTCTTAAGATGTGGTTTGTACCTGATAGGAAATCTCCTCTTGGATAAGAGGAGATTCTTCTTCCCTGCCGCAAAGGACTTGGGTGCACTGGTGGATGAAAAGCTGGACATGAACTGGCGAAGTGTGATTGCAGCCCAGAAAGCCACCTGCATCCTGGGCTGCATCAAAAGCAGCGTGGCCAGCAGGTTGAGGCAGGTGATGCTGCCCCTCCACTCCGCTCTGGTGAGACCCAACCTGGAGTACTGCATCCAGCTCTGGAGTCCTCAGCACAGGAAAGATATGGACCTGTTGGAGTGGGTCCAGCACGTCTCCTCTGAAAACAGGCTGAGAGAGTTGGGGTTGCACAGCCTGGAGAAGAGAAAGCTCTAGGGAGACCTTATAGCAGCTTTCCAGTACCCAAAGGGGGCTTATAAGAAAGATGGTGACAAACTTTTTAGTGGGGCCTGTTGCGATAGGACAAGGAGTAATGGCTTTAAACCAAAAGAGGGTAGATTTAGGCTAGATATGAGGAAGACACTTTTTACAAAAACACTGTCACAGGTTGCCCAGAGAGGTGATAGATGCCCCATCCCTGTAAACATTCAAAGTCAGGTTGGACAGGGCTCTGTGCAGCCTGGTCTAGTTGATGATGTCCCTGCTCATTGCAGAGGGGTTGGACTAGATGACCTGTAAAGGTCCCTTCCAACCCGAACCGTTCCATAATTTATGATAAAGTACTTAGGCAAGAGCAGGTCTCAATTTTTATTTTTTTTTTTTAGTGGGCAGGAGTCTGATTTCTTAACTTTTTTCACTGATGTAATTGGTGATAGTGATAAAGGGATTGTGCATACTTCAGCTTTTGCAGCTACTTGAAAAAATGCTGTGCTCTTTTCTGTTGTTGAAGACTTCAAGTGCATTTAGAAAAAAATAAAAATCACCTGAGATTTATTTTTATCACTGTTTTTCTAGAAATCTTGTTTAAGCAGAAGGTTTCAGGTCTTTTTTTTTTTTGTCCTTTTTTTTTTTCTTTATTGCTATCTTGCCACACACTTGTATTGTAAACATCCTTTTCACACACTTTTCCCATACGTTAGTAGTTTGGCTGTTACAGTGTATAAAGCATGTTTCAACTTATTGGATGTTTTTAATGTGGGAAAACTGATTTAAACAGATTTGAATGAAAAGGTATGCAACATCTGTTCTACAGTTGTCAAATCATCTAGAGAATGGCTTTCATAAAGCTGAATTTTCAGTTTATGAACAACACATCTCTTTAAGTATGGTGTCATAGTGGTAAAGACTACTTCTGTGTCTCACTTTCACATTGTTTTCCTAATGCACGTTATCGGAGGGATCTTACTTGTTCCAGTGTCATAATGCTGTGCCCATTTTCAGTTTCTTCAAACTGGATTTTTTTTTTTTTAATACAGCAAAGGGATATTTCTTCTGTCTTTAAGCTGAAATTAAATAAGTTATTTATGGTTAGTAAATCTGTCAGTATTGTTTGTTTGCTTCCACTTTAACTCAATGTGAAAAAGTTTGTAATTTTAGCTTGTTAACTAGGCCTGAAATTTGGAGGTCTAAGTGGTATGAAAACACAGTGATGAAAGAGCTGTAGGGCTGTATGCTATAAATACAACATGAGATTTTTAATATAAATTTCCTAGGGACAGAAAATAATTACAAGTCTCTCTTTAATTAGGCATGGAATTTATACAGGTTTGGTTTTGACTTTTTGGTGTTTGTTTCTTTTTTTCTTAGAAATGTACTGATGGTTGTATACTTCAGTGACAGTAGCTATGCTAGTAATACCTTCAGTGCATGGCAACTTTCATCTGAAAATACACTTGCATCAATGCTACTTGAAAATGAAGGGATTCCTTTAGTGAAGACAATAGCTCACCCCAATGTATGTGTCTAGCTATCTAGACTTGGATCTTTTGTTTTCTGAATTTATTTAAAGCTGCGTTGGATATGGAAGAAGGTGATGCCTAAAGTATGCAGTGGTGTAATAGTGGTTTTGTTATGCTTATTACATTATAATAATGCAAAAAATTGCTAAAACATTATTGAAATTTCTAATTCATAATTTGCCTGAGACCATGATTAATCCAGCATAACTCCACAATGCTACTCACCTCCCTAGCCATTTAATTTCTGCTGCCTTTCTTGTGCTGACAGTATTGGCTGTGCAGTAAGCCAGGTGAGAGAAATGGATGGTACTTGGTAGACCTGACACTCAAAAAAAGTAAATAATAATAATTAAAAAATCAATCTGTTGAACCATGGACATGACATCCTTTTTGTTTTTCTTATGAATGCCTTCTCAAGTAGAGTTGAACAGAGAATATTTAACAATCGGTATCAGAATGGTCCTGTGCTGGGTGGCCTACAGAAGATAGATTAGACATAGTGGAGCAGCTCCAACAGAGCAGGAAATTGGATGAACAAAATAAAGTGGGGTGGGTGAAGAACATTCTGAAGGATCTCAGGCAGTGATTTTTAGGTGATAATAGACCAAAGACCTGGTAGTGGCAATGGCTCCTGATTGTTCCATTCAAGTGCTGGTTTTGTACCTCTTGAGAGTGCATAGTCCAGGTGAAATGTTCAGGAGTTTTTAGCAATCAGCATCCTCAATCTGTTGTGTATATGTCAGCCAGCGTCTTTACAACTGCTGAGTGTATTTGGTATACATCTTTATTCCCGCCAAGAGAGAGGGGGTGAGGGTAAACAGATATAGGAGACACCCATATTTAACAAGTAACTGTTCTGAGGATCTCTTAATGGTAAATTCCATACGGAATAAGGTCTTGAAGGTGCGTGAGTTTGTAATATAAACTTCTAGGGAAGAACTCTGGAAGTTAACAAACTTACCTTTAATTTAATTGCAGAACTGAATTTGAGTCTTGTCAGGGGAAAATATTGTTGAAAATATATATGAGAAGGCTGGTGGACAGAGAAGATAAGGATGAGTCTAAGGCAAATAGCTGATCAGGAAAATTAAGGCTGAATAACTTCTTTTTTGCTTTTTGTAAGGTCAGTGTGATGCATATGTTTCATTATGGGCTTTCCCCATCAGGCCAAGATCTTTCAAATTTGTCTTTGGGGATGAAGTATCATGTAACAGAACCTTCACGTAGTGTTCCCTGCTGTCTTGGATTGGGTCAGGCTACTTATCCTGGTACGGTGACCTTGGTTATACTAAATCCAGATGAATTCAGCCATTTTTCATTGTTGCAAAGCAATCTCCTATGCCAAATGGAAGTCACTTCACTTCCTAAAACTTTCCTTAGTTCTAGGTAGTTGAGTAGGCAACTATTTTGTTCTTTTTAGTTGTTCTTTGCTTCTGCATTGACTGTTCTCTTTCAATTGGGAGAAATTAGACACAAAATTTGTAAAATAGTCATGCATCATGCAAGCCTGAGTTTGTGTTCCTGCTTTTAAAAAGTAAATTGGTTAAAGTAACATGCTGTGGTAAACAGCAAGCAATGTCTATATTTGTTAGTTATAATAATCAGAAACTAGAGGAACTAAGCAACCAAAGACCTTTATTTTGTCCAGACTTCAATTTGAGAAAAGCTATCTTAAATGGACTACTCTAAATTGTGAGTGAAAAAACAAGTTTGCCACTTCTTGGGCCAAAAGAGTAGTAGCATTGTTTAAAAAAAAAAAAAAAAAAAGTGTTAGGGGATTTAAGAACAAAAAGACAATAAAATGGATCCTAATAGCATGTCCTATAATAGCAAAATAAGGCTTATTGCATCAAAACTATGTTTAAATTCCTAGGAACAGAAGATCTGCGTTCAGGAGACTTTTTTTTTTTTTTTTTTTAATTGGATGGAGAATTCTTGAGCCATTAAGGCTGATTTAATAAACTCCGGAATGCTTGAAGAATGAGGAGACAGGCATAACTAATGATGCGTTTCATTTAGAAAACCTAAACAGGATGACTGCAGTAACTGTGGCAGTTAGTCTGAGATTGATAATTAAAAGAATTCTAGGCTGAAAAGCCTGAAAAATGCATTGCACAAAGAAAGGTGCTGTAGTTAACATCAGCCAAGACTTTTAATGACGAGTCCAAAATATACTTAAGTTAGAATTTGCCCATAAGGAGGCCTTTTACTAATTAGTTTGTTTTTTTAGAAAATCTGAGCATTGAGGTTTTAAAACATCTAATGATTAGTTAGTTGGATCTAGCAGACTTTTCCTATTGAATGTGGTCAGTTTCTTTCTAAATAATCAGAAGAATATGTAGTTAAGACTTGCAGGTGGCTTGCATAGAGGAATAGATGTGGAAGATGATGATCAGGCATATTTAGTAAATGTGACTTAAGTGAACTTATTTTTAATTTTTTAATTGCTAGATGTTTTCCCTTTGTCCTAAAAGTGAATGCCTGTGATGTGGAAAGTGGAATCTAAAAGGAACCTAAGGTGTTCTGTTGGTAGTTTTTCTAGCTCCTTAATGTAGCAAACAGACCTAACAGTGTAAGCAGTCAGGTTGGAATTGCTATATATTTTAACACTAAAAGTAATTTTTCCAACAATTTATGGGACAGTATGGTGTGCACTTTGATCCTTCCAGTCTTTACATAAAGTTTATAGATACTGAATAACTGTCTAGTTTAGTCAGAAGTCCAGATGTGACGTAGGACTCTCAAGATGAGATTCTGTGATCCGTGTTATGCACCATTTCATGTTATTGAATGAAGATCGTTCCAAATTGTCCTCAGCCGGACTTGGATAACTGCTACTAGAGAAACAGGGGATTGTGCTGCTGGATCAGATGAAGCAGGTGTTCATCTCAATTGTGACCTTAGAAGGGATTGAAACTTTGAAAGTGTCAGTCTTCCAGGCAATTTCATGTGCATATCTGAATGTTTAGGAACTGTCAACAGAAAGCTGAAAAGCTTATTTGGGATCATTAACCTGGGACAGTCTTCTCACAAGAACGTTTTGTTCGCAGTTTAGCATATGTACCTCACTTCTTTGCTTCACGTGATACGCTGGCCTTCCTGTGGATGGATACTGTGTTTAGCTGGATAATTCTGTGTAGAATTGTATTAGCTTAGCTCCATCTTGCAAAGTTTTGTCATCACATGGTGAAGCCATGAGGAGTTCCTAGTAAGGGAGAAGGTAAAAAGTGAGTAAGAGCAACTGATCGTAAGTTACTACACTGTAGTATGTGAAAGTCATTCAAGTGCTGACTTTCTCTACGCCTTTAGTTTTGTGGTGTTAAAGGTAAATGAAACCCTTTTGATATGAACTGAAAACAGTACTAGTTTAGTATTAAGTGATGCCACATAACTATTACAGATGGTACATGTTTGCAAATCTTTTGCAAAAGTAAAGTTTTCTCATAAATTGTGTGCTAACTATAAGTATTTGAACATCTTGGTAAGCTCATGTTCATTGATTTGTACTTTTTAGAAGGACAAGAATACTGACAGCTTTGTATTTAGAGGGGCTCTGGTTTTGCACAAAAAAGGACAAAGTAGCTCTTCTTCAGAAAAGACAGAGCCAACTTCTCCCCCTCTCTATCAAACAGAAATATAATCTGATTTCATATAAACAGTTTAAATAAATATTACAGCATCTTTTTCATGATACCTCCCTCTCCCCCACACTAGTGACTTTTAAAAGTTGTTTTGTTTTTTTTTTTTTTAAAAGTCACTTTGAGGTGGTTTTGATTTTTTTTTTTTTAAGAGACATTGAATGTTATAAGAAAAATTCATATTTAACTTCAAGTCATTCTTTTCCTTTCTGCCCCTTATTGTGTGAAAGTATGTAGGCAATAGCTCTGGAACAGGTTGTTGCTGTGTGGTGGGAGACTGTTCTCATTTATTAAAGCAGTTCATATGTTCAGGATTGTCCTTGCTTCTTATAGTTCAGCTGTACTAATTTTTCAAAGCAATAACCTAATTGCTTGTACTAATTAAAGCCCGTTAGCAAAGCAGTACAGTATTTAGGTCATCTTTTCTTCACTGTCCTTTTGTGCTTGTGTCTCCTGTTCCTGGCATTTCCCAGTTGCTGCAGGTCCTCTTTTCAGACTTTCAGCATGTCAGCCTTCCTGGTGATGCTTGATGTTCTACTGCTGTCCTGTTCGGCTTTAAACTAACTGACCCATTTTCTGTATTGTCATCCTGTACCACTACTAAAGACAAAAGGCTGGCAAAATTCAAATAGTGTCTGTCAGAGATGTACATAACTGGACTGGTTTTAACTGGTCGAGTGTAGAGTGGGCAGTCTCAATTATCCTTTGGTTGGAGTGATCTGTAGTTTGGTGTCTAGTTTGCAAGCCTGGTGAAGGTGCAGAGAGCATTACCATGGAGCAGAAGACAAGGTTAGCCCCAAGAAACTTTCTTCAGATTCTCAAATCACTTGCTGCTGTTTCCAGATGCGTATTGCATTTGATGTGGAACTCTGGATTGGAGTGGATTCTCTGTTGTTGGAGAGGGGAAGGTTAAACTATGGGGTATGTAAAATAAACTGTGTGTTGCTCTCCTGCAGTTAATTTATTTTTTTTTCAGTGTTAGAAATTCTCAGTTGATACTTCCAAGATGCAGTGTTCTTGTGCAAATACAGTTTTCTAGACAAAACATTCTTAATGGGATAAGTGACGCATCTCTTGAGTCATACAACTTGTTCTTTTGATTCACGTATGCTTTTAAACTATTTCCCATGTAGCATGGAATTTCCTTGTGTAGCAGAACAACTATTTATTTATTTATTTTAAATCTGTTCGGCTCCACTCTTGAGGTGAGTCTTATCCTCAGCTTGGCCATCACTTTTACAGTTATACCTTCTCTTCCATCCCCCATGACCGTCCCACTCTTCATATAAAAATTTCTCTTGGGCTTTCATTCTGACATGTCAAATGGAACTTGTCTACTGCTAACTGACTCGATAGTTGTTTATGAGGATGTTTTTCGTCTTCCTGGAGAGGAAGATCTTGAAACTTTGGAAAGAAATAGAAACTCCTTCTGCAAGGAGGAGGAGAATATTTTTAAGGAAAACAAACTAGAAGTAAGGACGTCTCTTCCTTTCATTGCTTTCATTATCAGTATTTGTCTTTTCTGAAGAAGGTTAGACTGTTCTCTGGGAACAGTTTTCTTGAGTATGAAAATCAGTTAGCAATCTGTCTGAGAAACAGCTATAGATGACATTTATTTAAATGTTTTCATCTTGTCTTTTCTCCTTTTAGGAAGTTCTTTCTGGAGTCGTGGTCATAACAAGTAAGGACACAGTCCAGCACCAAGGTATCTCGTTAACAATGGAAGGATCAGTAAATCTGCAGCTTAGTGCCAAAAGTGTGGGTGTGTTCGAAGCTTTCTATAACTCTGTCAAGGTAAGAACTGTGCAGGTTAATATTTTTAGCACAAAACCTTTGTCTCTTTTCCCAAATCCTTCTTTAATGGCTCTCAGGTAGTTATAGCACTTCATGGTATGTAAATGATAGAAAGCAGAGAAATGCTCCGCATTACCTAGTGATATGTGATGACATTGAGGGAAGAACTTGCACTGATTGGAGAGTTTTCTTTAGGGCTGAAATACAGTAATATAAATACTGTGGTTACTAGATGATGCGTTGAAGAATCATGATTTAAAGAAAAATAAAAAAAAAACCACCACACGATTTATTAAAGTGACTCATTTTAATTGGACTTTGTGCTACATGGGTCACTATCACAATAGTTTCTGCAGAGGCCATTGAGGTTGTGTGTTACTAGGCATGATACAGGACCTTCACAGATTCTTCTGTGGAGTATGAGGCTGTGCACAGACTGTGGAGCTCCTGGAAGGCCTCTGTGCTGCTCCCCAGGTTTGGGAGCATGGGGTTTGGAATCTAGCAGGGCAAGTTATCTCTGGCTCTATATGAACATGGCTGTACTGATTGAAGCAAGGCTGGCTCTGTCTAGAGCGTCAGTATAGCTACATGTGCAGAACGGTTTGCTGAAATTAGGATAGCCTTGGTGCAGGGCCTTTTAAGGTCTTCATTTGTAGTTAATTTGTTTATAGTATGAATAATCTGCGCATGAATGATTGAAAAACAGGAAAAAAAACAAAACCAAAAAACAGTAGAAGCAATAGATTATTTTTTTTCCTCCCTGTTAGAGGGAAAGTAATAGTAAAACTCCAGAGAGAAAAGAAGTGTAATCTTCAAGCAGGCTTCCCCAGTTGAATCCTAGTCTCCCACTGGAACAATGGTTAACTAGCCCTAAACATAGATCTTTAGGATGGGAGAAGGCAGGAGGGAATGGCTAACTGCTCAACTGTCACACGTACTTGTTGATTCCTGCTGCTACTATTAAGGGTTATAATTTAGAAAAGGGAACTCCACTTTGCAAAGCTGAGACTCTGCTGTTCAGCTCTCTAAATATTTGGTCATTAGTATGATATGACCATAGATCACAAATTGTTTTTTTGAGGAAAGCATTCTTAATGTTTCTTTTCATTGTGAGACTGGAGAGCTGTGTGTGATGAGGAAATGCCTGAGTGTCTGGAAATTCAGGAAGTCTTATTAGAGTTTGGTGGATGGTTGTTGGTTCTTGAAATGATGGGGCCGTCACTCTGCTTCAACCTAAACCTCTTAATATTTATCTTTGCAGCCTATTCAAATTATTAACAGCACTATTGAAATGGTAAAACCAGGGAAACTTCCCAGTGGCAAGACAGAAATTCCATTTGAATTTCCGTTGCATATGAAGGGGAACAAAGTTCTGTATGAGACATATCATGGTGTCTTTGTTAATATTCAGGTAAGGCAGTCATATCTGTAAAGAAAATCTGAACTTTTGTTGTCTACGGAATGTATTCTAAAGTATCTCTTAATCCATGGAAGCAGATAATGTTTTCTTGTGATAAAGTCGTCTTTTCATAGTGCAATATGTTTTCTTTTCTCAATTTGAAGAATGAGCAGAAAGTTTAGAGATCCTTTGAAGTAAGTAGCTTTTAAGCTTCCCTTTGTTAATATAGCATTCTTCTGGTGTGTACTGTATTTCCTAGATGTAATTAAAGATTAAAAATGATGATACACATTAACCTTTTAAGTACTAATTTGTAGGTGGTTTCTATCTGACTTTTGCAGTTCTAGTTTCTAGGAGTCAACACTTTCCACAGATGGTAACACTTCTTAAATGTGGCAAAGGAACCATCCTGGGATTGCAGAATCCCATCAATATAATGTTGCTTTTAAAAAATTGTTGTGATGTCTATTCCCTTTTCTTTTCCAGCTAGTTTAAGCTTTTAATTAGAAATAGTTGATTGTAATGAAACAGATCAGATGTAACATGGGATGTACAAGAGAGAATTAAAAGCATACTGGAAAGAGGGGCTTTGGGTTGAGAAAGGGTAAAATGTATTTGCCACGCTTTTTAAATCTTGTACAGTTCTTTTACAGGGTGATATTTTCATCTAGTTAAGATTTTATTGTGAAAGAAGTTGCATTTACCATTTTGTAGATAATCTATATAGTAGTACATACCCAGATACAAGTGTGTGTACTGTTAACTAAGTACCAGTGAGACTTCATTAGCATAGTAGACAACGAATTAATGCTAATAATATTTAAATATGAAAAGTGAAGTGTACTGACTTACCAGATCGATTTTAAGACACAGGGATAAATCCTACAGGAACAAAGCTACTTAGTGTTCAGAATCTGTTTTCCTGCATTCATTTGTGAGAAGGAATAGCTCGAGGAAGTCTCTCCATCACTTGTTGTTTCAGCCCTTCCGTATGGAGTAAATCTTTAAAGAATGATGAGATAAACAGAACAGTAGCAAGATGTCTCACTTGAAATACCTTGTCAGAACTACTGTAACATATATCTGATCCCTACTTATGTTCTAAACAACTACATCCATTCCCTTAATGAAAAAAAGACTGCACTACGGTGTCCTTTTGTTCAAAACAAACGTGACTGTGTAATTTTGTAATGAAGGCTCAAACCAAAGTGTTGAGAGCTTGTAGCATCTTCAAAAACATGAACTTTTTGCATTCCTGTGGAGATGAGTAGTAGCATTTACTGCCCAAATCTGTATGTACTACATGCTTGTAACAGAATCCTGTGGAAATACAATTTTGAAATTTGACCTTTTTTGGTTAAAAATTGTCTTACAAGAGAGGGATTTGTTCGCTTGGTTTGTTTTGGGTTTGGTTGTTTTTTTTGAAAGAAAGTCTTCTTCAGCTATCTCTTGAATGCAAATACTGTATTAGACAATGCTTTTTCTTGCTGAGGAGTGTTTTTTTGTTTGGTGGGTTTTTTGTTTTTTTTCTTCCAAGGAAAAAGTTGAAGGAGCCACTAAATGCAAAAATTTTCAGACCAGTGCTGATGAAGAATCACTGGGTTGTAAAACTTTCCCCTCCTTTCCCCACTTTTGCTCACTTATGAGAGTATTGGATTTGATGACAAAGTATAAAACTGTTAGCTATTTAGCTGAACTGGAAGTCTTATATTACAGACTTGGATTTAAAAAAACCCTAACAAACAAGCCAAAAACCCACAAAAGAAAAAACCTCACCTACTAGCCTATCAGAAATAACCTAAACAAAAATTCTCGTGTTTTTTTTTTCTACATTCAGATGGGGTTTTTTAAGTACTTCCCATATCTTTTTTCGGTCTTGGCTTTCTTCCTAATGTATCGTTTGTGGTAGGTATGTCAAAAATGGTGTAAAACTGGTTGAGTTGCTTTCCATAATCCAGATAACTTGCCTATGATTGATAACAGTTGTTTTAAGATATACTTTAATGGTGAATACTTGTTTTGTTTTGTCATTCCCTCTCTCATCTACCTAGCTTTTCTTTACAAGCTGGGGATAAAATGTAATTAAAAGGTTAATCATTAGATTCCAGCCAACCTTTGAGAGTCCTGCTCTCCTGAAGAGGAAAACATAGTCTGTCCCGAGGCTATTTAATGTGCACTGGTACCTGATAAAACAGATACACATGTGTAAAATGGGGAATGTTAAGTCTGTTTTCCAGAAAATCAGGCTTGAATTGCTTAAAAATAATTTCCTAGTATTAAGTAAACCAAAGGAAAGCATTCATTTGCTTCTAACCTGTTTATATTTGTTCTTTGTCCAAATCAAGAAATGGAAAAATAGACTACATACAGTATGCCACCTTTTTATTTTTTCACCGGAGTAACTAAAGGTGCTGCTTAAGAAACACTTCCCAAGACCTCTGTCCAAGTCCCGTGCAGTTTAAAAGCAAGCCTCTATTTAGAATCACAGAATGGTTCAGATTGGAAGGGACCTTAAAAATCATCTAGTTCCAACCCCCCTGCCATGGGCAGGGACACCTCCCACTAGACCAGGCTTTTCAAAGCCCCATCCAGCCTGGCCTTGAACACCTCCAGGGATGGGGCATCCACAACTTCTCTGGGAGACCTGTTCCAGTGTCCCGCCACCCTCAGAATAAAGACTTTTCTTCCTGATATCTCATCTAAATCTACCTTCTTTCAGTTTAAAACTGTTTCCCCTCATTCTATTGCTCCACTCCCTGATAAACAGTCCCTCCCCGTCTTTCCTGTAGACACCCTTTAGGTACTAGAAGGCCCCTACAATATATATATGTATATCTATCTATCTATACGCAAATGTATCTACACACACCGCATCTCTCTCGGCCTGTCTTCATAGGAGAGGGCTCCAGCCCTCTGATCATTTTTGTGGCCCTCTTCTAGAGCCGCTCCAACAGGTCCATGTCCTCCTTATGTTGGTGTCTCCAGAGCTGGACGCAGTGCCCCAGGTGGGGTCTCACCAGAATGGAGTAGAGGGGCAGAATCACAAAAGATGTCTTGATCTCAGTATTAGTATGTTAGCTGGGGGTTCAGTATCAAGACTAAAGTCTCTGTTCTCATGCAGAGAACTTTTAATTGGACACTGAGGGCCAAATTGCAGGGCATGGGTGGTCCTGCTGCCTCACTGCACTGTGTTCCCTGGTCTGAGTGTAGTGCAGTAACAGAAGGTTTGCTCAACAGTGGTCAACTTCAGTGGAAACCACGGTCTGTGATGGGGAAAGAGATATGCTCTCTGGTCTCGTTCTTGCACACGTATTCAGGTTATGTGTAGAGAGACACCATGAACTGGAAATCATGAAGCTGAGTCCCTAATCTGAGCACACTTGGTTTTGCCAATTGCTTATCTGTAAAGAAGGAATTAAAAATGAAACAACAACAACAAAAAAAACCCCGTGCTGAAGTGCATGATTACTGTGATAACCAAGGTCATATTATTTTTCAGTCACTGGTTTATGGCTCCCTTTTTAGGAGAGAAAGGGGAGGAAATGGGCAGCAAGTTTTTGAACAGCAAACAGAAAAATTAACCTTGTTGCCTGACTTTACTGCATGCCGCTGCTTTTAAGTTTGGCTATATGGTTAAAGATGGTTCCCCATTAAATATGCCTATAACTGTTACCACTGTTAAATTTGATCCTACAAAAAATTTAAAATTAGAGGGGTTGTCTTATTGATAATGGCTTATCCAAAGTATGGTGAAAAGCAATACTGTAATGACCCTTAACTGAATGTAATTTGCGTTCTGAAGCCGTACAGGAGTACTGCTCTCTGTCAGTGAGTTAGTCCCTCAGTCTCATAGTTTGTTACATATCACAGAAGATATGGAAAGCATTTGCAAATGACTATGGGACTGTAAACACAAAGAAAAACCATCTCTCATTTGGGAGCATCTAAAATCATTGTATACCTCTTATCTCCTTCCCCATCACTAGTATGTATGTTGCCTACTAACCTGTTTTAAATAATGCCTTAAATATGAATAACATTAACATTCTGCACATATGCAATAAAAAGATGAAAAGTTAAGAGAGATAGAGGAGACCTTAACTAAGGCTCTCTTCTTTTTCTCTGCCATCTTATTCTTCCCAGTATACCCTACGGTGTGATATGCGACGTTCTCTGCTGGCAAAAGACCTAACTAAGACTTGTGAATTCATTGTCCACTCACTGGTAAGTGTGGTTTCTATTAACTATACAAAGTGAGATTTATTTGTTTTTTCCCACTTTAAGTGAAGCTTGGCAGTAAGGTTAGAAGATCAGCTAAAACGATGTAATTTATAATAGCAACACATGGGATATGTATGAGTAAAGGAAACTAGCCTCAAAGAAAAACCTCTATCCAGAAGAGCTAGGGTATCAGTTGCTTCTTATTAGAGTAACTCATCTTTCTTTTCATTTAAAGAAAATAGTACAAAGAAGATTTGGATTATAAGATGTTTTCATACTGCACTGAGTTTATTCTCCTTTTCATCCTTTCAGTTCTGAAACAATGGTGTGGTTAGATAAATATTACAGTGGTGTTCTAAACAGTATTTCAGGCTATCTGAACATTTCTTAGCCAAAGGTTCCAGGTGCCCACAATGCCTGTCCTAGAAATGGGAGTTTGTTGGTGAAGAGAAAATACCTGATTTCTGCTCTTCAGATGACTAATTATGACTTAGAGCCCTGACTCAAAGTATCAAAGCTGGGACTGCATCAAGTTAGAAAAGAAGCTTGTCAGCTTAATCCCCTTTGCTATTAAGTAAGCCCGTGGTTGGCAATATGCTGAGATAACTAGGTTAAAAAATATCCACATCCTGCGGTTAGCAACATGGAGAGAGCCTTCCTCCTGTGGAGGTAGAATTGTGGGATGAGACCGTCTCACAAGAAATGCTTTGCTGCTTGTTATTTGAAGTTCCTATATCAGTCTGGTTTTTAGTTGATGTTGACTTGTACGCATGTCCAGAACATCCGATGTCAGTACAGACTGTGCCGGCCTAATTAAGTATCTCTTTTTTTCCACCCACAACTTGCTAGAACATACTGTTTCTATCATTCCTTTGAACTCTTAACAGGACAGTAAAGTATTAGACTCTTGTCTTACCTATGAATAATGGTGGAAATATGTTATTTTAGTTCTATAGTACCTTTTTTTAAAGATTTAGTACCTTTTTTAAAGATTTAGCTAGGTGCTATAAAGAAGTTTTCCTGTTGGTAAGACTTCATTATTTTCTAAAATATATTATGCTACATTTTATTGGTCCATTATTACATTATAAGTAAGCCACACTTGTCAAAATAGTGAACAAATTACATATTATGCAGTTTCCTGGTTTTATTTCTTGTTCCCACTACAGCACTTAGATCACAAGTCAGTAAATCATGAATCTCTCAGTCAGGGTGAATTAATGAGGTTTTACTGAACATATAATTCTCACTGTCAGTGCTCAATGTACCATTTCCCTTAACCTTATTCTTTGCCAGAATTTGTCATTTATGGGAAAATACAGTCAGTCTTCCATCTTGCAGCTGGGCAGCAGAAGCTGTTTTGAATTCTTAAGTGGTGAGGGTAGATCCTAAGAGTTCAAGTGAAGCCCGTTGGTGGTGGTGTGCTCTGCCAGCTCATGGTTAGATACAATGGAGTCCCTCATAATTGATGCTGCGCTGGCCACTTATTCCAAATATGCAGAGAAAAGACAGTGCATCTCACTGAGATAAGGATGGAGGGAGAGGTCAGTGAATGGTAAGCAAAGCTTGCCTTCCTGATGCAGAGTGCAGGCTGCCATCTCAGCCGAGCTCAGGGCCCATTCAGACTTAAGATCAAGACTTCTTGGTTTTGTGATAAATGGTGTGAATAGATACTGAAGAACTGTAATAATGTGCCCTCAAAATTGCTTCTCCGGCGTGGAACGCTAAGCTGGACCAAGTTTTGGTTTTTTACAGTTAAAGAAGCTGGACGCGACGCCCATTAAATCCATGCTATGCTAGATTCCATCAGCTGAGGATCTCCTAGTAATAGCAGGATGGCTTAGGAGACCTGAGCCATTACAGAAAGGGCAGCAGAAAGAGTTCAAAGTGCTCAGAGATAACAAGAGGGAGGAAGAGTTTGTAAAACGTATTTGAAGCAATGGAGCAAGTTCATGTATAATCTCCCGCTTTCTCCCCTGCTCAAATTTACTAAGCATTAATAATGAAAGGAAGCATTGCAAGTGACATATAAAATGTAATTATTTGTAAATACAAAAATATGAAATTAACTTTTTTCTGTAGCATACGATATGCTTCAGATAGTGTATTTCTTCTTTTCCAGGTGGTTTAGTCAACCACATGTTCTCTTTTTCTTTTCCTTTGGTTTTTTTTTTTCTTTTCCATGTAGGTAGAGGTTATGCCAAAAACTTAGAAATGGAGAGTTTGTTGTGGTTTACTGCAATGGCAAACACAAAGTAACCAAAAACTGACAGTTTTGTTTCCACAGTTCAAATTCATGGTGATTTGCAACTTGTATTCAGACAATATCATAATGTTATTTAATAACAAAGGCAGGAAATCTCAGGGTTTTTTATGACATAGATGCATACTTTCGGATGAAGCCAGTTCTGAAAACTGACACATCCAACAGTTGCTTGACTTTGTTGTCTTTTTTTAATATTCTCTCTGTGTGTTTTGTAAATCATAGTTTACAGTTTAACTCTTTCATTACTCGTAGTCACAGAAAGGGAAACTGACGCCAAGCCCAGTAGACTTCACAATTACTCCTGAAACTTTGCAAAATGTTAAAGAGGTAAGGGTTTTCTTATTATTTTATTTTAAATGTAATGCTTGTGTGATTCTGAGTAAGAACAAGAGAGGAATGATTAAATGCTGCCCTGCAGATAATCAGCTCTTCTTTTTTTATTCCCCTCCTTTTTCTCCTTTCTTACTTTTGTAAGCAATAAATTGATTCTGCCTAATCTCTTGTGATAGTGGTGACTAATGTAAGGTGGAACTTTGTTCAGTAATGGTTAAATATTTTACTATTTTTCTGAATGAAAGATGGCAGTGAAGCAAGGGAAAACAATCTATACCACTTGTAGCCAAGATCCTTTAAAAATGTCTATTTTGATCCTTTGTTATGCCTTTTTTTACAGCCCCATGTGGCTCTGGGAAGCCTGTATGAACAGTAGTTGCTGTCTTGGTCATTTAGCTTTATTAACATTGGTTTCTGTTTGTCCACTGAAACCAGTGTTCTGTTTTTCCAGATTTTCCTGTTGTGCTCTTTTTGTTACAAGAATACTTTCCTGCGTTAGGTCTCCCTTCTGCATCTCCAGTTTGTCTTCCGTTTCTCTTAGTCCCCTACTCTTCCACTTGTTTCTCAAATCAGCTGTTTGGTTGTTTCATGCTGCTGTTGACCTTATCACCTTGTATTCAATAGAATCATTGTGGTTGGAAGGGACTTCTGGAGACTGGTTAGTCTGGCCCCTGTGCTCAGAGCAGAGTCATCTAGAGCAGGTTACTCAGGGCCACGTGTAGTCAAGTTTTCAGTGCCTCAAAGGATGGATACTTGCAACCATTCAGCAATGTTAATGTTTGACCACCCTCACATGATTACTAAATAAATAAATAAACGAAAAGTAATTTCCTTTATTTCGATTTGTTTCCATAGCCTCTTTCTTGTCCTTTCACTAGCTACCACTGAGGAGTCTGACTCCAACTTCTTTACTCCCTCCCACCAGGTATTTATACATATCAAAAGGTCCCCCTGAGCCTTCTGTTCTGCAGGGTGAACAATCACAGCTCTCAGACTCTTATGTCACATGCTCTTAACCATCTTCATGGCCAAATCCAGCAAAGGCTGGACTTGCTCCAGTAAGTCTGTGTTTCTTGTACCAGGAAGTCCTGAATTGGACACGTTATCCCCAGTTTTGTCTCATCAGTGCTGAAGAGATGAGGAGAATCACCTCTGTCAACCTGTTGGCAACACTTCCTAATGCAGCTCAGGATGCTGTAGGCCCATTTGTCCAGCCTGTTGAAGTCCCTGTGGAGGAACTATCTGGTTCACAAACTGCTCCTTCCAGTTTTGTATTATCTGCGGACTTGCTGAGGAAGTGCTCTGTCTCATCATCCAACCCATCACTGAAGATGTAAAGTAATATTGACTCCAATATTGACCCCAGTCACTGGTGTACACCACTAGTGACTGGCCTTCAGCTGGACTTTGTGCTACTAATCACAAACCTTTGAGTCCAGCAGTTCAGGCTGTTCCCAGTCTACCTCAGTGTCTTAAGCTGTACATCCAGTCTGTACTCCCATCAGTTTGCCTGTGAGGTTGTTAGGAGAAACAGTGTAAAAAAACAGTGCTGAAGCCAACATAAACGGTATCCACGGCCCAGCAGCAGAGGATGAACAGGTTATGCCCAGCAGCCTCTCATGTCTCCAGAGACTGATGCACACTGAAAGCATGTGTTTTTCCAAATACAAGGATATAATAACTAATCTTGGTGGTAAAATTACTTTTGAGATGTATTTTTGAGACTACTGCTAAATACTAAGCTCTCAGCAGTCTGCTCTTCCTATGAACCATATTTCCATATAAAGTATTTTCCGTTTCTTCTTTCTCTTCTGTATCTTGATACATTGGCTTAGCAAAGACCCAGTGGTACACATCTTAAGAAAGTCCTGTCCATTAAAAGCTCTTTCTTAAGTTTAATAGCAGACCCTGTGCCTTTCTCTATTTCAAGTACATAACTACAAAAGTAGGTTCTAAAACTTATGACATCTCTGATCCAGCAGACTTTGGTATTTAATTGTGGAGCTGTCTAAAGAATGTGTATGCTAGCACAAGCAGTGGCCTTTTTTTTTTTAGTATTATTTTTATTTATTCTTCTGTCTCAGAAAAATGTGTGGGTCTGAAGTGACTACCTGCTGGACAGGTAGAAGAAGTCACTGTTTTGGTATATTTATAATATTAACATTTTAATTCTCTGCTCGTCTGGAGATTGTGACAGAACTAGAATTTCCGGTAGACTATGAGAAAACTGATTAGGAGGTTTGCAGTAGCCAAGCAAAGCACAAAGAGGTTAGATTAAAAACCAGGATAGATGTGCTCTTACGTTCTCGATTGTCATTTTTGGGGGATTATGAGAGAGAGTGTAAATTATAGGTTCTATGAGAGAAGATCTAGCCTAGGATTAAAATATGACGAGTAATGACAGAGTAGTAAGGCTCTAGGAGAAATACACCTCTAAAAAAAGTCTCATAGACTAGGATTGAGGAAAATGGCCTTGAGTTCTTGTTCTGCAAGCTCCTTTTATCTCTGTCTCTTAGGTTCCGACCACTATACTTGGGGGGGTAGCTATACGATGTCCCTGGGAAGGAGCGGTCATAAGACGAACCTCCTAAGGATCATACAATAAAAAAGCAATTAACTAATACATTATTAGGAGTCAATATTTCATAGGGAGGTTTTGTCAGGCACATAACTTCTGTTATTTAAATTAGGAGAAAATACTCAGGTGAGGTCACGTTTACTAAACACATGGAAATTCCTCTCTCTTTATTTCCCCCAAAGATTTGTTTTGAGTGGAACAGCTAAATTCTGCAGAGGTGTTGGGTATCTGAGTGAAACAGTCTAAACAATAGCTGAGGAGAACTTTACTGCCATTATTACTGGCAGCCAGGACTGAGAAGCAAAACAAACAGACTGGGAGAAAAAAAGTTTGTGCCAAGAGAGTTGGTTTGGAAGAAGGGAGAATAAGTTACATGGGCAAGGAAATCCAGCGCCAAAAGCAAGTGCAAGCAGATGGTTGGAAGGTAGCGGCTAATGTCAAAGATGACAATAACAAATAATTAAGGCAGGAGAGGAGAATAAGGCTTGTAAAAGAAGGGGAAGGCTAGAGCAGGATGTTCAAAGAGTTTGAAGAAAGTTGGATGGGGAAGATGCGAGCTGAAGATGTGGGTAGAAAACTCAACCGTTTCAGTATGCCAGAACTTGACGTGTAACTGGAGCTTCTGGCGTATGAGTTTCTCTGGTGGCAGAGAGTATCTGGTGCCTGCTGGCCTGGGCAAGGGGAGCAAAAACCCCCATTTGGTCTTTTATGGAAACTGATTTAGAGACTGTCATCTCCGATCAGCTATTCTTACTCCTCCTTCATTAAAACGTAGGAAACATGCTTGCTGCTAAGAAAAGTTGAAAAGTTAGGTGTGATGCTGTGTTCAAATTAAACTCTTTATTAATTGTCCTTAATTGATGTCTTAGTACAATAAGCGGTATGCTACATCTCACATTAAAGGAAGATTTTTAAATGCCTGTCTTCCCTCCCAATAACGGCCATGAGAAAGAAATTTAAGAAGGTGGGGCAAATCACTGAAACGATAGACTATATTGTAACCTGTAACAAAATGGGACCAGAACGCTGTTCTCCAGAGCGCTGCCAGCTGCCTTAACTTGACCATCCTGGTAGCTCCTCCCAGCCTGCCTCCTTCACCATGCCGTTCCCAACTTCTGCATTAATTGCAATAGCCAAGTTTTTGTCAGTTCATCCCAAGAAAAATGCTCCTGTGGATGGAATGAGTAGGGGGGAGGCATGTCAGGGCAGAGGGTAGTAAGAGATATCTTAATGCACCTGCATAAGGATGCATATTTAAAGAGTTATATTATTTAGGTTACGTGAGGCATTTCTAAACTTTTGAGTTCATAACTTTGCAACTTTTTCCTGCATATTTTGATAACTGTCTTTCTAGAAGGTATTTTTTTCTTAGTCTCCTCTTACAGTTGTGTGTCCCCCCCATCTTTTCAGAGAGCTTCACTTCCAAAATTTCTCATCAGAGGTCACCTCAGTTCTACAAACTGCATCATTACACAGCCACTGACAGGGGAGCTGGTGGTGGAGAACGCAGAGGCTGCAGTCAAAAGTATTGAGCTGCAGTTAGTGCGTGTGGAAACCTGTGGTAAGTTGCTCTGTACATGGAATGTGTGTAGACTGCAGTAATTGCCACTTGCGCTCTTTCAGCTTAAATACGAAAGCTTGTCAAACGCTATACAATTAAAAAGAGTTGCAAAAAATTCTTTTGCATTTCAGGTAGAACAGTCCAAACATTAATTTAAATAACCTCTATGATCCTTAACTCAAGAGCGCTAATGTGAAAACTTGCAGGTCAAAGGGCAAAATGTTTTGCCCTTACTCACCTCCCCCCCCAGCCCCGGTGTATTTTTGTTTTCAGTTTTGGCCACTGCCTTCTCTTCTCTCTTTCCCTTTCCCTCCTTTCCCTCTGACTTTCCTCACTTTCCCCAGGGTGTGCGGAAGGTTACGCCCGAGATGCCACAGAGATACAGAATATTCAGATTGCTGATGGGGATGTCTGCAGGGGCCTGCCCATTCCTATATACATGGTCTTTCCCAGGCTGTTCACCTGCCCTACCCTGGAAACAACAAACTTCAAAGTTGGTAAGGACTTTACGCTGTGTTGGCGTCTTTCATCTGACAGAAGTTTCTAGTTTCACTTCAGCTTCTGGCGGGTAACGGGATAAACCGCTGTCAGCACTACAAGAAGCAGCAAGGACATCCGTCTGTTTCCCTGGAGAGGTTTCCTAAAGAGGATTGCAGTCTGCTGTATTTCATACAGACGGAGAAAATACAGCCCAAATACTCCTAACTAAAAAGAGTTGTGCAACTATTAAGCTACTTCTGACTAACAGAATTCTATGGTAAAAGGACAGGAGAAGCAGTGTAACAGCAGGTAACTTTTTTCTGCCAAAAAATTACATGTGAATTAACACTTGAGTAGTAGCCCAAGAATAAAACGCCAAGATCATCCCTTCTTTCTTTTCATCACCAGTGAGAACCCCTCTTTCCATTCCCTTGTCTTTTTGTTTCTCGTTCTCCTGCCTCACAGAGTAGAAAAAGTAAGGTGAGGCGCTGTGTGACTTCGCTTTTCTTGATCTACACCAGCTGCTTCTTCCTGATTATTGCTGCCAAAATCCAACATTTTCCTTAACAAACACCTGAAATTTAGGATTTTCCTCACTTTTTCAAATAATTACTGCAAAAATTCTCTTTGCTAGCCTGTTTTTCTTCCCTTGGTCCTGCTGGAATCTGTTGGTTTTGGGTTTTTTTAATTTATTTTACTTTATCAGATTGAAGCTACAAGTCCCTGCTTTTAGGATCCTTCCCAACTGAAGCCCCTCCTACTTTTCTGCTGTCTGTCATGGACAAATGTGCACAACGTTTTCCAGCCTTGCCTACCTGTTTATCTGTTCCCCCAAGAGCATTTTTGATTAGATACTGATTTTGAACAACACAACGTAATATCTAAAGAGCAGATAGTTTGCAGGTATATTGTATCTTAGTGTTTAATTGCCTAAGGCCACACATAACGCAGGACTCTAAGGCCATGTTACATGCTGACAGCAGGGGAGGAGTCTGTTCCCTAAGTCTTCCACTTACGTGATTCTAAATGTGAGGCGTCTTTCCCAAAATATTTTAATCTTAGATGTCTGAACTCTGCCTGTTGTCCAGAAGACTGTGTGTCATAGTTTCTCAGTCATAAAGAAATCAATCCGTCAGAATCCCAAAGATTAGAACAAGCCAAGGTTCTCTAGGAATGGCCCAAGGTCTGGGATGCCGGTGGTGAGGATCTGCCTGGAGCACTGCGTTCATCCCTGCCACAGGAAAATCCAGGGTATTGAAACGGCGTGAAACAGCCCTGTGAAGTGCTGCCTCTGAGAGCAGGAACTGCTTGTCTCTCATCCTACTCCTACAATTCAGAGTCATTATGGACTCCTCATTTATTTTTATTTTTTTTTTTCCTTCTTCCAGAGTTTGAAGTTAACATTGTTGTCCTCCTGCACGACGATCATCTCATCACAGAAAACTTCCCGCTGAAACTCTGCAGGATGTAAATAGCCAGAAGAAATCACTGAAAAAGGACAAAATTCTTCAGAGGCAAAGCAAAACTTTATCCATGTCTTATTTTAACTGAAAACGCATCACTTCCTCCTCCTGCTGGTAGTTGTGCTTTCAGTTCTCCGTAATAATGTTGGTAAGACTTTGCCTGCCTTGCGATAGCTGATGTGGATGTATCTCTCCAGGCAGCCTTGTCAAGTATCTTTCTGACTTCAACAACCATCTTTTCCCCACTTTTTCTCAGAGAAATCCTGAAGGAATGATTCTGTATTTTTCTACAAGTTGTAGAAATATGTATTAAGTTTCTCTCTTTATTTCATTTTGTAATACTTGTTCCAAAGTCCCTTAAAGACCTCTTAAACCTAGTAAGTCCTGTTATAGGTGGTGTATATATACTGCTGGGGGAGGGTATGGGACTTGTAATATAATACTGAATAGTGTTTTTGAAGATGTAATAAATGGTGCTACAACAACCGAGGTGGTGGTGTGGGATGAATGGCTCAAGGTGAATGTGAACTAAGTGATGTGAAACAAATAATGATGTGAAATAACACCAAGCCTGTTTTGGTCAGGTCAGGAATATGAATCTGTATTAGAGGAATGTTTAGAACTGAAGTTTTCCGTGGGCTCTCGCCTGGATTAGAAAAGCAATGCCCTTACTTCATCTTTGCTATTTATATAAAACAGCACTGAAAAAGACCAGGCAAAAGTTTTTTAGCTTGAGAATATACTTTGCATTATACCATTTTCCCTTTTGTAAGGCTTGTACAACTCAGTTTTGATGTGGAAAAAAAAAGTCTGTGAGATGACAAGCAGCACCACTGCACTGTGGCAGCCCCGGCTCTGCCCAGGGCAGGCTCTGCATTAAGAAACTTCTATGCTGGGGCACCTTGTGCCTGGAGGACGTGACTTTCATTCTATGAACAACCCTTCCAAGGGAGACAGTCACTCTCTTATTAGGTGGGTTAATACTGTCCCTTGTTCAACTTAAAAGTATAAATGTAAATGCCAGGAAAGGAGTAAGTTAAGGTAAATACATTAAAGTGTTTGTAACTATATACACCTTAAAGGAACTACGTAGGAAAACTACTTCGGTAAGAAATAACCTTCCCAACACAAACAGGTTGTAGATTTTGATGATGTTTTATGTAAACAGAACCACCACAATTTAATTCTAATTGTGAATTTTCCATGCACTATTACATGGGGTGGAGGCAGGTTAAGTATATGGCATTATATAAACTATAAGTGTAAAGATGACAACCTGAAAAGACAATTAAAAAAACTGCCAAAAAGTAATTTCCTTCAGCTTTATCCAACAGCATTGCCAAGCAGGAAAATGTAATTCTAGGTTTGGCCCTGGTTCTGTATCATCTGTATTTTAGGAATAAACATCGGAAATTGTTATTTCAATGTCTTGTGGGGAAAAAAAAAGCTCTTTACTAGAACCTACCGCTTCTCTAAAATCAAGAAATCACACAGGATGATTTTTGGAAAGCAGAAGCCACTCTTTCTGGTCTGCACGACGTGACAAGAGTGCCACCTGCTGCTCGAAGTAGCGCTGTCACCTCCACCTTCAAAGTTAACCGGAAAGATGGACTGTGGCGTTCGTCCTGCCCGGGCCCCGCAGCCGGCATAGATCAGCTCCTTGGTGCAGAACTCCAGCCTGCGCAGCTCCCCCTTCCCGCTGCCGGAACGGACCGGCGGCCGTCTGCTCTGAGGCTTCCTTTTAAAGGTGTGGATGACCTGGCTCTGGAAATCACTGAAGTTCTTTTCCAGCTTATGGGAGTCAGGGAAGAGAAAAGCTGCACAGATCAAAACCCGTCCTGCTTTTCTGGGAACCTAGGGTCCTGTCCGTGCTGTGGCTGTAGGAAAAATAAGATTGGCTGACAGCAAGCAAGTGTAAGTACGTATCAGTTCAGTGCACCACCAGGAAGTGCCGCCTTACCTGTTTTCACAGCCAGGCTGCCCTTCTTACCTCAAGGCACATTACATTCTATTTGGAGAACAGTATCAACTATGGCAGATGTGGGACTGCTTTGGCACCACTTAGCAGGTCAAGGCTACCTCTGCTCAGGAACAGGGGCTAGGCTGCTTTTGAGAAAAGCTGAGAAGATGCTATATACGTATCCCCCAGCCCAGGAAAAGAAGGGCATCTGAAAGGGATGCAAGTGCCATACCGCTGAGCAGCGCAGTACCTCATTCTTCAGGCACAAGGTGCGTTAGCTTTCTAGCATACAGCAGATTACGCACCAATAACTCAGACTTAGCAAAAATATTACACCAAAAAACCACATCAGCTGCAAGAGTAATTTTATTTTTGATCGAAGTGACAATTAATATACGGATTCATCATAGAATAGTTTAAAAGTTCATCTGGAGGATACATACTCACTTGGGGGAACAAATGACCCCTAGAATTAGCTAACTTAATCTCATACAATCAATTTAATACTGCTTGTATCCCAACAACAGTCACCCTGAAGTTTCGGAGTGGTTAAGCTGTACACGCTCTAGTCCTGGTCTTTTGGCTACTCGAGACAAATTTTACAGTGACGGAGGTACTCTGGCAGGCCCAGACTTTTAAAGCAGTAGGACAACTGTTCTTTCAGCCGTTTGTATTCTGTACCTCAGGCTGTTGATGACCATTCATGCACAGAATACAGATGCAGTGTTGCTTCGTCAAAAATAAAAATCCCGTAATTCTGATTGAAGCAAATCAGCTTTTCAACAATGAGGGAAATTCAAACCGTATTTCAAGATTAAACAATTGAGCCACAGTATTCCAACTCAATGATACACAAACAGAAAGAATCGCATAAATACTTAAAAATTCTTGCTTCAGAATATTACTAAAAGTGATTATTTAAACAATTTTAATTATTAGCTATGGATTTGTGCAGAAAAAGGAGCTGCAATTATATGAACTGCATTCATAATGACCGCAACAAGCCCGATTTGAATCCTGCAGTTAAACTGTAGTTGTTTATGCCAGAGGAAAGCAATGTCTTGGCTGTTCCAAATTCTGCTAGTCTGTCATTCAGGTCACCTACTTGTTTAAGATTAGAATTTATTTTCAGTGCGGTTTAAGCTCGGAAGGAAACCCCTTGCTTTACAGGAATTATGCACCATCCTTTGAGAAAATTAGATATAGTAGATTCAATATCCCTTGGCCAAAATAACCTACCAGTTTTGTGTGCTGCTGGCCCCTGAACTACAGCGCCTTCACGCATTTAGGCAGCAACCAGGACAAGTGCTGGATCTTGGAGTATGCTGACCTGATTCTGCAGGTGCCTTGGCAGTACCAGCGTCTTGCAGCTTAACGCGAAGTGTTAAATACTGAGTCAGTCTGAGTCCTGCTACCATCTTCAATAAAACCAAGGTTCTGTCTCTTTCTAGGCATCATGTTTCTGTTCCTTGTCACGGTGGTTACTCTGCAGCTGCTTTACAACTTACTATAATGTGTTCAAATAAAACAAGGTTTAGGTGTGTTTGTTCCGTGCAGGAAGCTCAGGGAAGTCTTCAGGTAGCAGAGCGTGAACGCGGCAGATGGGGCAGGTACTTGAATGTTGCTTAAGCCATGTTCTAATGCACTGCAAGAACAGGAAGATGATGTTGAGGAAACAGTCTGGTATACAGAATTCAGCTTAAGTATGTAAATAATTGTCACTAATAGCAATTTTTCCAACATGTCCTATGTTACTAGGATTTGCAGTTAGAAAACTGTTCTCCAATTTTGATGCTGTGCTGATCCATTTACATTTGCACCTGTTCTGCAATAACAAATCAGCAGTAAACAAATAAGGTAAGGGGAAAAGGTCATGGACAGAAGTACCAAGTTATTCTAACATAATTCTGACTTTCTCGCTACATTAAGTTATGCATGCAACTGGTATCAGGTGGCAAACGCAGGGTTTAGAGTGAATTATCATTTTAGTTAAATGTAAGACGCAGTAAGACCGCGTATATAGCGAGTCTCGGTGTACAAAGTACGTAAAAGAGAATTGTGCACTGTTCTTGAAGCACTGAAGCGTAAGGGGGAGGAGGGTTACTTTTAGAAAGTGGAACAATGGCATAACTGACCAGAGTTTGTAAACGTTTGCATCTAAGTGCTAAGAACAAAAGTCCTTACTTCTCTGTGAAAATGATGCCCGCATTCTAGTTCACACGAGTCTCTGCTTAGCTCATCGTGACATATTGTGCAGGGATCATCGCTGGAGGCCTACACGTAAAATGGTAAGTTACTTAAGAACTAGTCAACAATTAATCGGCAAAGTCTAATAAGCTAATAATGTGACTAATTTTAACCAAGTATATTTAAGCTTTTGTAATCAAAATGAACAAGTCAATTATTTTTTTCAGCAATACTTCGATTATTTCATGTCTTAAGAGAGGTACAGGGCAATCACTTCACAGTCATTGCAACAGCAGAGAACTTACTGTATAGTCTAGTTTTTTCCATTTAGATTTAGGTGTTGCTCCAACATTTCCCCAGGGCTGGAGATTTGGCTGAGATGGATTTTTACTCGAGGCATTTTTATGCACAGGTCTCGCCTTGGGTGGGCTGGGCATATTTTCTCCTGCAGGTACTTCCCGACTCCGATCTCCAGTCTGCGCTGGTGAAGCGGAGGATACTGACGTCACAGGTCTCCCTGTTGAAGTTGGTGCCTAGACAGGTATTGGAAGAGAATTTTGAGCAAGTTCGTACTTCAGAGCTTGATAGCAGAGGAAAGTTTGCCGTCTTTTCTGGACTGTGCTGCACTATTTCCTCTGGCAGAGACACACAGTAGAAAAGGCAGCAGCTACATACAGCACAGTACCTTATTTTGCTGGTCCAGAATGAGTTCTGTCACTCTGCTTAGAATTTCATCAAAGCTCAAACCTGACAATGTATTTCCATTTCTTCTTTGTACATCTTTTATAAAGCTAATAAAGTCTGAACTGAAAAATAAAAAAAGACACGATTACTGACTGGCAATACCATGGTCATCATCAGCATTAGAGAACACTGTAGCTTCCATGTTTGATTCACAGCAGTAGAGCCTTTAAAAGATACAAACATCTCAAATGAACTGTAACAAGTACCTGCTCCCAATACCTCTGAATAAACTCGGATCTAGCTACCTTAACTGTAAAAAAAACCCAAATGATAAAATACCACTACTGCTACTGCTTCTATTTGCAGGTGGTTCTAATTGGAAAAAAACACCAAAACACATAAGCCAACACAGTGGGTCTGTTCCCTTAAGGAATGGCTCTGAATGGGAGGGGAACAACTAATATTACTCTTCTCATGAAACAGAAGCCATCTGCTAAGAAATCAAGTCTTGTATTTTATCATTGGATGTTCAGAACTTCTGTTATCGGGCATAACATTACACACATTAAAAAAACCCATACCTGCTATAGTTTGGGAATATACTCTGTAGATGTGCAATAATGTTTTCAAATGCTTTGGGAAGCATTTTGTTGTTTGGGAGTCCAGAAGGCCTTTGTTGTATAGATGAGTCACCTCCATGGTTCTGGTTTGGCTGGACGTTCTGAGTATTATTTCCAGAAATCCCTGACGGGCAAGTTCCTGAAACTTTCTCAGAATATGATCCTTCCAAAGGTTTGGAGTGCATTTTCACTGACCCACCACTTGCAGAACAAGACTTAGAATTTGCGTATGCTGGCTTAACTCCAGCCTGTGTATTAAAAGAAGCATGTGTTGGACCTGGATCTTCAGCACTTGAAAATGCAGGCAGTAAATTAGGATGTGCAGGTGCAGAGGAATACATGACAATGGCTGGATCGCTGACGGGAGGTCTGCCTTGTTTTGCCTAGGAAATAAACAGATTTCACAGGAAAAGAGAGTGATTAAAAGAAACTGAGCAGAACTCGCAAGCATTTGCAGCATGAACTATGACACATTTGGTCGTGCTAAGGAACTGGAAGGTCGTATCCATTTATCTTAATTTGCTTTACTTAGGTAAAAATATTGCACAAAAGTGCTCTTTAATATGTACTACGTATTTAATCCTGTTTGAAACAGGATTAAATAGGAGAGCACATATGCAAAGTGTTCCTTTAACTTTAAGGCCTTTAACTTCATAGAATCATAGAATGTGTTGGGTTGGAAGGGACCTTTAAAGGTCGTCTAGTCCAACCCCCCTGCAGTAAGCAGGGACATCTTCAACTAGATCAGGTTGCTCAGAGCATCATCAAGCCTGGCCTGGAATGTCTCCAGGGCTGGGGCCTCCACCACCTCTCTGGGCAACCTGTTCAGTGTCTCACCAGCTGAGATGGACAGCTGTAAGTCGTACAAAAGCATAGCTTAAAGTTGGTGCCAGCAACAGAACTGCTTGAAATAACTGCCATCAATTTGAAAATACAAAATTCACTGCTTTTAATAGATTATATAATCTATATATAATCCAGTGTAATTTTTTTTTAAACAGAAACACATGTCAGCTATAATCATCAAACTTCTTTTTGCACTAACGACTCTTTTCCATAAATGGAAAGAACTCCTTAAAATAAGTTTAGTTGTTTGACCCTGTGACAGCTATTTATTTCAGTACTTGACTGCTCTAGGAAGGCTGCTTTCTAACACACAGACCTAAAATTCTACATTGCTTCATACATACATTTCATCTTTTTTATTTGGGTTCACGATTTGCCTATTAAAGTCCTCTCAAAGCTGAAAGAATTACAGATCTCTCTTCTAAAAGGTCACTCCTGTATTACTGCAGTAAAAATAGATACCAAATGCAGAACAAGAGGCTCAAAAGTCACTCTTTCCCAACCTGTAAACTGATGGTAACCTAAGGATGGTAATGAAGTTATCTACATATTCTTAAGAGTTACGTGACAGTAAGTAGAAAGAAGATACCTAGAAATAAGTGGAGAATAAAAGGTATGCCGGAGAGCGTAAGTGTAACTATTGCTTGTATAAATCCAGAAAAACTGTAGTAACAATCATAAATATATGCTATTAGAACAGAGGCTTGAACCTACATCATACCAAAAACAAACAAAAAGAAAAAATGTGACTTTCTGGAGAGAATATATATATATAAAGTTGTGTGTCATCTTCAGTGAATTCAGAAATTTCACCTGTGTGCGCTACGAGTGCGTTTTACTTATTGTGTCAGTTACCTCCCCTATTTTGAGAGATGACTGAACCTTTTTTTCCTCACTACAAACTGCCCCAGGCCCAGTTTCTGAGTGCTGTTTGTCTCCAGGACTGGGCACCAGCTCTGTGCCCCGGTTTCAATTTCACCGCCAGTGAACAGTGGCACGCGGGCTGGTGGCACCCCTGCTGCGGGCAGCTTGGCTGCAAGGATTTTATCATTGCCACGTGTCTCCCCACCACCATGCGGATGAACAGGGTGTTCATGGAGCACTGAACTTACACTGACTTCATCCTTGCACCAGGAACAGTTGCAGGGTTCAGAACTAACGGACGTGATTTGAGCAAAGCATCCGTGGACCAGTTGGCCACTGAGAAAATGGCTTTAAATAGTATTTATCTGGGATGCAGTCATTATAAATTAATTTCCATAAACGGCTATACTCCATCTAGTTCGTAAGAGATATGACTGGAAGTTGATTTTGGTATTCGTAATCAGTTACACATGTTGGTGTAACCGAGCCTTGTCCCTATGGATTTTGGTGCTATAGGAAAGTCACAGTATACAAAAACGTTAGTCCCAATTCAGACAGAACATGAAGCATTTTCAAGTTAAACAGCTTAAGCCTCTCAAAGGACTTGAGAATGTGCTTCTCGCTGGAGTTCATCACGCTAATCTGCAGTCACCTTTTCCTTTTGAGCATCACCTGGACGTATGGAGAGCCTGATGATTTTGTATTCAAGGCTATATATTCAAGTTGTTTATGTGCATGTCCTACAACAGATAGCCATACCAATGCCAACTTAAAGAACTTCTTAACAAACTGCTATCAAATGTAAGATACATACTAAGACGCTGGGAGGAGAAGGAAGATCCACAGTTTCTGTTTTAGTGAGGCAGTTCCGTACACCGTTTTTCACACTTTGAATTTTTTCTTCATATTCAGCCTGCGGAAGGAAAACAAATTATCCTCCACATCAGCATTAACTGAAACTCGCTCCTTATTAAAAATGGCAGCAACACAACTACCTTTTGCAAAACACCAAAGATACCAGGCCTTTCAAATGGCGATGTAAGGCTGCGATTTGTTACAGTAACATAAATCTGTATTTAAGTACTTGCGTTGACGCTTGAAAGGGTTTGGGAAACCCTTTCTAGTTCTTAACACTCAGCCTAGACATTTTACATCTAAACTTTTCAGAGAGTTTTCTGTTATTTTTAAAGAAGTTGTGTGGATTTTGAAAGCCAAAAAATACAAGAGAACAAGGGGCTAGACTTGTTAATGTGGGATCCAATTTTGAAGCAAGTGTATAAAGGACAGATCTTCGCCTTTATAAAATTGAAGGTATTAATTGTAACTTAACTATACTTAAGTAATCTAGACTTAAAACTGTACATTTCTTTTGTTATTAAAAAAATGCAGTTCAGTATTTGGAGGACAAGCTACTCGTGTTTTAAAAAAGGAATGCAAAATTATTTAACATATTTCTTCTGCTTTAATTTCCAAAGTTACACTTAAAGCTTGTTAAGAGAAATTGAGGCTTACCTCTACTTTTTCACGTTGTTTCTTTACATTTGAAATAAATATTTCCCAAGAATCAACCTGTGGTTTCAACTTAGGTGCTGCTGAAGCTGAGCTGCTGAAGTATTTAAGATTTTCAGTTAAACTCCAACAATCCCATTATTTTTGCTTAACACCAATGGCTTTAAGTACAGCAATTCCTTTCACTACCAACTAAATCACAGTTACAGACTTTAAGCAATCTTAAGTTAAAATCAGTTAAATTACTGGCACTTTGATCCCATCCAATCTTAGAAGCAGACTTCTCAAATGTAAATCAGTATTTTACAGCAACATAAAGACAGGGAAAGGGAACACGCTGTAAGTTTTTAAAAAGGTAACACCAAGGGTTAAATTATTTCCTTCTAAGGAAGAAAACAATGTTGTTGCATGCCCAGCAGTTTTGTTTGCCCTCTTTTTGTATTTACATAGAAATAGAAAAGCCCTTTTTTTAGTGATACTGTGCAGGAATAACTGGAATGTTCCCAGCAGTCTGATCTTCCCTGGTGTCCTGGGAAGACAAGAAGCTTGCTCCTGCTTAACTACCACACACCTTGGTAATTTAAGACTAAGAAGAAATTCAGCTTCAGGAAAGCCGCATCGAACTATTATGCTTCTACCCGCCTTTCAGGCTAGCATCCCTTTGTGAGCAAAACTGACTTGCCTAGTTAAACGATCGTGATTAACATTCGGTAGTTACTTGTTTATAGCAAGGAGTAGCAGTGAAATTTGTGGTGCAAACTCTCCATACCCGCTCAATGACTTCAGCATCTTGAGATTTGCTTCTGCATTGGCAGATATGCCATTTAGCTTGCATACTTCAGTCTCCTTCCAGTTTGTGAGTACTGATATCTGTAACAAAACATAACTGTGTAAAAAAACAAAGAGGGCAGTAAAAGCACTGCAGTAGCACAAGGAATAAAACCTCAAAATAGATTTTATTAAGTATCTGAAACAATAGTTTGACGATATAGAATACAGCACACACACAGTTCCTACAGTGAGGAGTTTCAAGTGGAATTAACAGTCCTGGCAGGCCTTTGGGATGATAAAAAGGCTACGTTCACTTCAACTGACAGCAGAAGGGTTCCATTAGTGTTCCATTTGCAACTCTCTCTCTATATATATACACACACACAAACACACACACACACACACTTTTAAAGTGATTAAGGCAGTTATTTAAATACTGATGCTATTTAAAGACTAATGTGGACCAACAATCTAATCTTTTTATAAAAATCGTACTGCAGACAAGACAGCCTTCAAGCCCTTCTTAAGAAGGATGAATTGTTCATGACATTCAAAGCATTTCCAGTATAAAACATACTGGTTTAGAAAATATCTTGGTATTTATCAGTACTCTCCTCCTTTCAGCGCAACACGTAAGTTGGTTGTTGCATTCTGGTTCTACCTGGTAAAGAAGTAGCAATATATTCACTAACTATAACTTTTAACAAGGAATTTTTTTATGTTCCTATGGTTAATTCTTACTAATGGATAACAAGGATAAGTATGAAACTGAACTACTAGTTTAATTTTGCTTGGGGGCAATACTATATGCCCCACAATCTGGGTACTTTTAATACTGGTCAATAATAATAATAATAATAATAATATGCCTTGATGATCTGCAAAGTTTTGTAGGACAACGTCATGAACACCACTTGTCAATATTCGATTAGCACTTTTGATATATGCTTATTAAAAGTTTTAAATGCTATTGAAATAGTACATTGTTAGATAAGATATCACTAGTTATCTTCCCCACCTACTATCAGTACAAATGATCCAAGCTCTAGCAAAAGTGTTTTAAGATTTTTTTTTTTGTACCTCTGCTTTAACAGCTCTTTTCACACACTCTTGGCAGTCATCTTGACTCCTTTTTATACGCTCTTCCAATTTTACTTTCTCATTTGCAAGTTTATTACTGTGAAATAAAAAGAAATTAAATACTTGAGTAACATTTACAACAGAGTAGTATTTAAAATTTATGGCATTTTAGAGGGTTTCTACAGCTATTACTTCTCTCTTCTTCGGAACCACTCATCTCCATCGATACTGCCTGCAGGCACAGTATCACGCTCATGCAGCCACACTGCTGGCTCCAGGGGCACAACCTTGGGATTTCTTAACTACATTTCACTGTGCAACCTAAAAAGCTTATAGGAGTTTGACTACTGCAGTTGTGCAAATATTCTGGTTCTGAGCCTGATCACATACATAAAGAATGTATGTATAAATGAAACCTTGACTTTATACTATATGCAAATGAGTAACTTCCAGAAAATGTTTAGATAACCTTATATACATTTAGGATCATAAAGTCTGTGAAGATCCAAAGCTACATACAACAGTTCAGTATGTCTGTACCACACTCCACTTCTGATGTGCGTTCTAGAACACAGTATCATATAATCAAGGGAAATGTAGGAGAGTATTTTGAAAACCCAGACTTTTATTTTTCTAAATATCTAAAATAAAATAATACTTACTTATGATAAAAATAAACTAAGAATAAGAGATATAAGTTGAAGTGCTTATTTTTTCTAAACCTTCACCCAGAGTGAAGCAGACAACTCCAGTAAAAGAAGTCAGTAGAAAATATTGCTGAAAAGTAAAAGTTTTACCTGGTCTCGAGATATGTATTTAAATATACATTATACTGCTTTTCCTTCTCATCAATGGTCTTCAAATACCTAGAGTAATCAAACGTTTATTAAGCTTGTTCTGATAAACATTCACAAGCAAATAGGTGACGTGTTCCTCTATAACCATAGTGCCAATTATGCAGCTGTGACAATCTGTGTGTTTTATACGCTATTTAATACTATAAGTGCATTTAAATATATTCCTAGTGAAGCAGTAACTAATATAAAAGCAGGCCAATGATTTTTCAGGGGACATTTGGCCTAAACTATTCAGACTAAAGATAATGCAACAGGATTAAAGGACAGAAGTCTTCCCAGGTCTGTAAACTGAGAAAGAACATTAAAAATACAGCGGGAATTGTGTAATCTGATTTAAAAAGTTGTTGCTAAGTCAGTCAGTTTCATCAGTTATCTAGAAGCCATTTTAAATGTTTATCTATAACTTGCAAAAAAATAAAAACACGAAAGCAGACACATACATATTTCAGCCTATTACTGTGATATAATATACAGCTGGTTACACAGCCAATGATTAGGTTACTTAAAAATTTCTAAACTGTTTAGAATGTTTCGGGAAAAGCTACTGATAATGCTTCATTGAATGACATACGATTTATTTTTCAGTACGTCAGTGACACAATCTCATGGATGCTGGCTGACTATGGTAGAAGTTGACTGAAGCTGATTCCTGCTCTTCCGTAGCCAGGAGAGCTCATTGCCAGGGGAACAGCTGGGTTTACTGCACACAGGTAGACTCATGGTAAGATCCATACATTGATATTACTGATTTAAGTTCCACGGAAAGCCCTGCAGACTTCTGTTTTGGGGTAAAGGATGGGTAAAAAAAACCCACCATAGATACGTGCAGTTATGTGGTTCTTGCTGTTTTACTTGAATCTGAGAAATGAGCAACAGGACTAGAAAAGAAGGAAACGTGCGTCCTCCGATGACCCTCAGATAGGCTACGTGGCAGAACAGGCAAAAAGCGTGGAAGAAAAATAGACGCAGACCAGAGTTTGGTTGGGTTGATTTTGTAAAATAGAAGAAGGAAGAATGAAAATGGAAATGAAAATTTAAAGCTAATCATAATACAGTAGAGGGAGCACGCTGAGGAAGCAATGATAAGTCATGAAGGAGAAAAGTGAAAACGCACTGCAGATCTAAAGGATTCTGGACAACGTGGGAAGATCTTAAGTAGTGAAGGAGTAGTATTTGTTAATTAGGTTAAACAGCGTTTCATGTAGATCCTATTAACAGCATCTCTAATCCAAGAATTGCATTTAACTCATTTCAGAATGATATAATCAGGGCAACAAGTTTGTGTTTTCACTCTGCATCTATCTTGGAAACAATAGATACTGAAACTTATCACAGTCTATCAGAAATAACCGTACTTATAGATACTGAAACTTATCACAGTCTATCAGAAATAACCGTACTTACAAAAAAAAAAAAATCAAGCAAAGGGAAAGTAATGTAAATCTGCATATAAATTAGTACCTATCATTGGTATCTGTATGCTTTTTAGCTGTGTTCCTTAGTGCTTTTAAGTTCTCTTGATTTTCTTTTTTCTCTTGTTGCCATTTTTTCACTTTTATTTCTAAGTCTTGATGAAGCCAGTCCAGTTCGTTCTTTGATACCTACATGCAGAAAATAAGAAAGCGTTATTTCTGAAAATACTATTTTATTCAAATGCAAGTTAGAGCAGATTGCTGACAATTATGATCAAAAGCTGAGCCAGTGAAAATTACAGTAACAGAGTTTTACTAGTTCTTAATTAATTGTTAGTTCAGGTGTTTAGCGTGAGCAACATCATACACATAAATGCTTTCCCACAACGACCTGCACACCTCATTTACATGGCTTCAGAATACTTGTAACCCTGTTTTGCAGTCAGCTAAAAGAAGAAACCCAGTTCCACAGCATCACGTACAAATACGTACTGAAATCCAACTCAAAATCCAGCTCAAAATTAGTACTAATAATGTTGTATCAGTAACTTCCCAGTACTAACAACTGGGAAGTTACAATTCATAACAGAGCAAGACAGCAGTGAGTCTTATGGCTGCCATAACTGCTTAAAAAAAATGAGGTAGCATCAAAATGCATCATTGGGAAATATTAAAAACATTTTCTAAAAAGTGCCTCCAATGCCCATTGAAAAGTCCATCCACCCTGCATGCAGCCATGCTTTCAGCTCAAAACTTCTCAAGCTCACATTTTTACCAAATATTGATACAGAAAAAACAGATGCGAGACTCCACCATTGCTTATATGAAAGTTTGCCAGGCTACTCACAGCCAATGGTAAAGCTAGAACTCAGGAGCTCCCAAGCTGCAGAACATGAGTTTGCTCCAAGATGTCATTGAAAGGAAAAAAATACATTAAACTGAGATTGAATGGGGAGAGATGACTTTGGTTTCACCTGAATTATTTTGTTTTTAAATGGAAAAATTCCTTTCACGTAGACAAATGAGTAGCCTGTAGCATTTACAGCTTTACCTACAAAATTAATCCAGTCTAAGTGATAACAGGCTGATAGTATTTGGGGACTACTCCTCTTGCTCCCACACATTTTCAAAGAACTAAAGCCTGTTAGCAAACCCAACAAATCAAGAAGGAAAGAGTCTGCAGTGTAGTGCTTTTTTGTCCTTGTATTGAACCGAAACCAATACCTATCCACTAGACGGAAGCAACCAATATCCTATGTGTTTAAGTGTGTTCGAAGGAAGATGACACACAAAGATTGTGACGTTTGCCGAGTCAGACTTCACAGCCATGAGGACTATCAGTCAAGTTTCAAAAATACTGTTTAGCAATTACAACTAATCTTGTGAACCACTGCAGTCTGTCCCACTGTCACATGGATAAAAATATTACCTCTGTCTCTTCAACACTTTTTTTTAGAAGCTCTTTTAAAGCACTGATTTCCTCCGAGCTTCGGCTTTGTAACTGTTCATATTTTTCCTGTGCTTCTTTAAGTTGTTCTTTTAGCACCTGATGCTCTTTTTCCATACGTAGAATATCTCCCTGAAAATAAACATTATAAAAAACAAGCTAGTATCTGTTACCACAGGGCAGCAAACATTCATGAGTGATGTCTAAAAGGAACAGTTGCTGTCAGGTAAGATTCAAAGTCTTCAGTGTGGCTGGGGCAGGTATTTTTTGTTTGTTGGTTTGAGGGGGGTTATTTAAGAGAAAGTTGTGTAACAGCGTCAATCCAGCTCAGGAATGGAATACGATTAGTTCAAAGGCCACGTTGTCTCACTTTTATCTCCTTGTACAGACACAAGACTACCATTAACCTCAGTCTGAGCTGAATATATGCCCAAATGGAGTATTTAAATGAAACTTCAAGATTTTTGGAAATACTAGATTTCCCTAAAACATACTCCAACATCTGAATAGCTACAGAACAAAGCTCCAAAACCCCCTTTTGTGGGCCTATGTGAAGTTTCCAAGAAGAACATCACAGAATACGGCCCATCGTGAAGAGGTGGGAGAACCCCAGGAAACAACCAAAAAAACCAAACCACAAGCCACACACACCCCACAAACAAACCAAAATAAAAAATATCTGTTAAGACATGTCACTTTCAGAGCACTTTTATCTTTTAATTACTAAATTTTTGGGTATTCCTTTCACCTTCTTCATGAGAAATATAAACAATGTGCAGATAACTTACTTGTTGCATTTCAAATGGATGAAAAGGCAAGGTATTAGTTTCCCTATCAGCTACTTCGTGATTTACCTAGAATACAAAGAATCATTAGTTGATTAAAAAGTCTTCCAGTTTATACATGCAACTAGTAGGTCAGCTCTGGTTTGGAGCTTTTGTACTTAACCTACAAGTTTACAAATCCAACTACTTTATGAAGTAGCTCCCTCTACAATGTAAAAAGAAATTATGTAATTATTTCTGAAGTGGACTTCAATCTATAATGAAAGAATTTTTTTTGTCGTGATCTTTCCCTAGTTTAATTGACCATGAAGCATTTATATTCGGAACAGTTCTCAGAGCCTTTAAACACAGCTGTGTTCTAAATGTCTGAAAACTTAAGACGTGCAAAACCAGTGCCTGACAGCTTGCTGATGAGCTGTGTTTTATGGCTCCTCCTAAATTCAAGATCTACTGCATAAGTGCCTCTACTTAGAAGGGACTACACTCAAGGATCTTTAGAGTCCCTGCTTGTTTTCCTCTAATACCACCCACCAAGGACTTACTGAAAGAACTGAAGTTTAAAAACTAATCACTCAACATATTAAAGATCCAATTTATGATGTTACCTCTCTAATAGGCTATTAACATTATCTAACTGTGATTTTTTTAAGTGCCTTGCTCTACCACACTTTTGCAAAGAGAAACCTATCTGTTGCCTAGTGCTGTTTTGGTCTCTGCTAACCAGAATTCACCAAACTGAAAAAACTGTAGTGTCTTCTGTTATCTTTGTGATGCCTGTGTTCAAGAACCAAACAGAAATCCCATTTTAAAAGCCCAGTCAGCCATGTGACAAAATTCATCTGCCAAGACTGATTGGAAACTAACTTTCAGCCACTGCTCAGGAAAGATTTAAAGCGAAGAAAAGTTTTGTACAAAAAACAAGTTTGAAAAAAAACATGTTAACATTTTCCTAATTTATAAATCAATATTAAAAGGTGACTATTTATCTCACAGCTATAAACACCTATTCTTCCCTTAATGACAAGGGCCAAATGAAGATGAGGTACTCCTCCCCAGCAGTCCCTCTAGCATGTTGGATAATCTCCTATAAACAAACGTGTAAAACCGCCATATCTCTGCCATAACTCTGAAAAGCTGGCATCTTAATCCAAAATGTGGTTTTCACGAGTGATGTATGCTGATCTAACTCTGGGGGTACCATTAAAGAGCAAATGCTCCAGTCCCTCTTCTGTTCAGCTGCATGCTCTGCTTCTTTCAGGGTGCTCAGCAATGCTTTCTCTGCCTGTGGGGCAAAACTTTAAGGTTTTGTTTTTACTTCAGGAGGGAAAAATAAAACACGAGGGAGTTTGCCCCTGACCTCACCCTACAGCTGGGCTGCCACTAGAAGATCACGAAGGAAGCATCAGCCACCAATTGTTACAATGTACAAACTGTCTAAATCCTCAAATATTGTGAAAGTTTAAACAAATCACTGAACTAATTACCAAAACAAAAGTGATGACATGGAAGGACTTTCATTAACCTCTAAAGCAAAGTTTAAACTGATGTGCACCAGTTCCCTCCTTTGATCCTGGGTCAAAAGATCCACAAAAATTTCAGGCAGAACAAAATTCAGTGACCATTTCTCTAAAGAATTACAAATGAAAACCAGGAGTAGTTGTAGAAAGTGTCAGCAACTTAAACTGCAAGTTCTAAGGAAGTTCCCAGTCTGATAAACACCTCGGTATCTTCCAACTTGTGGCCTTTTTCTGGGAGATAAATACTAGAGAATGCTAAATACTACTTTTAAGATCCCTTACATTTGGGTGACTGGAAGTATTACTTGAATATTTGCTCTTGAAACTCTATACAACATTTGACCCTTTGAGAAGTCATAAAGAAATCATTCAAAAAGGAGTTGCACTTTCTAGTGCTCACTGTCATTTATCACCTAAAAGCTCTCAAATAACTGTTCCATTTTAATTTCTTACCTGAACAGCTATCATCCTTGTGTGAGGATTGTTTTTCATTAGAGGTGTACCTCTGCTTTCTTTTTCCGCCTTAATAACCTGTATACCACATTCTGCTTCATTTGTATTATTTGCAACAGCAAAATTGTCTTGACAAAATGTGTTATCCAAGTTCTCCAGTTGGCACTGACAGTCTTCATACGTTTCTATTTCAGTTGGTATAAAACTGCCGAAGACATATTTTCTGTCTGAAATTGCCGATTCGTCATTATCTTGGTGAGCTACATGATCAGCATAAATATAACTAGGTTGCTCGGCAACATTTGACACAAGAGGCATTTGAGAAGGCACTGGCAATATTCTTCCGTATTGATAACCCCAGGAAGTCTGAGGCAAAAATATACCAGGATTTTGAGAATCAAAGCACTTTAGTAAAATGTCTGAAAACGATGACTCGTTTTCTATGGTATCAATATTCTGACTATGCAAAGAATGCATGGATTCACATGAAGTAGGAAAAGACCAGGGCAAGTATTGTGGAGGCTCATAACGTGCTACTGTTAAGTCAGTAGATGTTGATATATGCGGTTGCTTAGGATAAGACAGTGGTTTGAATTCCTTAGCAGCTGGATTTAACTGTAGTTTGCTCAGGGAAGAATTTTCTTGCCCATCACAAACTATATCATTTTCTTCTTCATTATCTCCAGTCTCATTTCTGTTTGTATTTTCTTTAAAAAGAACTGCATGCTTTCTTAAACCAATAAGATTATCCACCATAATGAAACGACGGGAGTTCAGAAGAAAAGATTTCAGACCACCTTCATCTTCTACAATCTTTTGAGCTTCTTCAGGGAAATGTTCATATTCCCCAACGAGTAATTTATTATTTATTTCCATAGGGCCGTGTTCTTCCAAGATTTGAGAGAAGTATCTTAAAAAAAAAAAAAAAAGCTGACATTATTAATCAAATTTTTTTTCATCTAACTCTAAAATTGTATTCCACACATTGTATTTTCACAGTAACGCTTAAAAGCAAAGAACCTCTATGACTACTGAAGACCAATAATTTGGAAGATGGTGTTATAGCCAAGCATAAAAGTTTTCTGCAATACTCTTGCTTGTCCACATCTTATTATAAACATGCAACTATTCCAAAGCATTAGTACCCACCTTTATGTACCATACATATACCACACCACCAGGACTCAAATACTGGACTTAATATAGTATGTTATAAAAATTATGAAGTAATACGAAACCCATTAAATTGCTAAGCACAGAAATGTATACATACTCATATAAGCTCTCACAGGTTTGATCTGGGATATTATCCAAAAGTCTTTGATAACTGTTACTATTTGAAACATCGTAGAGAGCTTCAAATTCCTCTATTTGCCCCCGAAGATATTCTGGGATTCCAAATGGTTCATAAAAATTTGTAAAATCTCTGTAGTATTAAAAAAAAAAAAAAAAAGGGGGGGGGGAAGAGAGAGAAGAAATAAATAAACCGTGCATATGAACAATAATTCTTATCTCCAAAAAGAACTGTATTTTCCGCATATACTGAAAACAGTATACTGTATAGTAACTACATAGCGCTAAAAATATATCCGAATAGCAAACGTTTTTCTAACAAGCAGAATAAACACTACCCCCAAATCCCCAAAATACTTAACTGCTAAACTTATTAACTGGCCTGCCAGTAGCTAATACGAATAAGGCCTAGCTCTTGCTTTCACATCTATACGCGAGAGCAAAACCGGCCTCAGAATACAAGAGTCTGACTCCTGATACACAAATTCTGAGTAATGCAGTACAGATTACCTCAATTCAACATCACAACTTGCTTGATAAGGTGTGGATGGCAAAGTTCAGTTGTGACTGATGATGTACAAATTTATCAATTAATTTCTTGCTGCATTAAAATAGAACACGAAGCAAGTAAGATCTTACTTGAAAGAACAGCTCTTGGCCTAAACGATGTATTGGGCTGCAGCCTGGCAACCATTTGTTTACTTCCTACGTCATTAAGATCTTTAAAATTCTAATACGCTTGCACCTGTCCTAGAAGCAGAGAAGTAATGGCTCTATACAAACTCATATCAAAACCACTTAGATGTTAACTCAGACTTGGCGTTTCCAAGACTGTCTTCTCCGATACCTGCAAAGCACTTTGGAGTCTGGGCAATAAAAGCAAAGATGCATGAGGGTACTTACGAAGTATTTTCTTCTATAAATATCTTTTCTTCTTCTCGTGGTGCTGTACTAACTCCACTGGATAATACTAAAATAGACTAATTAAAAAAGATTATTTTTTTTTTTATCTCACAAAAGTATATGCAAAATGATCCACTGTAAAGACTATGCCTAACTTACTTGCACTGAAACTTGTTCTGTACCTGTATCACGTTCAGATGCCACATTATGAACTGCAAAACTTTTAAGTACAATTATCAGTACTAAACCATAGCAAAACAAGTTCTTAATTTAAAATTATTAGTTTCTTCTTCAGAACTTATTTTGGAAAAAGAAATTGGGATATTCAACCCCAATTCCCTCTTTTTTTACCAGTTTCATCAAAATCCTAGATATGCTTGATTTTTCACTGAGTTTGGATTAAAAAAAACCAAACAACTGTACAGCTTCACTTTGTTAAGGTTTTTTTTATAAGTTCTTTACACTGGGCTGCGCATCAACTGCCTTTCTAGGAGTCTCTTCCTTTACATTTGAGAGTCTTCAAGCTTTAATAATTTTACTACAAGCCAGTCTGAGTTATCCCTAGTTCCACATGATTTTAATATGAGACTTTTTATTCTAATGTTCACCATTACAAATGTTTTAGTTGTCTTTTAATTTGTATTATTTAAGAACTTTAGAAATACATGAAGAAAAACCTGGCTGATAAGAACAGGAAAAATCTTAAGTGCACTCCTGAAATTCTAGGAAAATTATAAAAAGGTGGGGGCATGGAGGAAACAAAGATTTTATCTGAAGCTTTCAATAAAGCAAAATCCTAGAAAAGCAGGACAGAAGACAGTATAAGTTTCACGTGGGATATTATTCCTAGCAAAATCTATAAAATACTGAACATTTTTCTGAGCAATAAATGGAACGCTTGCATCTTCAGTCACTGATATGCCCATAAAAACTATCAGAAAAGACAGTTAAAGACAAAATTTCAGATCTATTTCATGAGGTGTAAGGACACATTTTTCTCTCAAAATGACTGGTAAAGTGTCCTTCTCCAAATTTGCTATTTGTCAGTGCAAAACAAAATGGAGCATAAATTACGTAATGCAGCCAGTGTACTGTATTCACTTTTTCCCATATGGCAAATTAAGATCGAAAGAGTCATTTAGAACCAAGATAGTGGACAGACTGAAGGTATTGGTGTGCAGTCAGAGCCAAAGTTATTCTTAAGTAATATTTTTTTTTTTCAGGTTTAGAAATATCTTTTATACTGACAAATCCATATTTCAAAAAACCAAAACTGTATTGCGTCTTAACAACATTATCGTACTTCAGGAAAAACTACCTCAAGAATGAGTCTCCACAAGGTATTTAGCAAAACAGCCTCTACACATCTGAACGCCAGCAACTCTAAACCAAAACCAAACCCCACACCTATCTGTAGTAAGCAGCTGAAAAGTTACTGACCTTTGAGTCTTTTGAGTTCTTCTTCCTGTTTTTGTTTTTAACCTTGATACCATTAGTCTGAAATAGAAAAAATAAAGTTACTGGTTGTTTTCATCAGAATGAAGTTATCACGTATTTCCAAAACCAGTATGTAAATTTTAAGAAGTTTCATATTAAAATCCTCATTCTGATTTGATGAGCAAGATTTACAAGGTTGAGCATGCAATCTTCCCCCTCTCCACTCCAGCCCCAGCTGGAAAACACAAAATGAAACAGAGCTCTGAAAGACTTGATCCACTTTGTTCCTTTTCATCATTTTCCTCTTAAACGCACAGAATGCTGATTTTTAAAAACAGAATATTCTATCATTTTAGTATTTCAGATGCTTACTCTTTACCTTACAGCTGAAATTGCCTATTTAAGCAGCTGCGACAGTGCAGTTTTGTGTGGGGAACAAGAAGCTAACAGGATTGTCAAATGTTCTGTCACTTCAATTTTTTAAGACAGGCAGTGATGAAGTAACTAATATGCATCTTCACTTTTCAATAGGACTGCGATTATAGATTAATATAACTCTACCAACAGTAACTTACTACCAGTTTATTTTAGGATACAAGTAACGTTGAAATAGAAGTAGTTTTATTATAATGGATTTCATTTCTTTCTTGGATTTCAAATTCACGAAATGAAAAAGCAAAGGATTTCACATCTTATTAAGTTACATACTAATTAATTAACTAACTCTAAAGATTTATTTTGTATCAAAAGTAAATCTTGGTTTTGTATAGATAAATTTATCTGCAGGCTAGAATAGTTTTAAATGAGAATGCCTCAAACACATAATTAACTGAAATACATATTTCTGCCAATTATAATGGGTTTTACTTAAGATACCAACCAAAAAGTGATTCAGAATAACATACAGTTTAAGACTTATGGGTTGAATCTGAAAAGCATCTATAAATTGTAATGAACAAATGCAAAATATGTCTAACTCACGTCAAATTTACTTCGCTTATTAGCGGGACAAACGTCAAATTCCTAGCCTTACTTTAATGACATCTGAAGGTAAAGCTGTGTTACGCACCTTCCAATTTGCTGCTTTGCACTGTAAAATGCACAGTACAATTAGTGTCCAAAATTATGCAGATTCCAGTTAAGCACACTCAGGGAAGAATCACACTTCAAGTTCAGTTGTCATGGTAAATATTCAGATATAGCAGTTAGTAAGAGTCTCTGCTTGTAAATCGTGCACTTTTTTTAAATTCCTCAGTGATTCTTTTAGAGCGACTTTTTTTAAAGTTAATACCAAACTCCTGTTATCAAGTAATACGTAAATGCTATTCCCGTGCACCTTATTTGCCTTGTTTTCCCTGTCCAAAGGAGGTGATACAGCACATCTGTGTACCCTCATCCACTGTCACTACAGCTTCCTCATCTGCATCCTTGAAATGCTCATAATCTAAAAGGTATCTTGTTGGTTTGTGGTTTAACTAAAGAAAACCCTAAACAAGTATTTTACTGACAGAAGTTTAGGAAAAATGGTACGCAGTCTTCAAATGCCTCAAGAAAAGTGGGGGGCAGGAGACGATAAAACAAGAGAGTAGATCTCTAATCAGGTTTGCAGGATAATGATATAAAATAAACCAAGAGATGTATGTCTATTCACTTTTGCACATTTTTAAAACACCACATTCATACTTGTTTCTGAGCTTATACTAAATAGACATTAAGTTCACTTACTGATATATTTTCATTTCCTTGCTTCTTTAATATAATGGTAGGGTCATCTATTGAAAGGATAACAAAGTCAAATTCATAAACAAACAGTAATATTTTACATAACTTATAATTGTGAGTTATGAAATTATAGCAATAATTATTATAATCCTTTATCAAATACCACCAAAGCATCTCAAAGACTGTAGCTGCAGAATCTTTATGCTTAAATTGAAAGATAATACTTATTTTGGTTGGACACTGTATATGCTTAAAGGTAAACTCACACACTTGTTGTGGCACAGGAAACAAAAGAGCAGAATGTAACCTAAAAAAAAAGGTGGCTTGCCTTTTGAGGCCATATTGCCTTTTAAACATGGAACACAGAAGATCCCATATAATGAGGCGGTTAGTAATTTGCTGAGGTTTCAGACATTTACAGACCCCATCAAATGCGGTGTGAAAACAGGCAAAATAAAATGCTTGTGAGAATGATGACCATTGCATACTCACCCATTTTATCAAAGAATTCATCTAAAGCTTGATGAAGAAATGGAAAATTTTCTCTATTGTCTTCTAACAGCCATATAAAACAACGGGTTTTCTCTATGGGTGGTTTTAAGAAATAATCATGAATTTCTTTGTCTTCAGAACTAGTTGTCACATAGTCAAATTTACTACCATATTTCTCATTCCAGAGTGTGGTTAAAATAGAAAGGTCAAGCTCTTTTAAAAGATGTCCATATTGAAGGAGAAAGTTCTTTGTAGCAGTCAGACCTAGAAGAGACGAAAATCAACATTTCATTCTGGCTTCACAGTTGTAGGGCTTATGGTGTGATATTTCTCTTCAAAGAGCAACAGTTTGTTCTAGAAATTAAACATATAGTAGCTCAAACAGATTTTGTAAACACTTCTGTATCTTGAAAATGCAAACAAAAATGATAAACGGAGTTTAAATAAGTTTTACTTAGTCAACAACAAATTATTATTTGTATAATAAATCTATATAAATTCCTTAAAGGACATTTATGCAACAGAATAGAATTAAGAACTCAAATCTCATGCAACGTTCTGGCATATTATGTCCGTTTTGCCTGGAAAAACTAACTTCTACATTCATCCAATTAAAAGTTCAATAGGTAATTACACAGCAAGGCAACACTACCAAAGTTAAATTACTTCACAGTTATACAGTCAGCTAAATTTTTTATGACACAAACCCCACCATGATTTACTTTTCAGAAACAGATTAATAATACAAAGATTATCATTTAAGCCTATTCTGGAATTTAAAGACATTAAAAAAATAAATCTGTTCAATTTCCTCTGTCCTACACGGACAAAGCCCTGCCCACATTAGAATGCTTTACTTGCAGAAACAAGAGAGGTTATTCCTGTGTTACCAATGGTCATACTTTCTTCTCTAGAAATCCTAGCTAAAAATCAAGTAAATGGGAAAGGGGAAAGCTTCACTTAACCATTTAAAGTTAAGAAAGCAAGACTGGAAAATAGGGGGGTTATCTTTTAATCTGCAAGCTGAACAATTATGACAGGGCAAGGTCTTCTGCTATTCCATAAACATATAGCCTACCCAAGTTGTTAAAATGTTTCAGCCACTTGTGTAACTTGGGATCCACTTCTTCCAGCTCACTCAGGACATGGATAAAACCCCTTGTTTTTACTCTGTTTTTTTCATTAATTAAGTAACTGATGAGCTGCTCCATCACTTCATGCGACATGCTACTAGCTTTGGAATATGACGCGTAATCCTCTTCACTGATTACAAACCATGAAAGTAATTCCTTTAATAGTTTGGAAGCATCACGAACAGCTGTTTTTATTTGCTCAGCATTTCGGCTGATATGCTGCAGGACTCGATCACCAGCATATAAATCCTGAACATAACCTACAGTGGGATTTTAAAAAAAAAACAAACAAACAAAACGATTTCATGTCTGTTTACCACAATTAAAAACATCAATTTTAAAATACAGAGAGTGAACACCACCACTTAGTCCAAATTATTTGTTTTACTGCAACACTGAACATTACAGAATACATAGCTTCCCGTATAAACTAGCCTTAGAATTACAAATTTAAGACAACATTGTTTAAAATTTGGTTTACAGAAAATACAGTGGAAGTTCACACCTCAAATACGGAATGCTGCAGACCAACATAACCGGAACGCAAAAGCTGAAACATTATCTGCCTACATACTTACAGGTGGAAGTATTTTATTTTCGCCAATCCTCTGAAATATACTTTTCAAGTTACTGCAGTTTCTGCAGTTAGAATAACATTCTTCCTTTATCTGAGATGCAGTTTGTTTTTTGTTTGGTTTTTTTTTTTCCTGTAGCAGTGTCCTAACTTGTTGGGGATAAAGCTTTTCCTGAAACCACTGTTAAATAGACTAATTTGGAATTTGAGCCTTTACCCTCTTCAGGCTCCTTCTTCATGAACCAGCGAAGCAAGGATAAAGCTTTTCTACAAGGAACTTAACCATACACTAACATCTTATAGTTATTTACAAATGATAAACAGAACTGAAATGAAAGTAATCTTAAGTGAAAATGCAAGTCTTTAAGAGAGGGATTATGTTCAATATTAGTATGCTCCTATAATTTGACTTAGGCCATTCAGAATGCTAATTAATGCTACCTCACGATAACTCAGAACAACAGTCTATACTTCCACATACCACTATGATCACTACATTGAAATGGTTTGTTTCCCTTCTCGTTTTCTTCTGTTTTCTTTTTAGCAGAATTCTGTGCCTCTTCTCGTGCATGTTTTCTTCGTAATTTTTTTTCTTGTTTCATTTTTAACTTCCTAAGACTGAAAAAAGCAAGTAAGCGGTGAGCCTAACATTAGTTGAGATAAATTGCCAAAGGACTTAGGCACATCTCAGTTATTTTTCATGTCTTACAACAGCTATAAGCTCCATTCTACTAAAAAAATATTATGCTGAAAAGTACAAATATAATAAAGCTAGTTTTAATTTACAAGTTAAGAAACCACAAAATTTCATAAAAGTTTCATAAAGATCAAGTATGTAAATGTAAGAATACCCTCAAGATGCAATAATTTTTACTCCCACTAAAGATGTCTGAATTAGGATTAATTTGAATACTATTAGGTTTGTTTTCTTAATTTTTAACTCAGCATTTTGAACCAAATATTAACATTTGATTTCCTCAACTTTTAAAAATCAATTTTGTTTACCCTCTCAGCATGATTCCTCATTATTTATAACCTCACTTGACCAAAAAGTGTAAACTCAGTTACATCAAAGCTATGTGCATCAACAGCTGAAGTAGCATCATTACATACAGTTTTTATTTACACTTTCTAAATATTCACACAAAGCTGGTTAGATAGTAGATTCTGTGGAACAGTGGTGTTGAACTTAGGCCACACGTCGATACTTCTCCCATCCAGCTAAAAATCTTCCTGAATTTCTTCCCTTTAGCAAGGGTAAGGAATAGAATGATGCCTGCAATCTCAGACTGAAAATAGTGGTGGTATTTTAATCTACACACGCGCACTGAAATTTGAGTGCAATTAAAACACTCAATCCATTAAGAAGAATTACAGACACACGTTCTTTTAGTATTCCAATTAAGTATCTTAACACAAATGAACGATATGAATGGAGAGCAAAAGTAAAGAAACAGTCCTCACATTCTGCACGCAGCCTCCAAATCACACTTTCCACAAACAGCATGTTACTTCCCTGCCTACATATCTCACAATGCCATTAGGTTTCAGGTATAAAGACTTAAAGATGACTGCAGCAGTTTATATTCAAAAACTATTGATTTAAATTGCTGATAAGTCAGTGGTGCAATGGACAGTTTATCTCTCAATACAGAAGTGCAGAAAATTAGATTTGCATCAACTCATACCCTGTATATTTGAAAAGTGTTTCCTGTGGTCAAACGGAAAATGTTGTTTTTAAAGAACTGTATGACCACTAGAGAGCTATCAATAATTTATTCAGCAATATCAATTAATGCCCTCCTGTGCTCATGTTATACATCTGCATCTCTGTATCTTCTTTTACAACTTAATTAAATGCTTTTATAATTGGATCATAATTAAATGCTTTTATAATTGGATCATAATGTATTTTACCAGACTTTTTAGTTTATCAGAGGCAAAGGGCGAGAATAGCTTTCCACAGTATTTGTGTAAATTTTAGCAATTCTTAAAAAGGCATGAAAACCAATCTTAGAGAAAGCTGCTTTGTTCTCAAACTTATTCAACTTAGTTTTAAACAGTAGAGAGCTTACCTTGAACATTTCTGTTTAATACTGGGTCTTGGTGGTTCCTTGGGCTTTGTGATTTTTTGCTCAAACTACCAAAATAAGTGACATCGTATTAATTAAATTTGGGTTACAATGCAACATTGCTGTACTCAAAACCCAGGAACATTTGAAGCTTTGGAAAGCAGTAAAAATAATCCTATGAAAGAGATAATGCAGCCCACATAAGCCTCATGAAGGTCTACCTAAACTTATCTTCTACTGCTACAACTTGGTATTTAGCAATAGTTCTTTAACTGCAGAAAAGACAGGTTGAAAGATAACACTAAGTCAGGAAAAACTGGAGGCTGTTTTGCTTTACCAGTGGGCAGGAAGCAAACTTTACAATCATTTTTTTGGTTCTCACAGACCAATACTGCTCTGGGAAAAAGTATCCACCTTGCTGTGTCTCTGTAGAGGCTAAAGGCACTCTTCCAATACAGTTAATTTCATTCAGCAAGATTAGCTCTGAGTTAAACTAACGAAGTTGCTTTCACGTTGCACAAACAAAACAGGAAACAAAATTCCAGTTCCCATCCATGACAATTCTAACCAATACCATAAGGTAATGCCTACTACACCAGAAGAACAGTTAAGAAAAGAACAGGTAATCAACATTCCTAAATAACACTCAGATTCTGTAGTTAAGATAGCATATTACCTATCAGTTTGCAGTTACATTCTCATGTTCACTTTATCTCCTTTACCAGAGTAAATATTTTAAAGATTATTTTCATATTTTATATGAACATTTACTTACTTCACATTTTACCAGCCCCGAAGAACTGAAAATAACTATTTTTGAAATAAGGCCTTTACAATCAGGAGTGAAACACAGTTCTTGAAGAAAATCCTGTAGGAGAAAATGATGCATGCAACAAAGACATTTAAATTCATACAAAAATATTTGTTTTTATACAGATTACAGTTTCTAAATTTGAAGTGACCAAGGTAATTAAAGCTAGCACAGTCCTAAGCTCTTACTGGATGAGGAAAGTAAGTGCTGACTTGGCAAGGACTGCAAAACAAAAGGATCCTAGATCTGTGGCACACACCTGTTATTCCCAAAGCAAAGACCCTCCTCCTCCAAGTTCACATTCAAGAGTCAATTTTAAGAATATTCTTTTAGGAGTTCACATGCTTCCTGGATTTACCTTCATTTTATACTGGCTGCTGATACTGTATTTTGTAAAATTCCTTTAGACATACACTGTTGCTTCAACAGCAAGATCGTAGAAGGAATAAAACTTCCATATGGGAGGACATAAATGATGCAGCAGGAGAAACAGGCCAGGCATATTATGCCTTTACACTGGTAGGTCTGTCTTCTGTTGACAACAGCAACCTTTACCCACACTTGAATGTCAGATAATTTAGCAAGAGGCTCCTCTTTCCTGTCTCTCCTCCTGACACTCTCACATGGGTGGAACATCAGGCTGTAGCACTGCACTTATCACAAAGCAAAGGAATGCTATAATCTTGACTAAAAAAAGAAAAAATAAAATGCTTATAGTCTGACACAGCTCTTACCTTATCATTTTTATCACTGAAGTTTGTTGTTTTCAACTTTTTCCAACAGCTGATATGAAACTCCACTCGACATTGCTGACAGCAAGTAATACGTATAAAACCCTAACATTGAGAAATAGTATGAATTTAACATCTTTAAAGAAAAACAACATAAAACAGCGCACAACTTAACAGTAAATAGGGTAAGATGGCATGTTACAGATAGCTATTTAATATGAAGGGGGGCAAAAAACATGTAAATGTGAAGCTTTATTTCCCAAACCCTTTTAAACTAAAAATTTACCTTAAAGTCTGGGTCTGTAAAAAATATTTGGATTTTGGAGTGGCCATGGCATTGTTGATATCGACAAATTGCATCTGGTTCTGGAGGGAACTTGCATTCCTCAATACAATTCTTTAAAATCAACTGACAAACACAAAATGATAAGATGAATAGCACAGAAACCAGGAAAATACTCAATATCTAATTATAAACTTCTAGGGAACTCTGCAGTGAAACACACATCACTTTTGAACAGCAAACAATTAATATTAAAACAACAACTCTCTTCTAGTGAAAGCTATGGAAGATTGTCCTTTTATGGCAAAATATTCAAAAGCTCATTGGAACTGCTATCAGCTAAGTACTCATGGCTTCCCTGCATACAGGTTTATCTTGGACTGATGTTTACATGCTGACCAATTCCAAACACATGACAAACTAGTAAGTTTTCCATTGCCAAAATGATGGGGCCAGATTACTCAGATAATGTGATGAAAATGGAGCGTCTGCTCATTTCCGCCATTTCCCAGCATTTCAGGAGTGCCTCACCTGGGATCTGGGTTACACCAAGTACATTCCCACGGGCAGCTCAGACCTGGCCCTACACTGGAGCTAGTGACATCTCCCAGAATAGCGTCTGAGGTACAGACATTACAATGGCTTTATGTAAAGTCAGTTCAAGTCCCACAGGGTCAGCACTGGGCCCAGATTAAGAAAACATTATTAGGAGAAAAAACAAAACAAAACAAAACAAAAAACCAACAAAAACCCAAAGAAGACTACCGGTTACAGCCTTTCAGATATTTGCATTATGCTCTCTACAAGTCCCACAGCTCTGCTGTATTACTGTGGCCACACTACTGTGGTGTCATCTGGGCTCTATACGAAATCTGTAGGACAGGGTTTTTTTAGGCAACAACTGTGCTGCTGCTTCTACCAGAAACTAAACAGGTCAGTATAAATAGCAAAGTTCATAGACTGAATAACCTAGCATGTTCTACTGTGTCAGACTGCCTCTGTGCAGAGAAGCTCTTGTGTCTTGCCTCTCGTGGCATGGTTTATCCTGAAACTCTTCACAAATAACAGTGACTCAAATTATAGTTTAAAAACAATAAGAATATTATTTAAAAAAAAAACAAAAAACAAACCAACAAACTGTTCAGTGTGACAAAGCCATTTGTAGTGCCAGAAGCACCAGTTAGATTTTTCAAGTCAAACAGGGAATTCTACCATGCAAGTCTTACTGCATCAACCAAGAACTACACAGTCACGCTCTCCTATTTAGTTTTAAATATAGCACCACTGCTGCAATTTGCAACATCACATTTTTGCTAACTCAAATTTTTAACCGGTTCTCTGTAGCATTACATTCTACATAGTATTCAAATCTACTTAAAGTTTGGTAACATGCAACTAAGAAGTTAACACATTAAGAAACACTTCATTAGCCGTTAGAACCGTATTATTACATAGAAATACCCAAGCATAAAGACTGACATAGAGTCCCCGCCCTTGTGCTGTAAATAGGATGCTTCCCACGTGTTCAAATTTGTCATCGCAAGAGTTCTGCTCTACAAAGATCAGGCTTTGGGGCTGACAACAACAATGAGCAGTAACATTTCCACTGGCTGTTTCAGGACAAAACCTCCCTTTCGCCCCCCATCTTTCCTTGCCTTTGACAATGGGGGTGAGAGGGAAGTGGGCATGCAGGGAGGAAGGGAGAAGGATGACAACATTTTTTTTATTTTTTGGAAAGGCCATTTGACAGAACAGGGTTTTATGCCTTTTTTTTTTTTTAACATACCTGTAAATTCTCTGTTCGTGTCTCTTCAATGACCCAAGATGTTGTGGGCCAAGTTAATACTCCAGGTACAATCTTGTGATTAACCATTGTTTGTGATTTCACAAACTGATCAAGCGCATCTGAAAATCTGAAGTTTGAAAACGGTACATGTTCAGATCACATATGAATAACTTCTGCACAGTCTATAATACTTTCACGATTCACTTTATGATCCAAGGGAAAAAAAAAAGGTAACTGTAAGAGTATGTGGAATGAAAGAGCGCCTGTTTCATTAAGTTATCTGTTTAAGGACTCTTCAGTATAAAAGACTCAAAGGGTGAGCCAGTAAGCCAGCCTGGGGAAGGGACTCAGAGCCCAGGCACAGACAGGAGGCAAACAGAGCCTGCACTGATATTCAAGAGACCCATAAACGTGGGTGTGCTTGTCAATACAGAGAGTGGGGGCACGTGTATGTTCACGAGGGACCTTCAACCCTCATCAGGCAGGGAGGAGGTACAGGACTCTGCTACCTATACTTGCGTTTTACATGAGTTCAGGTAGTGCTATACATGGGAGCTGCTCTGCCTGGCACAGTCTGGGTAGCCAGCTGTGTTGTTGTGTGTGTGCGTACACATTTCTTTGGGACACACACGCAGCCTCACTACAGCTCAACACTGCCAAGGGAAACAACAGCCACACCCATGGGACTGAACCACAGACACCCCCTGGGTCTCAGACTGCATCTGGCTACGCTGCAGCAGTGGGAAGGAAGAATCCCCTCTCAGTGTCCAACACTCTCTGACCAGGTGCTTTTAGATATTCCACAGGAGGAGGGCTTAAGGTTTAATATCAAGCTTATTTATTTGTCACTGTATTGGGTTTAGGTGGCAAGGTTGGGTGGGGGGGGTGGGGACAAGTGCTGCAGGGGCAGCTTCTGGGCTCCAAGGAACAGGACTCCACAGGGCACAGCTGAGCCCCTCAGGCAAGATGGCAGCACCTCAGAGAAAGCATGGGTAATAAAGGACAAAACATACTGCACGGCTGTGAGGAGTAAGGGAAAAAAATAATTGAGAAACAGCCCTTCAAGCACCAAGGTAAGAACAAGGAAGGGAAGAGGTGCTCCAGGCATGGAGGAGCTGTTACAGGCTGATCACAACCCCCATTCCCCATCCCTTTGGGCAGGTCAGTGGAGGAGGAGGTAGAGGAGTCAGGAATGAGGGAGTGAAGTGAGCCTGAGATAAAGCAGGGGGGTGTTGGGGAAGGAGATTTTAGTTTTCTTACTTTGTTTCCCACCATCCAACTATATTTTAACAGACAATAAATACATTATTTTTCCTCAAGTTGAGTCTGTTTTGCCTATGCCTGTAATTAGCAAGTCACCTCCCTGTCTTTATCTCAACCCCTGGGCTTTTTTCATCTTAATTTCTCCCCCTCTCCAGTTAAGGAGGAGGAGTGGGGGCGCAGCTGGATGAGGGTCTGTCCACCAGCCAAGGTCAACCCATCACAGGCGTTACTGGGGATTTTGATTAAGTAGAGCAGCACAGTGATATACTGAGATCACAACACAAGCATAACATAGCAATTGCAATACACAGTTTAATCAATACAAACATGATTCCCATTACCTGTCTCTATATGCTTACCCTCAGGATGCAGGGAAAAAATACCACCAGGAATACGTAGGTTGAAGCCAGCTCAAGCTCTTTGCTCTCAAGTTTATTAGCCGTCCAGTTTCTGCACTTTATGTTCTGCTGAGCCACATACACACCCCTCCTCCCCCACCCTCCAATGCTGGGCTGACTAACCCAGGAAAACATTACTCTCTATCTGTCTCAGGGAACTCAATGACTCACTGGTGCAGCTGCCTTATCTAAAACCAAGGTTACTCTCCAGTCTCCCTGGTGTTGAGATAAGCTAAGCTTTCTTTACAATACATTTTCCATGCCCTCCTCCCCCCAACAAGATCATCATTTTTTGCCCTTCTCCTATGAGCTCTCCTCCACTGCAAGGGTGTGCTGGTCAGTCATATCCCCATACCCTGGTGTCCGTTCAATTCAGCGGCTTCCATTACATCCTTAGCAGTAACAAACTTAAAGTTGTAATCAATCAGTCTGCCGTATGGATTTAGTGATTAACAAAGAGTAATTAAAAAAACCCCACACATCATTTCTTAAATTAAAATATTTTTTGTATCAAAAATTGAAGCTTTCTATTATACCGTGACGGATGCACTCAACCCCTTAACCAAACTAGCAGTAGTTTGATAGAGGCTCCAAAGGAGGAAAAGGAGAGCCGTAGCCAGGCCAAGAACTCCTCTAGTTCCAGTATGTTCTCTGAAAACCCATATAGGAGCAGAGCGATACAGTGAGCATCGATGCATATGAGCTTGGAACACCAGTCATGCAATTAACACATGAATAGTGTGTGGCTTTTCCAAGGTTCATTTATCAAGTAACAAAGAAATTTTGGGGTACAAGGTACAATGACTGTAGGGGGTTTTTTTTGTGTGTGTATGGTTGGACTTGATGATCTCAAAGGTCCCTTCCAACCATGAAGATTCTATGATTCTATGAGTCTCATGCATATCTTTTTGCATGTAATTTGACTACGAGCCAACCGCTTTATCCCATAAGTATGACAGCCTAAGTGAGCCCTCTTTGAGCTCTCCCTGCTAGGCAGCCTGGCTGCATGGTGGTGATCTCCCCTTGAGCTGGGGCGCCTCTCAGGGTTGCTCCTCAAGGCAGAGAGACGTTTTACCAATGGCAGATCTTTGGTATGCAACTGGTATTGCGCATAACCCTGTAGTATAACAACTTTGGTTTTACCTTGGTAACTTCCATTGAATGCTGAATTGATGCTAATGAAACATTCACATACAATCCTTTAGACATATACTGTTGACCAAGTCTGGGACTAAGTCTGGATCCAGCCACACCTAGATTCCTCTCTGAGAAGGAGTTCAGAAAGCAAGGGGGTCCTTTCTGAACCTCGTGACTCAACGGGAGGGTCTCCCATACTCTTTGCATCCCCGGTCTCTCTGTGAGTCATTCTGACTCAAGTGTAACTCCATTTTCCTCTGTATGTTTTCCCATGCAGTAATTAATAGAGTGAACCTTGCCATTGAACTTCATTAAGTCACACTTTTACATCATATTAAAACCACTTTGCTAACACCTTTGACAGCAGTTCTTCAAGTGACCTAAATCACCCATTCACAACATATACTAACCTGTTTTGTCTGAGGTATACTTTTCCAATTCCATAATATGCCAAACAACAAAATCTTTCTTCCTGGTACTGTTCAATTATTGTCTTAAACTGGTTTTCAGCCTTTGTCAATGCCTTCAAAATAAATTTAAGACAAAAATATGTGACTCTTTGCCAGAAGCTTTTTGCTTTTCCTCTCCTTTTTTTTTTTGCTCCAGTAGAGTGGGTCAGTATGCCCTATTCTTTGATCAGTCTTATGAATGAACAGTAAATGGAATTAAGCAACCTTATGATCACACACAAAAGCTTTCCTTTCTTTAAAAGAAAACAAACTTATTTTGTAAACACGGGGTGCCTCTGAAGTAATGAAATTAAATTATTGAGCCCAGTGAGCTACAAACACCCAGACATTTTTAAGCTTATTGTAAGACATTGAATATTTTTAAACACTGCAGGAAAAAACCCCACACAACCTCCCAAAAAAACCCAAACAACCCACACTTCTGTTTTGGTGTCTTCCAGAACCAAAAGCATTCTCTCTCTCTTGTTTTAGAAGCAGAATGTTTGTGTTGGAAAGACTAGTGCATAACCAAATTACAACGAAGTAGAAGAAAAATAATTTATTATACTTTGTTAATACCTAAGAATCTCATTTGAAAGCTTAAAAAGAAATTTTATTTGGTATATCAAAAACCATTAAAGAACTAGTCCCAGATATTAAACTGTATGATTCTGAAATACCACCAAAGCTTTCCTTCCCTACTAATTTTATGCCTGTTAAAAAGAGACAAAAATGGATGGCCAACTACCTAAACTAAAATTTTGAATAAAAACAATATAGTGGCTTAACGTCATACCTCAGGTTGTCCTATTCCAAGAAGAGCAGTGGCATGTCCGTAGATGATTACAACATAATTAATAATACGAAGATTCAGTTGCTGCAAATAGAGTTAAGTTATAGTACAAGCATGCACAAAAACACTTTGCTGGTAACTAGGACATTACTGTCTACTGTGAATTGACAATCTTCACTACAACAGACCTAGGAAACTCTCTTCTCACCCTTCTTATCGTAGCCTCTATTGGTATTTATGTTACAATGCGCATAAAAAGTGAAGGTTAACTACACCTTTACTGCTGGTCATTTGGCATCCCTATGTATTTTGAAGTGTTACATCCTGAAACGTTTGCTTTTACAAATTCTATAACTAAAGGCTTTACTATGTTGACTCCATGCAGTGCAATGCGTCTTTGCTATAGTTCATGCTCAGAATTGAGCAGATTTTTTTATTTTTTTTAAATAAAAAAGCCCTTTCTCAACCTTTTTCTTCCTAATAAACTAGGTCACAATTCCAGATGGATTGGTGCATTATTTGCGTGGACAGACTTGCTGGGGCTCCAACATCCCTTACTAAAATAGGAGCTTGAAACACAGCAACGCATGTGCACATACACTGTCACACTTAATACTACAATACAATAATTTAAAGAAATATAGGATGACAAATGGGTCAATGGCTGATTGGCTAGACACATAAACACAAAATTTCACAGTATTTGCTATCAAAGAGCTATTAATCTGAAGAATCTAAATTCTTTTTACCCTACATTATTACGAATAAAGGTTAAGCTGACAATGGACAGTAGTTGTTTTATCAAATAAGGTACTTGATGAGTATCTTACATTATTCTTATAAGAATATTATTTTGGTAAATATTTTTTAGATTGCATCTTGAAATGCGCATGTATGCTGAACATTACAAAAAATACATCCAACGCTACTATTGGTTTTTTTATCCTGTTCTCATTTGTAAGCTTCTTGGCATACTTATCAGTGAAACACTTAGCATTGTAGTCAACATCACAGGCAACAATTCAATAACAATGACTATTCTGGTGGAAGGAAAGAATGAAACACGTTATTGAAAGCGTAAACTTCAATGACTCTAATAAACTAAGGTACTCTCTCAGTTTACCTTTAATTCTGAAGGATTTAGAATGCTCAACAATTGTGAAAAGGCTTGTTCAGCGCTGTGACATCGCTGGTCCATCAAGGCTGTATAACCATCACGAACAAGGGATTTAACCTCTTCTGGCAACATAGTTAAATCCACCTAAATATTTAGGAAAATAGTAAGTCCAAAAGAAAACAGTTTTTTCCTTTTTTTTTATTTTAAAGCAAGCAAGCTATTTGCTAAAATACTTATCCAACAGGCAACTGTTAAAATTCTGTACTTCCTACATTTTTATTACGATTCCACTTTTAAAGCAGCAAATCAGGTACATTTTTATAAAACCATTTTAAATTCAACTTCTGCAAACTTAAGATTTTCATGGACCTACTGCTGCTAATCCCTTAAAAATCTAGGTTTTGTTCTAAATTTAGATCTTTTTCTCTCCAGAAAGTTTCAAGTTTAATTCAAACATGATTTTAATCCTTACATATTAAAAAAAAAAAAAAGCCCAGGCTTATGCCTTTCCTCACTTGTACACTCCATTTTGTGTACAAATATTTTTGAAAAACCTGACAACTACTTCTGCCTACAATTTCACTCCACCTAGGTTAATAGTTAACGCTAGAAGGTTTCAGAATGCATTATGTTATTAGCCTTTCACTACAGATTCTTCCTGAAGCCTGTGGGAATTTCCAGCAGTGAGATTGTAAATCGAGACAAGCAGTTGTAGAATTAGGAACTTCTATTCCCTTGATCCGTTGAAACACTAAAATGAAATTAGCTTTGGGAAGCAGATCATTGTGCCAGGGTAGAAGTAATCTGGCTATTTAAGAAGCTCCTCCAACACCTACTCCTGCAATCATAAGCAAAAGACAAAGAGTACCAAGGAGGCCCACCTAAGTATTTTAGGCCACTACCTCATTTCAGTATGAATTAATCTTCACTATTAAGTAATCCTGCTTCACAAGCTTTTCATTAACTGCCCCTTCACCCCCATTCCATATGTTAACATTTGAGGCTGGGATTCTGAACAAAGGGTGGTCGTGGGCAGGGAAAAACTGGGAAGGTTTGGGAAGAAGGGAATATAACAACTTTTGAGTTGCTCAATTTTTAAACATTATTCTAATGGTGTACTTAATTGTATTAATGTGAACTGAATTAGGCTTTTGACATACTAAATTTAACGCATGTCCAGAATGTATTTTCCTAAGCATCTAAGAATTTTGATCTTATTTTGTCTTCATCCTGTCAACCGACCCAAAAGGACAAACACAAGAAAATACCCATGATCTAATGGCAGTCATAAAGAAAAGTGGCAGGGACAGCGGAAACTGCAAGTACATACAGAAAAGACCAAAATGCAGAAATGAGTTAATGAAAAAATGATTAAGACTTATTTTTATTTCCTAGAACTACTGATTTAAGGTAATGCTGTCAGAGCATACAGTTATAGAACAGAACAAATTATATTAATTTAATGTTAAGCTAGATGACATATGAGGCTGATTACGCCAGCTAAAAACGTTACTTTCAATCCTAGTAATGCATTAGCCTTACAAAAATAGGTATTTTAAAGTAAAGAAGGGGTCTTAGTGTAGGCAGAACCTGCACCTTCTCCTGAATCCATTTTGTCTTGTGAGGTAATTAATCAGAGTAGAGATTTCTGGTACTTACTTCCCCAAATTAACAGAGAGGAAATGATTAATTATCTACATCCCCGTAATTTAATTCAAGAACTTTGGGATACTCATCATTCATTGCTGGCGAGACCTGAGAAGGAGAATTCTCAATTTATGAATTTTATTGCGTTTTAAACAGCTGTTTGTCCCACGGGGTTAAGGATGGCAAACTAAACTATATATATGTAAACAAAGTAAAAAACTTCATTATAATTGATAATGGTGTGATCAGGCTAAAGGAAATTAATCAGAACATCTACTCTGTTGTATAAATGCTATAGCTACTATTCATTATAATTATCATTTACTAAATCAACAGTTCAAAGCTAGCTTGATAAGTAATTATTTTTGTAGGACTGATGTTACTCACACATGTTGACAACTGTGGGTAGCGCTCTCTCACTCAGCCTCAAGGGGTAACGCTGAGGGGCGTCCCCACTTGAGGGAGGAATTCCAAACTCACTCCTGTGGAAGGGGTGTACTAGAACCTCTCCCATTCAAAGATGGGACTAGGTTTGTATAGTATGAAGTGATTGACTGCCAGTCATTTGCTGTTAAGCCAAACCTTCTAGCTCAGCAAAACACTGTTTATTTTTATCATTCTTTTGTTCCTCTTGGGAACATCTGGTTTCACATCCTACCCTGCTCCTGGGGCTGCCAAGTCAGACTAATCCTCAGCGTCCTTCAATACTAAGGAGAGTATGACCTCCCTACACATCTAGTAGTTTTCTGCCAGCAAACTCATACAAGTGGGGCGAAGTTGAAGACGCCCCACACACATCCCCCTAGGCAGAGTGTCCTGCTATACTGTTCAACAACATGTTCTATGATTATTTCCAACTGTATGTATCAAACACAAGAAAACATATTTAGTCAGAACTTTGGGAGGGCTATTATAAATCCCCGAATGATTCCCAGCAATTGTTGTAGTTTTTCTTACAAATTAAAATAAAAGTGAGCTATATTACTAACCCATGGTTCCAGCTAAGTTATTCGACAACTACACTGAGTTTTGTTACTCTAATTTCCAGTGTGAAGTCTCATGGGAGGGTAAGGAGGAGAAGCAAAAAGAAGACTACCAGCAACGAGACAGTACAAAGCAGTGTAATCGCATAATCCTTGTCTCCTGGTAGAAGTTGGGCCAAGCATGAAGCATTAAATTTTTGAATGAACCAAGTTTTTGGACAGTGTTATTAAAAGGTGACAGAACACTTACTCTTAAGGTCATATGCTAATGAATTCCCAGTTACCTGTTGCACAGTACAGAAGAGTTTATCTTGGATGGCTTTAGACTCTGTCTTCAAATCAAAGTGATCTCTACAAACAACAGGACAATGGCATCATGAGTTTGTACATGTACTTTACATGTAATCTTAATTTCCAGAAAAAGAAATTTCTGCGCTTTTATCACATTTGCGTAATAGAGATTATTATGGCACACTTTCACAATCTCAACAACATGTACTATAATGCTATCAAGGGTTACGATACTATTCATATAGTTCATACACTTCTGGCTGTGGAATCACTAGGGCTTCAGGGAAGTAGCAGTCTTCTCCATCATTTTATTTGTTTTCTTTTATCTTCTCCATCTTATTCTCTGCTGAGTTGGTCTTATGAGAGGGTGGGATAGGTGAGACTAGAGAACTTCCCTATACCAAAGGCAGGAGTATAAGAAGGTGCTTAAGCTGCTTTATCCTTCTCTACTTTTCTTAAGTACAAGATCCTTTATCCTAGCACAACCACTGCTTAAAATCAAATACATGTAGCAGCTACACATGGTGGGGGCAGGGAGAGCAGAAAAGAGAGGAACAGAGTTGTTCATCCCAGCTCTTCCTTTCCACTATTGCAGCAGAAACGTCATGTGCAACTAGAGAATAGAGAAAGTATAATGAAGAGGCAAAGTATTGCTTAATACTCTAAGTCCGCAATGCTAAGCTTGCTACTCAATCCTTAATGCTACTGTTTTGCCTTTTGCTAATATATGTTTGGTTCTGTCCTACATTCAAAGGCATGAAACACTCGTCATCTGAGCTAAATTCTTTACAGAGTCAGAGGATTGTCTAGATTTTTGGAAGCCAAGCAACCTGCTAATTACAGAAATGGAGATAAAATTGTAACTGACCATGCACCTTGCTTGTTGAGAAATAGCATGTTTTTATAGATCTAAAACTTCCCCATGAAAGAAGCAATTTTATAGATGGTTCAATTACTTTAAAGAGGATTTATTCTCATAGTGAATTCTAACGTTTTTCCCCTCCTCTCAAATTGAAAGAACAAAGAAGTCAGTTACAACCCAGTTAAATAACATAAATGCCCTCTCTTAGGACAAAGTTTCAATTGTCCTACCTACAGTGGTATTCAAAAAGAGTTATGGAAAAACAAAAGGATTGTACTGTAACATATAGACATATATATTAAAAGATGGTAGGTTTTGCAGTCATACTAAGATTAGGACTGGGGATAATCAGGTTTCCTAAAGGCTTGGACTCTTCCACATGAGAAATCTGCCTTTAAGAATTACCATTTAATGGAAACTTTCCTATTTCATTGTAAACAGCTTATTTTGCTGTACCCCTCATCCTAAACACAACTAAAAAACCCTAGCTGAAGAAATATACAAGCAAGAAAGCACAGTCAGAGCTTAAGTTGGCTCATTTCACAGCTCAGGTTAAAACACTGAAAGCTTCCACCTCTGCATGGCCTCAAGTGGTAAGCCATCATTTGCTTCAGTCATCTTACAAATAAGTCAGCAGTAACAGTTCTTTACTGCTGAACTACCTATTAGATGAAGAGATACGTTGGCACCGATTTCCCCAAACCCATTTGGAGCACGTTGGCCCCAGTATCGCTGGAAATAATTATTTCTTTTTTTAAACAGTATTCTAAATGTTATTACAGATTGAAGCACAAATTTTGTTAATAAAAATCTATAGTGCTTTTTACCCCAATTAATTTACTTTTGGCCCCAGACCATCAAACATACTGATTTACATTCAGCGTGTTCTACGGGGAGTATTCAGGTACTTAAAATTAGACATCGATATGCTTTAGGTGAAAATTCAAATCTACAAAAAATTGAAGAACTCTAAGTGAAAATTCTTTTCTAGTGTTCCATTCTGAGACTGACTTACAATGCTTTCCTCGCAGTCAGATCTCTTCTTCGTAGTAGGCATATTTAGTGTCAGAGAAGTTTTAACAATTATTTAGTACAAAGAGCAGAATTAGCACAAAACGGCCTTGAAAATAAGATAAGGGTGAGCTATGTTGTGGCGTAAGTTTGAATGTAACAATTAGAACAAGATTCCTATTGTCTTTTGCTGTAAAAGAAGAATGTATTTTGTTATGGCTACACTGTGTGACTTGCTTTTGGGCAACAGTTTTTAAACAGTGGTTATTAAAATTATACCTTAATTTACTAAAATTCAACTGAGCTTTGGAAAATATTTAGTTTTCAAGTAATAACTCAGGCTCTTCGTGAAAACTGGAATTTTGTTAACTTTAATCAGCTATCCTAACATGAACTATATCCTGAAGAGTATGTAAACAGTATTAACAAAGCAATTAGCAAAGAGCAAGCAGCAAGTCAAAGTTGCATTAATTAATTTTTAAGTGCTACATAAAATAACTCAAAATAATAATAAATTAAAAAGTAAATAAAGTTTCTTACCTTGTTTTTTCAGAATCACCAGTTTTGGGTTTTGGCCTTCCTTTGTTTTGATGACTTTGGCCTGTAAGGAGAAAAAGTATTTCAAACAAAATGACCATCACCTAAAACAAAGGCAAAGAAGTGCACTCAGAACTGACATTTTGCTTTATAAATAACAGATCTTAAACATTTACAATATTGAAAACTAACATAACCAAGAAGTTTTTTTAAAAGCCTCCTGTTACAGTACGAATTTGATATTATTTTTATTAATTAGTGTAAGACTTTATTAATCCTATAAAGGGGAAAGATACTTCAAATAAACAGAAGAATCTTAAGATTTTGTAACATATGATCTGACTCTACAATATTCGTAACAACTATTAAAGTGGACTACAAGCTAAAGAAATCAGTATGTTATACAAACCCACGGTTGATATTATACACTATTAGTTGATAACTAGAATTTTTAAAGGGAATAAGAGATCACTGTGTATGTTCAAGACTGACTACAGAAATTTTACAAAGTCTGCTACTTCAAAAATACATTGCTAAAGGAGTTAAATTCAACCCACATTAATCTTAGAAATATAAACACGAGTCAAATAAAGATAAATGTCCCTGATTACAAAATAAAAAAAGTTTGACAATGCGGAAATACTGGATCACAAAGACAAGAAAGAATCTATCACGTGATACTGATTCATTTCTAACTCTGAAACTTAACACTTAGCATAAAACTTTACTAATACACTTCACAATTTCAGAGATCTAACACTGTTGTTGAGTAGTTATAGGGCTCTACAAGCTGAGTAAACAAGTCATTAGTAACAAGAAAGAAGAAAACACGTTTTAAAACTTTATTGCAATTGGTCAAACCCAGGAAGCCATGCCATTAACTACAAAATAAACCCTCAACCATTTTCTGTGGAATTAAAGCGTAACATTAGGCATCTGAATGTGCACATGCATGCTCATGATTAAGTAATGAAGTTTTTAATTTTCAAGAATTTTAAAGTCAGAACTTTACAAGGCATCAATGACTCAACAGCAACAGTGACAGAATCCACTTATGGGAGAGCTGCCTTCTAGTAACCAGACAACTAGACAAGCAAGGCAAAAAAACCCCAACCTCATAAGGAATCAACAAGCTGCTGTCAAATGCAGTTGCAGAACTGCTGAGCATCACATCACAGGTATTCCTTATTACACATGGTAAGCTGAAGGGGTGAGGAACAGCACATTTTTTTGCTAGTTAAACGTAATGGATTTTACAAGGCATATAGGAATGCTGCCTTCTGACTCAGCTACCTGTTCCAAGAGGGGATAGTTCCAGCTATAATCTTTCAGGAGCAGTTTAGAAGGTAACTGTAGCTTCCTAGTACTGGACACAATCACACAGACAACATACAGTCTAGCACCTGGATTCAAGCCATTCGAGCACTGGAATCCAAATATAAGCAAGCAATATTTAATGATTTAGGTAGCTGTGCCTTTATTATTACGCTTATGCTGAACTACCATAAAATCAAATTTGAAAAAAAGGAGTTATTAATCTTACATATAAAGTTTCAGTTACTATCTATGCTTACAAATGTTTATTTCATGACTTCAGAGAAGTATTTTATATGATAAAAAAATACTGGAAAACACCACGGAAAAATACAGATCTACCCATTTGAGTAATCTTGCTTAAGCCAGTGGGATGTCTCATGTACTCATTTCTCAAGTTAAATCATATGCATACGCACTTTATGTCTTGTGCCAAAGGGATTTTTCATTACAAAACTACTTAATGACATAAAATTTAAATTAATCAGAACAAAAAAATCAAGCATCATGAAGACAGAACATGTTCAGAATTATTTCATGAACCATTTCTTAAAATTGTCACACAGGAGTCTGAATAGGTGTCTGTTGAAACATTTCATACACATTAAAAACTCCAAAGCTACACTAATAATCACTACAAATTCCTTGAAATAGAGACATTTAAATGATGGAAAACAATAATCCTTTTGAAAGCCAGAAAACACTTCAAGCATATCATCATTTAACCTTTTAGAGATAGAGATGTATTACCTTTTCTTCATTACATAGGTTCCCTTCCCTTAAGGAACCAATCTATCATTCAAAACAAAATCTTAATGAAAATAAAGGAACACAAGCCTTCCCTCTCACCAACCAAAGAATGAATTAATCAGCACTATTTTTTACTGAATTTTAAAAGCCATTCAACAAAAAATTTCCTACAGAAACTACTATTCCCATATACTACGCAACTTAAAAAGATACTACTCTCAGATTTTTAAAAAATACTTTCAAACAAAAGTAACACGAAAATCCCGCTGAATTATAATTAGAATACTTAAGGAGATATATTAATTCAATGGCAAAGATGATTCACTTACCCCACAAACATTTTAAAATATTAGTAGGAGAAGTATTGCTTTTGCTAGACATTCCCATTAGGAGCAAACAAAGATATTTAACAGAAATGTATACACGCTCAAAAAAATAGTACATGCAGACAAAAACTGAAATTAAAAAGGACAGTAACTTTAAGATAAAATACAGTGGCATAAAGTTCCTTTACATTAACTCTCCTGCAAGTCTTAAGCCCTTAAGTGAACAAAGGCTAAGAAAACAAAAGCTATTCTTCCCTACCCACAGTAAACTTGTATCAGCTAGTTATTCACAATGTAGCTCCTCCTTTCAAATCAAAGCCAAATCAAATATTTTCTTCTACATCAGTACTGACATAATAAGTAGGAGGGGGAGAGGAGGAGGAAGAAAAGAACAGGAAAAAAAAACCAAACGTGGAATCAGCACAGGGGTTTTTTTAAATTACTACATTCAATGGAACATTTCATAGTGCTATGATCTCTTTAGTCTACAATAATTTTCAGTTCTTTCCCCTACGTTTCACTTTTCATTATCTCTCTTCCCTCCTCAACCTCTCAAACTCAGCTATCCTTCTGGCACCCTGCTGCTTCACCAGTATCAGCAGCATACACAGACCGCAGACATCCTGCCCTTGACCAGTATCAGCAGCAGAGAGACTGCTGACACCCTGCCCCCTGACCAACATGGGCAGCAGGACGCTGCCCACATTTTTCATGTGAAAGTACAGTTCTCTCAAATCCCACTACCGCTGGTGGAGCCAAGGGGCAGCCTAATTCTTACTCGCATTCAAAAGGTATTTGCATGTTTTGGTCTTGCTGCCAGGTGACCTGGACACCAAGCATCCCTGGCAGTCTGCTGGAGCCAGGGCATCACTTATAATCCTGCGTTTGCTATCTGTGATTGGGCAGGTCACCATTATGGGCACGTTGTTGCTGATCTTTTCCACTGCCTCAATAAAGCTTTGTTTTGTAATGTGTTTTCAGACTCCATTACTATTCAGACCGCACCTTCTTGCTCAGGAAAATGTCTGGATTCACTTAGTTGTCACTTGCTTCAATCTCCTTCAAAATTCCCTATGGCCTCTGCGCATTTCTTATTTTGCCCCTTTGTAGCATCTACATATACTTCCTCAAAACTGATGCGTCTTACAGAGCCTGACTTCCCCTTTCTAAAACACTTCCCTGATTTACGCTTTCTCCAATAAGTTCCTTCAACACTTTGTAGTTTCTTTTTTTTTTTTAAATGATCCTACCACACAACATCTTTTCAAGAAATTCGCCTTGACTCTTCTTTTGCAACCCTTCACACATTTTCCATCTCCCAATACTTCATTCTTCATGATGTTCACATTCATCCAAAGCCCACACGAGCAAGATCACCCCTCCTACTGGTCATTTTAAAATAATATTTTCTAATATATATTCACTGGCTTCCTAAAATCAAATTTTGAAGTGCTCTGCACTTTGGCACCTACTCAGCAAAGTATTTAAGTACGTGAACTACAAAGAACAGTACAGCTGAGCACTGACTTCAGACTGTTGCATGGTCAGGACTAGAAGGACCTGCTGCCTTGGAGGTCACAACTTCAGAATACGGCGTGAGAATGCAGCTGGTCCAGATCCAGTAGCAGTATTCCATACAAACATTATAAATAGGAACAATTCTGAATGTCAGGGAAATATCTTATGCTTTCTTGGTTACAGCAGGTTTAGAAGGTGATAAAAAAAAACCAATCAAAATTCAGGAAAAGATTTCACTTTGAAGATCAAAACTGCTTGCACTTCACTTTCACCACAGAAAAGTAGTTCTGGCACAGTGGGAGCTCTGGGGCGTGGGAGTTCTCTCTATAAAAGGGTTGGTTTTGTTTTGTTTTTTAATTCATTAAAAAAAAAAAACAACCCATGAACAATAAATCACACCAACTTACACCTCTTAAAGTTTGTAGCTAAAGTTCCACTCTAACAAATATTTTGTGGCCTCCTTCACAAGTGCAGGATTATTTTCTTAAGGATCTATATGGAGCTTTTAGTAATCACAAATGAATTATGAATATTGAAACTACCCACACACTTCTCTTGAATTTAGACCCTTTTAGATCCTGTACCTGTCTCAGAAGGAGGGAAGGCATTTCTAGCCAGTGACTCAGCATTCTACTTTTTAGTTCCAGTTTCAATTCTGAATTCATCCATGTAAAGTAGATTGAAACTATAAAAGCATGAAGGAAATAAGACAGAAACACACAAGACAAGTAACTGCACACTAACAGGAAAGGTAGTGAAACATGATAAGTTACTGTTGTGAAAATAACACTAGATACACTTTTACTTATTAATAATAGCAACAGCAAGGGAAGAACCGACTCAGACTTGATAAATAACAAACTCACTTGGTGGAAACTCCAGAGACCAACCTTTGCTTTCTGCTCTTGGGATGTCAGTCACCTAATGACAAATACGTTAGTTTGGTTTTATACAGATAACAAAAAACAAACAGATATTACTCTCTAAATTTAACAAAGAAAAAAAACCCTGAAACATTAAAATTTAAACAAAGAAATCACCATGATAATGTGGTATTTTATGTCCCCAATCAAGGTGTAAAGAAAAATCACTTAATTAATCAAAGTGTGTTTGTACATTTTAACTTCCCCCCCCCAATTTATATTACCTACTAGTCTGATAAACACTAGCCTTTTTTGCAGTAATATTCATCCTAAAGGAAGTTAAATTTACATGGACCTACATTATGAAGATTTTCATAGCATAAAAGCAGATGAAAGTTTTCATAAGACAGTTACAAATCTTAAAGCACTTCTTGTGTGTTCTAGAGATGGCTTTCTTTTTCAACAAGTTCAAACTTTCGTTTCCTTCCCTTTGCCCTTGTACGTTGGTTTCATTTTCCCCACTAACGAGTCATCTTTTTTGCTGCCCCGCCCTCCTGTGAAACTGGAAAGGTGTTGTTTTTTCACAGGCGCATGCTAAATTGTTTCGACCTTGCTAGTGGACTCACATTCTTTATCATTTTGTTTTCTATATTATATAGCTTATTTATAACACACTTTATAGGCTAAATTATAACAAACAGTTTATTAATTAGCTTACAATAATAATGGTAGAGACAATCAGGAAGAGGAGCAAATTTTTTTTTAAACTAATAATTAGTGTGAAAGAGAAGAACTGTCTGTAAGCAAACTGGAGGTTGATTATTAAATTTTTAATTCCATGTCGCAGTCTGCATGCATCTAGCAAAGCAGCGTACTCAGGAAAATTTATGCACAGGAACGGTTTGCAGGCTCCCCATGATACTGGACATGAGATAGGCACTAAGCAACAGCTGGGATATACCACTGACATCCACTAGTGAAACCCGTCTAAACTAAGTTAAGCACCACCAGAATCCCCCAACTGTCCACTTTTTTGGGGGCAGCGTGTTTGTTTTTTAAGGAATAAAAACATATGTACTAGTTTTGGCTGGGAGAAAGTTAGCTGTCCTCATAGCAGCTCGTATGGTGCTGTGTTTTACATTTGGATTAAAACTGTTGATAACACAGGGATGTTTTAGCTATTGCTGAGCAGTGCTTGCACAGCATCAAGACCTTTTCTGTTTCACACACTGCCCTGACAGCGAGTAGGTTGGGAGCGCACAACAAGCTGGGAGGGGACACAGCCAAGACAGCTGACCCCAACTGACCAAAGGCATATCCTGTACCATATGATGTCATGCACAGCAATAAAAGCTGGGGGAGGAAAGGAGAAAGGGGAGGAAGTTCTGAGTTATGGCATCTGTCTTCCCTAGCAACCATTATGCATGATGAAGCTATGTTTTCCTGGAACAGCTAAACATCTGCCTGGAAGTAGTGAATGAATTCCTTTATTTGCTTTGCTTGTGTGTGCAGTTTTTGCTTTGCCTGTTAAACTGTCTTTATCTCAACCCACGAGTTTTCTCACTTTTTCCACTTCGGATTTTCTCTCCTGTCCTGCTGAGGGGAGTGAGCAAGCAGCTGCGTGGGGCTCAGCTGCCTACCAGGGTTAAACCATGACAACACACTATGCCACTACACTTTCAACAGTTAAATAACCTTCTAAAAGGCAAAATTAGAGCCTTTTGTTGGTGGATTTCTTTGGTCACCCTTCACTAACAGGTATCCTTAGTTAAATTATTTTTCGGGAACAAAAAGCAATCATGACCAGAACAAAGTTTACTCTATTTAGCTTCTGTGAAGGATGCACTCGGCTCCCTGACCAAACAAGGAGTAGCTTGGTTCAGGCTTCAAAGGAAGTAAAGGCCAACGCTGTGACCAGGCCATGAACTTCTCTAGTTCCAACCTGTTCTTTGAAAACCCACACAGGGACAGGTTGACATGGTGAGCTTTTATATACATGAGCTTGGAAACCAGAACACCAATCATGTGATTAACATGCAATAAACAGCAGATGGTTCTTCCCAAACTAATTTGGTCAAGGAACGAAGAAAGTTGTAGGTACAAGGAGTCTTATGCTTACTTTTTCCATCGCACATAATTTGATTACGGCCCAACCACTTTACTCCATAAATATGACAGTCTAAGTGAGCTTTTTTTGAGCTCTCCCTCGTAAGTAGCTGGCAGCATGGTGGTGATCTCCCCTTGAGTTGGAACGCTTCTCAAGGTTACTCCTCGAGGTCGAGAGACCCTTTACAACTGCAGATCTTTGGTAAATGATCAATACCTCACATAACCTCGTATCACAGAGCAGTAAGGTCTTGACTGGTAACTTTGAATCATTATTACATCCTCTGTGCAATAGAGTAAAAAACTGAACCTTACCATCAGACTTTGTTAAGCCTCACTTTACAACACCTTACTTCAATAAAACCACTTTTGCTGCTACCTTTTGCAGTGGTTCTTTAAGCAGCCTAAAGTCAAGCAACAGCTTCACTTCCTCTTTTAAGGCTTCCACACCAGAAAAGTTAATAATCTAGTAGAATATTTGCGCTTATAAACAGTCTTTTAAATTGAAAGAATGAATATAAAGAATGACAAAGGCCTACCAAAACAACACAAGTCCATCTTGCATTTTAGCACTATACACTTGTTTTAAACACACAAGCCAAACAGATATTTGAGAACCACAAACTCTAGCTTTAAATACAATCCAGTTAACCAACGCTTTCCCCATACAAAAGAAATCTGTTTACACAGCATTAAAATAACAGTCTATAACCATGCAAATACCATAGCGTCACAGTATCAGTGCAAAACCATGCTCCAGTATAGCAAAAGCCCTGTATATGAATTAACTTTGGCTAAAGCATCTTCCACTGAATTCCATTACACGTTAACTGAATCCTCTTCCTAAAGCCAAAAGGAACCCCACACCTGAATGCACACTGACAGGCAGGACTGGACAGTTGATTAAATCAGACATGACTTCAGTCTCACTTTCAATAACCTCAAAGAGACCCTTCGCCCCCTCATAACATACAGCCTACATCTTCTTTCAAGCAACTACCTCCCACCTCCTTCCAAATACAAAGTTCTGAACATACATTTGGTAGTTAAATATTACAGAGAAAAGGCACTTGGCTGAGAAAGTATACAATTATTAAAACACAGTGGCTGCAAAATTTCAGCCACACCATTAAATAACACATTCCAGGACAATGAAAATCAATACGCTGTTAGTCTTGTAATGCCAGCTGTAGTGTAACTTACCTTGGTATCATGTTTTTGATGACAATGATGATCTTTAGGATCAGACTGTGTTCTCTTTCTGTCTTTTTCTATATCTTTTTGTTCTTGAGAGATTATTAAATGAGATTCTGAAGAACTGCAGTCTCTGATATGTAAAAAGAGAGAACCCTAGTTCTTCCAGTGTTGATGCCTTTTCCCGGTATTCAAGACACATACCATACATGTATCACGAAAAAAGCAAAGACGAATACAAGAAGTCTACCCCTCGTAGAAGTGTAATGGCATAAGAATATTTAAAGGATTTGATGAAATAGCCATTTTTTATACCTTCAAATTGCACAGTCTGAAGTTATGCAAATACATAACAACCAAAAAAAGCACCATTTTCTATAAAAGGGACAAGACCTGAATTACCGCACTTTTTTTTAAATAATCAATTAAAAAAAAAAAGTTAGTCTTGCCCTAGGCCACATTTTATTTGTGCACTACAGAAGGGAAACAAATTTAAGTTCCTCCAGAATTTTCAGGTTTACAAAAAGCTGTTTAGTAGTTTACTTACTGTACTGTTTTTGAATGACAGATAGCACATCACTACAAGGATATCAACAAAAATCAAAAAGATCTTTCAGAAAAAATGTTTAATACAAAAGTTATGGCATATATTGTAACTTGGCTGAATCTGTGAATTTGGAATCTCTCTTACTCTCTCTGGGCATGGGCAAAAGCACAGAATAGATGTGGCAAAACCAGGTTCACACAAATTAGCATACACATTCATTTTTACCATTGCCAAAAGGCATTTGCATTCATTTCCTCAAATCAGCTTCATCTCCTAGCAAACTTTATATAGCAAAGTTAACATTAAAAGGTGGGTGTGATTGCACTGACATTTTCAGGCACAAAATTTCCTCAACAGCAAAGCATTTCAGGTTGGGAGGACAAAAAAACCCCATGAAAACATAACCGTTTCCTGTTATTTCCAACATGGGTAAAACAATGCTGAAGGAAACTGCTTGGAAGCAGAACACACCTCAAGATAGCTTATTTAATTCTTAAAAGTCCCCTTTACTCCTAGGCTGCACTGTGGTTGCAGTTCTGATCAGTTTATTCCTTCCATTTTTATTTACAGGCAGGTAACAAAATTTAAGCAATATCTATGCTATATATTACTTAAATCTTATACTAAGCATTGGTAATTAAAAAGAAAAAAAGCTCACTTGACAATTGCTTACTTTTTCTCAAGAAGCGACTTTTTTGGTTTCTGTTTATGTTGTTTAATACCTATAGAAAATTAAATAGAAGGGGGGGGGTGAGAAAAAAAAGAATTAGCTAGTTTCAAAACAAAGTTACCAATGAAGGAATTCTGATATGTTCGAGGTAGATTTTGAAATCAGAAAAGGTTACCATTGATTTCATCTAATGTCTTCTTTAACTTGTCATTTTGTTGAATAAGATCCTTAAGTCCATCAAGAATATTCTTGCACAGTTCCTGAGCTCTCTCATTAGCTTCCAAAGCTAGTTCATGTTCCCCCAGTAATGACAGCGCCTTGCAGAAGTGGTAGTGACCCTACATGGACATAAGTTTGAATTTCAAGCATTTATTCATACAAATAAGAAAACAATTTATGTTCAGAACCGCTGCAGTAGACAATACAAAGTAAAATTTTACATACGCAGAAGTTATCTACTCCACCTGTTTTAGGTCAAATGATCAAAAATTAAAGTTTACAGCTACTCAGCACACTGAAACAGAAAGATAATTCACTGGGAATAGCATCTAGCCTCTGGCTTTGGAAAAGAGCAAATTTGCTTTTTCCCCTAATCTCAACTACTACTTTCCAATTTTGTAACTATCCCTTATTTACTCTTCTTTAGGACAAGAATATTGGGAAATACATGTTGGTCATTAATCAGGATTTTATTGTAAGGACTACGTATATTCTTTTTAAAGCATTGTGATAACATAGCTATGCACAACAATGTAATAAATGTTTTCTTCTGTCTTTACACATGCAGAACACCATGTGTGGAATAATTACTAAAATGACCAAAATTACAGCATCGTTCACACATTAAGGAAAGTTATAAAATCAAAAGGCTTCTGAGGTAGAATACAGCTGCAGCTGGCATGCGAAGAATGCAACATCTGAGATTCCCTGTACAAGGCTGCTTGTGAAGCTACACGAGGGAGAGGACAAAATGTAACCTCCGTGGCCTTGCCTTGTGACGTATAGCAGATACGGGAACGAGATGGTACTATGAAACAGATAAGCCGCCTACTTGCTACCCTGAGCCAACATTTCGTCAAATTTTGATGAAATGCTGTCCTTTCTATGAACTTTGCTCATTATAATGTCATTATAACACCAAAACACACTTCCACCCCAAAGGCTACCCGCCTCCAAGGCGCGACCACTCCTCCTTGAGTCTGTGCCCTGAATTTTTCGTAAACTATACCTTTAAATGTGAAGCGAGAGAATTTTACACCAATCATAATAAAAGTATTTATGATTAAAGTTACTCAAACTCCACCTTGAAGATAACAAATAGTATAAAAATAGCCCGAGAGAGGGGGGATATCAGGGAAGACACCATCGTGAACCAGTCGAGGAGAACTCCATCACTGACTTCCGGGATCAGTTGACGGGCTGAGCCTTTCTTACCCCCCATAGGGATGCCTTTGGGTAAGACTTAGACTATACTGAGTGCTTCCTCGGGAAACTTAGAAATTTCTCTAGAGAATTTCTCTCCTACATTTATAGCCAGGCTGTATTGCTTATAACTTTGTCGCGTGTTTTGTATATTTAACAATACTTTTATTTGCACGTGCTTTGAAGACAGTGTATTTATCATCGGCAATCATAAGAACCCATATATCTGTTGTTTAAATAAACTGCACTGTTTAAGTAGCTAGTCATTTTGGTTTCTCACTGAATGCGACCAAAGACTCGAGAGTGGCCATGCTAGTTCATGAGCACGACTAGACTGAAGGTGCAGTCCACTGTTAGTGTATCCAAATCGTAACAGCTTTATACATATTAAATATGATTGGACTGATAGTGATGAATTGGGCATCAGTCAGAATTTAAACCTAGCCGCATCTCGTCTCCCACTTCGGTGAGGAGTGTTAGAATGCAAGGGGGTTTATTTTCTGCCAAAACCGCTTTGTCCCCTTTCACGCAACACCATGTAACGACACTTACAAGCACATCAAAACAACATTTTTAATATCAGAAAACTATGTACTTGGCTGACTGAAGCAGAATTCTTAGTCCACAAAGTACTGTGTTCATTCTACTGTCATCGGTGCTAAACAGAGATGAGAACCTGGCGCACCTACCTGGGTCAAACCTGTAATTAAGACTCTGGGTTCTTACGTTGGTTTACAGTACCAACAAAAGACAATTTTGAAATGTATATGAAACTAACCTTTGGCCAGTTAGGCTTCAAAATAGTGGCTCTTTTTCCATCAGCAAGGGCTCTCCTTAGAGAAGGGAGGGAAAAAGAAGAGGTATTTATTATTTATACTTCAGAAAAATCTACAGACCAGACGTACAAGGCACTATAAAAATACAAAGTGAATAAAAGAACAGTTAATTCACCTGTGTAAAGGCATGGCCAGATAACACTTCTTAGCTGAAACTTACCTGGGTTAAAGTGTCACAGTCTCAACTATTTCACCCATCAGATACTTATTCCCTCCCCCTACTCACTAGGTTTTCCAGCATTTCTGCATATGCAAGTACCCCTTAACTTAGTTCTAACAAAATGTTCCTTTAAAAACCAAAGCCTTAATAAAAAAGCTTGAATATCAAACCTAAATATTTTGACAGAAATCATATCAGAGATTAGTTACATAATCATAGAGATTTGAGGATGCAAGTATTAACTGCTGAGCACTGAAAGACAGTAGCCTCTACAACTCTCAACAAACCTTGTTTCACCTGAAAGCGTTCATAAGTTGCCTAGTCGCTACCACTGCTTTTTGTAACCAGTATAGCAGGAAAGCTTGTACAGAGGGATCTGAAGGAGGAGAATGAGATGCTCCGTGGTAATGAAAACCTTATTGCTGCCTTTCGGTACTTAAAAGGGGCTTATTAGAAAAATGGGAGCAAACTTTTTAGCAGGGCCTGTTGTGATAGGACAAGGGGTAATGGTTTTAAACTAAAAGGGGGTAGATTTAGACTAAATATAAGGAAGATATTTTTTACGATGAGAGCGGTCAAACACTGGAAGAGATTGCCCAGAGAGGTGGTGGGTGCCTCATCCCTGGAAACATTCAACGGTCAGGTTGGATGGGGCTCTGAGTAACCTGGTCTAGTTGACGATGTCCCTGCTCATTACAGGAGGGTTGGACTAGATGACCTTTAAAGGTCCCTTCCAACCCAAACTGTTCTATGAAAGAGAATGAAATGAATTTCAGTGAAATGAAAGCAAGTTAGAACAAAAAAAGTTCCCCACCACCACCTTAGAGAAACCCCCAGGTAGTAATGGCAGAACTTAGAGGTGTGGCAATACATTTAAAGAAATTACTAATAAAAAGACCCAACACAACAGAACTAGTGAGTAGAATGTGAGAAATCACACCATATTCATATTGCAAAGGAAGCAAACACAAGGAAAAAACACTTGAGTAAAAGATAGACCATGGAGTAGAAAACCTCAAGATACTAAGGTATTATAAAAGCAGTTGAAAAGATGAGAAAAAAAACGAAGCACTTGTCTTGTTCTCTAGCGTGTGACGTTACGCTTTGTTTTCACCCACCCAGTCCTTCCTCCAGTGCCACCTTTCCACAGCCCAGCGCAGTGGTAGGGAAGAGAGCACTGTCAGAACTTCAGGACAGGAGGCCAGGCTGCCCTGAAAGGTCCTGTCCCGCATCAAAGCCCAGGAGGGAACATGACCACTGCCCCTCACCAGGCTCTGAAAACAGGAGGAAGACATGTGCCTTGGGTAAAGCCACGAATGCTTCAGGAGATGTTCTGGAGAACACTATATGACTTCATAGTTCTGTAACATACAGTACTGCCACCGCCAGTAGCAGGCCATAAGCTCTGTACTGAGTGTGCAAACCTCAGGACTAAGGCTGCCGGGTCTTGCTCAGCCTGAACTGCAACTTCACCTGCCTGCAGTTTTCTTTTACTTGGTTCAACTGTAATACCAATTTCTCAGACCAGGTGTCTGTGGCTAATTTGTTCTACTTCTGTTTATCTTTGTGTGGTACAACACAGATTTAGACAGAATAACTGCTTGTTACTGCTATTTATACAGAATGAGGTATTTATGACTCCAAAACGATGATGTCCTGTAAAGAAATATAAGCCTGATATGACAGCAGAGGCCTTGAGAAGTAGAAACACAGGATGCAACAAAAGAGTACAGGCACAAGCTGACAAGAGATGGGGCACAGGCTTGGCACTGGAGACTCCATGGTTATAATAATTCACCAACAGTCAGTTAAAGACATGCCAAATCTGTACAAATAGAGTAACAAAGAAAAAATAATATCCATAAAATGTACCACGTATAGTAAACTCAGATGTAACATGGAGCTGCAGACGAACAATGACAGAGCAAAGGGGTAATAGCATGTTAGCAAACACAAAAGTGACCCCAAGTGGATGCCAGAGTGCGTAAGAAGAAACCATCAGCATGAACATCACTTTCCTCCCACAGGAGGACTCTGCACGCTGACTGCTCTCACCCCACTGCTACAGGAATGGAACTGCCGACTTCAGTACCCAGAGGAGTAGTGGAGGGGTGAGCGTAACACCAGGAAAATGCGCGGAAACTAGGAATCATGTGGATACTAATTTTAATTACATATTACATTATTATTTCTTTTTATTTCAAGAATTAGAACTGGACTAATAACAATTAGACCCTTAAAACTTCAGTTATATTAACAATAAATTCTTGGCTTGGCTTTACATAAAAAGTATACATCCACCTTGCTCATATACAAGATTTTCAGCTTAACAACTGGCTTAAGGAAAATAACCTCCATACCCACACTCATCTTTTCTTCAACAGGTTTAATAAAAATCACAATACTCACTGGTACTGAGATATTTTTTTCTGTTATATAACCCTGCCACACACAAATTTTAAATGGTATTACATACTGCCAACAGATACAGCTAGTATTTTTCTTAATATCAGTTTTACGAGGTAGTAACAACACAATTAATATATACTTTTTTTTTTTTAAAGGGCTGTTTTCTGAAGTATATTGCCAATTTTTAACTGCAGATCACCACAACATTTCAGATTATAAAAAAAGGGTTACTTACTTGTACTGCCTTGTGAGAATTAAACAAAGAGCTCGGTTTCCATACAGAAGATGGTTTGCAGGACTTAAAAAAAAAAATTAGGAAAAATTAGTAACGTATATTACTTTTGAAAATCTTAAGGGGGAACAAAATAATTAAGTTTTCACAGTAATTGTCTGCAAGCACTCTAGCACCAGCAACTATATACAAGTTTCCTTGAATAGTCGCATTAATTTAAAAGTTGTCACTGAGAATATTAGTTTTAATTATGTAACAATTTGTAACATTTGGGACCACTAATGCAATTTCCAATTAATTCAAATCACTCTCATCCTACTTTAAATCTCTCTCTGGTTTTGGGATTTTTCTTTCTTTTTTTGTTTGGTTTTTTTTTGTTTTGTTTTTTTTTAAACTCCTTCCAAGTCACTAGGCTCTGACAAACGTGCCAAAGCACACCTCAAATGGTGCAAAATTATGGCTAGAATGTTCCCTACAGTCTGAGCTGTGTTAAAAAAAAAGAAAAAAAAAAAAGGGAGAGAGAGAGACACAACCCCAAAGCATGCAAAAGCCAAAAAAACAGGCAAATAGAGCGTGAAGCATGAAAAAGCTAGCTGGACTGTCACATACATCCCATTTTGTTTTGTTCTGGAATTCCTAATTTTGAAGACCTAATTAAATCAAACATCCCATGAACACTTCTGGATCACTGGGTCTACAACTTTTTCATAACCCCTCTGCCTGACTGGGCAGACTAAGCAGCAGTTCTAAAGAGCTAAAGCATTGCCCGCAACGTACCTAACGGAGAATCATAGAATGGTTTGGGTTGGAAGGGACCTTAAAGTTCATCTAGTTCCAACCCCACTAGACCACGTTACTCAAAGCCCCATCCAGCCTGGCCTTGAATACTTCCAGGGATGGGAGAGAATGACGTGGAAATCGGTGTATGTAATCCAGCAACCAGTTGAAAGGAAGCCAAGGGAGGATGCAGCTAATTAGGGAAGGAGTGTGATGATGGAGCTGATGAATGTCATCTCACAGTGGGAGAACGAGAAAGGGAAGACAGCACGCAGAGACAATAAAGAAGGACTGCCTAGCTGCTAGACATCACTGAGCTATCCTTCACTTTCCAGCAGGATCTTAAGTACAAAAAACAACTTCTGACAAATAGCTGTAACAACAGCTTAGCTTTACAGCTCCTGGAAACCATAAGACTTCCTTTGCCCTTTCCAAAACATGGGATTTCTTTTGCTCTTTCACCGAGCAAAAGCCTTCTCCAGCCTGATCCGCCATCTCAGATACACTCACTTGAACAAAGTAAGCCTACCCAACTTTTCAAGGAGCCTAAAATCAGCTTGAATTTGGGATTGAAACGTATGCATAAATAAAAGTTTGCACAACCAATTTTTTATGAAAGGCGTGACTTTATGAATTTCACCATATTTCATAGACATCAGAACTTGTGAAAGCAGCATTTGCATGACTATAGCACAAGCAGCAGTTAAACCAAACCAGCATTCTGTACCTAGTTCACGTTACATGAGGACTTCAGGAAGGGAGTAAATGCTCTATATGCAAAGGACATAAATTCTCATTTAATCTTTGTCTCCCTGCCCCTTTCAAGAGCCCAGGAAGCTGAAGCCTTTCAGCAAGTGACTTTTTCTAAGTCTTGTTTAATTTCTTTCCAAAGGAAATTAAGCCCGTCACAGACAGAGTTGCCAAGAGCAGATATTTAAAAAAAAATAGTCTGTTCTTGTTCACTAGTTCTGCATCATAGCTGAGATGATAAATATTTGCAACAGTTGGTCATTCTGTCCTGCTGGAAGAACATTTAGTAGGGATGATACCAAAAATGGCTGTTCACACCAAACAACTTATTTCCTTTCAGTTTTACTATATTACAGTTGTCATTTTAGACCAGCTTTAAACCCTAACAGGACTTTTGGGACAGTAAAAGTGCAAACAACCGCTAGTAACAGGAAATAAAATAGAACAAAAAATGTGTTATGTAGCATTTTTTATTTTTTTTTTTTAAAAAAAAGGTATCGTTTGGCCTCTAAGTAGAGCGGCTCATGCAAAACTATACAAAATCAGGACAAATCTGAATATGCTGAATACATATGATATAACACAATCTAGTTAACCAGTTTAGTTCTTACCAAAACTCTATGGCTTTAGTGTATGACATTATAGCATGATCGAAGTTTCCTTGGGAAAACTCCTCATTTCCTTTCTGTTTCATAGATTCACTGTTCTGTGAAATCAAGAAAAAACAATTCGCCAACCACTGTAATTAAACTCAGTTGCAATGAGAAGTAAATAAAACATTCAACAAGAGGCAGCTAAGTGTTTATGCTTGTAAAAACAGGTTACGTATGCACTATTAGTTGTAATTAAATACTTTTAATTAATTGCAATTAATAAGCTTCAAAGTGTACAAATGAAAATGTTATGCAGACAAGAATACAATGAACAATAATTAAAAAGCAGGACTAACTCAGAAGGTCTCCTGAGCTCCGTAATAGAGTTGTCATCAAAAGCATGTGTCAAATAGCAAAGCAGGCAGAGTACAGCACAGCTCAGCCAGTTCCCTACTGAGTGCCTTTCAGCACAGCTCCTGAACTACAGAATTGTAGCAAGGAAGACACAGGAATTAACCAGACTCTTGTAAAAAAAACACCCAAACATCTACACTAAAGGAACACATGGCAAAGAATTTGAGAGCATCTTATTTCTGTGTTAGAAGTATCAAGTTGAACAATCTTCTATCAATAATAACTGCATTTCCTTGAGGGTTTTTTTGGGGATGAAGAGGGGAACGCTCTCCGATGTACACCAGCACCATAAGCAACTAATTTTCTGTTTATTATGCCAGGATCTCTCAAGGTAACTATTTATGTCAGGAAAATTACTCACTCACACTTTTGAAATCTTTGATCATTTGGTCACTTTATCTTTGATCATTAAAAAAACCCACAAAAAATAACAACAAAAAAGGAAAAGCACAAACACATTCTGGTATCTTCTCTCACCTTCCTACAGTTTTCACAGGTCACAGCTTTAAATTCTTCAACTAAATTACAATCTTCCAAAGCAACTTTAGTAATATAACGTTTGCCTGCAGACAAAATTCAGAAAAATATAGTGGGTGAAGAAGTTACCAAAGACAAGAAGTAGGGTTTATCTTCTGCTGCTAAGAATCATGCTCTGTTTTCTGACTGGAAGCAAAATTTGACATACCAACTAAATAACAAATTAAGCAACAGAAGTGTTCAAAAGAAAAGAATTATTTATTATTGTGTAAGCCCAAAATAACTGGTTGCAGATCACCAAACATTTAAGCACTTGCCTAATTTCAAGTAATAAAGTGAAATTCAATTGTATTTTAAAGAAATTTGCATTTAAAAGATTTGTAAAGATTTGGGTGTTAAAGAATTCTACTTCAGTACTTAACTATAAAAAGATTCTTCTCCTCACATGGAAATTCGATTTCTACCACCCTGTTACTTACTGCAACAGCTGAGTTAGAATGTGTACATGCAAAAAGACAGACCAGAGTATAAGCCATTTAACACACATCAAAAACAGCAGGCCTGGGAGCTTTTTGTAATTTCAGTAGAAGTTCTGCTGCTAGTCCGGATACCTTACGCTAACTCCCATGAGCTGCCTAAGTTGATTTTTGAAATATGAATAACATCTCAATTAATATTTTGACAAAACCCACTGCCAAATATTTAACAGAAAGACTCAAATAATATTTCAGGCAACCTTCAACTTAACCCTAAGTTAAAGGAATAAAGGACACACATACAGCCCATAGTGGACACTAAAGTGAAAAAGCTTTATGACCATCTGTTCTGAAAGAGCACGTGCACTGTAAATATGACCCACGTACACAAATTCAAGGAAGAACTGGCTGGTTCAAGCAAGCAAAAAACAAGGAAAAAAAATGCACATCACCACCACCCCTATTTTTCCTTTCTTCCAGTCACTTCCAGATTAATGACACACATACAAACATTAACTATGTCATAACTACAACACTGGTTACTTTCTTCACCACTGTTTCTTCAAAAGTGTTCATACTTACATTCAACAAAGAAAATTTCAAGATAGATCCAGCCAAAATCACCGAGTTTCTCCAGCCTCTGCAGAATACTGACTTCACCTGTGTATCTGACCCAATCAAGTGCATCCCCAATATCAAAGACACCCTATTTCAATTGAAGGAAAGGAAAATAAAAAAAAAAAAGTGGTAACTAATTCTACACAAAGCAAAGTCTTAAAACAAAACCAACAACCACCACACAAACCAACAGCTCTGGCAATATAGTGGAAGCATTCCATGTAAATATAACAAACGATACTACAGTAGCACTTACGCTATGCACTTGTCCCCGATTTGTTAGCCTTTGAAATAGGCAACAGCTCAGAAATATAAATATCTGGATGACTCAAGCACAGCATAATACAGCATATTTACAAAATGAAAACAGTCATTCTTTCAACAGGAGACAGGGGAGCCATTCGAACTATAGAATTTGATTTAGAAACTTTTTGTTGATGACTGCACACAAAATTGCTTCAGTGTGAAGTGACAAGCCTGATTAAAAAAACGCAACATTCTCCAGGCTGTTAGACATGCAGGCCAGGGCTAAGACTTTATTCTGTAAATCATGACTTTCCTTCTATTCAAACTAAATTTAAATTGTTTGAGCCACAGAGCTTTATTTGAAGGAGAGGATTAAGTGAAGAATGCCCGTTGCCTGGGATACTCCCGCATTACCTGGGCCTACAGATTTTGAAAAATAATTTAAAAACCCCACATAACTAAGAAAAATATCACTAAAATTACAGGAACTGGGTTACCCAGCAGTAACATACAGTTGTACCTATTCTGCTTCTCCTATTGCTACTATCAGCTATGATATCGTCTTCTAACTTCAATGCGTTTGCAGTTAACCTACAGAAGGCAGCAGAAACTTAAAAAGTGGGGAAAAAAGTAACAAACACAGGAAAACTAAGAACGTTCACAGTCCAAAGTTTAGAAGCTGAAAAGCGTAATGAGTATAGTTCTACTGTACACTGAATTTGATAATGAAGATGGATCAGCAGGTTTCCAAACCACACTTTTACTCAGGCATTCACAGTCCTTCAGAATGAGTCAGCAGCACTATTTGAGAATCTCATAAAAGATTTCCAACCTGTCTCCAAAGAGGAACACTCTTGCATCATTACAGTAATCAAGCTTAGCCCTACTTGTAGCCCTTTAGCCCCATCATACAGCTTTGCCAATGCTAGTAAGAGGCCACAGGCTTCGTACAGAGTTTGCACTGCCATTGAATTGTCAGGCTTACTCTGAGCTTGTCCTGACCTGCTTAAAGCTCTGCTTTAACGTGGTTTTAACTGTAACACCAATTTTCTTCTGAAGAAGTGGCTACGACTAATTCAGTTTACTTTTGTATGGTACAACAATAGCTTTCACATAGACAGTAGTAACAAGTATTTAATGATGCTATGACTGACACGAGCCAGCATAGAGAAATGCAAGCCAAATATGATAGAGCATAGGCCATGAAAAATGGAGACACATAATGCAATTTAGAGGAATACAGGCACAGGACCGTAAGTGATGGGGCACAAGCTGACATGGGAGAACCAATGGCTATAAACAAGTGGTCAAAAAAAAAAAAATAATAGAGCTGGACAAAATTGGGCAAAAGCAGTTTCTAACATATATAAAACATACTATGCATATGTAACTTGAACCTGCAGACCAATGGCAATAAAGAGCAGGGTATAAAACTGCATTACCAAACACAAAAAATGAACCTAAGTGAATGAACCTAATGAAACTAATTAGATGAACCTAATGAACCTTCCTTGAATGAGGAAGAAGAAAACATCAACAGCAGGCCTTGCAATAAAACACTCCAGGTAGGGATAACTATACCCCCCACCACACACATGCAAACACCAGACAGAAGCCATTCACTTTAGGATCCCAAGGAGCAGTACAAGAGTGAGCACAACACCTGGAAAAGGGTCAGATACTAGGAAGAGTGTATATTACAATTTTAACTGTATTATCATTAAAGAGGTTTTCTGCTTAGTCATATTCGTTTCTTCATTTTCTTCCCTCTTCTGCAAGAATTAATTCTGGAAGATTTCAATTATATTAACAACAACTTCTTGTCTTTACAAGGAATAAGCCTTCAGCAAGAAGTGGCAGATCTGTGAGACAGCAACAAGGAAAGCCACCAGCAGGTACCAAAGTTGATACTGGAGGGCTGACCTGGGCTCCAGCTGCACAATCTAAACCCACCTACCACACTGCAGTAGTAACCTCCAAGAGAAACCATTTATTTGCAGCACGTGAACTACCCCCAAAGTTCTCACTCATTTTGGTCTTCTTACACAAATGATATTTATTTCACAGTTCCTGTCACACACAGATTTCACGTGGTAGCTCAGAGTCACAACAACTGGCAACCCCAGTCCTATCTATTACATGTTTTGAAAACATTTCAAAAACTACACGCACGATATATTCATGCAAGCATTTTAAAATTTTGGATATTTTGTTTGTATTCATGCACAAAGAAGCATTCTATTTAAAACAATGAGAGATACTTACATTTTCTATTCTGCTGCCAATTCTCAGTATGCCACCAATAAAGGGTGGAACATTCTGGAAGAGGGATAGAAAACAAATAAAAACCAATTTATTAAGATCTGATAACTTTAGTTTCTATCTGCTCAGGTTCAACTCAACAACATTTTCTGTTCTGCTTGAATGCAGTATCATTTGGACAGTGTCTCTGGTCCATTTCAAAGTTTCAGGAAATACTCTTGTATTCAGTAGCAAATCCCCTACCATTTTTGTTGAAAAATAAATAAATCTTCATGTGGAAATAGAGAATGCATGGGTGCTATGACAGCTGGTTATGGAAGTCAGCCACTTTAACCACTTCTGCAGTTGTCTATATACCAAAGAACCAGCTGATACATCTAATGAAAAAATCCAAAAGGACACTACTTCCTCTCCTGAGATCTTACGCTCCTCCAAATAAATTTTACTATTGGATATCCAATCTTTTACATGGAGGAGCTGATACAGGCTGAGGAAGTAAGAGGGAAGCAGAGGTAAACAGGAGAATGGGAATATACACAGACCCTCTCATATAAAGAACGAATGGGAGACTACCAGAGGAGGAAACAGCACATAGAACCCATCACATGAAACAAAGTGGAAAAACTGCAGAGACATCCTGAAGTACAGGGAGGTGAAAACAGAGCATTCAGATAGCCTGAAGGAGGAAGCAGCAAAAAGAGCATAAGGAAGTATGAATCCACAAGATCAATATATTACATGAATACCTAATCACAGAAAGTCATGTAACAGTAAGGTGGACTGGAAAAGCGTAGCTTGGGGTTGAGCACAGAATTTCAACAAACCAAATTTTTTTAAAACATGTCATACCTAAATTAAAAAAAAAAAAAAATTAAAAATCTCCTCCCTTCAGCTGCTGAGAATATTTCTTATATCATTCTCTCCTCTGCACTGTTATGTTTCTATTTTAAGACAGCAACCATAGCAAATTTTAAATATAATTTGTTGAATGAGGGCGAAAAAAAGAATTTAACTTGTTCATCAGGAAACAGTGCTATTTTTCTCACTGATGTGATTTTCTTAACAATTTACCAGGGCTCCAGTTAATTATATTATTGACTCTGCAAATATTTAGTAAGTTATCCCAACTGTAGTAAAGCCTATGACATGCTTTCTTTCTAGAAAGCTGCAACTCAACTATCAGATGATTTATTCAGTTCAGCAAAAGGAAATGTCTAATTTAAGATAAAATGCCAAGCTGCATAAGCTACAGAATTAATTAACCTCTTATACATGAAATCTTACACAAAGTTAAAATATAATACTTACAACAACTTTTTTAATTAAATCAACAAGGTCTTCCAAAACCTCTAAATCACAGAGTCTCTTCCAATTCCGGTCTAAAAACTGTGAACTGCTTAAAAACAGAACAAGTTATCATTTTGAAAAATAACACTGTGTTACATGGACTTAATTACCAATATTTATGACAATTAGATCTAAGCAAGAGCATGATTACAAACTCAAATTAAGCCCTTCGGGGCCGGGGGGGAGGGGCCAGAACAGAGCTGCAAAGCTTTTGGTACTTTTGAAATGTAAGGCATAAGGAACTATGCTTTCTAAGCTCAACCAGTTTAGCCCACTGGTAAAAACGTTCCTGCAGACAGTTTAACCACTACTGAAAGTGTACGATGGTCTTTCACAGGTAACAAAAAAGAAATGTAAAAGCTGATGAAATCACATCAAGAACACGATTGCTTACCTCCAGCCAGCTACCAAAGAATTACTTTCACTTTTGAAAAAGAAATGTAAAGGCTGATGAAATCACATCAAGAACACGATTGCTTACCTCCAGCCAGCTACCAAAGAATTACTTTCAGTTTTGAAAAGAAGAGGCCACAAGATGCGTATTTTAATAATGTTGCAATATTCTCTTAATATATCAACCGGCTGACTGCACCACACTTCACAGGGATCAACATCTTCAAGAAAACAGTTAGGAATTAAGACTACACAATTCAGGCATTACAAGTAATCAAAGTCCAAATAAACATTCAAACACATCAGTTATTTCCATACTGTATTCCTAAATACTATCTAACCAAAACAAGACAACTTGAACACTCTAAATACATCTGTCAAGTTGAGGTTTTTATATAAATTGAAGGGGAAGAGGGATTTTATATGGAGGTAAGAATAGGGACCTGCCCGCATGCTTCACTTTCCTTGCTCAACTCAAGGAATTGCCTGTGTTCTGAATTGTACTGCTATAATACATCATATGAAAGAATAAATGCAGCCTGCTTCTAATGAGGGGCCCAACAAAGGCTCTGGCTATAAAGGATGCTACTTTCAAGATAAAACATGAGCCTCTTCTAACTGTACCCACTTATTTTCTACAATAAATCCACAGTAGTGTGGCACATAGCAATGTGGTACGAAAAGATCAGATCTTTTTTCTCCGGAGGCCGTTATGTGTGGGATACATAGCTCTTTCAAAAACAAATCCATTTCCCTCAGAGACTGTCTTTAAAAGATAAAGATCCTTATTAGACTATTGAGGTGGCATCGAGTACTCTCAGAGCAGAAGCAGTATTATCTGAGAGGCTGAATATATGCAAAAATTCAATTTACACAGACGGCTGTGTTCATCTGAGTTTGCTACATATTACAGGTTTCCATTTGTATAGTGAATACAGTTTTGAAGAACTCGATATACTGTTGAGCCACCTACTTCTCTGCACCTATTTAAAAATGTTTTTAAATATTATAACAGCAAAACTTTACCTACAGAGGTAGGTGTCTTTAAACATATACAGCAAAAACACAGCTACAATTAAAACATAGGTAATTAACACAAGCCTTCAATCTCCATCCTCGTAACTTAATTTACTGCATGTGTGTACGCATTATTGACTATTTACACTCTTCTCACAAATGTATAGCGGTCTTCTGCATGTTACATTAGGACCAAAATATGAGAATTCCTCCAGTGTAAAAGAACATACCAACACTTCTGCTCAGAAATAATAGTTTTCTACTTATTCAGACAAAATAAGGGAAAAAGTGAAATAGTAAAAGATCCAACCACAGCACAAAAAGGGCATTAGGAAGTCATGTAATATTGGTTTAGTTTACATACCTGTTTTAGGCTTATTCTGCGATCGCTGTATAAACACTCCATGACCCTAAAGATAAACACATTTTTCAACATTGCACATCTTGCAAATGTGCTGCACTAACTAAAGCAACGATTACTTAACTGTTTCTAAATATTAAACCAATATAAACTGTTTACATCAGGGGAAGGGAGGAATGGAAGTGATTTTTATGTTCTGTCACCAATTCCTTTTCTCAAGGAAAGGTAATTATTGCACATATTTAGACCAGTATAAAAGATGGTCTATGGTTATACCTTCACAAGCAGCAGCATAATCAGATAGGAAACAAATCCGTAGAGCAAAGAATTCGGTACTGAGCAGGTTACTTTCCCATTATATGCTCTTCAAGTTGTTTTCATTTGCATTGGTTCAAATCAAGTCCCATAGACAGAACACTTATTCGTGGTTGATGCACATTACCTATACTCTTAAAAGCACCTTCTAGATCAGTTTCACCCCAATGAATCCCACTAGCACACTCCAAGACCTCTTCAAAACATAAGCCAAAATACGAAAGACTGGGACAATCAGGATATTTGCTTCAAAAGCTTTCTCCTGATCCAAACTAAAATACTAATGTAGACGCATTAATTAACAAAATTAATTAATAATTAACCAAAATTATTTAGTTAACTGTTACTGACTGTAATTATTTAGTAATTAACTAAAATATTAATGCATACACCATGGATCTAGACAGGAAAATTATTTCTATGTACCTACTCATTCTGAACAGAAGCTTTTCATAAAACATTAATAATACTCATTCAATGCTCACCAGCGTCTCGTTATCTTCTAAAACCAATCTGAGGTGGGTGAATTTCCCATGCTTTTTCCCCCCATCCCATCTCCCCAAGAATAAAATACTATTGGTATTCCCCATTCTCCCACATCTTTCTGCAGTTCTGCCAGTGATTTTCTTAGGAAAACAGGAAAACTTAAAGTCTGCAGTATTTTGCAGTACCAAACAAACAACTCTTTAGGATCCGATCTTTATAACTTACATTAAGCACAGCCAAAAGCAAACAAACCAAACAACACAAACAGGGAAAAAAGCACGTTTACTGGAGTTATCAAACTCAATGGTTTAGTTGCTGTCTTATGAAAAAGAAATATTTACCTGCATAACCATTAAAAAAATATCCATAGATTAATAGTTATGAAGGGATGGGAAAACTTTTAAAAGTTTAAACAATACATTAAATCACACTGGAATAGTATTCTAAAAATTAGTTATTCAAAATCAGGTACTAGGCAGTAATGTAATGTTCAAGAACACCTATGGAAACATGTTTAAGAAGAAAACACAGGTTTCCGAAAAATAATAATTAAGTTTTGACAGTTAGGGCATGTATATTTAAGTAAATAAATATATATCAAAATAAGTGTAATGAGTGGTTGATCTACTACTTCATGGCAGCATACTGTCTGTATCAATACTTTAATGGGTTTAAAACACAGTACTACATATGAGGTTCTTCAGATGAAGAACAAATGACTTTGTTCTGTTTTACAGATCCCTACAAAGTCTATCATTTTAACAAACATTATATACGTGTCATTCAATAAATACTATGTATCATCTCCATGTATTGCTGTATTATCATTTCAAAGAAATGCAAAGCTTTTTCTGAATGTCAGTAGAGAAAAGTATAAAAACAAACTAATCAGCTAAAGCATGTTTCATAGAGTTTCTTTAAGAGACCTTTATTCTTTCAGTGGCAGACTTTCTGGAAATACTAGCATGCTGTGCAACGATGACTTACTAACTTGACACAAGGCGATGACAAGCAATCCCATGATTTCACCCGAAGGAGCGTTTCTGAACCATTACAACATTACATGTAAATCAAGGCTTAGTCTCAAAAATAACATCTACATATTTAACAGACCAGGACACTTAATAACAAAGAGGAAAAAAATTAATGATTATTTCATGATCAGTTAATCTTGAAAGATGACTCAACGTCTCCCTTCACACCACAGCATGGATTTTGCTACCATATTTAAAAACAAAACAAACTACACACACTCCCTCACACACACCCTCCAAATAGCAAGCCCAAGGTGTTATAAGCAAATATGAAAACCAAGATTTAGCACTTGCACAGAATCAAAGGCTTTCTTTCCATAGCACAGCACACACATCACCTTAAGGAATAAAATGCCTAGTATCTTATGCTAACTTAACTGTAAAAGTACTTTATTTTGTCTATAGTACACACAAAACCCAAATCTTTATCAATATAAACAATTTCCAATGGGACTCGCTACTCTACTGGCAACGGTCCCTTGTAAAGATACAGCTTTACAAATAAGAAATTAAGTTTACCTGTACTTTTTATTTCTGCAGAGGAAGAGGAATAGCAGGCCACCTAGTTAGTATTTGGCAGCAGCAACACTTAGGATAAATAACTCATAAGTGAGCTCTCCAAGCAGCAGAAAGATTAAGTACCACTGTGTTTTCTAAGACTCCTTAAGCATAGTAAGAAGGGGAAAATAAAAGTCAAGGAAAGTATTCTTAGAAATATTAAAACAGAATAGTGCCACAGTTTATTTGATAAAAGCAACAACTAAATAAGCAGAGGGCACAAAGACATAGAAAAAAAAATGTAAGAGATGACAAGAACAAAGAACAGATGAATGCTCTGCAGTTAATTTGCAGACTTGAACTTTCATGAACCAAGTCACGATTGCTTTGCAATTAAAGGAACTGAATCTGTCACTCTGTATATCATCCCAAGCATGGCCTGGATACACGGCCAACAGGTTGGTCAAGTTCTGTTAACAGGACCCATGTACCACTGTCTAGTTTCACATACTTGTATATGCATTCAGTAAAGCTTGCCTGATAGGGAATACACAATCTCTGTGCTCTACCCCAGTTTAGTACTTTTGCAAATGAGTAACATACAGTGGTATAAGGTATCTTTGCATCAGTTTGAATTAATCAACACTAGCAATTACTCTGTAGATCAGATCTGGGTACAAACCCCACCTGAACATCTTGTAAGTTTCTCATCGAGTTTTAAACCTACTTACCAATTCGCAGCAAGATTTATCACCAGCATAAAAAGCCAACGCTGCAAACTCGGATTCGGATATAGGTTCACCCATGGTACATGATCCTGAAAGAAAAGGATTATGAGAAATACATGGCGGGGGGGGGGGGGGTGGGGGGGCGGGGGCAAGCGACAAACAACGTGCTTTACAGGACTTAAAAGGATCACAACATTAAATTACGCTTCGCAAGAGTCTCGTGGAAGATTATTTTTACATGGCATGGATTAATCTTGAAAACAGTAACGTAAAGCAACAGTTAGAAGCTAGCTACATCCTCTAACTCTGTAAGGGTCTTCTGACAGCACTCCACCGCACTAGCTCACACCTGACAGGCAGGAGAGGGAAAGGCGGTTTCCACCAGCCGGCTCGGGCTGGGGACAGCATCTCAGACATCATATTACCACATCCCCGGGGGAGGGGAGTTAAACACCCCGCCCGCTCCGCCGGATGGCGGAGCGGGCGGGGTGTTTAACTCCCCTCCCCCGGGGCAGCCCCGTCTGACAGAACCAGGGGCTCACCCACCACCCAGGCCCCGCGTCCCTCTCCTCTGGCCCGGCAGCTCGCCCAGAGGCGAGGCGGGGGCCGACCGGGCCCCCCGCTGCCGCCCGACCCCGGAAGCCCCGACGCTCGACACCGACGTGTCGCAGCCCGGCGTTTCCCCGGGCCCGCCGTCCCTTCCCTCCCTCACTCACCGGCCCCCACCTCCGCCGCGCTCCCCTCCAAGCTCCGCAGGGCCGAGGCGGCTCCCACTCCTCTCCTCTCAGAGAGCTCCTCCCGCCAGCACCGGGCCCTGGCCACCGCCTGACGTCGAGGGAACGAGCCAACGGGCGGCGAGGGACCGACGCTCTCCGCCCCCTGCCAACTCGCAGCCTCTACGCATGCGCCCGCTGGGCAGGGATTGGGGCCTGGAGCCGGCGGGGAGGCCACGGTTCTCCGGCTTTGCGCATGTGCGACCTGGTGGGGAGGAGGACGCGCGGTACCGGGGGGGCGACGGAGCGCCTCCGCCGCCTTCTTCCTTCTCCTCCTCCTGCTGCTGTGAGGGGTGATCTGGGTGTGGTTTCCTCCCCCAGCCTAGGCCGTGATATCGAAAGGAAGGAGGCAAAGCGGCTTCGCCGGGCTGGGCGAGGGGGCGGGAGGGGGTCGGTCGGTCGGTAGGTAGGTAGGTAGGTAGGTAGGTAGCACCATGGCTCCTGCGTGTCCGTTGAGGGAGAAGTGAAACGGCCGCCGCTCGCGCACAACCGCCGCTCCCCCCCGCTTCCCGCCCCCGGGTGTGAGGAGACGGCGGCGCGTGCCTGTGGGGTCTGGCGTCCCGCGGCCGGCAATACCGGGGTGTTCTGAGAGGAAAAATTACCGGGGAACCTCTAATAGCTTAGAGGTTTACTGTTCCTTCCCACTTCCTCGACACCCACCTCGCCCCGCTCCCGCCCCCATCCCCCCCCGAAGTTAAAGGGAAGAGACCGGTATGGTTGAAAACTCTCCATCCCCATTGCCAGAAAGGGCAATATATGGATTTGCCCTTTTTTTAGGATCGTGGTTCGGCTTTAGTAAGTATACCGGGTATTGAATACTTCACCGAAAAGTGTTGCTTTGCTTACGAGAAATGTAATTCTGATAAGACCATCTGAGAAGGGCCAAACTTGTATTACATCACCTATTGTAAGGGTGCGTGATGAAGGACTAAGTGAGCATTACTTGCCAGACCTGTCAGTTGTTGCAAAGATCTCTCATTGCCTTTTGTGATTTCCTCATGTTCTGTTTGTCTTTAACCTTATTATGGGGTCTTTAATAGTATTATGGAGTCAAATCATTTTAAAAAATTCTCTGCATTCTTATTTTAATAACTTTTTTACTTGAATTGCATATATTGTCACTATTCAGTAACCACTGTAGATGGTAGTAGTGCAACCTCCCCCACCCAAATACTGGGGAAAAAAAATAATCAAGTAAATGGGGTCAACAGCAATGGAAAATTGTTCGGGTTATATCAGCATTTCTTTACTGATGTGACAGGTGCTTTAGCATTTCAGTGGAATATCTTGCATGCCCACACAGGGCCAAGGCTTGAGAGGGTGAGGACGCTTTTTCAACACAACAAAACGTTCTGCAAGTATACTGTAGTCAAATAATAAACCAGGATCCTACTGTAAGTCTTTCTCACCCTTAGAAAGTAAGTAGAAATGAAAGTAAGTTGGTTTCTGTGCGTCTCACAGGAAGCCACTGCAGTTCCATAGCTTCTGTCACTGTTTGGCTACTAACCTGTTCACCTGAAGTTTTGTTAAACCTTTCTGTGGATTTGTTGTTTGGGAGCAAAATTTCTTAGTATCAGTTTTGTTGACATGAAAATTACTAACTTGCCAAGAATCAGAAAGTATTCCCAGTAACTCTTTCTGAACAGTTCCATCCAAGCACTGCAATTCTACCAACTTTTCTTTCAATAAAATGACCCACTCTGTGATCATTCTACTTTATGCATTTTGCATTCAGAGTCACTTGGCATCCTTTTACTGAGGGATTTTTTTGTTCTACAGTTCAAGATGAAAGAAATTCTTGTCTGTCTACATAGGAAATCAGACTAAATGTTAAAGCAAATATAAAAAGACGTTGCCCCTATATTAGGCGGGTTTTGTGTCTCAGGCACATTCAACAATATTTTGGTAGAGTTATTTTGGTTTAAAAAATGTAAAAGCAAATATTGTCTCAGTGTGTGTATCAGAAGTGAAGTATTGCTTTAAAATTTAGAAAGGAAGTCTAAAACAGTATCAGTTGTACTATTATGACTTTTTAATTCTTTTGTGCAGTGTTGTATCTTATCTGGGCATATGTTCCTGAGACTTGGTTGTTTTCATTGGGACTAACATATTGGCCTCAAAAGTAAGTTCAACCAATTAAACTCTTTAGCCTGAATATGTGTAAGTATAGGACACGCTTAATTATTTTCAAATAACAGAACTTTTTTTTAAATAGTGGCCTTGTATATAATCCAGTTTTTCCTGATGATAAGGGACTGTAATCTTTGTGAAGCATTTTTTTTATGTAGATAAGTAGCAATAATAAAAAAATTTCCACTGTGTAATGAAAGAAATAATATTTAAATGTTTTATGATAAATTTGACATTTTTGGGAAGTTTGGTGATGAAAATACAGTAAACTATAAATTGTAACTAAAAAAAATAAAAACCTTCTGTAAGGACTCTATTTGATGGCTTTTACCAAACTAGATGCAGTGACTCTGCAGTCAGTAATCTTCTTGTGAGGGACCAGGGTCCATATTCAGAGGTTCTCTTTCTTTTCCTCCTGGCTAAGTTTGTGCTAGATACAATAATCACCGCTACATTAAAAATGTTATGTCATTAGGCATTTGTCATTATGATATGTAAACTTTTAAATCTTTTTCCTCAGATACTGGGCAGTTGCTTTGCCAGTGTACCTACTAGTTGCCATAGGAATTGGTTATATATTACTTTTTGGTATTAACATGATGAGTACAGCTCCACTTAACTCCACAGATACCGTTACAGGTAATTTTATTGGTGTTTTTTTAACATTTTGATACTTAACTGATAATTTCTGTAAATACATACAGCCATACATAATATAAATCAAATTTTAAGCATTTAAATATTTTGATCTAGAAAAGGAGTTCTTGGAAGTGCTGAAGTACTAGAGTGAAAAGATAGCCGTGAGCCTGACTCTTCCCTCTTTGCCATCTTATGGCAGTGGTTTCCAACTAGTAGACCGTACTTTCTTAGTAAAACAGACCACATTAGAAGAACAGGAGTTAGGCGTATGAAGATCTCCCAGGCATGCACCTTGCATTACAGAACAGTGAAGAGTGTGAGGGAAAGAAGGGCGTGAGTACCTACCTGGCAGTGGCAGAAGTGGGAAGGCATGCAGCAGTCAAAGGGTTGCAAAGGAGGATGTTGCAGCATTGAGGACTGATCATATATATGAGTGATTCCCTGTCTAAAAAAACAGTTCTTCAGTTTTTCTCTCAGCTTCTGCATAGCCTTTGCTCCTGCCAAGGAGACACATTTTAGTTATTCACAATATTCTCCAGGCAGCTGCACCTTCCTCCACATGAGGAATTCCACCACTATTTGCAGGTGGCCATTTTTGTTAGAAAAAATGCAGACTGTAAAATTTGTCAAGAACATTACCTATTGCTAAGACTGTTGAAGTTGCATCATTTTAACAAACTATGTACATAGTATTACATTACACTGAACTGCAAAGGAAAAAAAATCAGTCAGGACTGTAGTTCAAATGGATTACTCCAACACTTCCGTCAAGAACTGCCATTTAGTCATCCCTGTGTTCCTGGCCACTCATTCACACTCTCGTGTCACGCTGTCTTTGGTGTGAGCCCAAGAATTTGTGCGGCTGTATGGCAGGTGGGATGGGGGACCTCCTCTGTTTGAAAAACAAATATATTTGAAAAAGTTGTTTTTCAGAGGGAGCAGTTCCATAATTGTGCACCTGTAAAAATGTTTATGCTGCTACAGGAATGGGTGCTGTGTGATGATGGCCAAGATAAAGGGAGGGTGGACAGCATCTTTTAGCGGAAATCCTAGTACAAAGTGTTCAAACTAGACTGAGCTATTCACTGTGGGGTTTTTTATTTGGTTCGTTGTTCTTTTGATGTTTAGGTAGTTATGATTTAATGTCATACAGCATCTTAAACCAAGCAAAATCCCAGACAGTGATTTCAACAGGAGGGTAGAGTTGGTTTCTACAGGGGCTCTGCTAATATATGTTGATACCAAGCCTTTCTGATGAACATCTCATTGTACCTCAGCAAGATGGGGGTTTCAGCATCACTTACAGTAGATAAATTTACACGGTGTTGCATTATGTAACACTTCTTGAAAGAAAAAAGATCTTTACTACATGAAATGTTCTCATTATCTCCTGTAGATAACTTTGCAAAAAAGCAGCAACAGAAGAAATTTCAAGAAGAAGCAATTCCAGCATTGAGGGATATTCCCATCAGTGAAGTAAACAGAATGTTTTTCCTTCCTGAAAAAGGAATCTGCAACAGCAGATAGTCATTATTAAGATCTGTTTGAATAAAGGATTAATAAAACTGTTGCATAAGGAAAATCAAAACCTCTCCAAACTTAAAAAAACCCCGCTCTTTCTGCTTGTAGAACAAAGCTGCCTCTTTTTTTTTCTGAATTTGTAACTAAATATGTGTTAACATGTTTGATTGAGATGGCTTGATTTTATTATTATGCATGCGCCTTAATAACCTGTATTGGTATGAGAATTATGCCACATTAATTTATGTAACCATTCTTGTGAGTTTAAAATAGCTTTCTATTACTTGTAGATTTCTGCTTGTAATTTACCTCTGAGAGTGAAAGAAATAGCTTTTGGACATGGCTTAATTCTATTTCCCTTTGAATTCAGGGAGAGAAAATGTGTTCCACTAGTCAAATGCTTCAGGATCTTTTTTTTTGTTTTTTTTACAAGGTACGTTAATTTGAAGTGTCAATGCATGGTAAATATATAGTTTTCATTTGTAAATATTAATAAAATGTATCTAATTTTTACTTATTAAAGTTAGACATTTTTATGTAGTTTTATGATATTTGTCCTGGGTAAAGGTGTATAGTGGTCCATTTTTCTTTACACAATTCTTAACAAAATGTTGATTTTTTTTTTTTTTTTCTCCCAAATTGGTGGGCTTATTGAAGTACCAAGGTTACCATCAATAAGGAAGGAGGGTTGTGACAATTTTCTGAAACAAGTCTTGAAACAACTTTTTTTTTTTTTTTTTTTTTAAATCATTCTTAAGACTACTGAAAACTAGTTTCAAGGAGATTTCTGGAAATACAGGAACTGACAGGGTCCATCTTATAGTCTAGGTTATAGCACAAAGCAAAATAACCTGTTATGGCACTGGTTCTGATGTTTCTTAAATGGTGAATTTTCTTTCATGTATGTATTACTGAGCAGAGACACAATTTTTATCTCCTTTCTTCCAAGAGTCACAAACCCAGTTATTTCCAGTAGTCAAGGTTATTTTGTTTGGTTATAAAGACTGGTGAATAGAGCCTCGTTGTTTGTTAGGTCTATAAGCCAACTTCTGACCAGCAGAGAATTTAGCTAAAAACATCGCTATTTCATTAAAAGACAATAAGAAATTTTTGGAAATTTGTGTGAAGAATCTTATGCCAGTTCTTTAGAAGTTGGTCAAAACAACCATCAGCTCTGGGAAGTCCTAAGACTTCAATCTGGTATGAATATGAAATTTGTAGTTTGTTGGTCTTCTGGTCTTTAGTAGTTTGCTATTTTTTCCACCTGCATTTGAAGAAAAAACTCACAAAACATGCCAGTAGGAGAAAAATACCTTCTTAATGAAGGAAAAATGCTTTTCAACTTTTCACTCTGAAATAGTAGGTTTTAGGCATATTGTTTGGAGGCATTTCATAAGAATGAGTATTTGCATCTAAGCCTAATTACTGTAAATTAGTACGATGTTTATTTGTTTGATACTTCTAGACTTCCTTGTGAAGTTTTGTTTTTCAGTTTGCCCCCAAGTGCTGCTGTTTCCCCCTCCTGCCACGTTTTTGCCTTTCTGTTATTTTTCATTTACATGCTCAAACACCCATACGTAGGGTGAATTCAAGTTTTTATGATCAACAGACATGAAGATGTATTTACTCTTTTGTCAGTTCTCTAATCCCACTGTAGATACTGAAGTATTGACTGTAATCTTTTTTTCTGTGTAATTTCCACCTGGGTTCTACGTTCATTTTGCTTTCTGAGGAAGCAATTTCGTTTTTAATTCTAAATTGACAACAAGTGAAGGCCACGTTTCTGGTATCGTTTGATGTAAGGATTAATTTAGTCCCCTGTTAAGGATGCCCAAATCCCTTCAGGATAAAGAAAAGCTACTGAAAAACGCCCTCAAGCCCTGAAAGCACACAAATTAAAGGGCCGTAAACCTTGGACAAAGATTGTATCAGTGATGAATCTGCCATTTCATTTAACTGCAGACCTCACGATTATGGGAAAACTAACAGAGGCACCTAAGTGAGTAGGCAAACTGGGGCCATCTGTTTAAGTAAAACTTGCAGGGACGAAACTCAATCTTTGCTTTTCTGTCACTATTGTGTAGCGGTGCTTCAAAGACGCTGTAGTGACCTTTTCTTCAACTTAGGAGTAATGTTTGACACTTCAGAAATTGCCTCTGTGATCAAAATAAAACCAGGTAACGCAGTGTATGTGGGCTAATAGAGGTATTGTAGGGAATTGCAGGTCATTTCACAGTCTTGCCTATGACTGCGATTAAGGAAAAGATGTGCAACTCTGCCAGCAAAGAGAACTCTGCCTTTGTAAATACACAGCACGCTTACAGCTGTTAGTTATTTAGTGGGATTTATATATGTTTTGCCATAGATATTATTCAGAAAAAAACCGTAAATGGTTGAACTGTGTTGCTAGTGGTGCCTTTCTTTACAATAAACATACCTGTTCAAAGGCTGGATATCAGGTATCCATTCTTCTCAGAGAGTGAGGAAAAACTAAATAAATAAAGGCAAAAACATAAATTTGCCCCCATTTTCACCCTGTGACTTATTGATGGCATATTGTTATAGCACAACCGGTAGTAACCAGTAAAGTTAGACTGCATTGTCCCTGCTGAAATAGACCAACTGGTGAAACGTCAGCAGTGCTTTTTAGTGCACCTTCTAGGATTCTTCTGCAGTTTTTATCATCTTGGAGACAGATGGTATTTTACAAATTTTCCTATAAATGTAATCTTGTAAGACAGGTTCCCCTCAAATGGCATTTGAACGAATGTGGGTGTAAACATGTCATAAAAAGATAACAAAGGTGTACTGTTTAAAATGAAAGGTTGTACGCCACAGGAAATAATAGAGCTGTGGTTGCCAAATTTGTGTAAGGGCGGTAAAGTACGTCTCTCTTAGAATCATAGAATCACAGAATGGTTCGGGTTAGAAGGGACCTTAAAGACCATCTAGTTCCAACCCCCTGCCATGGGCAGGGACACCTCCCACTAGACCAGGTTGCTCAAAGCCCCATCCAGCCTGGCCTTGAACACCTCCAGGGATGGGGAGTCCACAACTGCCCTGGGAAACGTGTTCCCGTGTCTTTTTCCATCTTCGCTGTAAAGGGAAGGGTAGTAACAACACAGGCACTGTGTTTATGATGTTGAAGTTGAGAAGTACTGAAAGGGAAACTTTGGGACTAGAGAGTCATGCAACTGATACAAAAAGGGAAGCTATCTTGGATTTTAGTCTTTTGCATTGCACTGTATTGAATGCCATAAGCTTCAATACAGCTTGGAGGCTTCAGCACAAATGTATGCAGATGAAGCAGCAGAAGAGCTAAATTCTTTGTGTATCCACATGATTTCATTTTTGATGTAAGCATTAACAGAAGTATTTTGCCACTTTAATTTAAATTAACAGGGAGCCTTAGTGAAAGAGGTAAATGCTCTGTTGTGAAGTTCAAAGGTATAAAGGATTAAAATATGCAGGCACATATGAGCAAAAAGTTAGCACAATTTTGTGTGTGTGTTTGCTGTTCCTACAGATAGGATGACTGAAATAAGAAAAAGAAAGAAAAAGAAACGAGGCATCTCGCGTGTTATTTCAGTTTGTAGGCATGAGAGTGATGTCCTTGCAGGAAGCAATGCTGAGTGAAAACACTTGTTTCAGCAGTAGTAAAATGGAGTTGTCTTCCTCCTTGAGATACACAGGTATACTTTTGCTGTTACCTAAAGCATTCTGAAATGTACAGGCCATCTTAAAAATATTTTGAGCATACTAGGGAATGCTGTCAGCTTGATTTGATTGATGATCTTAAAATATCGTTGTTTGTGACGGGGGTGTGTGTGTAGAATAGGCTGAAATACGAGTAACAAATTATATTAGTCTAGATTTTTTAATGGCAGAAATTCAGTAAGTACAAGCAAAGACTCTCTCATATAAGTCAGAAAGCTGTAATATTAAATATTTACACTGTTGCTGCAGACAACATTTCCGTAAAGTTTGAAATTGGCCTAAATCAGGAGGGCTCATGTTGCCCGCAAGGCACGTAGTGTGCCTGCAGCTTTTCTGCGAGTGGGAGCAGGGAAAATGTATGCGTGCTTTAGTTCCACAGTCTAGATCTCTTTCTGGTACTCCCGTTGTTCATGGGTACACCTCTGTGCTAGGTGGTCTATAAACATTAAAAATTCAACTCTACCACCAACGTCAAATAAAGCGTATGCAAGGAAGGATGGTGGTAAAGTAATACTAATAGGTTTTGTTGTTCTTTTTAGTGGGCCTTAAGACACTATAAGTTAAATGAGGAAAAGTTAGGCCGAAAAGATAACCTTAATGAAGAGAAGAGATTGTAACTGTAGAAACAGTGAACTTTCCACCTCTGACAAAAATTGAATATGGGAATGGAGGTAATGGTGAGGTAGCCTAAATAGTGTTCGACTCTTCTTCCTCTTCTCCCCTGCTCCAGCTTCTGTCCCAGGAAGGTGTTAACAAATCAATGCCTTGTCTCTATCTGTAGCAATTCAGTTTTATAAGAGTGATAAGAAGCTATGAGATCTTTGCCCTAATACAGTGTTTCTCTTATGCTTAATTCACATCCATGCCAAAGCTCCCACCTAGAGGTACAATGAGAAACTCACCACTAAAGCTCTTCTGAAAAAGACTTTTCAAATAGTTGATTTCTTTACCAGGCAGTTTGTGTGAACTTCAGTTTCATTTGTGGGTGTAAATGATAAAGTATTTCTGACTTACAAGCAGAATAGTTAATAAATGATTTTGTGTAAATACGTTTTGTTCCATAATGTACCTTTTCCGTGGGCACTTGAGTCTGAGTGACTAAAATGTTTAATGCAAAATCCTGCTTGCTGCTGTACTGTTAGATTTCCGGTCAGCTCTAAACCAACTGAGATGAATGGGGTTTTTTGTATCTCTACCTCTATTCATGAATTGAACCGTATTCTGAGGAGAAAGTTTTGGAAGCATTTAGTCTTGTTCTGCGGGTTTCCAGAACAAAGAGAGATTTGGAGGGACTGCCAAAGTAAATTTTGTTGGTATGCTGTGCAGTTTATGTATCAGCTTAATTCTCAGCCTTTTGCTAAAAGCAGCTGATAGATTAATCCAGTCTGGAAATCAGCATTTTATGGGGTGTAATTAAATGGTAGATGTTTCAGTGAATTCGATGGATTTTGTCTCCAGAGCTCATAAAACTGCTATTGTGAAGACTGCCTTTTCTCGGTTGTGGCAATTTAGTCCTGCTACTGTTGTCATTCTCTCAGTATAAATGTAGCTTAGAAAAAACAGAACAGGTCTTTTTCTCTTTATCCAAATTATTACTGCATCATATTTGGAAAGAACACTCAACAAACTTTAATGTCATGCAAGGATATGCTTCCCATGGATATACGTATCCTTCAAGAGCTTGTCTTAAAAGAGTTTAGAAGTAGAATTCTGTTTTATGAACATACTTTAATTTTGATTTTTCACAAGCGTACACACAGTAGTGTCTACAAAATTGTAGACACTGTCTAGATACCTCTCCAGCATTCATGTACCAATGGAACGTTAGCTTGTTCTTTTACTGTCATAATTTTAAACAATGGAAATCGAAAGGTAGCATTTGCTGGAAATGTTACAGCTGTTGAACCGCTAAGGGAAGTTCTGTGGAACAGATATCCTGAGCCAACGTTTTAATCTGTAAAATACTGTTTCTAATCTTGTCTTTGAAGTAGTAAACTTGTGATAAACTCATTCTTTGGGGATGCTTTGTTATCTTTTTCCTGTAAATGATGGATGATTCTAAGGTCACTGAAAACTTAGCAAGGTCAAATCACAGATGAGGTAACAAACTAGAACAGAAAACTGAAAGTTAGCTGCAGTTGGTTAAGAGAGATACTATATTAGTTCACTTTTAGTCTTCTCTTAATTATTAACAAACTGGTAAGAAATCTCAATGCGTATTTTATTTAAGTGTGCAAATAAGGGTATGTTGATTTTGTAACATGAAAAGACAGTCAGTTATTTGACAAAAAGAATGTTGTCTTGACAGAAAAAGGGTAATACAGTTTTGGCTTTCTCTAATGACTGTAGTTAAATATTGCCAATCAGGTAAATAGTACAGTCATATTCCCTTAATTTGAAAATGGAATTTGACAATCCAGGGGAAACCAAATGGAATGTCTCTCAGCAGAGTCTGAGAAATTGAATCAGTTTAGGCCAATACAATGTTGTCAGACTTCAGCAGCTGTGCAAGATGATTTGTTTTGATATTTCTAACAGTCTTTGGTAAGACTCTCATCCATTATCCAATTGTATTTTTCCAATATTGGTGTCTGTTGTGCTGTCTTGAAGAACACACTTCTGTTCCAGAGGTGTGGATTTCTAACAGCACTTGCTTATGTCATTAAATCTGCATCTGATGCATCCAGGATGTAGCACATTTACAAGTATTAAAATGGCTGTTTTGTGGGAGACCAAAGATAAAAATAGCTGATATCCTGCCTCCAACACTGGCTAAGAGTGCCTGCCATAACAGTAAGAGCAAAGATTAGGGCAAAAAGCTAGTAATGTTTTCCCAGAATGCTTCCCCAGCCTGCGACAATATGAAACTTCTAAGCCAGATCTTGTATCTCTGCATTTTTCTTAAGAAAATCTTTCATTTACTTTTTGTAAGCAGGTAAACTCTTAGTTTCAACAACATCACAGCATAATCACGAGTTGGGTTAAGTGCTTCCTTTTGTTTTAAACTCGCTGCTCACTATTTTCATTTGATGTGCAATCATTCTCTGCCATCTCCAAGCCACTCAAGATGTTAAAGACTGTGTTTATATACTCAGTCATGTCTTCCAGGCTGAAAAGTTCTGATCTGTTTTGTTGTTTGTGTAATCTGTATACTCGATCATCCTCCCCCCCGCCCCCCCCCCCCCGGCTTTATTGCATTAATTTAAGTACAAATATAATTTTCTAGGGTACATCAGATTATGGCTCACATTCTGGGTAGTTGATCTGCATTTTTTCAGTGCCCGCTTGTCCGTGATTTCCAAACCTTCAGCATTTGTCTAAAACGGCTCATCTTTTCTGCCTAGGAATGTTTTTCATGGAGCTATCATCCCACTTGGTTTGCTGTAGGTCTGGAAATTCTGGACAAGTTCAAAATGTTCAGATTCTGCCTGGACACATTACCAGGAAACTTGGAATAAGATGCCCCATCCAGTATTGATGTGGTAGTTCTGTTAGTATGTATGGCTACTGTCTACACTCTATCTGTTCTCTTGTGTTGTTTTACTAGTTACCCCATCTGTAGCTCCTACCTGCCAAAGGTTCTTTGCCAACACTCCTGAAAAATAGTTAGTACACCGAAACCAATGCTTTCCATTTCTCAAAGTATTCAGTAGACTTCACCAACCAAAAATCAACTTAGAACCTGGTGGTGGTCTGGTATGCTGCTGCCAGAAAGTCCAGGAGGCTTTTTCACACATCTGAGTGAGCCACTTGCCACTCCAGACTGGTTGACTACCAGCTGGTGAGAGTATGGGACAGGATAACAAAGCTGCATGCAAATGGAGTGAGTGCCTGGAAGATGATGTGTTGATGCGGAGGACTGGTTATTAACCCCAGACGCAGATCTTCAAAAGCTCTGTCTTTCCAAAAACAGGGTAACTTCTGCTGGTCATCCAGGATGCAGTTACTGCGTTTTCAGATAGAGCTTTTGAAGATTCACGTCTGGAGTCAATAACCAGTCCTCAGTGTCAATACATAGTCCCACCCATGCCAGTCCCTCCAGCTCAAAACCTCTTCGTAATGCAGGAAGATCAGTCTCAGTTGCAACTGAAGCTGACCTCCATTTATGTCACGCGGTCCCGCAGATATTAGTTCCTCATTGCTTTCCTGCAATAATAGCAACACCAGCTCTTGCTGGCGTCTGTGTCCACAAGCACGCGCTGGTTTCATCTGATACTTTTCTAAAGAGTAACCACAGTCCACTGCTGGGCATCTGCAGGGCAGGCAGAGAAGCTGTAAAGGAGGAGGAAGTAGTAACGGGCAGCGTGGTCTCAATAGGAAGGTAAGAACTAGCAAGGAAGAACCTACAGAGTGTTCCTTTTGCATAATGGATCCTTAAATGGTGACAATATCTGTGTGAGGCAAATGGCTCTTCAGCGTAGTGTGTGTGTTAGGGAGCACTGTGCTGTGTGGGGATTGCGTGGTAACCACTGTTTTCATAGGGGATGGAGATGGTTCCCTCAACACGTCCCTCCAGATTCCAGTAATCCTCAATGAGGGCCTGAGCAATTGAGCACTAACTGGGTTGGTTTGTGTCATAGCACAGAGAAAAAAGGCAGCACACAGAGGTGTCTTAAAAGGTGAGAAAAAGCCCTGCTCAGGACTCGAAGGTAAGGGCAGAACTCCAAAATTTGAGCGTGAACTGAGCTGAGCATTGATGGAGACTAGAGCTTCTTGCAAGGAAGAAGTTGAGGCTTAATGTACAGTAATTTGACCATTGTAGGCAATAAGTCATCACTGACCTTTTAAACCTTGTATGCTTTTCTGTTTGTTTATTCTACAGGCTGAACAACAATGAAGCTGCAGCATAAATAATTTTAGTAAATAATCTTGTGAGAAAAGTGAAAGACCTTTAAAATGTCTGTATTTTAGTTCCGTATGTTGGGAAGTGAAGATGTGGAGATGACAAATGAGTGAAATCTAAAAACTGAATTTTCATGTGTCACACCAGTGTTTACAATTTAACTAGTTCTTGTAATTCCATATATTATAGGATGCTGTCTCCTTGTGCGAATTTAATTTATCAGTCCACTTTCTAGTTTGTGAATGGAGATTTTTAAAAAATCTTCCATTCTAGTATGTTCATTCATTTCCTAATTTGCTAGACTTACGCTATCACTTTGACAGTACGTCGTACTAAGAGGAAGACCTGACAGACACTTTAGGTGATTCTTACAACAGTCTGACCTTATCTACACCACCAACAGTAGTGTAGAAAAGGTCAAGACTCTTGAATTCTGCCTTTGCCTTGTCTCTGGGGAAACTATGGCAGTTCTGGTTAGAGATAAGATACTTGAAGCATAGTAATTCTGAAACATAGTGGGGCCAAATAGCTAATCTTTGAGCTAATTAAAAAATGCTGGCATAGCAAGACAAGTACTGGCAAACTCTCTGAGCATACAAAATTTATGCAGACAAAAGGTTAACCAGAACAGATTATACCAATTTTCTGAATGAAATAAACTGTACTGAAAAAGCAGTTTTTGCTAATGGAATAACAGTGTTGGAATATAAGTGTCTACATTGTACATAACACAAAGGTGCTTATGCAAATTGGTAACTTAAGTCTTCCTGAACATCAATTTAAAAGAAATATCAAGGTAGTAAGATACATATTCAAACCCCACTAGATGGGAATCTAGTCAGGTATATTAAAATCATAGATTCAAGTGTACTAGAAATGAGATTTTAATATCGTAGTGAAGACAAAAAGGTAGCACATAATGCATGTTTTAATGTGTCCTTAAATTAAATCATAGTTTTTAATCAAGGCTGACTTGTTTTTTGACTGACAAAAAGGCACTTTTCTGATTACAGGGGGGAAATACGATAATAACAGAATGACAGGACCCCAGAAAATATCACAACTGACATTTAGAACTTGTCTTGACAGGGAGTTATACTGGAAATGGATTAGGTCAATCTGGCATACATCATTTAATAAACATGCCCCATGGAGCTAATAAGCAATAGTCTTTGCATTTTAAGTAATTTCTAGCTTAAATTCAAACGTTGTGTTTCAAAGCCTTTGGGTTATTTGGGGGCTGTATATTATATTATTTTACTTCATAATCAATACTATTTTCATTTTATCAGGACTGCAATGTAAAAAACAGTGAGTAACTAAGTACAGTGTTCTTCATGTTCCTAATCCGTGTTACTTAAACCAACTTGATTTAAACCTTATAATTTTTTGTTCAGCTTCAGGGTTTCATTTAAAAGTCTCTCAAAACACAAAAGGATTTCCTCTTCATTTCCAGTTGCATTGACTCATTTTTCTTGGTAAGATAGTTATAAATAGTTCTCTTTTGAGCTTTGATGTATTTCTTTGATCAGTCAGATGTTAGTCCATACGTTTCTGACAGTTCTTTTTTTATCTCTTGATTTTTTAATTTTTATTTTGCTTTTGTTGAAGGCTGACCACTCTTCATTATTAGGCTGAACTGCTTTCTTCTTCATCTTCCTCAGAGTCTGTGTCATCATTGTAGAAGTGAATTGTAGCTTGTACTGGAAAACTCGCCAGAACCTTCTCTCCGATGTTATTGAGAAACTTTTGGGATTTGGACTTGGGTAAATAGAGTCTAATAAGAAAACATATTTTAAGATAAAAAGTAAAACTGTGCAATGCTTTCCCAGCTAAGCTAGCTTGAGTATTAAAACCTATTTTTATCTTTATTTGGAGAGAGAAAAATCCTAGGGTTCCTTGTCTTTTAAAATAAAAGTTGCTAACTAAAAGGTACTGTTGATTTTAAGTTACCTCAGTTGCTTTGGGCATATTGTGCATTGGATTTATCTAGGGTCCCACCCTGATAAACTGTTGGCAGAGCAATGACGCGTGCTTAAGATGGTTTAGTTTGGGTTTTAGCACAGTTTAGAATGGAAGTGTCCCATGCAGCTCGGGGGAAGTTTGAGGAATGTTCTGGGATTCTGGAATTAAGATTAAGACACCAAGTTAAGATTGGGGTGGGTTGCCTGTTGCACAGAGGTTAATCTTAGTGGATTTTATGTCTCCAGGTGGAGGAGGAGGAGTAGTATACTCTGGGAGAGATTTATTTCAAAATTTATATTGTTTTGTATTGAAATCATAAATGTCTCAATTTACATTTCAGGTTTTCACCAGCTTTCCCACTAAAGCAAAACTCCTGTGTTTTTGTTTGCATATGTATGTACCTGTCTTCCTCTTGGGTCCACTTTGGACAGTTTGCAATTGAATTTGACAGTGATAAAGGTGACGCAGAATTTAAGCTTCTTCAACTTTTATAAAAACAAGTGCTTGTGAAGAAGAGGGATATTCCATTAATTTTCCTCCTCTAAACAAAAGTCCAAACTAGGAGTTTCTACGTCATTAAGCCTTGAAGCATCCAAATGTTGGTGAAAACCCTTATAAATCCCCCAAGCATAGGAAAATCTTTACCTGGAATTCAACTTTTATTCAAGAGCAAATTTAAGCAACCTCAAGGCACAGATCTGTAACAAGTCACATTCCATTAGCAGCTGTTCACATTAATTATTTGGGCTTTGTGGGCTTGTTATTATATCAATAAATACAAATATAAATTAGATGAGGCAGAAGAGCATTGTTTCTTTTAAGATTACTTTTTTCTTCTTTTCATTATTTCTCATATTGTTTCAGGTTCTGTTCAGCCTGGGCATCTTTCCTTGTGGAGGGATAAAAATTGTGGAGTATGGTGAGTAGCTAAACTGCATTACTAAAAAGATACTCCAGAGTCAAACTGATACTTCTCCTGAGAAGGAATATGTCTTGTCTTGGAAGATGTCACTTTTCCTGTATGAAGTGATAGGATTTCACTCACCTCACTGGATGTTGAAACCCCAGGGCTCCTTTTGATCTAAACTTTACTAGTTGACCATCCAGTTCTGACTGTAAAGAGACACATTTGTTATTTAGAATAGGCTAAAAATGAAGATTTCACTATTTTTTTTTACAGGTAAAGGTAAAATTCTACAGTAATGTCGCTTTGTTTGCTGTGCTGCATGTTGTTTTATTCTGACTAAGTGTACTTCAGAGAATATACGTGCCCACAGTCTGCCAATAGCTGCACATTTAACAAAGCATTTGAACTTGTACATTTTTGAGCCATAAAGCCATGAAGCTGTACACTTTGCTTAAGTTCTTACGGAATATCTATAGCGACTAGTGGGCTACAGCACCAAATGGAAGTTCAGTGATTGTGAAAAAAAAGGATTTTCAATCAGTTTAAAGGATTGGGAGGTTAGGGTTTTATAAAATACCTCTTCAACCACACTAACCAGCAGTTTGGATTTGGAATGTTCAAGTCAGCAAGCTTAATTGTAATCAAAGATCACACAAGCGTGTTGAAAGTCCAAACAGTAAAATCAAGAGACAACTGGCATCTCATATTTCTATGCAAACCGTGATAAAAAAGTACGTATTCTTGATACAACAGCGTAGTTAACAAAAATACATCTTAAATATAAAAATTAAATTTATCACAGAATAAATTCCTTCAAATTAAGGTCAATAAAAAACCCCAATAATTTGCAAATGTTAATGATACAAATCCTGTTAGGATGGTGCATAAAATAGGAAAATTTAGGTTTGCTATGATAGAACTTCTAGAGACCAGAAGCTAGAAACCATGCCCTCTGCTACACACAGACAAAGATGACTTCTGCCACTGTCAGAGCAATTCATCTGTCTTTCTGAGGAAGGAGGTTTCAGCATGGATATTTTAGTGGGCCCCCAAAAGCCCTTGGGCTACAGACTGAGCAAGGGGTCCTATCATGTTCTTTCTGTACCTTTTATGTTGGCCTGTTTCTCTTGTACCTGCCTGTTTGTCCTGTAAGCCAAAATTATTTGTCTTCAGGCTGTTAGGGTTTTGTTGAGGTTTTTTGTGTGTAATCAGGAGACTCATTTACTTTGTTTCCACACTACCTAGTAAAATGGACTCCTGATCTGGCTGAACATTCTAGATGTGATCATAATATCTGTGTTAAATACCGCATGTTATTTTTCTCCTTTCATATTTACATTAAAATTGAAATAGTCTTTTTTATCTTTATTGACCTGTATTTTATATTGTCTACTTTTTGGAATACATATCGAGTTTTAATAATTATACATGTAATAACATGTATTGATTAAACATACATTATATGCTTTTTTCTTTTCAGACTATAATACAGCATTTCTGAAAAGCAATTCTGATAAAAGCCAATTAATTGCAAAATTTAACTCAGTTTGTATACAGCTGAAAATGTTCAGTGTTAATTTGTATTATGTTGTAGATATGGCGATAGTAACTAAATTACTTTTCACGGCTTTTCTTCAGGCATAGATAATGACATATTTGAATTTAGGTAGTAGGAAAAGTGTTACTTTTTATATAAAGAAAAGTATATAACGTATAGGTAACTATTTGGTATATTGTAACACATGTTCCTGGTAATAGAAGTAAAATTATTAGTTTAAATTTTTTAACAGTACTTTTATTTTTTAGTGCTTAGCTCTGCATGTTTCAGTTTCTCAAGTTAGATTCTTATATGTATATTCCTAAACATTTTTTTTTTGTTACATAGAGGATATTGAAACTTTTATTTGCTTCACTCTCCAGTGTTTGGAGTGTCTACCGATCTGTAAAGTATTGGCATTTGTATGTATACACTGCAGAAAATAAAAGTATCCAGCATGCAACTAACTAGCAAAAACATTGTGCTCAACCCATCTTGGAAGGCCTTCTGCTAGAAACCTCAGTAACTTTGCTGAAGAAGATAGCTCTTGCCTTCCATAGCTGTGGGATGTAGGTGTGTGTCAGTGAGCACCTCTTCCCACCTATGTACCACACAAAGTATCCAAGCATCTTTCCTCAGTTGTCATCACCCTGTTAAAAAGCATACGAAAGGGCTCCAAAAGCCCTCCTTCAGCCCTCATTAGGTCCCAAGCTACATCTAGAGTGCTGAAGCAGCGTGGATGGGTCATAAGGTGTGGATGAGAAGGATCTGAGAAGCCTCTGGCAGGAAGGAGAAATGTTAACAAAGTGAAACCAACTATTTCAGTTGTATTTGGCTTGAAACAATGCCAGGCTCTTAGCATCAGTGTGGTAAACTTCATATATGGTTTGTTTTTCTCACACAAGTGGGCAGAAGCCCAAGTGTGAATTAAAACTTTTGAGCTGGTTGAATAAAATTTTTTACAAAAACATAACATCAGTAATAAATCACAACTTCCTGATTTCAGAAACCTTAGTTTCTTAAAATCATCACTGTAAGCATGTACTCTCATGGCAGTAAGACTCCTCTCATCCTTAGCAAATTTACAGGTGCCTCTGGCAAAGCCTGGAACGCTGCTGGGAAAGACTTTCTTCCTCAGACTTTCCCAAGGCACCTGCTGGGAGGAGTGTGGCACTCCCTCAGATCTGTACAGTTACAACCTCCATCTTCAGCAGACAAAAAGTACAAGGTAAAAAGGTGCTGCACATGTTAGAATATAGTAGAAATTGTGAGTATTTCAAGGCTTCCACTAAGGACAGTTGTTGTATTAACCTGCTGAGCCTTTGGTAAATAGGTGAAGATGCAACTGTGGATCAGATGCTGCAAAAACTCACACAGGTGCCTAAAACTAAGCACGGGAGTAGCACTATTTCAATATATTTTTTAAAGTTTGTAGCATCGGGACCTATGTTGAATGTGCTTCAATCTCTCTATTTTTGTTCTTTGAGCCTAACATATCTTCCTACATGAATAAGTAAAATTAATAATCACGGTACCTTTCAAAGGCACTTGTCAGTAAGAGCGACTTTAAAATCCAATTTTTGGTTGATTTCCTAGCTGGTTTAGCTACAGCAACATCCCTCCCAAAAAAACAATCAATAAAATTGTGCACCTGAAAGTATATTTTTTAGATTTCAACTCATTTTCCCTCAAGCCCCCTCTATATACAAAATATCACATACACACTAGGCCTGGAAATTTCAAACTGAGGATATTCTTATTTTTATCATTAAGCAAATAAAAACTGCTGTTAAACTAAGGGTTGTTTTGAGTAAGCAGTGCTCTCTGCAGCTCTTTAAGAACTGATAATGATTCTATATCTGATACAAAATTAGAGATACTCTTAACCATTGTCATGAACAGACCACTGTAATTTGAACTGTATTTTCTAACACTGAAGAAATGTTTTAAAGAACAAGTTATTAGATGACCAAGCCTCACTTCCTGTGTTCAAATAGTTTAAATTTCTGCACCTGTTTTCTATAAGGATTATTTTCTCCAGAATTTGGTCTCACCATTTGTTGATTCTCTGTCATCTCACCGTCTCTTGCTGTGAGCACCCAGGGCCTCCATAAAGCAGGGCTGCTGAAAGATTAAGATAGAATAGCGCTCCCACTGTTAATTCTTTGGCGTAATATCCATACAGTACAGCTCCTTTTGTTAGATTGTGCTGGTATCTTTTGAAATAACACGATTTTTTTTCCAACACATTTTGATTCGATAAATCTGATTTCTATGGCAATATTAGTCTGTCTACGATCTGATTAAACAAACTAGACAATGGCTTGCACGTTTTTAACTAAGGTGTCATTTTCCTTTAAGATTTCACAACAAGTGACTGCATTGAACTCCAAATGATGATGTAATTAATACTGAAATCTTTTAATTTATGCAGCACTGCTATGAAATAAAAAGTAACCCACCCTCTCTGACAGTATGTCTAAATACAGACTCCATGTCGTCATTGAGTGGCTGGTTATTTGTTGAGTAAGCAACTCCAGCATTAAACTGCCATGGGCAATCTGATCTAATTAGCTTAAGAGAGCATATGCAGTGGTGGATGCTATGTCTGCCTTTTGTTTGGTGAGGGGGACTACAATTATGGGTGCTCGTTCTAACAGTACTTTCCATCTCTGCCGCTGTGTAACAGATCCATACAGACTGGGAAATAGGAAAGTGCTTTCAGATATAAAAGGTAAAAAAACTTAAAAAAAAAAAATATTGGTTATCACAACCTTAATTTTCATTTACTTCCATTTATAAGTAAGTTCTGAAATATTTGAATGAAAAGGATAAAATATTGGCAAAACGAATAAAACACCTGTTCCAACTGAAATGTTTTCAGAAACATATTTTGCCCTTTACTTCTGAAGTTGAAAATTGTTTTCCGTTGTCTAATCCAATGAGGAAATCGTTACATTCAAATGATACTTACAGTTGGAGTTTTGAAAGGAAGGCTGCAGAAAAAAAGTCTCCTTGCACCTGCCTTACCTCTCTGGGGGCTCCCTCGGCTGGGGCGGGTGCTGCTGCTGTCGCCGGGTGCCCTGGGAGTGATGGCAGATGGGACCCGCTGCAGCCTGGAGCGGGAGACCCACAGCTGCACCCTCCATGGCATTTGATGGTCTAAAGCCTGTAGCAGGCTGGGCGCTTGCCTGGGCCTTTCAGCCCCTCCTTTATCTTAACTCCCAAAGAATACTTACCTAAAACAAACACGGCCTCAGGTAAAAGGAGAGAAACGTCCTTAATGAGATTTCTTTTGACTCCCCCAAACAGTTCACAGCTAGGGCTCTCAGGTTGGCAGGCTGTCCTGGGGAGAGCACTGCTAGGGGAAACAGAGGCTTTTTGTTAAGTTTGATTAGCAAATCGCATGGAAAATAATTCGCGCCCCTTATCTTTCTGTCGCTGTTTTACAAACTACATATTTGCTCTATATGAAATATATGATGTAAGTACTCTTTTTGCACGGTTTGGGAAAACTCATCAACATCCTGTCCTAAGAAAGTATAATACAGACTCAAAGAGAATTTTAAATGTAAAATAATTTTTTTAATGACTGAAATCTTTTCCCTGTCCTAACTTTAGAAGTGAAAAAGATAACCAAAAAGCAGTGAAGGTGAGAGGGTTTAAAGACAGGCCTAGTGACTTCCTCAGGACTATAGGGATGTTCCTTTAATTTGATTGCTATTTGATGGAAGAAAGTTTATGCCAAGAAAGATTACTTTGTCTATCAAAGAATAACAGTTATCAATGCCATTGTTTGGAGGAATCTTTCATTTCAAATTATGCAATATATGCTTTAAGTCTACAAATACTGAATAGAAACAGACTTCTTCCAAGCTTTCTTCCCACTGTTTTCATTTGTAGCGTGCATTACTCATAGCCTGTTACATTGTACAAAAACAATTTATTACCTTGTGGGTGACATTATCTGATTTTCATTTTTATGGTTCTTTGCTACAGTTCACTTTGTTTCCTTTATTTCCAAACTACTGCAGAGATGTAAGAGGATTATAAGAACGTAAACTGAATTCTCTTTCCACAGGTGCTGTTTACACACAGACATCAAAGGGAACAGATTCAGCTCCCAAATATAATTGGTTTCTACTGTGAACTTTCTTCCCAGAGAGAGAAAAATAATTAAATAATTTTGTTTACGGAACATGGAACACCCATTAATTATTTAGTACGAATTAGGTCCCTTCTAGCAGACTTAGCTGAAGAAACCATCAAAACAGTCTGTTCTAGAGGACAGTGAAAATTCTCAGTGGGAGTCAGATCCCTCCGAGATAAGCCTTGTGGCTCTTTTGCAAGTTGTGATCCAGCTGGAGGTAGCACAGCAAGAAGGAGCTGGACTCACTGGGTATAATCCCTTGAGAGACATAATTTTCCCCTGAAATTGTTCTGTATTAGAAGACATTATATATGTACCTTTGCATGTGTGGTTTTTGTGCATTCTACTGATTTTGCATAAATTTAAGTGTCTTTTTTCGGACAGGGAGGAGCTTAGGTCAGATTTGAAAGTCAGACTGATTTTCCTACATTGATCCAAGTTGTGTGGTTGTCTTAGCTACTTGGGGCTCCTAAGACTTCCAAAAGTTATAGCATAACTCAGGTTCTGGTGTTTTTGAAGTAGTTTTCAGTAACAATTTCCAGGATTTGATTTCTTGAGATCCAATTCTTACATTTACATTAATTTCTCCTGTTCTTTAAAACATCCCTTCTTGCTGTGATAAGCAGACAGTTTAAACTCAAAGGCCAAAGCCACTAAATGCTGTTCTGGGAAGCACTGATGATATGCTATAGAGGACTCAGTCTAAATCTACTTCCTCCCATGTTTAAATGCTGTGTAATATTTGTAAATTTGTAACTAAGCAAATAATACAATACCTCAAAGAAGAAAATATATGTACAGTCTAATAACTTTAAACATTATGTATGAAAATTAATGCAATTATTAGAATGAAGAATATAGTGAATAATATTCAAATAACAGACTATATATTAAATAGCTGCATGGGTCCTGAGAAAAAATGGCAAACTTCTTAAGTAACTTAAATTGTAATTAAATATCTTGCTGAATTACAGTGTTAAATACACATATATAATTTCATTGGATTAGTTTTATTTAGACGTAATTTAATTTGATATTTGAAAGGGAAGTGTGCATTACACAACTGATGTCTGTGGTCCTGATCTTGCAATCAGATCCGTATGTGAGGATAATTGATTTATACCTCTGGATAGAATCTGCCAACATGGATATTAGTGCAGGATCAAAGCCTAAACTACTGAAGTATAGCTCTCCAGAAGATGAAAAGTTACCATCAAGTAAATCTGTTGATAAAGCCCTGCAAGACCAAATTTATTACAAAATTATTGAAAATATAATTTTGTTAATGAAGCTATAATGTAATCTAATATAATTACATGTAACAGTGTAGAAAAAATATAAGTTAATACTACATTATTTTACTAATTAACTGAAGCACACAACTTTAACTAGTATTTTCATGGAAATCATTAGCTAAATTCAGGTTGCAGATCTGTGGAAAATGGTTTGTTCCAATAAAATATAGGTAGCTGTAATAGTGTATGATTTCTAGTTTCTAAAAAAAAAAAAAAGGCATCAGTTAGTCCAGTCATAGCTGTCTAATTTTAAGAACTATATTACTTTTTGCAGTATACTTCGTTTTCGTACAAGATGCTGTATTTGGTGAAAAGCACTTCACAGAATCAGAAAACACCGATTCTGTTATAGATGCTCATACATTTTTCCCAGAAGCCAGGAGTATTTTTCAGACTTCTGATACTACATGAAAATAACTTTGACAGACCTGATTCTGACTTTTAGAGATAAATGAGCCGTAAGATAATTATTTTGTGTTAATTGGAAGAGGTTTTTTATCTTTGTGGGAAACCTGTTTTACTCCGTTTTCTCGTGAAAGCACTTCTGCATTTGCAAGAATAGTGTTCAATATAAATTGGTATAGTCAAGGAAACAGGACAGATCTGCAGCATTTATAGTTTTGAATAATATCTAGTATTAAACATGACACAGGCACTTGTAGCCACTAATAGCAAACCTCCTCAAAGAGAAATTGTTGAAGACCTTTTAGGGAACACGAGGAGGAAACGGAGCCATTCACAAAGCACAGCAAGGCCAGTCTCGTAATACTGCTTTAAAGTTAAAAAAAGAGACACTCGTCTGCGCTGAGGTTACATGGCAGAGCTGGCTCCCTGTTCTGAGTGGCCTCCTTTGGGAGCCCTCCTCATGGACTGTTTGAAGAGGTAAGGGAGATTTACCCCCCACCAGACTGAAGCTGGCCTTTCTCTCCCATTGCCAGGGGGTGGGATTCTCTGAGCTTGTGGGCAGAAAGTGAAAATTTAACCTATTCACTTTCTTCAGGGTTTCTCATATTCTCTTTAAACAATTTCATGTCTCTATATGGGCATTCTGCATCTCGCAACATCTTTCTGTAATCTTTTCTCTATGAGAAAACCCCAAGTGTTCTGGGAAGTCTGAAGGCTAATATTACTCACTGATTCTTTCCACGGCTTCCTTCCACCCTCCTGTAAGGAGGAACTATTGACATAGTTATTTTAGAATACCAATTTTAGTAAATTTCCTGGTGCATACAAGGCCTTGGCTTCACAATAATAAAAAAAGAATGTTTCCCAATCTAAAATTCTTAACCTTTTAATCAGTGTTTATCATTATTAAGTCTAAGCTACACTATAATAGAAAACAGAAAACCTACAGCAACTTTATGGCTTCAAATTTATTCTGAGAATGTGTAGTAACTTGTCTTAAAATGGTGACTGGTTTTGCCTGTATACTGTTCTGCTTTAAATTCCTTTGCATCATGCAGTTTTGATTCAGTTTTCTCATTTACTTATAAACTTTTCCAGGCTTAGGGAACCTTAAAAAAAAAAAAGGGATCAAAATACAGTTAACTTCATTTGATGCCACTGCAGGATTAGGCGAAGCATGTTCCTCATTGTGCAAAGGTTATATAAACAGCTGTGTTTTGCAGTGTGCTCTGAAGGTCAGCAATGCATGTGCTGTTGAACTATTACAGAGAAAGTGAATTCCAAACTTGAGAGCTTTCTTTGGAGGTTGTGTATTTTTCTTGTTTTCTTTCTTTTGATGTGCCTGGGTAAGTATTTTGACTTCCCGCATAAGATAAAGTCACAGAAAGAACCAGTGTGTAATGCCAAGTTCGGACCACTGGAGGCTTTGTTCCTCCCTCTGTAGAAGAGGTACAGGATATAGCAGCAGCACAAGGCTGGTATTTCTTAAGCTTGAGATGGAGAAGGAGAATTATTTAAATTATTTGACCCTCCAACTGAAACTCACCTGTTTCTGCCATGTGTTGTGGAAAAGAAAATTGTCAGTGATTCCTACCATTTTGAATGAGCTTCTGCTACGGGTGCAGATTTAAAGAATTAAAAATGTCTGTCATAGTACTGATGGTGGTTTTTTCCATATTGATGCCCGTTTCAAAATGCGCAGGGCCAATTTGTTCCTTGTTTATCTACAATGTCAGTGTGTTGTTGCTGGAGATCCATTTAGGAAATTGTTCTTTTAGAATACCTATTTTAGTAAATTTCCAAGTGCATACAAGGCCTTGAGTTCAGAATAATAAAAAAGAACGTCCCTTCACGCCCTGTTCAGGAAATGATTGTCACGTATCTGTCAGCTACAACTGTTTAATGTTGGTGTCGGCTTCTTTGTTCTAGTGTTTTTTCATTTTTCCTCTTGCCTTTTTTTCCCCTTCTCTTTTCACTCTAAGTATCTATTTCACCCACTAAATACCTGCTAGGATCAGACTGATGTATGTATTCTTTTCACAGAGCTCCATGTTATGACTGCCTTCCACATAAAATATAAAAATTATTAAATAACTTTTGTGCATAGACGTACCACAGGAATAAGGGATGCCTTGTATGAGTTCTTTTGCATCTTCTGTAGTAGCAAATGATGTTTGCAGCACACATGGCACAAGCAAATCCTAGAGTTTTATTCCCTCACTCAGCCCCGCCAAGCCCTGACCTCATCTTTCTTGTTCTGTGAATCAAACGAATTGGCTGAAATCAAATGCATCTGTTTGTGACCGCTTTGCCCTCTGGTGGCTATGCTGAAACAGGTATGGGACCTGGAGACTGGTGTCTTCATCCGGTTTTGTGATGGAGGCGATACTGCTCCTCTAGGCTACCCCGCACCCTGAAATAAGGTCATGTGGCAGAGTGGAGCCATTTCTGAGGAAGATGAGATCCTTCCCTGTTGCTGCACGGAAACAAGCGATGAATACTTTGTCCCTCACTGTTTTGCCTGCCAGGTATATACGTTTCCATGACCCATAGCAGCAAGGTCACCCGTAGCTGACAAGATACCAAACTGATCTTTATACTGGAAACGTGAACTCAGCTCCCTGCGTTGCATGCGTAGATGGCACCACGGGTGACACATAGCTGAACGGCAGGTCCTGTGACCCATCCCATGACACTGAGCCACCGCATTCACCCAAAACCGTTGTCCATCGGGTCGGGGTTGGCTTTGGAGAGCAGAAGCTGCAGGATGCCCTTAGGAGCCGGGGCGGGAGGACACAGGCCTCTGCTCCTCACCTCACCGCCCCTCGTGTGTGACAACTAACGCGGCGGAGAGAACTCCCAGCCTGGACCTTTTTGATTTTTTTTTTTTTCTCTTTAAACGTCGTTTCAAAGCATAGTTTTGTGTTTTCTGCCTCACCAGGTGCCCCCTGCCGCCAGCGCGAGCCGCCGGTGTCACTGCGCGAGCCGCACCTCGAAGAGCGCCCACAACTGGCTCCGCGCAAACCCTCACCGCGCCCACCTCGGCCCCGGGGTCGGAAAGGGCGGGGCGCCGCGCGCGCCAGGCCGCCCAAGCCAATCAGAGCGGCCGGTCGGCTCGCCCAACCGGCTCGCCCCTTTCTCTTTGGCGCGGGCGGCGCGGGGCGGGGGGGGGCTCCCCTCTGCTCGGCCGTTGGGATCGTGCCGGGGCGTGTCCGGGGCGTGGCGGGGGCGGGGGGCGCGCGCGCCATGCTGATCACGCTCTGCTACCTCTACCTATGGGCACGCTGGGGGCCGCGCTCGGCCGCGCTCATCCGCCGCACCGTCCGCCGCCTCCACCGTTCCCGCTGCTCCTTTACTTTCTGCCGCTGCGCCGGGCCCGCGGCTCGGCAGCCGCCGCCGCCGCCGCCGTCGTCCCCTTCCCACGAGGAGCAGGTCTGCCTCAGGATAGGGAACAAAGTCTTTTTCACGGACGAGACGCAGGTACCGCCCCGAGCCCTGGGGCTGAGGCCTGGGAGGTGCTTCGCCCGGCGGTGCCCCGGACCGGGAAGAAGCCGTGCCGGGAGCGGCCTCCCGTGTTACCGTGGCAACGGCCAGCCGCCTTCTCCGCCGGCTGCCGGCCGAACTGCGCGGCTGCCGCCTCTCCTTCCCCACCCCCTCTCCCCTACCCCAGCGGCTCCCGGGCACGCCTCCCGCGGCCGGGTTGGGGGGGTGGAGCAGGGGGGAGGCGGCGGTGGCGGCGGCCGCCGTTGTGGGCTGAGGTGGCGGGTCCCGGAGGGAAAGGGGAGCGGCGGTTGCGGGGCCCGGGGTTGCGCCTTCTCTTGCGGCGTGTGACAGCGAGCTTGTCGGCGGCGGGCTGGGAGTTGTGACTGAAAAAAATAACGGGTGCCGCTTCCCAGGCCTGTCACAGCCCTGCTTTGTAAGGTTTAGGTAAGACCCAGGTAGAAAATCTTCCTGCAGTTGTAGTTACTTACCTCTTTTTCAGTACTATAGCTTGTTGGCTTAGGGAGCGGGCTGAGGAGTATTTTTTACTACATGCGTGTAAAGTGCAGCTTTGTAATTGCAACTATGGCAATAGGAGAACTTGATAGTATTTCCGTATTAGTAACGTACTTTTAACACATATAAAGCTTTGGTCTAAAAATATTTGCCATGTCTGTTCATTCAGGACTTGTGTCAGGGATTTAAAACGCAGCTGAATCTGTAATGGAGTCTGAATTGAGCTTTTGATTAGGGAGAACTGCATGCTTCTCCCGATACAAAACATTGCTTCGAGTAAGGAGAATGACAAGAAAAACCCAATCTGTGAAAATCACTTTTTTTTCAAATGGACAGTGGGAGAAGGGGGTAGGGTGAGGCTGTGGTACCCCATGACAGTGGAAAAATACTGTGCCTCAAAAAGTTTCGGGTTTGGAAGTGGAACTTCTCTGCCCCCCCCTCCAGTGATCTGAATTATTTAAATTAATGTTGGGTTTGTCTAAACTTGTAACGAAAGACTAGACTTCATATGGATAAGAATCTTCTTGATAGCTCCATTTTGCTGATGTTTATATGCATGTTTGGAAATTATTTCAGTTGTCACACATTTTACTTAAATGGACATTACTGAAACCCATTTATGAAATGTGGTTGGCTAGGTGCTGCTCTTCAAGAAGCAGAGAAGCTTTCATAAATGTGGTGGGTAAAGAGGATATTCACAGTGCAGTGAAAATATGATCACAAATGCTAATGGAGTTTGTTCAAAACCAATCATTTTGCTGTCTAATGAGCAGATTATTTCATATTTCAAAGCAATGGTGACAATCTCATCATCTCTCACAGGCAAGTTAAGTACTTTATTCACATTTTGATAAAGATCTTAAAACCAAAAAGAAATAATCGTACATGTGTTTAGAGGAGTTCTGCCTCAATTTGCCTGGATTATTGTTTTGTAAATCATATTTCAACTAATTTATGCTGTTCTTTGCTCCACTTATGCCCATTTCTGAAATAGCTTCTCCTTGGTTCTTGCACAGTAAGCACATTTTTTTCTGGCTGCAATGTTATGCATGCAGACTGACTTTATAAGCTTGTCAGTTTATTTGTGTTTATTGGGAGTTGAGAAACCCTCTAGGGAACTGTAGTTTGGCTTGAAGTTTGGCATAAAGTCAGCTCTGTTATTCAAAATATATTTGTTTCTTAAAAATATGTATTGAGTGTTACTAGTTGCATTTGAGTCTCAGAATCCCCATGGAAGATGCCTGCCATGTCGCACCTTTGTAGTGTGTCATGTAAGGGCTCTGACCTGGCTGCATTAAAGATAGAGGCAGCATCGCTGTGGAGCTCTCTGCATCATCTGTTAACACTGTGAAAAGGAAAAGGTTAACTAGCATGCTTTTTTGGCTTCTAGAAAGCTAGCTGAGCAGGCTAGAAAGCTTGCTTTTGGAGTGGGTATTAACTGCCTCTGGCCTGCAATCAGTAAATTCCTTAAGATAAGATACCAGCAAGCTGTAAACAGTAACCTGTAAAGTTTTTTATTTGATCTTTAATCAAATTGGATGCTTAAGATAATGTAAAGCTTCATGAGTTCAGTTCGCTTTCCTGTGGAAGGTAGCAATGTTTATTGTTGCAGCTTCTTGCTGAGTGAAGCTGGTTGGATTGGCAAGCTATCACCATAGACTTCATATTGTGCAGTTTCATTTTAGATGCGGAGTGATCCATACTAAATGTGTACTATAGGGAAATTCTGTTATGTTTCCACATAAACTTACTGAAGGTGTGCAAAGCACGTGTTTCTAGTATAGTGGTAGCAAAATATTTGTTTATAATATTTGACAGTTTTAAAATATGTCAGAAAAAATAAGTTCAAAGATGATGTAGTATGATATGGGAACAGATTATGTATTGAGAAGCTTTTAGGTTCTTAAAAGTGTACTTTGGTCTACTGATTACAGGTATTAAGCTTTATTTGCTCATTTGTGAGGACAAAAGAGGGAACCATTTTTATAATTTAATGAAGAAAATGTTTGTCCAATGGTCTGCTAAGTGGATAGACTATCTTATGGACAAGTTTATTTTGAATGAGTTATTTCTTTAAACTTAGAGTTACATACTGAATGAGTAATTTTGGTGCAAATTCACAAGGACTTACTATATTAAAAAAAAAAGTACCTTCTCCTTTTATTTCAAATAATTTTTTAAGATTTTTCAAATAACTTTTTAAAGAATTTGTCCTGAGGTTGTACTCATCCATAAAATATAACTGCCTTTATATAACTGGCTTTACAAAGGAAGTCCTGAAACTTTGTAAATTAGGTCTAAAAATTAGACCTGTGTGGTATATAGTTATGGCTCACAGGTTGGTTGGTCTTTTGACATATGGGTGTAGAGACAGTGTATATGGTTCATCAGTGGGGTCAGATGTTTCCTGGAGAATTGTTACCCAACTAGAATGAATTCCACCTGGACTACCGTCCAGTTAGAGGGGCTGTGGTGACTGACCAGGCACGTTGTGTGACTGCTTTCTCAGTCCCTGCCAAGTAGCAGACAGTACCCTTCAGCCACCAGAACTGACCCAACAGGGCCATGGGTTTGTGTGGTCAGGGGAGAAGAGAGAAGGAATGAAGAGGCAGGGTGAACTGCAGTGTGAATGGGAGAGGAGGATGAGATTGAGGGAGGGATGTTGCCAGTGGCCCACAACAGTCACAGTGCCCATGGCACAGTGGTCTTGTGGCCCACTCGTGCATTCCTCCTGTATAGCTGAAAGCTGGAGTCTGAATTGGCTTAAAAGCTTGGGTTGTCACTTTTAGTTTTACCTTTGCAGTGTTCCTGCTTAATGGTTCAGACCTTTACCCCTTGTGTAAAGTGTGAAATGGTAGAGACCCTTCATGTAAGGCAGAAGGGTCAGATTCAAATTTAGGCTGGGCGTAATTTGAGAAAGAATTATTAAATCAGACCCTTGCTATACAGATTTATTTTTCTTTCCCGTCTCTTTCAGTTCCTTGAGGACTTAAACAGATGGAGTCTAGTTCTCATTTCTCCTTTTATTTATCCTGATAAGTTACTTCACGCAGAACATATAGCTTTTGTGACAGAAAGCGTTTCAGCTCAGACAGATAACTTGCAGAAAGTACCTGGCTCTTCAAAAGAGGTAAGTAGTTCTCTTTGTTTCTTGCGTAGAAAGCAGTATAATGGGTCATTTGGTGGGTGTAAATCTAAAACACTTGAAGGAACGCAAATCAATGGCAGGTAGATTTTTGTATGTTTATAATGTTATTTGGAATATAAAAGGTAATCTCTTCATTAAAATCAATCACTGTTAATACTCTAGTTCAGTTTTATGCTTCAAATAGACCCATAGACATTTTACTGAGATTTTTTTAGTAGCACAATTCTCTGGCTGTGGATGGGAACTGCAGAATTCCGCCATGGCTTGGATAAGACATGTGTGGTTAGCTATGCTGAATAGGAAAAAAAAATGCTTGAGCTGACACGCTAAGGCAGATCAGACGTCTGTTCAGCTCCGTATCCTGTCTCTGACACTAGCTGAAGCAAGTGCCTCAGTTAAGAATATACAATGCAAGCAAATGTTAAGATTTCTCAAAAGTTCCTCAAGCCTCCAGCCAAGTGGTTGTGAAAAGCTGTAATTGAAATAGCAGTCTCCCTTGGGAGCTTCCTTTCATTGTGATTTATAAGTACAAGTTAAAGTATTATACATTTGAATAATTTTGTCAGTCTGCAGAACTAAGTCCAAAATCAAGCTTTTAATCTCTTTGCTTTTCTATAAAATGCTGTGGGGGTATGGCAATATTTCGTGGTTGGAATTTTATAGATTGTGTTTGCCTTTCAATGCGTAATACTTACAAAACATTTTTGAGAAATCCAACGATATAAGCTAGTACTGAAATCCTTATGGCAAGCATACTTACAAAATGTCCTAGATACTTAGAAATCAAAAAAGTGCCTTCTCCACTATCATATTGAAAGTGCAAAGATAATGGATTGAAAAGATGACATTCTAAAGCTTGAAATACTGAATTTATAGCATCTCTAAGCAGATGATGCATGAAAATAGTATCCAGACCCTATCAAAATTTACTATGAACTTGAGATAACGTCTCTCTCTTCCATAAATTTTGTTGGTTTTATAACTTTTTTCCTCACCTGAGGAATGATTGCTGTCTAGGTGTCTCAGCTTGGATGCAGGTCTGAAGGGGGAGAAAGGTTGTAACCCAAAGTGAAAGATAACCTACCTTGCAGGGAGGAAAAATCTTCTAAGCCATACAGATTGTCATAGTTCCTTCGTAAGACAGTCAGTTGTGTGCGCTGTATGCTCTCCATAGTAAAGAGGACAGAACGGACCTCATTCTCTACTGGAAAGAGGAGAAATGGAAAGATGCACATGCTAGGATATCTCTGGGTAGGCAGTAATAAAATATATGGCCTGGTCTCTGGGGTACCTGAGGTCTCTCCTGGTAAAGTTGGCAGAGCTGTCCCATTAAACAGGATATGCCACAAGCTAGGATCACAACCTGGTGACAGTTGATAAGGTGCCTTCCTGAATGGCCCCTGTGTAGCATCCTAAAGGACCATCTGTCATCCTTGCTTTTTGGCATCAGGTTTCAAGCTCCTTTTTGGAGTTTAAGGAAACCTGTCACATACACAGGTGCTTGCGGCCTGTTCGTTTTCCTGGATGAGGAACATGTATTTTCCAGGCCACTTGTTCTAGGAGATGATCCAGGAGTCCTTTGCTGGAGTGAACATTGAGAGCAGAGTGGTTGGTAAATAGGCTTATCTAACTTGAGTGCAGGAACAGGAGGGCAGATTGGAAGTGGGAACAATTCCAGACTTAGTACCTTCACCCTCCATGGAGGCCTCTCAATTCTAGAACAGGGCATGCTTTTGGAGCGTGTTAGCCTTTGCCCTCCAGAGGAATGATGTCCAGGTGAAGTGCTGCATCAGGCAAAATCATTATCTTCATGAAGATCAGAGTGTGAGGACTGGAGGCACTGAAAGCTTGTTGAGAACTCAGACCTTTTCTGTTGAAGCCATCTGACCCTACTTCCACTGGCCTCGTGTTTGCTTGGAGCACACAGGAAGTAGCCACATTAGCTGGTTTGTAAATGTTTTTATTGCTTTTACTGTAAAACTCTGGAATCCATCCAGGTGGGCCCTGCTTCTAGGAGATAAACTAGATAGGATGCCTGCTGTGCTCTCTCCCTTGTCTCAGAGCGCACCTGAGGAGTGCTGGGCCGACTCAGACAGAAGGCTGAGACTTTTCTTTTTTTCTTTCTTTTTTTTTTTGGTAGGAGAGAGGTCCACAGAAACGTCTGTTGAAGCTCTAGTTTATTGTTCTTTTGGGGTTTATTGTTTGGCAGAGTTTTTTAATCTTGGTTTTATTTGTGTTTTCTTTTAAAATGGAAAATGTTTGCATTCTTATGTAGACATTAATAATTAATTTATCAAGCTCAAAAGCAATAGTCCAGGCAAAAGACCAAAACTAAAGAGGAAAAGGATTGCTGTTTATTTTATTTGTTTTTCTTCTGTGTACATGTCACTTCTAGTGAAGTGCTTTTAATTCTGCTACCTCTGGCAGACTGCTGTCGACATAGACAGGGGCTGTAAGAACAGATTGCTTCTGTGACCTATGAGATTTTCTAGATAGAAATGCCATTCTTTGTAGGGCTATCAGTGATCTGTGATTGGTTTCTGTTGAAACTGAGGTGGACCCAGAAAGCAGGAGTATAAATAATTTCTCATCTTTTAGTAAGAGCTGGCCTTTCATTCTATACTCTAACAGAATTTTGATGAAGATTTCTAGTCATAGCTGGAAAGCTTAGCCTGTTTGAAAATATTCTGTGAAGATTTTGTTCTGTTGTGAAGCAAATGGATTGTTGTGTGAGCAGGATTACAGTTCATATGTCTTGGCAACAGCCTTACTTTGTGAGGTTCTTTTGCATATTCACATTATTTGCACTAGTCGGCAATAACTTCTTTTTACTTGTTAGCATGTCTAATGTTTTACTGTGTGCCAGGAAAAAAAACTCAAGAGCATCAATGTACCCTCCTCACAGTTTCTAGGTGACGTGTGGTGTTACCTCCTTGTGGCTCTTCTCTGGGTAAGAAAAGATATCTCAATATGGTGTGAGTCTCTTAGCCTCCACCATAGAGAGTAACCCGAAGTAATATGCTGAGGAAAATAGAGGAGGAGGTTGGTATCCTGTATCATAAATGTATCTGCCATGTTTGTTACAGGTGACCATGAGTTGCCAACAGTTAGCAGCAGGCCCTTAGAGTTTTACACCTTATGGCTGCAACTGGAGACTTCCATTCCAGCTGTGGATGTGTTACCAGTAGGCTAAACACAGTTGGGAATACCTTCCATCTGGAAAGTGGTGGTGTTGTCCAGGACATCGCTCAAGGCAGTTGGGGCAATTCTGGCTGACTTAGTCACAGTCTTCCCCAGTGACAGTGGGATGTAGTCTGACTGATGCTCCAACTACAGTGATTCAAATCTATCAGGGTCTGGTATGTCTGTTCTTCCAGAAGGAGATTTTGTTCTGTTTCAGAACTGGTCAGCACCAGTGTGTTCAGAAATATATCCTGTAACTTTGGAACTGGTATTTCTTTGTGCTACAGAGTCATGGAGACGACATTTTAGGTCCTGGAGGTAGAAACTCACTGTTGTTGCTTTTACCAGTGAGTGGTCATTATGTCCAGGAGTCCAGGACCTGAGTGATACACCTGTCATGAATTTGAGGGCTGGCTGTCACCAGCTTTGTGGTCTGGTGTGGCTGGTTTGAAGCTATTACTTACTTTTGTGTTAAAGGGTTGGAGTTCAACCCGTAAATTAAAGCATGCAGCTGATCTTGTGGTAAACACGCTGCCCCCACACTGCTATGTTTTTCTGTTTTTGAAACTGAGTTTGTTCAGTAGGCATTAGTATAGGTGAAGTATCAGAAGATACCTAGCCAGTTTTCTTGTTAGGTATCCGAAGGCCACCAATATGAATGTGGACTGGATGGTCTCATTTGGGTTGTGCTAATCAGAGACTGTCTTTAAGAATGACTTAGAAAGGCGATGCAACCATTAAGGTTGTATGAAATCTGAGTTGCTTTCTTGTTGTTCCCTTGGGACGTACTGTAAAGTCAGAAGCTGGAAATATATATTTTGGATACTATATAAACCACTTAACTGCAGTAGATAAAAAGGTAAATTGAGCTGATAGTCTAATGAAGTTATGATCAAGTAAAATATCCAAGGGCTCACTCTCATTTGGTGCATTCAAAAGAAGTGTTTTTTCTTACTGTGTTTAATCAGTATGTTATATCTTGTGTGTAGTGATAAAAGGGTGAACTTCATGAAAGTGGTTTGGTGATGACAGTGTCAAAGTGTTGGAGTTGCTGTGTCGGAATTGGGCTTTGTCTCCCAGTATTTGGGACATATTATGTGGCAAAGGCTAATTCTTTTTTTAGGTCATGAAAACAGATGGTGCTTCCTTGTCCCTAAAAATGCCCTCATAGGAGAACAATTGGGTTTTGTATTCTAGAAAGGATAAAGGCTGTGGTATCATTCACACAATTTTTACTGAAATTGGGTGCCTCATTTGGTTTTCACTTTCAGAATTGACTCTTAAATCACTGTGTATATCAATTGTCTGAATATTGTTTTGTTAGGTACTATTGTTTTATAAACATAAGGTTTAAAATGGTCCTTTTCAGTTAAGAGTCAGTATACAGATTTGTAGTCTTTATTAATGTGCCTGCCTTTCAGAAGGAAACCAAAACTCTTTTCACTTTTCCTCCACTTGTGGCTTTTATTTGTTCTCCAAGAAAATACAGCTGTGTAGTTTGGGTTTAACAAACCTTATTGAAGAAAACAAACTCAACTGTCTCACTTTTCATAATGTTTCTTTTCTGGAGAATGGAATTTTTGATGTAAGTAAGCAGCTTAAATCTTCCGTGTTTAGTTAATGTTTCTGATAGTCAGTGTGTACTTTTATCAAACCCTAGTAGTTTATTTTTGCTTTTTTTATCAGCATTCATTTTAGAATTGGTACTGAAAGCCATGCCTTGGAAATAAAGAAAAATAGAATTTTATTTATACAACATGATAATGCTCTCCTGTCGATTTGTGTGTTTCTTGAAGCTTTTATAGCCTTGATGTTTGAGAAAGATGTACTCTCAATTTGCTTTCAACACTCAGTGTTGTTGTTGTTTTGTTTACTTCTCTCAGGACTGAATCTTGTTGCAGGTATTGCTTGCTACATGACCCTTCCTCAGTAGGTTCTTTTGGTTGTATTCAGTCTCATACATTGACCTTTGTAGTCATAAAGGGTGCACTTGTGTGTGAAAGGAGCTGTCAACTGAAAGCCTTCTCTAGTTGAGATGTGTTATTTCATGATACTATTAATTGTAGTAGTTGTTTTAAACACATCAGGCATCACAGAAGCAAGCCTTCAAAGTGATTCTGCCAGTTTAGTATTCTATAATTGTAATATCTACACATTATTTTATTATTTTTTTAAAGTACTTTCTTTAACATTACTTCCAGTCCTTGGCTGTGCCAGTTGTGCAGTTTTGGTTTGATAATGTCCCTCTGTTGGCTCTTCCTATTGTTTCGCTGCTTTTTAATAGCAGAATAGCAGTTTTTATTTGCAGTGCATCTTGCAGACTCATAATACTGTTGTTTTTTTGATATTTTTCTGTAACCTTTTCACACTGAAAAACATGCATGTGCTTTATTCTAGATTGTGAAGTGGTCAGACTATTGTTCACCATTGGCCTATAAACCTGGTGAGCCTTATAAGTTAATTGCTGAAGCAAGCGTAGATAATTTCAGTAGCCTTGGAATAGCATTCATGGAAGACAGGCTTCAAATGGATAATGGAATGGTGCCACACAAGATTGTTTGTAAGTATCTTCACGAATTGTTTTTAATGGTAGAACATGTTTGGTTTATGGCTATTTTAGGACTTGTGTATAGTCTTTATAACTACATAAAACCCCATGCTTTTATTTTGGCACAATGTTTCCATCCTGTTGTCATTCTAGGCAGTTCATTACTGTAGCACTATTGTATTTTATACTGAATAGAGATCCGTGAAAAGCTAGACCACTTTTTTGAGTGAGTTTCTCTCTTTAGAGAACATCTTACAAATGCAACAACAGAAGAAACAGAAAAATGGTTCAAAAGATATTTGGAATAAACCCCTCACTTTCTTTAATGCCTCATAAGCTACTGCCAATAATTAACCTTAGTATGAAGAGACCTCTTGACTATCCAATATGTCTGAATGTATAAATGTCAGAAAAGTGAAGTTAGACAAGTCTTGTCTGTTAGATTAACTAATCTATTTGAAAAAACAATACAGAAGGTTTTAGGCAAATGTTTTCTTTTTTCAGATTTTAAACGAAAGTGTATTCAATGCTAAACATAGGTTGAGAACAATTGCTGTAACTTGAACATCTTAATCCTTTAAATCACTGAGAGAGGAGCTCATAGATGCTTCCTAAACAGGGAGAGGGATAACCAGGGGAACGAGGGTGGTGTCATTGCTAATTGAATTTTGAAATTGTGGTGTATGGTTTATTTCTTTGGGGGGTGATTTTAATGATATCAAAACTATGAGCCATTGCATTCTCGTTAATTTAATAGTTTCAGCTAAGGCAGGGAGGTTCATGGCTAATCCCACAGAGAGAAGGAAGGAGTCATGATTGCACTTGTAACACCATTCTTAAATAGAATTGTCTGGGCTGTGGGAATTCCAAGCTTCACCTCTTTTTCCTGCATGAGATTTGAACTTCTTTTTTCCAGCACTGTTCTAAAAGGGCCATAATACGTAGTCTGTTGGGTATTGTAGAGTAGTGGGCTCTTGGGGAAGTAGAGCCACACTTTTTTTTTTTTGTTCAGCAACAGTCTAATTTCTTCCTGCCTAGCTGCATCTTCTCAGCTATGTTGATAAAACTGTGGGTCACATAGAATAATTTGGGCTACAAAAAAAATCTTCCCTGCCCCCTCCCCTCTCCCCTCAAACCCCCAGAGAAAAAAGGGGGTTAAACGGGGTTGGTGGTTTTTTTGTTTGTTTTCTTGTGTTTGGTGGTGGTTTTTTTTAGTTTGTTTATTTGTGTGGGTTTTTTTATGTAGATCATAGTTCATTGGCAGAAGTCAGGGAATGGCAAAATCAAGAACAGCTAGCTAGGGTGCAAGAGGGTAGGAATATGCTCACAAATGTGAAATTCTGTCTCTTGGTGCTGTTCTGTAAAAATGCTCACACAAGAGGGGAATGCAAGCTGTGAGAGTGCCCCGAGAGTATTTTACTTTTCAGAATGTTTTCTGGATCATTTTACTTCAGGTACTGTGTGCATGTTAGAACTGCTCCAGGAGAACAGGCTGATTGAGGCTGCTCATGGAATTGCATATAGACTGGTAGCTGTGAAATTCTCCTAGGATGTGAAAAAATCTTGCTTGAAATTTCTGCTCCAAGTTAGGCAAAGGGGATATAGTTTCAAGGGAATGCAGGTGTTGTTAAGCGAAGAAAGTGGTTGAACTTGGATCTGGTGTATTGTGTGCCAGTTGACTATTTTGTTAGTCAAGTTTCTCACTGACTTTCTATGTGAAATGAGAAACAAAAACATAGTAATTTTATTTGGCCTAGTGTGAGTGGAGAGGGATTCAGTAAAATTTTGTAGACTTTGATTTGAAATATTTTCATTGCTCAGCAGCTAAAAAAAAAATAACCCTAAGAAGAGTATTTTTAATCTCCTCTTTCTTTTTGAGTTTGCTCTGCAAGTTTCATGCTGACAATAATCCTCTTTGCTCTTCTTTTCTCACTTTTATCTGCCAAATTTTTTTTTTTATCTTTGCATTTCCATCCTTTTTGAGGGGAGAAAGAGGAAGGTTTAACAATTCTTCCTATTTGCTATTTTTCCGTTGGATTCTTAGCTCCCAAGTGTTGCTGTTGATGGGTATTTCTGCAGACTGGAAGCAGTTCAGATTTTTTTTTATTCCCTTTTACTTGTGCCAAACTTTTATCTGCAGGCTTCAGCAATGTGAGAGATATGGTTCGATGTCTCCATCTTACCCAATATAATCACTCTATTAGCTTATTTCAAAATAGTTTGTTGCAAAATAGCAGCAAACAATTTTCCACCTTGCCCTCCTTAGGAGACGAGTATTTTTCCAAAGGTGCTTCCCTTGCTTCATTTTGTCCTTTGCTGGGGACAGAGGGACAGGAAAAATAACAAGCTGACAAGGTGATGCATTTATGAGAACTTCCTCACCTTCTCACCCATAGGCTGTTGTTCTGTTAAGAACACATCTGCATTATGTACAGTACCTGTCATGTTTTACTTTTGTGGAAATACTTTTGCACTCACAATAAATGTTAGTTTGTTTAAATGTGCCTTGTAAACATCAAGTGTTGTCCACTCAGTCAGACTTTCCTGAAACAAAGAGTCATTAGAGTAAATTACTTGTCTTATGAGTGCAAATTTATTATGTTTGGGGGAGGATGGGTTAGGATTTGGTGTGTAGAACAAGTGAAATTCTTGCTATTATAGATGATTTATACTGAAATTAAATCTGAATCCCACTCTAGTAGTAATAGTCATATCTCTCTTAATATCAGTTTGATAACCCCATTTTTTTTATTCTTTAACTCTTCCAGCTGTCCATTTACAGGAATCTACTCTGAAGGAGTTGGCGCAGGTGGCACCATCTGTAAAAGAGCAAAGTACAAGCAGTATGCAAATGGATGAAACTGCTACTTCTGGGACTACTGTTAAAGCAGGAGTAGGTGAGTCTGCAGGACAAGATGAAGGGGAGAAATCCAAGCTAGAGAAAGAAAGTGACCATGAAGATGAATCCAACAGTCTGTCTGACAAGGAGATAGGTTCTGGAGACCATCATCACTTGCATCTTTCCAGTTGTCATGAATGCCTGCAACTTGAAAACAGTACCATTGAATCGGTCAGATTTGCCTCTGCAGAAAACATTCCAGAACTTTCTGATGATTGCAATAGCAAACAGGAAGAGAAGAATGATGACTGTCTAGCAAGAGGAATAAAGAGAGTAAACCTTGCTGGAAAGCCCCCTAATGTATTGATTTATCTTGGCTCTGAAACTGCAAAAGTGGAATTTGAACAGGTAAAATCAATCCTTCAGGAATGCATTGATGCTGACAGCTATACCATCTACCAGCTCCGTGAGGAGCAAGTTCTGAAAGATCCATGGATTGATAATTCACTGCTGTTGATCATTGCCACAGAGGAGCCTATTTCTGAGGAGAACCACAAAAAATTTATGAAGTTTTTATCTACAGGTGGAAAGATTCTAGGGTTTTCTTCATCTTTTACATTTGATGGCATACAAATAAAGAGAAAAAACAAACTGAAGAAGACTGTTCATGAATTAGTGGTCTCTAAAATGGACAGCACTGAAATTAAGTTAAATCTTTTGGTCAGTGGCTGTATTTTTGAGGAAGTGATGAAGGAAGATACCAGCAAAGTGAAGACATTGAGTCGATTAAATAATGCTGATAAAGATATAGTTATTGTTCGTCTGACTTATGGAGACAGCGGAGGAGAAGCCATTCTTTCTCAGGTACTGTGTATGCAGGAGCATTCATTTGCTCCTTGCTACGTGATGTTGTGGTATGCTAAAAAAAGTTCACTTGTTCCCATTGCATGCTCTTTGGGATGCTTGTCAAGGGGAGGTATAGATGGTTGTCTTGGTACAAAGACTCCAAATGCAGAACGGTTTTCACTTGATCCTCAGGAAGCTTAAAGAATGATAGAAAATTGTCACTGCCATTCCACTTCCATGTTTTCACCACATAGCCGTGCACATGTAGATCATGCAAGATCACAGTGAGTAGCAGAGAGCAGACTTGCATAGTAAGCAAACATCTTCAAGAGCAGAGCTATCCTTTTGTGCCTGATAGAAGTTTTGCAGTGATGCAAGTGTGCATTTTGCAGATTTTTGAGAGGTGGGAACAGGAAGACCAGAGTTGTTGGTGGACTCGAGGTGAAAGCTTATACTGACAAGATAAAAAAGAGACATCCTTACAGAAATATGAACTATGGTGAAACAGAGAGTCAGGAGAGGATGTAAAATAAACCTTGCAAGAAACTCAAAAGACATCTCTTAAGGTTAAGGTAGCCAGCACTTCTGGAAATTTAACCAGTGAATGAGAGTCCCAGCCTCTGTTACTTGTTGCATACCTTGTCTAGGAAAAAACTGCTGTACAATTTTTGCTTAAGCAAGTAACTACACAATAAGGGTTAGTCTCTGACTGCACTGAAATACTACTGTTGATTTAGGTCTGTTGGTTCTTTTTTTGCTGGTGTCACTACCGTTTTCTCAGTTACATTCTGTTTATATCTTAGTGTTGTGAATGAAGCAAACCATTTCATGGTTTCCTTAGCAGTGTTTTGATTAAGGCTAATTTCTGGATGGATGTTAGGTTCATGATGTTGGCCTTCCTGTTCTGTCACTTAAAAATGCCCTTGATTCAACTGGAATGCATTTTTTCTATTTACAATCAGAATTAAAATTTTAAAACTTGTTTTTTGTTTTCTGAAAGTGTGTATGTTTTCAGTCAGTAATATACACTCCTAATTTTTTTGTGGGTGGGTGGGGGAGGAGAGAATCTAGTCTACGGCAAACTTGCTTTTTTGTTTCCCAGGTCTTCCTTCAGGCTTTAAACTTTTAAATGTTCAACATTCTGCACCTAACAAATAGCTCGGAGCATGTCAGGGACAGAAGTTGGACAGTATAGTATGTGTCAGAATCTTATTCATTCCACTTAAGAATAATATCCCAACAAATAGATACTTCTCCAGTGTTATGGTATTGTGATCTCTGTTTAAAACAAACAGATAAACAAAACCAAACCAACAGCCAAACAAAACCCACACCCCCTAAAGAAATTAAATAACAGATAAGTTTGAGTATTCATAATTTTTTTTGTTATTGTTACTCTCTGTCTTCTTGGGTAATGGGTGAGGAAGCTTCCATGGCTGTGTTAAAGGCAAATGTCGGTCACTGATTATTTGAATATTCACAGGTATCTTGCTAAAGTTTTGAGTGCTGGAAAGCTTGATAAGAGGTACCATTAAGTTTATAAAAGAAGCCTGTGCCCCAGAAGTATGCATGTACCTGGGTGTATAACCTATGCTATGACAGAGAGACTGCAGCCACTTCTTACTAAGACTTTTAAAGTGAGCCTGAAGGCAACTTGCACATTTTGAGTTAGCTGCAGTAGGAGCAGAGGTAAACATTTTCTTTTTTGCATGGCTGTTCACAATTATATTGCTTCCCTTTCTCTGCCTTTGCTTTCAAGCAGCACATGGAGGAAAGCATGATGAGGAATATAATTGAGACACAGCTGAACAAACTTTATGCAAGATTCTAGGACCTATTTTCTACCACTATTTAAGTTATAGGAGAACTTTCTCAGGAGCCCAGAGCACTCAAATTTAACTGCTTGTGTATCAGGTAGCATATACTCTTCTAGCGATTACGTAATTCAGAAATATTCATCGGGTTTCTTAGAAGTGTTTTGTCTCTTAGCAGTTTATCAGATTAAATCTGCTAGTTTTTTGGAAACTCTATAAACATAGTAGCATGTTTATAGCTTTCTGTAGGAAGCTTTGCCACCCATGTGTTGTATGCTTGTACTAGAAAATTGATTAGATACTGTTGCTATCCATTTCTGCAAGTTCCATGGTAAAACCTGCTTTGCTGTACCCTTTAAATTGACACTTCTGCTGTAGTAAAACTTAATACTGCAGAGGTTTTCCTTAGAAAAAAGGCACTACAGTATAGCTTCAAAAATCAGATTAAAAGGATTAGTGTGTCATTTTATAATTTTAAATGACTTCCAGTCTGTATTTGAAAAGTCTTATTGTTTTCTCTTCAGGGGACTGACAGTGACATCAGCCATTAAATATTCTGTCACAGACTTATTGTTTCCCTTTTTTCTGTACTCTTCTGTTTCTCCCCCTCCTCATTTTAGCATATTTCCCTGAATCTCAATGAAGTAGAACATATATGAAAGATGAAGAACACTTCTCCAATTTCGCATATTTGAATGATAAACAAAGATAATAGCTTGTGATTTTCATGAAATGAATGTGCATGTAGTAGGGTACAAAGGCTTCTAAATATCTTGGAATACTTATGTAAAAAACAAAACAAACAAAAAGCCACAAAAAAATGCCACAAAACCCCAAACCAATAAAGAGGTCCAGAAGGGATTTATTTATTTTTTTAATTCTGTGTTTCATTTCTACTTTTAAGCATCTGCTTCAGCCCTGAGAAGTGATTCTCTACAAAGTGGTATTCTAGGGTTCTTAGTTCTATTTCAGACAGAAGCATTTCTGTATCTGCACGGATTGCAACTTCATACATGTGACATAGTAGGGACTTGCTCAGACGGAGTTCTACATATTTTGTGCAACCTCTGATAAAGCTCTTTCAATGTTAGTGTACTTCTGCTCTTGTACAAGCCAGAATTTGACCACTATTGCTGTTGATTCTAGGTTGCTAGCAGAAGGAGAAGTTTAAGTTAGTAAGTAGAAGTTTGAACAAGTCCTTCGGGAGAAGGCCAATTTATTAAGAAGGGATATTTTGTGTAGGTTTCAGAGAAAATTGTAGCGTACTGACAACTGTGATCCCTGAATTGGAAACTATAAATATATAGGTATTCCCTAGTTAATTAGCATGATAAAGCATTACTTGTAGATATGATGAAGACATGATAAACTCTTAAATTGCACTAGTAACGCTGGATAGTTCAGCAACCGCAGTCAGGACAAAGCTACTTTTGGAACTGTTGTGCTTATCTCTCTCTGCCACACTAAAATGTGTACTACCAACAAAATAATTTTTTTTATTCCCTTTGCACATATCCTTCCAGGCACACTTGGAATTGGATATCAATTCTATGGATGTCCAAACTGAAGAGGATTTCAATTTGCTTAAGATAAGCAATACCAAGAGATATGAAGTTCTCAAGGAGATCCTGATGTCACTTGGCCTGAGTTGTGAATTAAGTGAAATTCCTATGTTAACACCTATATACCTCCTCTCTTCTGATGAGGTAAGGCTTCTGCTTACATTTCAGATAGTTGAAATTTAGCTTAGAAGACAAAGTCAGTGTTCACTTAAATACATCTTGTTTCTTATGTGGTATTTTTGTTTGGAGAGGCTTACATATGTATTACAGGTAAGCAAAAAGTTTCATTTCTGCTCTGTTGCTATTTTGTTACCTCCTAGTAGTAGTTTTGAATTCAAGCGTGGGGAAATTGTACAGGGTTAACTTTTAAAATATATTTTCTGTATTTAAGAACTTTTATGCTTATTTGCGTGCTTCTGCAATATTGAAACATAAGGCTGTGGTAAGCTACGGAAAGAACTGATTGAAAAGCCAGGATTTGTTTTTATTTTAAAATGAGGTAGAAAGTTCTGTACAGGCTGTCAACAAAAGATGAAACCCATGGTGTGTCAGACCAAAACTGAAAGACCTGAGTGAATAGGGAAGAGTGTGTGATTACACAATGAAGAGCTTTATTCCTGAGGATGTTGTAATGTTTCCTGGAAATAGAATAGCTTCTTGTAACTCAAATAATCAGCTGGCTATTCTGAACTCCTCAATTTGAGACATTGCTATGGAGAACTGTGAAGAATATATAAAGCATTAATTTTAACTTTTAAACATGACTTCAAATACACGAGAACCATATTGTATTGATCTGAAGGCGTGAAGCAGTAGGTGATTAAAAAGGAATACAGGCTACTCAGGCTCTTTGAGGTGGTTGTTTCCAACCCATATAGCACTGTCACTACTTGCTTTTAGCATGCTTGTCTGATTCCTGTTCCTTTTCTGTATCAGTAGCACAGAAATGAGATGTCTGTCGGAACTCAACTATAGAAACTTGTCCTTGGATGCCTGTTTCCAGCAGTATCTTATATAACACCCTTTTTTGGCTACAGGATCAATCAGTAAACAGGGTGACATGTTACAGCTGAACGTTTTAAAATAACTTGGCTGATATTTTAGATTTAGATTTTACTTTTCAAAACACTGTTTATTAATCTGGAAGGTGGCTGTGCTAAGTATTGCACACCTTATAGATTGGGAATATGTGAAACATGACTTAATTGTATGGCAGGCAGGTCAGTAGCAGATCCAGAAAAACTGACTAAAATATTCTTAATAGGTGTATCTGTAAATACAAATCTGTGTTTGTTTTCTATGTCTCTGGAGATGCTGCCAAAACTTTCTACTGGTGCATTAAGTAATGCCCTCATATAGCAACTTGGATTGGATGTAACAGTTGATCAAAATTGGGCAAAATGCAGAGGTGGTTGTTTGTTGTTTTTTTTTTTTTTATTACCCCGGATTGATTGTGTGCCAAACCTTGCCAGATCCATCTCTACTTTACAGTGGTGAAAAAACTATTGGAAGTCCTTCTATCCAGCCATCTGCATGAAGCAAGGCTGTTTACCAGCACTAGGTCAGGTCAGCCATGCCCTTTGGTTGAATCTTGAAAACCTCCAAGGGTGCTTGTTACAACCTGTCTGTGCAATCTATTCCAGTGCTGTTGTACCATTCTAGTGAATTTTTTTCCTGATGCCCAGCCTGAACCTCTCAAGCTGCAGTTTATGGCTGTTCATGGTTTATTATATTATCCGGTACTACTGAGGAGCATTTGGCTCTGTCATTCTTTTAACTCTCGTAAGTGGTTGCACGTTGTTTTTTAAGTCACTCCTTAGCCTTTTCTTTGACAAACTGAATGAACCCAGCTTCTTCGTCCTCTTCCTATGGCTGTGTTGCATACCCCTAACCCCTTTGTGGTTGCTTTCGAAGGAATCCTATCTAGCGATTCCTTGCATAAGCTAAAGTCTGCTTTCTCAAGACCAAACTGCTGTTTCTCTTCTCAGCCTTCCTCCAGATCTTGGATTCTCGTGGTTGCTACAGCCAATGCTGCTGGCGGTGACCAAATTTGAAATGAGTTCTTCCCTGTCTGTGAGCAGTAAATACATAAGAATTGATTATCTCTTTGTGTGACAGATGTGGAAACAAAACTAAAAGCCATTCAGCCCTTCTCACTAATGCTAAATGTGCTCTATAGAGAAGATTAGGACCTTACTGAACTCTTCCTTTTTTTGTTCTTTTCCTTCACTCTTTTTTGATGATTGTTTCTTTCCTGTGCACTTGCAATTTTCAAACATACCGTGAATAAAAAAATTTAGCTAATTTCTGTCCAAACTTGCCATCTAGTGGCATATTACAGGTTGCAGGCCATTTATTAAATATATTTTTGCAATGTGTACTGTATACTTTAAGTTTATACTAAAATTAGTTTTCTAATGTTGTTTTTCCACAGGATTTTTTAAATGACAGTTTTCCTGTGCTTACGTGTGTAGTAATTGTTTCAATGTCTTATGGCTTAGTCATGACATACTTCCAGAATATTCTGTGAAAGGAAGTTGCAACTTGTGTGTAAAAACTACCATTAATAATGAAGAGATAGCATATTAAAATAAATAAGGAGTATGTAATAGTTGAGCTTTCTAACGTTGTTTTTCTCCGTATGTCATGTTTTACATAGGTCTTTTTACTTTCCTAGAGAGCAAGGACATACCAGAAATGTATCTGGCAGGTGAATAATTTGAGGAATTACTTAAACGTGTTTAAGATCAGAATGACTACTGGAAACAGAGATGGAGGAAAACTGTCTTGCAAGCTTTAGTACTCACTAACTTCCTTCCTTTTTTGGGTCACTATTTGTATGGATAGCTTGTCTGGTACAGGTTACTGGGGGAGTATTGGATAGCGTATTCTTTCCCTGAGAGTTTATCCAAGTAATGCTAATTGACAGCAAGTGGGTTTTGGATGATTTTCTTATGCTTCCTTGTAATAAGAAATGCCATAATGAGTCAACTGGTGATCAGGCAAGCTCAATGTCCTATTAGCAGTTGCCGGTACTAAATATTTAGGCAAAAATGGCAAATGCTCTTATCCTTGTTTCTAAGAGTTGGGAGTTCACTTATGATTCCCTCTCACAAACTGGAGGTTGCATCTGTACCGTTATGTTTAAAACCCACTGGTAGAACCAACCTGGTCAGATTTTTCTAGTTAATTTTAGAAACTACAAGCTCCTTTTGCTTATGTGGAAAAAGAAATAATTGATTTTGTTCTGCATTTTCTGCTCTGCTAAGAAAAAATGTTGAATTTTTTTTTAATCTATTTTTAATTCTCTAAATTGAAAGTGCTAGTTTGGTCAGTTTTTTCTTTCTGGTCTGTAAACTTCAATTTGCAGTAGAGCTGTACCTTGTTCCATTTGATTTCCTTCGTTTCTCTTCCCCATCCGCCTTTCCTCCTTTATAATTTCAGAACTTTCATCAGTCCTGTTTTCTACTACATTATGGTAGAAATAAAAGTTACTCAGCTTTATTATATGAATAAATAGCTTCTGCTGTCTTTTCCTCTGTCTGCCATTCCTGAATAATTTGTCTTTTTGAATCATTGTTGCAATGCTCTTAATAATCTCATCAAATCTATTATGCTGATTGGTATCAATTTGATTATTAAGACTTCTAGATCTTCCTGTTTACTCTCTGATTTTTGGAAGGTGCCTTTTGTAATGTAATTTTTAGCTGCTTTTGAGGCTCGAGGCATGACAATTGGCTTTTTCTTTTTTTTTTTTTTTTTTTTTCTCCTTAGGATTCACATTTTGAAGTTTTGGTTTCCAGTTTATATGGTTATCATGTATCTTAAAAATCACGGTTTTACTACATGGATTAAAAAAAAGCCAATAAAATATGAGCAGAACTGGCATTAGCTTTCTGAAAATCAGTGTAACTGTAGAATTTGGGGAAACAATTTCTTTTAACTCCTTTAAAAAAAAAAAAAAAAGACAGCTAATTCTGGGGAGAAGAATTGAATTTTGACTTTGTGTCCAGGATTTCATATATGTTATCTATTACTTTTTTTTTTAAGTTTATGTATAATAAAAACTGGGGGCTATTTTGATGTATGAAGAAATAAGCAAAGTTATAACTAACTTACATATAATTAAATTGGAAAGTAGTAACCTTTTCTTTGAAAAAAGACTTGGAAAGGCAGATGTTAATAATTCATGAGGAGTTCTGAACTTTGTAATGCACTTTTTGCTTTGGGATATGAAAAGAAAATTTTAGTTTAGGGTGCAATGTAGGAGACTTGGGAAGAAGTATTTAAACCTTGACAGTAATTAAGTTGAAAATTACACAATTAACATTTTATCACTCAAGAAAAATACATTAGGAACAGAATGGTCAAGCTTTTAAAAAAAGTGATATGTTGACTGTATATGGTTTAGCCAGACTAGGCTTATGCTGCTGATACTGTTCTAAAACAGGTAGAGATTTCCAGCTGTGCTGTATTCAAGTTGTTGGAGGTTGTGCTAAATAGGCACTGAATCTCGTTTACTTTTAGCTGTTGAAAATCTTTCTAAACAGTGGAAATTAGATGACATTGTTACCACTGTTGGGATAACAAAACACGAGGTTAGTTCTCAGTAGAAAGTTAAAATGTTAGATTGAGATGTCAAACTAGAAAATATGATTTATTAAATTTGTGTGTGTGGTGCAGTTACTGCTGTGACTGATTCCTGTATCTCGGGGATTTTCAGTTTTACTCTTTTTTTTTCTTTTTTTTCTTGTCTTTTTTCTTCTGTGTTTATTTTGTTCACCTGGCTTTTTCCTAAAATGTTGACAGGCTCTACCAGTCTGAAATTGAAATTCTGGTAATATTATGGTTTCAAATTCAAATAAAAGCTCTAATATCTGTATAATGGATAATAATGCCCATCTGTTAGGAGATCTAGATCTTACTATGTAGAATTATGCTAGTCAATCCTCAGCTAGTGCTTGCTGCTGTTGGTGTTGAATGATTGCTATGACATTGTGCACTTTTCATTCCTGATCTCCTTTCTTGTAAATAGAGTATAAGGTAGGGGGCCTGGAAAGTAACAGCACTTAAGGCAACTCTTTCATCATGAGACTTTTTACAGTAAGGCTTGCAAGTATGGTTTGCTTCAGATACACACATATGGACATTTTAAAATTCAGTTAACTGGGAACGTATTATGTTGATGCAGTGCTACAACGACAATGAAGGCAGTGTTTGAATCAAGAGCAATACAATATGAAAGGCAGGTTACTTGCTGGTTAAAGGTTTGGTTAAATCTACACAACTTGTTGGTGTTAAATGTAATTTTAGAGACAAGTATTGATACTGAAAGGCAGTACCTTTTTCTCTTTCCTTGATCGGTGTAAAGCAGCTAAGCGAATTGTAGACTTGTACATTGTCGTAAAAAGAAAATTCTGTGTCACTGCGGTGCAGGGTGAAGTCAAAATGTTGAAACAAATGGTGAACACTGTAAGCCTGCTGTTTCGCACCCATATGTTCAGTGGCAGCTTCAAGCATAGAGATCTCATTTTTTTCTGCAGCTTTGCCTTTAAATGCTCAAATATTAACTCTTTTGCATTGCCATCTTAAAGGATAATTTTTCAGACATAAAGACTAGGATTGTATTATGTTGCCATAAGTTTCAGCATAACATCTTCTAGGTTTCAAAACAAGAATTCATTCCTTGAAGAATGAGAGAGATTTGTCAGAATAGTGATTATTTCCATTACGAAGTATGTTACACCCACAGATTTGCTGATCTGAAGCCTCTTAAACTTCACTACTAACTTCTCAGGCTGTGTTAGGCTGAGTCACTTTTTTCAATATCTTCCAAATGGATGGTGGCCAAATGATGAAATATAATCAGTCTTCATTACTTCGGCTCAGCTAGTAACCATCTTTTAAATAGTGTGTTCTTCCAGAATAATAAACAGCCAATACAAACATATTGGCTGAAGGTTGAAGTTGGGGGTTTTAGCTCATGTTTATTGGAGGCAGAAAGAATAATTAAAAAGTATGATTGAACATACTTCTTGAATTCCAAACTTTCCTTTAAAGGTCTCTTTGAGATACAGAATAGTGTGCTCACAAGGGTAATGCAGTGCGAAGACAACTTTGTGTGTTTGAATAACTCAGTACGCTGCAGCACAGTCAGAATTCAGTCGGACTAAGTTTACATGTCTGGAGCTGCAGTTTTGATTCTGTGATGGCATCAGCTGTTTTTAAATTCCTGGTCCATTATGTCAGCAAAGAGAGTATGAAGTTACTTTGTCCTGATTAAATCTTTCTTTGAGTTTGAGAAATCTGAACTCTCAGCTAACGCTATATAGAGCCTAGATTTCAGGGTACATTTTGAGACAATTGTTTCTGAAATATTTCCATGCATATTAATGTGTATTGTAGAACTTGAGAATCAACTGTGAAACTTCAGTGTTTTTTAAAAATTCCCAGTGCTAAAATCAGGTATAGTTATACTGAAGCTCCAAAGCTTTATTTCTGTTGCTGTGCAAGTTTTCATGCTTAAAAGTGAACCAAAAATGTACAAAATAGGAACTTGTTTATTTTCTCCTACCATCCACAAAGCATAAGCAGTGTCCCTGCCTTTTTAGCCAGTAGGAGAAAAAGCAAGACCCCTTTGTAAGTATTTATTCCAAAAAGGAGATTTACTGTAGCTCTGAAGTAACCCGAGAGCTGAGAAAAATGTTGAATGAAAAGCACACTCTGTGAGTGATCTGAAAGGATCCTGTTGATCACTGATAAAAAATTTCTCTCTAACACTTTTTTACTTTTGTTAACGTATTGTATGTGTTATTTCAAAAGGACAGTGCATTGTTGCCAGAAATCTTTGTACTTGAAAGCTTTTCCAGTTTGTCTCTTGGCTAGGAATGAAAATGTCTTTTATGGCAAAGTTGCTTCAGGAAAAAAAAAAAGTAGATACAGCAATGTAAATGCATCTGTACCAGTAAAAATGTGTATTTGCTGGAACAGCTTATTCTTTTTGGGAAATGGATTTAATGTATGCCATGTGTGGAACTCTTTTTGCTGTTAAAAGCTGTGTTTCTACTAGTTTGGTTAGGCAATGCAGTGCATTTGGTGAACAATTTGTGTTCTGACAGGTAGTATGCTTTTTCTCTTCCTTGGCTTTCTGAAGAATTTATCTGTGAAATAACCCAAGGACTGATAAGAGAGTACTATAAAGTATAAGTATTTGTAATTTAACTCCATGTGTTTGGGGTTTTTGTTTCCCATAATAAATTCGAAGTTATTTGTTGGCTTGCAAGGCTTTGAGTTGCACGTGCGGGGGGGTGTGTGTGTGTGAGTGAGTGTGCTTTTCTTTGTTTTGTATTCTTCCCTTTCCCTCCTCAAATTACCTCAAATTAACTTCTGTTTCTTTATAACAAAACTTTCAAACCCAGAGTGGCCACACTGATTGCAAACCAAAACTGTTTCAGTGTTGTCATTCATTGGAAAGCTCTCTGTATCAATGTCTGCATTCTAATAATAGTCCCTACTGTTTGCTGGTGTTTAAGTGAGTGATTCTGAAAGGAATGGCCCTCTGAGGTGGGATGGTTATTGACAGTCAGTAGCTGGGGTTTTGTTGTGGGTTTTTTTTTTTTTTCTCCATCAGCATTCAAGATAATGAAGGTACATAGGGACTGTCTTCTGCATTGACACTTCAGAACTCCCTTGGCCAGAGGATAGCAGAAAGCCATTCTTCTGAGAGCTAATACCACCCTAACTGAGGTCTGAGCCCCTGGAGATTCCTGGTTTGTGCCCGCTTTCAGAGGCAAGAAGTTTCCCAGCTAAATCCTCCGCAGATTCAGCATGGAAAAAGGCCAGTGCTTAGGCTGCGTAGGGCTTTTTGGGTACCAGCTCCATGAGCACTGGGCATAAGAAGAGAGACCTCAATAGCATGGCAGAATCAATTGTAGAGGTTTTAAGCTAATGTGTTTTACTTTAGACTTGTGAATGGCTAAGAGAATGATTATGTTCAGTTACTGTGGCTTACCAAGCACAGGGTAATTTCTTAATCTCTGGTAATTTAATGGAGTCATTGAGGGATGCTCCTCTCTTTTCTGTCCTTACCCTTTCTAGCATAGAGAGGAAGGATGATGTATGGGACTTGAGGGAAGGTGCAGCATGAGTGAGGATGGGTAGAAAGAGGAAGAGAAGAAAATCTGCAGATGGAAACCAAGATACTGGTTCTTGTTTCTCAGTGGTATTACGTCTTACACCTCAGTTCTGTAAAACTTGTCATACAGTCATGTAGTAGACAGAGGTGGAATAAGTATGTTTTAGTGCATCTTTCTTCGTTCTCCTCAGTCTTCTATTATTTTGCATACCTTTATTAGTGTAGTTGCCCAATAGATCTGCCAGTTCTTCAGTAAAACTTTTAAACTTTTGGGTTCCAACTGTTTGGTAGAGGTAAAAGCTTAAAAGAAGCTGAGTTTCTATAGCAAACTTTATAACATACAGTCCAGGACAGGATGCTTTTCAAAGCTAGCTATATGTCAAGGCAGCCTGTCAGTCTTGCCTGGCAATAAAGAGGTGGTAGTGGGACTGCCAGTCTGCCTGAACACTGCTCTTGACAGAAATGCCCACCCTCTTCTGCTCCCCACCCAGCTGTCAGGGCAAGAGGTAGTAAAGAGGTAGGAACTCGTGAGGGACTGAATGTGTCACTGTGAAAGGAGGAATGCGGTGTCACAGGGAAGTGACATAAGGGAGCTTGGAGATACAGGGTAGATGTGGTAGAGCGATAACCAGTTCTATGTATAGCTGCTATAGGTGATTTTTATGGGGAGCTGCAATGATATGAACAGTAACAGATAACTGTAGGTTTACTGCCTGACACCTATGTTTTTCCCTGTAGCTGAAAGGGGTGATAAGAGTATGACAAGGGAAGCAGAACACTGCTCTTGGAGAAAGAACATCAGTGTTGTATTGAATGGGCTCCTTCCTCTCATAACACCTCCCCACCCCCAGATAACAGAGAGGGGCAGGGAAGGGCAGCGCTTTCTGAATTTTCAGGTCTCTGCTGTTGACTGGAGCCTTGCTGGTCTCACTGCCTGGAAACGGGAGCAGTCCTCCCTCTCCAGAGGCTGAAAGGAGTGTCTTTTCTTGGCTCTCTTCAGATACAAAGAACTTGCTTGAATCAGTGAGGGTCATTAAATTGATATCTTGCCTTGAAAATTGTTTTGTTCTTAAAAAAAAAACCCTTTTGCCTATGCTGCTGAGAAGCATTTAGTTGTCCCTGTTGAGAAAGGAGAGAGAGGGAAGAGGTGGTGTGGGAGATACTGGAAATAGTAATAGAAATAGTAATAGTAACTGTACGTAGAAGGCCTGGAGAAAAAGACGATGAGGGCTGTTGCACTTAAACTATGAGACGCGGTTACAATAAACTAGGCTTTCCTGGCTTTCTGCTCAGAGGCTGCATTTTTTAACCAATGTTATAGTGCAAAATGATTGTGAAACTATAAATGGGTTTTTTTACTAACTTTTGAGCCAAAATTAAAGTGTTCAATAGAGATTGTTTTTCCTGGGTACTAACTCAGTAGTCCAGGCTCAGGATCTGACTGACAGGTGAGCTTTGCTCTCGCTGGCTCCTGTAGGTATCAGAAGGCTAAATTACCTCTTAATTTGTTCACTCATGAAAGTTTCTTCAGACATTTCCCTCGAGCTGTTTGGTGAAGAAAGGCTGGCACACTGCAGATGTTTTCAGTGCATTCACCAGCACTGTGAGACTCCGGTATTGATCAGCATACCTGCCCAGCTGAGCTATATTAGTCTTGGCATTATATTAAAATCACTGTGAATCTCTATTAAAAATCTCAAAAGCTGGATGCAATCAATGGTGGCTTTTTTTTACAGCTCCTTTGATGAGGGAAGGTGTTTTACCACTAGGGGTCACTTATGAGCTGGATTTAGAGAACACGCAGTAAAGTAAAAAATAAGTGATGGGAAACATTTTATGCATAGGGTGTTGTATATAGTTTTGCATTGAAATATATTTGCATGTTTGCAGCGGCTGCCTTGTATAATATTTCCTCAATTTTAAAACTGCATTTTAAATTCCACAGGAATTGATGGTATGTAGTGTCAAAATACGGTAAAACATTTTCAATTAAGAAATCTTGATGGGAGATGAAGGGGACTGCAAATATGGAGCCAAGTAATTCCAGGTGCTTGCTAAAGCTACCTTCTGCTTTTCTGTTGTTTATCTTCAGGGAATATTTACCACGTATTTGGGGGATGGGGAAAGAGAAATCTGGCAAACATTCCCTTTATTTTACGCTTCTCTAGTTAAAAACGTGTTTTCCTTCTTGCACGATAGCAGCAAGCGTGCTGTTTATGTTAAACAACGATGAACCACATTTGTAGGCACATAATAATGAATAGCATACTTATGTTGCATTATGGTTTGTAAACAACTTTTTGACTATGTATTGATTCAATAAACATTTTTGACGACCATTTGGAAAATGCAAGAAGCTTTGAGGAATGAAAGAAAATATCTTGTTTATAGCAATCCCCATAAAAAGGGTCTTTATGCTGCTGTGAGAACTAAAAGTTAGTGCCTTTTGTACTGAGTAGCGTTTAATCTTATTGTAGAGCTAGCTCTGATATGAAATTATTATGTGCTGGCAACTGACCAAAGTGTAACTCATTGAAGTGTATTCTATCATGTTTCAAGGCTTGCTTCAAGTCAGTGTGCATGATACTTCGCAACCACTTTCTTCAGCAGGCATGTTCTTTCTGTACTGCAGAGAATGGATAATTTTATTATCCTTTCAGAATGGCTGATATAATATATATTTAAAACATTTGTGAGCTTGATGTTGACGTCTTCTGTTAACTTTTCACTCCTGAAATGATAGAGAATAGCATTATGGTTGAGTACCCTTTCTTGAGTATAGGTCACTCGGCATAAAGCACTGCTAGCCAACGTGCAAGGCTAAGTTTTCTTAGTTTCAGTTTTTCTTGGAGTTTGTAATAGGAATCTAAATTGAAAAAGTAAAATCCACAGTGGCAGACTAATCCAAATTCATGTTGGCTCTGTGTCTAACACAGACACACATTCTATCTTAATGTGAAGGCTGTAATTAAAGTGACTGGTCTTGGATTTTGTTTCAGCACTTAAAAGTTGTAACTGATAAACGTTTTGGAGTCAGGGTTCAGAGTACTGCCTTTGAGCAGATGGGTGATTTTAGATAGCAAAAATCCATAACTTGTGACAAACGCTGTGGAGATCCGTGGCAATTTGGCATCCATTTGTTTAGTATGACCTCAGTGGTAAAGATCTGACAAAAGTGGAGTTTTTCCAAACATAAAAAAGTTGAGATTCTCTGTCTGTCAGTGAGGCCTGTAGCTAATTTATGTAAGTAAGACTGGGAAAATGAGAACAGGCTTGGCATCAGCTGGAGTCCTGTGAGATGCTATCATGTTACCATTGCTCAGAAATGACGATACATTTCCACAATGAGAAATCATTATAAGCGTGATCTAACAATTTAATTTGTGCTTCTTTTGTATCTTTACTTTTAAACAAATGATGGCTAGATGAGATAAGATTATAAATTTTAATTCAAGGGAAAAGTTGAATAAAAATACGTAAACCGAGAGGAAATAAAAGTGATTCCTTATATTACTCTTCAAAAAAGATAAAACCACAAACTTTACCTGTTTTCAAAACAGTGCATTTACCACATTGGGTCCTTATGAATATATTTCTTTGACTCTTAACAATTCTTTGACAATTCACTTACACAATAATATTATCGGAAAAAAATTGTCCACAACACAAAGCTTATTGTTTATCAAGCTGAATTTATTCTGGAAAATTAAGATGGGAGTTTAATTAGAGTTATCATTAATTTAAAAGACATTCCAGTATTCTCAGAGTTTGTCATCAAAAAAGATGAAGACTGAAGAAAAAAAAAAACCAAACCCCAAAAACAAACCAAAACCAAAAACCCCAAAACCACAAACATTTTCAAGTCTGACTTGTGTGAGTAGTTGATAGGGAATGGGCTGACTTACAGATTCTGTTGTATTTATCATTTGACAGTTCATTTTAAGAAATGATTTGGGGGTTTTGACATGTTGAAGAAATCCTGAAATTCCAGGTGCAGTGAGAATGGAATTTGACGTGTGACTGTCTGGCTGACATTATGCAGTTCTTGTAGTGAAAAGCTGGTTAAAGAACAGCTGTTAGCTTAAATCAGAGTTTGCTGTAGTTTCTACTACAACCTTTATGCGAAAACTTTTTTTTATTTGAGTTTTAGTCAGTCTTCACAACAAGTGGAATGTGTTCCAGTTTAGTAAATCACTGTACTTGGCAATTGTAGTGGTGACATTAATTACAAAGGATTTACATGAATATTGAAGCAAGGTTTTCTCATAAGAAAAAAAAAATAAATCAGAGTAAGTCTTGTTCTGTCCGTTTTCATGGTATGTGTACTTTTCTTCTGTCAGTAAAAGTATCCTCTGTAAATGTGCTGTGTAGCCCAATCCATCAGGGCAACCTGTATTCTTACAGTTACGTTTTACAGAGCCGTGCTTCACAGGGTTACATGATTTAGTTTTAAGAGTTTCACCTGGTCACCGTTTTATCTGTGCCAGCATTTCCTTGTGCAAACACTAGAGGATCTATAACTGTGGTAAAGTTCTGTACTATTACAATAATCTGTTCCATACTAGACAAGTATGGCACTATGTCTGTATGTAATTAAATATATATGTATATGTACACACTTGTATAAGAGTGTGTGTGTGTTAATATGTGTATCTTTAAAAAGTCTGTATATAAGGTTATTGTATTAGCCATATTGGCAACCTCAAGTTTCAGAAATTAAATCATCTTCTTTCTTTACCCCTTCCTTAATAAATGCATGATATAGTAGAAATTATGAAAGTGACACAGTCCCAGAAAAGACAACTGGCCCTAGAGAACTCCAGCACTGAGAAGAGTTGAGATTGAGTTATTCATCTAGTGTGTAAATTGAAGCATGCTCCTTGACTGATGAGGGTAAGAACTTTTTTGAGAGAGAAAAACCTCAGGAGGAAGAGCTAGTGGATCTAGTTTGATACCAGATGAAAGAGAAGACAGGCACTGTGTGGGAGGAGAGAGGGGAATGGGTAACAGCTGAAGACACAGAGGTAAGGGGCAAGACTTGACCATATAGAAACCAACTTGTGTTACTGCATTTTCTAGCATTCCCTACAGCTGCAAGTTATTATGATGCATATCTAAAAATTTTGGCTATAAAATCTGTGCTACTTTGGACTGATCATTTCACCAAGATGTAATTAACATTTGATTTTTGCAGCTTGCGTTATTGAGAATCACTTTACTTATCTAGTGTGTATTGTTTCTCAAGTGCGTTCTAAATTGTACAGTTGAACTTATTTAAGAAATATTTTAAGTACTTCAGAAAACACTTTAAAATATCCTTCTTAATTTATAAAAACTGAATAAATGTATGAATAAAATAATGGTTAAAGCCGAACGTTAGCAGGATTGAAGAGACTAGTGCGCTCTGTCCCTACTTGTTTTAATGTGGATTAGAATCCCTGCTGCAGTTTAAGTGTAGTAATGTCATAATAAATTTCCAACTTTTTTACATGGTGACAACTAGGATTTGAAGACAGAGCAATAGATTATTTAATAATTTAAGTCTTTAGAAGTGGGTATACAGACTGCTGAGTCTCAAAACATTCTTCAGACAAACAACCTGCATCTAGATTTTTGTTCGGCTTCTTCCCCTTCAATATAGACTTACTAGAAAGTGAATACCATGTTTTAACAACTTCAGAGAGAGAATCTAAATAAAGATGAAGCAATTCTTATTTGCTAAGATAAAAATGTTAAGGGAATTTGTGGATACGGTGTGTATTATCGAATAGTATGCATATGTTTTCTTTTTTCTATTTGTCTTATCTTTTCGATGTTACACTTGCAACAAAGTAATTGGCCATTGTTCTCATTATAAAAATTGTTTATAAAAAATATATTCAGTTGGAGAAAGTGTATCACCATCTCTGCTTTAAAAAGCTATGTCTGGATGGTCTCTATCTGTTGTATATAGACAACTTTTAGGAATTGAGAAACATCTTAAGATCCTCTGAATTTTAAGATGGAGAGAACTATTTTGTGGGATCATGTCCCAGCATTTCCATGTAGTCAAAAATCAATGAAAATTAATTCCGGGAGATAGTTCTGAATTTCTTTTGCAAGGAAAAATAGTTGTTCTTTATGCGTAATTCTCAAGATTTAAGTTAAAAAAATACATATGGCATGTTTTGACTTTAGAACTCATTACACAAAATAAGCAATTATCCATGCATTTTTATGGTCTGGAAGATACACTTTTTTTCTTCCCGAAATGGAATTGTTGGTATTATGATTAGTTCATGTACCACAGCTACTTGACAGGAAGAGCAGCTGCAGAGATAAAAGTTGTTTAATTAGTTTGCAATTTTTTGACTGTGTTTTATGTGTTGGTATATTAGTACAATATATTAGCTGATGGAAAAGAAAATACAGTAGCTGAAAGCAAGTGCTTATTCTTATTTTTTGCTTCCTATAGAGAGAGGGGCACTTTCCCAAAGTTACCGTAAGCAGTATGAGCTGCAAATGGCCATAAATATTTGAGCTGCTTGTTTGAATTCCTGAGGTTTTGTTAGAAATACCTGAAAACAGTTAAAGTTGTACTATTGCCTTTAAAATACTTCTGTCATTATTTTAAATGAGAACAGTTGATATCAGGAATGTTTTGAACTGAGGTCAAAAGAGTGCTTGTCTTTCGTGGGAGAATATTTCGTTGGAGCTGTGAGGCATATGCTCTTACGATGTAGATCCTTATGATGTAGATCGCTGGAAGAGGAGACATGCTTGCTGTATTCTTCACTTGTGCATCTGCTGCTGGCTACTGTTGGAGGGAAGGTACAGATTTAAAGGGGCATATTATATTGATATCGTTGCTGCTTTGTCCTAGTGTTCATATCATTTGAGCAGCAGCAGCCTTTGACTGGAGCTGCCCCTTTCTGCTAAGCGTTAGTTATTTTGTCATTTGAAAGAGAAGTTCATCAGCTCTTGCAATTATAGGAAGATTTTCCGTCTGCCTAATTTAACCATAGGCAACATCTGGGTAGCAATAATGTTTAACTTGTTATTTCAGTCAAATGGTAGGTATGAATAGCTAGCAATGATAAGGATATCGTTTTGTTATCTCTGCAGCAAGCATTTCCTTTTGGAGGTTGGACTGGACTTTGGTCTTCTCTAAATATTTTCAAGCTCTCTTCAATCCTACGTGATCCATTCTGTCTAATGATGGTCTCCAATTAGCAGTCCAGGAATTTCAAATTAGACATTTTTGAACTGCAATAAACATTACTACAGTTATTGCTATCCTTATTGCTCCGTACAAAACAACTTCATCTATTCAAGGATGTCTCTTGCTCTTAGCGGCATATGATAATTTGCTGGTAGAATGTTACTTTCACAGCCACTGTCATGTTCCTGATTTTATGTAATAATACTAGCTTGACAAACTGAAAGTACACATCAAACTGTAAACTCAAAATTAAATGATAATAGCTTTGCTCTCAGTGTCCTGCTTCCCTGGCTATTATGCTCAAGAAACAGAGACCCAAACTGTCTCTATTTCACCAAGGATAAATTAATCTCTAGGTGTCACAGCCTGAGTATACCAACTTTAGCTGTAGCCTGAGTTCATTAGTTTGTGTGGAACTATTCTGGAAATACATTTTAAACTCTTTTATCACATTTTGGTACTGATAGAAGTAATCCCTGAAACTTTTTCCCTCAAGACAATTTGTGTTTGCAAGTTAACCCTCTGGTTTGGGAGTATTAATTAAGGACCTTCAACAGAAGTGGATCATATTTAATCAGTTAAAAGTTCATCTTTGGAGTGGATATTTGCAGAGCTCTTTTTCAGTCTTTCACTGCTTTTGTTTCGTTATGGCCAGGTTCTTGAATTCGGAAGTGTAGTCTAGGTAGAATGTTGTACTCTTAGTCTTCATTTCAGTAAGAGTCTATTGCCCAGACCTTGGCTATTTTTAGTATTACAACAGGGTTCAAAAGTTCCACTTCTACTACTTGCTATGGTCAGTCAGAAGCTAAGTATATGGCACAATAAAGCCATATGCCTTGGCAGCCAGAATCCTCTTTCACGCACTGATTGCTGAGCTGAAATGAAAAATTACATTAAGTTCTACTGTTATTCCACTTAAAAACTTTTGTACTTTGTCAGAAGTTTAAGGCTTGCACTGCAGTTACAGCCTTTGCAATAGACTACGTTTGTGCACATATGCAGCAAGCATTTATTGTTTACATAGCTTCCAACAAGTATTTCCATAAAGTGGTATTTTGTTATCCCGTCCAGACTGCTACGCCCCAAGACATTTCCTTATCTGGGTTAATACTACATTTTAATGGGAAAAGTCTAAAAAATGAAACCATCATCTTTTTCAGGTGTGGTATTCTGTTGAGTCTTAAAATAATGCAAGAGCATGTTTCTGAGCATTGTGGTTAGATTTTATTAAATGAGGTCTATTTGGGCTGCATTCTACTGGAAGTGTTACCATTTGCATTGACGAATATTGCAAAATTTTGTTTGACAGATTGGGTCTTCCCTCAACTCTTTAAACAGTAATAGAGCATAAATATTCCTAAGCACAGAAACAGGTGGTTATCCTCAGAGGCAAGTCAAGGGAATCCGAAGTCCTTCAGAATACAGAATGTGCGGTTGTCAAAAGTGCTCCTGACTGACTGTATTTGCTTCCGTTGACCATTTCTTGTACACTGCCCCCGTCTCAAGTCTCTTCTTGTTTGCTTCTTGGAGTGCCTTGTTTCCCAAAGTCACTCCTAAAACCCTAAATGTCAGTCATGAGTTTCAACTTCTGCTGCGTTGTCTGCAGTACTGTAAGTTCTGTATGCCAAGAGTGGTCTTTTGGAGTAGAAGCTAGTGGTGTATATGACTTGACTAAAGTGAACTCAGCCCTGGAGTAGCTAAAGGGTTTGTCTAGATAAATGTTTCACCTCATCGGTGTGAGATCTCAGCATGTTGTATGCCCAACTTTAAAGGACAAATTAAATTTATGGAGTTTTTTCCCATTTATCCTTCATAATTGCAGAAATGCTTTCAGATGGCTGCTCTCTAAGGAGGTTGGCTCTGAAGTTAGTTCTTGAAGCTGCCTGTGTATCAGGAGCCTTACAGCTATGGGTATGATTTGTTTACTATCTTCTTGTTTTTCCTCTGAGGAAAAATTTTTACCCATCTTGTTCTGAACAAGGTTTCAATCCCAGCAGAAGACAGCAAGTGTTAAATCTGAAAGGGCTGAAAAAGGGAGAGAAGAATTACAATGCAGTAGAAAACATGCAGCTAGGATAATTGAAATGTAGTTTGTATGATTCACTCTTAGAACCTAGCATTATAGTACATGGGTGTGAATACTGTGTTTTCCCCCATGTTTTGTAAGAAAAATTTATTAATTTGTGATAAACTGAATATTACTGAGGCTTCCTTCAGAGTTCTCAATTTGATACCTAAATTCTACATTGCTGTATATGAATATGACATATTTTTGAAGCAAGAAGCTTAACTTCTTGCTTCAAAAGCAAGGCTTTGCTTTTGAAGCCTTTTATTTAGGCTCTGATAAATAAAAAGCATTCTTAAACTTTTTTTTTTAAATAATCCCATGCTGTCATGCTCATGTGTTTTTTAGGATCCTTGATTCACAAGTAGATCTTAGTTACAGTGAAAGTTAGTAGTTGTTATCTTAATACCATTTTTTATTTTGGAATAGGTATACTAGAAATAACATACCAAGCATGTTCTTGCCATTATAGCATATAATTTGCAATAAATTCTTCTTTTCTGAGATGTTTCTTTTAGTATCTTTTTTTTTAAATTTATAAATTGTTATGTCAACCTGAATATATTTTAGAAATTATTATAAAATATGTGATACATGTTGAACATTAGCTGTGCAACTTCAGGGACGTAAGTTTATTGTAATCTCTGAGTTGTGGTACATGTTAAAATGTGTTGTGGTTCCATGCAAATATTTCACAGACATTTCTTTAGCTCAAAAAACCCTACATTGTGACAGAATTGGGAGTTCTTGCTCAGAAGACGCAAAAGTTAGGTTACAGCTGAAATCTCATCATTCAAGTTTAATTCATGTGCAGTGCTAAGAAGAGAATCTTTGGCTCCTGTTCTACTATTTCATATTCATGAACACTAAATTCACTCACATTTTGTGTATATAAACCTGTTGAAAGGCAAAACAAACCTGATGGAAAACCTTAGACTAAGAACTGTGTATTATCAGTGCTAAGAAAAAATATTTTCTTAGGTTTTATTTATTTAACTCATTCTACTAATAATTCCAAGATTTTCAACAAACAATTTTATCCTCCGTTTAAAAAAAAATAAAGTTCTGGTACCAAATAAAAATACTATTATGTTATAGCTGTTTAACAGAGCCAGTTTTACCAGCTGAATATATTGCATCTAATTTATTGCCCTATTAGCTGAGAACAAAATTCTTCTGTATTTTTTTTCCTAGTCAATACAGAATACTTTTCAGAGTAATTTAAAATAAATGTGTACAGCATTTAGAGCTAGATTTATATCTTAACTTATTCTTCTAAACATGACTTTGATTATTTTTGTTTTTAAACCCACTTTAATATGCATAATGTTCAGATTTTAGTGCAGAAGTGGAATGTCTTTTCCCTTCTCCCTGGTTTCTCTGTACTTATTTTTAGCACAGTTGCACATATGCTCAATTTACTGTACGCTTTTCTTCAAAAAAAATAACAACAGCTTTGTTACAAAGTAGGTGTCATGAAGGATTAAATGGTCAAACTAATGTATCACACCTTTTTCTAGTAGGATAAATCAACACCTACTAGTCCTCTGATTTATCAGCGCTTTCATTGCAACGCTCATTTTTGTGAAGTGTTACGTAGTGATATTATGTCAAAAGTAGACCTTGTTCTTGTTGATCCTTTACCGTCAAAGTCAGCTTTGTAGTTTGTTGCAGCAAACGTACCCCAATTACTGTGCTATGTTATGATACCCATTTACCTTGCATAGGTGGTCATATACTGTTTAATTTCTGAGATTAAGAGCTACAAACCACTAAATGAGATTTCGTCCTGTAATTTTTAGTATACTTTAGTTTAAACTAAAACTTTTTTATGGATTTTACTAAATTATGCTTAATATGAGGGGGTTTTGGTGCATATGTTCTTTCTTCCTTACTTTTTGTGTGTGTGTTCACATGCTTAACTGCAGTTATATGGTAACATGCGATTACAATTTTTTAAAGTACGCTTGGCTCAAAAGCTGGTTGAATTCAACCCTTTAGTGATTCTTGACAGAGGTGGGAATTCTGGAAGAAGTTTTGACATCTGAATATGGGCTATTGCATTCAAAAGTTTTTGAATGCAAATAAGGTTTGATTTTGACTTGGCAAATGCTTGCGAAAGATTTAATACACTTGGTGCTTAGTATGTCAAATTGCTCTGCTACCTGCATCATGAAACCTGCAATTTTATTATTTTTTTTTTTTGGCAAAACTGATACTGAGCCTAAACCTTTTTTTTTCGACTTGTGTAAGCATGTTGATGACGCATTTGTAATGTATTAGAGGAGTACTTATTTTGTTGTAGTTATATGTGAATACGGAGCTAACTTACTTAGTGTTAATAAAATATTTTAGAATATTTTTAATACAACTCTATTATTATTATTTTTACCATAAAACACAGATTGACTTTTAAGATACTTCTGTTTTTATTAGAAATCTTGCAAAGGTCTCAAAATCAGCACAAGCCACAGTAAATTAGTGCAACATTACAAAATACTGCTTCATCAAATTAAGGAGTTTTTCTTTAAGTAGACTTTTGGCCTTTCAGAATGGAATATGGTTCTGTTTCATATGTAATGTGCTTTTTTCATATGCATGGATGTCTTCAGGGTTTTTTTTAAAGATACGCTTTTGGTTCTGGATGACGTTTAGCCTTTGACCCAGCCACTTTCTTACAATAAACAGTTTGTTGATGAGAGCAGCTGCTGGGAAGATTGCTTCCAGACTGTTCTGTTGCAGCTGAGTAAGAAAAGCAAAAGCCAGGATGCACCTTACAGTGTTGCTCTGCTCTCCTCCCTCTTCCGCTCGGCTCTGGTTTGTGTTGAGGACCCAGTGCAGCGCGGCCTTCTGTAGCCAGCCTTGTCCTGCGGCTGCGAAAGCTCTTACATAGTCAGGGACCGTAAATGGTAGTACTTTTATCAAAACTGAGAAATCAAAACAAATGTGTTCTGCTTAGAGCAGTACGCATTCACTCCTTTTTTTTTTTTAATTGTTCCATCCTTTAAAGAATTTTTGATATTTTTTTTGCATATAACAATAAAGAAAACATGTGATTGCCTCATTGCCTGTATATTGTCTGCATGTGCCTTCTACCAACCTAATACCAAAGCGTAACACTGTGCTAAAAACAGAGAAAGCCCAATATAAAAATCTTGACATGAAGACCGTTTTTCCTTTTCATTGGTAGTTGATTACATTTTATTTTATTTTTAACCTTATTGACAGCATTCTTTTCTCTACAGAAGGTAACATCTGATATATTTTTCATTAGTCGGTGAATTCTGACCTGGGCCCTGCAGTCTGTTTTTAGAATGGACTGCTACACATTGGATAAATTAATTTTCTGCCCACATACGGTGCTTTTTAAAGCTAAATTTAATTTTGGATTCAAATTTAGGCACAGATTTATGAGCAGTTGCTGGACACGTAGACTGGGAATGGGTTGAAATCTAAGATGCTTCATGTTCAAAGAAATGTAACTCCGATAAAAAGGATAAGGATACCTTGCAACACTTTGTTAAAAGTCTTTCCCTTTTATGGACTAGGTATTCCACACATCAGTTGGCTGAATGGACGCACTTCTATATATGACTGTTTCTAGTCTGCTTACTGCTGAGATGATGCACTGTGTAAATGTTGATGTAATGTAACACTTGTTTTTAAAAACATGCTGAAGTGCGGAGACAAAAATAAGGAACTTGGTCTCTGCAATGATCTTTTAGAAATTATTACCTTTTCTGTCTCTCTTGTGAAAGTGTATCGCAGACTAAAGAACTACCCAAACCACTAGAGACTCCTAAAAATCCAGTTGGTTGTGAATTAGAAAAAGCTACCAAACCCTGCCATCTTTCTAAATGCCCTTCCATATTTTATGCAGTCAGATCATGTTTTTCACCGTATCTGGGTTTAAGAAATATCAAAAGATTATTAATAAACTGAAACAGATTTCCTAGTTATGTAGTATCCTGAGAATGCATAGCAAATATCAGCCAAGTAACTACAGAAGTTCATGAGAACATGAAATGAGAATGTACCTCGGTTGTACTACAATAAAATCTTTATGAAGTTCTTTGGGGGATGGGGGAGGGAGGGAGTGGAGCACTGGGATTTCTCTCCTTCCTAAGATTTTTATACTGTGAACTAAAACACGGAATCATGAAAATAATGGCTCTCTGCATGCTGAATAGAGTAAGATAGATGCACAGATTCTCCCCTGACTTAACCTAGAGGAGTGACCTCAGCTAAAATATGTCTTCCTTTTAATAAAATATGCAAAACAAATGAAAACATAGTAAGTAATCTGAAGATAGATTAAAATCAGCCAGTGGGGCCATGGAGGGAAGCTATCTAGCTTGCTCAGTTTTTACCTGTTTCCTTGAACAAGGACTGAACTTTGAAATTAATTATAAGCAGGTAATATTAAAAGTTCTATATATGCTTTCTGAAAATGAATTCAAGTACTTTATGTATTTCAAATCAGATTTTGAATGTGTGGTAAATAGCCTTTGTGTGTTACAGTTCTGCTTATTTTCGCTTGTTTCAGTTGTTAGAAAATCCATCTTCAAGCTTATACTTGCTTAAGTCTGTAAGGGCAGCTATTCAGGACTGCAGGCGTTGTTGTGTGGTTTGGTAATTTTTTTACATATAAATGACATCTGAACAGTATGGAAATAATGATTATCAGTATCTAATGAAATCTCTTAACCTGGTTGTCTGGTTAGAGACACTGGCTCTGACACACATAAGTAATACATCTGCTATCTACAGCTTTCCTAACTCCTGCTGAACTAGTAGATGGCCGCTACACCTTAATTGCCAGTATTGTTTTCCTTGGAAGGGAAGAGCAGCCTCCCTCCCATCTCTGTGAGTGTTTCTATGGAAGAGGTTACAGCAGGCCTGTTCTTCATCCTCGTCTGTCAAGGCTGTGATCACCAAGAGATTATCTTCTTTTATCTTCTTTTTGTTTTAGTTTTTTTTTTCCTCCTTTCTTCAGCTTTTTCCTAAAGAGAAAGACATGGTACTGGGTTCCCCGCACCCCTTGTAAAAGAAAATAATACCTTTTAATGAATGGTTGTGGTACTAAACTTAATATTTATAAAATGTTTTTCAAAACCTCGGTAAAAGCTTATATATATATGCTAGGTAGGGTTTGAACGCAATAAGGATAGTATATAACTTCACATTTTTTCTGTATGTTTACAGTAAGGTTTTTTTGGTGCTGCTTAATATTTATTTATTTATTTTTAGCATTTTTCTATATTGACTAAGCATGAAAATGGTTTTAAAATGGGGCTATGGTTGCGTTATGAAACTGTAATCTGCTTCAGATCTCAAAGTATGGCATTATTACAGGAAGTAAAAACACAGGCAGCATCAGAAAACCATTTTGTGTGCCTCATTAGTCAGAAATGTCTGCCAAAACCTTGCCCTCTTGTGCTAATAGCTGACTTTTCCTGCTGCCGGCCTCCTAAGTTGCTAGCATTCAGGGCTGGAGTTGCCACTGTAGATGTGTTTTTTGCTGGCGCCAGCCTACTGCTTACTACCACATTGGACTTCAGTTTGTTTCTATTGGATTCAAGAGATGCTATGGAAGGTCTCCAGTGGCTAATTTAGCACTTTTAAACTTGTAGGGCTGTTGAGCAAAGCTGTGTAATACAAGGAGGATATATTTTTTGTGTATATGTATATGCAAGTGTGTATTTTTTTATATTCTAAAGTTGGAATCAGATTCCAAATACCGTGCACTCTTTATTAAAATGTGTTCTTTTTCCATCAGTGCTATTATAAAATTCATATGAAATATATACATTTAAGATCATACCTGAACCTAATAATACTCATTTGAAAACAGCCAATTCAGAAAAAACAAGCAGGTTAGCCATATTGAAGGTGTGATGTCTATAAATGTGCTTATGCTCCAAATGGGCTATTCATGTGCTTCTCTAAAAGACTGGTACTTTACGCCTGTGTGATCTACGCTTGTTTGCAGTTAATAAATGTATATATGTATGTGATTTAATGAATACATTAACTGATAATATATGAATCAATACATCAACTGCAAACTTTTTTTTCAAGTACAATGAAGCAAAAATAGAGGGAGTTCATTGGGAACGATTACAACTTACGCAAAGGAAGGAGAAAAATTGTTAAATCATGTTGTAGCTATGTATCCAGAAAATTAATACTTAGCCTCACTTACTCAACAAGCAACAGCTAGAATAGAGTATTATATTATAGTCACAATATTGAGTCATCGGGTAGAGCATCAGTAGTTAAGACTTTCTCATTTTTCCTCCCAAGAAAGGAGAGAGCTGACTGATGTATAATGTTTGTTCGTGTTATGGCATTATATTTTTAGCTTTCATTAAGTTTTGCCTCCATGTTTTTAATAGAAACCAAATGAATTTAGGCTGTGACTGAATTTTGTCTCAACAAAGAGTTCCATTGATACAGAGTTTAAGATCTATCGTCACAGAGTTTGGTAGAAAAGAGCAGCTCCTGAATATGCCCAGTGAGAGAGATACTTGCATACATCTGTGTACATATATGAATATACGTATAAAAATAAGAAAATGCATCAAAACTATATATGTAAGTAGAATGCAAGACTAAAAGCTTGGATTTGGGGTTATTGCGAACCATTATAACTGAAAGTTTATGTGCTTTGTGTGTAAGTCTCATTGGTTGATAGAGCCCAGGTGCAAATAAAATCTTCTCCATCAGGAGCTGTAATTTTCTGTTATTTTATGCTACAATAGTGAAGGGGTCCATATGCAACTGGTTTTCGTCTCTTATGTCTCCCTCTTTTCTCCTTCTTATTCGGTCTCAACTGCCAAGTAAGAGCTAGGAAGCAGTGAAACTAATGATTACGAAAATAAAAATAATTTTAAACGGCAAAAGAAAACTTCTGTTACATAGCAGTTTCTTCATGCACCTGACCAAACTTAGAATCATAGAAAGCAGATACTAAATCATAAACAAAATACAGCTTTTACTCTTTCTTCTTTACATTATAATTGCTATTTAAACTTTAGTTCAACAACATGCAACGTCAGACCTCCAGTGCTTGATACAGTGACCCCTAATAAACCTTTGTGCTGATCAGTGGAGGTGCTGTGAGGGTGTGTAGTATGCAGTAGCTTAACTCTCTATTTCTATGAATTTTGTGAATTAACATCCACTGTATCTCCCTATCTGCTTGGAACAACTTTTCATTTAGTAAGACTTTCAGTCAGACAATCAAAATTCTGCTGGTTGATCGGTTTGTCCCTGGGGTCAGTGAGGCTGTCACTGCTTGGAAATTTCATATTTCTCCATGCTTCTGTCTGGGAGGATAAGTTGTGCTTTGGAGTGCTGGCGGAGGATTTCTCAGCGAGAAGTGGTGTGTAGTTCCTGTTGGTATAGTTCTTTTCTGCTTTTGGTAGTTGGTTTTTTTACTATGCATTGACAATGTATTGTGCTTTTAGCATTTAAAATACGGATAGAAAAATTTTCTCGTTATAAATTTGTAGTTGGTTATTTTAACTATGAAAAGCTGATTAAGTGTCTTGTCACCAAGTTTTTTGTTTGAAATATCAAATATCTATCTTTCTTTAAGAAAGAAGGCAACATATTTGCTTTAGAGAATGTACATAAAAAACATGATTTGAAAAATGATCAGTTTTATAGGAAATTTAAATTTTGTCTGACTTCAGTTCTTCTATCCAAAACTGATGCACTAACGATGAATAACAATTTCAGAATATGTCTGTGCCACCCTAAATCAAGTGTAGTTATATTTACAAAGTACAGTACTGATTATATGCATAATACAGATTTTTAGTACGATTGTATGTGTAAGTAGCTGCAGATATTGTTGTCGGTGCCTGAATATGTAACAGCTACAGGTTTTTTGATTGCGTACTCATTTAAAGCTTGTACCTGCATGTTTTAGGATTTTGATAATGGTCAGGGTAAGCAGTGGCCAGTAGTTTGGGTATTCCCTTACCTTGTGTTGGGTACCTTGCTTGACACACCTGATCTGGTCCCAGAGGTGTGGAAGGCCAGGAACCAACTCTTCATTTAAACGGCCACCAGAGGTTGCTGCAGAACGGCAGACGCAGCTGAGGACAGGTTTTGAATTCAAAGCTAAACCCTGAACTTAAGCAACAAATCGCACAGTTTAGGTTCTGACGTGATTATATTCCTTTCTAGTGGAGTTGAAGCAGAGGTTAACCCTGACTTCTTGTATACGTTTATTTCATTATACAAAAATGTACTTCTGTGTGCCAGTATAATTGTGGGGACTGAAATGCATTGGTTCAGCATCCGTGTGTCTGTAACTTTGGTTGAAGGAGGTTCTTATAGTGAAAATTGATTTTTCTAGCATGTACTTGGACAGTACTTGAAACTTTGCTTCATTAAAAATGCAAAACTATATTTTTTAGGAATTTTTAAAAATCAAATGCTGTTCTTGATTATGTATTACTTGAGTTTATGTTTTTGATCAGCTCAATAAATGTGTACATTATGGGAAAAATTAGCTTCATAATTATACATGTGTGGCAATTCTTAAATGGTTCGGTATGCGCTAGAAACAAGAAAATTAAATCAAGAAGTAAACCTTAAAACTAAGGGGAAAAATCACCTGAAAGAATACGCTCAAGAGGATAAATGGTAGGAATTGTGTGGCATATTTGTAATAACGTAACGTCACGCATAAATATATGGTATTTCAGTTTTTTCAGAAAGTATGCTGTGGCAAAAGTACACCAGACTTTCTGACGCATAGTATTGAGCACTTTCATTCTTTGTTTAGAATGTAATAATACTTTAAGCACCTTTATTTTTTAACTTAATGTCTGTTTCTGTAAGTCTGTAAACCCATCCTTATGTGAGTTAAAATTATGTTTTTGCATCTAGGACTTGCACTCTCAATTATGCTAAGTGAATTTCTGTGTTTGGAAAGCAATGGGAAAATGCACTTTCTCATTAAGCACAGTTTCCATATACTTCCTCAAAGAATGAAAGCTATACTTTTTCTAAATATCAGCTACAGCTAATAAGTTACGGTGTGTGTGTAAAACAAGTAGGACAGTGTGTCAAAGCTATGATACTACACTATGTGAAGATACAAGTGCTTCATGCAGATCAAGTAAAAAAAATGTTTATAAAACCTGTAATGCCACATCATCATTTATGATGCATATGCAAAAAAAAAAAAAAGGAAAGAAAATATTTAAAGCACATTTTGTCCAAGAAGTTAGATGGAAAAAGAGTTGAGGTGGAGCTTTAGAAAACCAGGAAATGAGAATTAATTTCTCTGTAACTAAAATTTAGCTACTGAGTCACTCTTAGATTGTCCTGGGGCTTAGAAACTAGTGCCTTATTGCATTTGGAAAGAGACTGTTCCTTTCTTCCTGTTATGCTCTGCTGCCTGTACTACAGGGCTGCAAACCAGTAAGTCTGCTGACATTCAGCATACAAAGAACGTCACACAAGAAGCAGTGTCCATGTGAAACTTGAGAATGTGTAGTTTCTGAGGATGGAAAATCTATAGAAAGGTGATAGGAACAGGACCGCTTCTCTCATTCCTTCTTAAGATATAACAATGAGATTTGGAAAATTGGAGTAATTCCTTGTATGGATAACTGTTTATAGGAAGTTTGCTCTTAATTTCAATTTGTGGATTTTAAAGAGTTGGGCTGGACCGCAGGGACATCTTGTTCAAGGGCAAGAGACCTAAGTCCTGTCTTCAGTACTCACATAGGAAACACTCGTATTCTGGTTCCCAGATATGGCAGTAATGGGAAGGAGGAGCATATATTTGGTTAGAAGCTTTTTATATAAAAGTCAAATGTCTTCCTCTCAAAAATTTGAGGGCAAGAATCTCTAGTACATTATTTTCAGTAGAATAGAATACACAATTTTTGTGGTTTCATATATCATATAAATGACCACATTGTCTCTACAAGGAGAGCTCTTCAAAATCTAAGCTACACACTTAACAAAAAGAAGTCCCAGCGTCTGTGTTTCTGGGATGTTAACTTACGGTTTCTAAAGACATGGCAAATGTTTCATATCAAATCTCTCAAAATAAAATTAGATATCTCCAGAAAGAGTTCTATGAATGTGTTAACAGTTGTTTCAGGGTGTCACCAGACAGGTAATAATCCAAATAATTAATCTCTTCATTTCACATTAAAAAAAAAAGAAGTATTCCTAAATAATCTGAAATAAAGGAGAGAAAAATCAAAGTTTTGTTATGTAGATATATATAATTATGTATGTATGTATGTACATGTTTATTTCACATTTAAAATCTTTAGCTCAGAAAAGTGTATGAGCTGTGCCATTGGCTGTGACAAGGACAAGAGAGCATACATACCACTGCATTTCATACACTGGTAGTAGAATTTTCTTAGTTGTGTGCATTCTTGAGTTACATGCTTCTCTTCTAGCTAGCTAATTAACATCATCATCATTTATGTTAGCTGAAGGTATGAGCCCTTTTAGCAGGTATTCCACTGATAAATCAGTAAATGTTTTTCTTAGCTTTATCCTTCAAATTGAGTCTTAGCAATTGACTAAAGGGATTCCAGCAAAGAAACTTAGCATGTTGAAAAACCTGCATAATACAGATGAATGTATGCACCTTGATGCTTCAGAACCATGACAAACCCTGTTATAGGGAAAGATTAAGCCAAATTAAAGTGCAAAGGAGCGTGGTCTCAAGTCTTAGAAGAGAGTACCAAGCAGTCAGGCCAGGCTGGATTAGAAAAAGCAGAAGAAGTTGATCTTTGAAGAAATTAAGCTAATTTTCCTATTTTGAAGTAGAAGATGATTGCTTGAATAAAAATGTTCTCGGAAGAATGTTTGTATGTCTTCACATGTTGTGGTCTGTATTTCTATGCCTTATTTTATTTCCCTTGCCCACAGGAAATCCATCTTGCTTTTCTGAAATGGCTCGAGGGAAATGTAGATGCTGAAGGATTAAGAGCATCCAGCAAGGTGTCTCTTAAATTTGTTTCATCCTTGGAATCAAAAATTGAGATAACTCCACCTCTCGTGCCAGTCATCACTGCGATGGGAAGTTTCTCATCAGAACATTTCAGCCTGAAGACATATCAAGAGAATCTTCAAACAAAGAAACTTGGAAAGATCCTTCTTTTTACTGAAGTTACCACCACAACAATGGATCTTCTAGATGGGTAAGACAGTGATCTGGACCATACCAAATAAGCTTTCTGATCTGGAATTCACAATTATAGAAACATACAATGTTCAGAAAGAAACCTTTTTCTCTTTGGTTTATTTGTTGCCTACAAGCTAGCCAAAGTAAAAGAAAGCTGATTATCTTCTAGATAGCACACAAAATAGAGATCTTTGTGTTCACAGAATATTAACTGATAATGTATGAAATACTAAGCCATAAAGGGTGGGGACATCTGACAACTTTTTACTTGGTGGTGGAGTTTAATCATTCCTCTTACAAAGCATGAATATCACCACAGGAAAGTTAAAGGTTTTAAATGTGCATATTTGGGAGATTATATGCATTTTCTGGTACAAGTTATTTTCTAAGCTAGTTATATGACAAAAGTGATACCAAATAGATTGTGGCCTTAATTTTAACATTGCTGTTTTCTCTCATTCCTTTTACTGAATATTTCACTAAAATGCTCTTTAGCGTTGTTGTTTTTTTAAAACATCGATTAGGGTTATGCTAGACATTCTTTCATCATCACATAGATGACCCTTGTGAATGAGTTGTGGGATACCTTTGAGAGAGTAGTTCATTAGAGTTTTGAATGGGATTAAGCAATATGAAAATCACAGTTACTAAATCTTAGCTTGGAGTCTATGTACAAAGACTACACTGTTATGTTTCATGAAATAGTCTGATGGAAAAAACTGTCTTTGGGAAGTTGTTGATCTTCAGAACAGATTTTTCTATGTGTTTCTACCTGCAGCTATAACTTTTCTTGACAGCTATTTTTGAGTATTAGTGTTAATTTATCTGCAGAAATTGCAGATGAATTTTACTGTTGAAAACAACCTCAGTAATTTTGTTTTGAATTTTTTTTTAATCAACATCATCAGTTAAATGATCTTGAATGTTATTGTAACTGATTAGCTAACCAGCAATAATAGCTTTAGCTCTCAGCTAGAGAGCCTACATTTTGAGACTGATACAAGTTACAGAATATGCCTTCTTGCAAGTAATAAAGGTGATTTGGTTTAGAATATATGTGCACAAAATCTGTGAATGAGGATGCATTATAACTGTGTTGAAGTAAATAATGTTCTCGTCTTACAGTTGATGATAGAATTTACAAATTATAAGTTGTGTGAAAATATTGCAATTTAGAGACAGTTTGAATCATATACAAATTTCTTTTAATTCTAAACTATTCTCTATGTGTGCATATGTACTCATGTGCACACACATTAAAAAAATGTTGCTATGTAATTTTGCCACTCCCCTTCCCCCAGATCTACATCCTGTTCTTCAACAGATTTTGCAATGGCTTCTGGATGCAGACAGACATGCTAGTTAATAAGAGGCCACAAAGAAAAGAGTTATTTTATTGAAGCATTTGTAGCATTTGCTTCATAATTTTTAGTATTCACAGCATGTTCAGCCTGTTGGATTGAAAGCAGAAGTACTGTGAAGAAACTGACAAAGTGATAATTTAATAGGTCAAGACCTTTCGTCTCTGACAGTTGTTTTTGGTGGTGGTTCTCAGTAACGTTATTCACACATCTCAGTAAGATGAGGTATATAATACAGAGTTCCGTGAATTTATTTATATATCACAAGCTAAAGAGAATCATGTGTGGACAATTTATATATGATGATATTATCAAGAAAGGCAAGAGAGCTGAGAGAAGTGGTCTTTGTTTTTCAATGACTGTGGAACCTTTACTTTCTTATTTCTAAAGTGCTGTACCAGCAGAGTGGTCAGCACTCAGGTTACTTTTTTTACATCAGGCAGTCCAAATGTAATGAAGTGTTTACAGTCTTCAAGATTTTCCCCCTCATGATGCAGCTCAAGTAGTCAGTTTGCAGGTAAGATGTAAAGTGGAAGTCCTGGCTCTAAGTAGCCTACACTAGGAAGATGATCCTAATCAGATTATATTTTGAACAATTAAATTTATCTTGCAGAAAGACCTTTGTTTTAATAAGTTAAAATATTTGTCTTAAGTATTATGGTTGATGTTATGTAACTACTTTATTGTCATGGATAATAGAATGGTGTAGTCCATGTGATTTGCAAGTCAACAAAGTACCTTGAGGCTTCTCAGATGATAACATTTCATAAATCACTAGAAATTGATACAAATACCTATTAAGTACGTTTTATTGAAGAAAAAAAAGTTGTCAGGTTTTTAAGGTACTTCCAAATGAACCAATATGAATTTGTTAGGGTATGTAGTATGTCACTTTTTTCTAATTGCCAGTTCTGAATGAAAGGAAATAATATCTCAGGAAACAATAGTTTCTTTGCTTGAAGAAAAAGTAGGTACCTATTGATCATCTGTGATTCCCAGAAGAAGATTGCAATACCGTGTTTATGTAATCGTATTTTGCAATAAGCACATATTACATGATAGATCTCTTAGGTCTCTCCAACTTTAGGAAGTTAGTGATGATCGAATACATGATGCAAACACCTCAAGAACTTAATTAGCGTGGTTAGAAGTAAATTTAGTTAGTAATTTTTTTTTGTTAGGAAATTATAAATAAATATGGCATTTAACTTTAGTGACTTTAGATTTTCTTATACCTTTCCCACCAGCTAAATGTCAGACTTTTGTCTCTCTTCCTTTCCACTTCCCCAAACCTTCATACCCCCCAAAAATTAAGACGTGGAAGGAGAAAGTGGGCTGGAACTAATTTAATGGCTGAGCGACCTCACAGTAGAGAAACAGCCGGAGCCTAATAGGGGTCTTTGTCTGCATTTCCACCCTGGCTGGTAACGTGCCAGTCAAAAGTCAAGCAAGAGAAACAGGTGGAAACTATTAGACCTGTCATAAAGTTTGAAAAATTGATTCTGGAGGCTAAGTGAATAGATTAGACTTGACAGTGTTGTCCTAAAGATTCTAAGGGAAAATTCTGTAGTTTAATTTGGGATCCCTTGATTGTTCATTAGCTCTCCAGATGGCAGGTCTTGGCAGTTTGCCTATTAACGTACACACTGTATTATCACTGGTGTACATTTTTATGTCCTAACAAGCATAGGTAACAAGCAAAGTGTGAATTCACCTGTAGGTATCTAAAATTAAATGGCATTAGTCTAATTGTAAAATAAAGATTTGTTTAAATGACAGATAGTTTTAAATGATCAATATTGCTTTTATGTTTTCATGTTAAAAACTATTGGAATAATTTGAGACTACTTTTAAAAGCGTTTCCATTTTTATTTCTTAAATTAAAATTTAAAATCCTTACCAAAGATTAGAAATTCCCTTGTTTTTTCTCTAAAAAGAAATTCTTTCTGCCAGTTTCATTTCAGAAACCTTGTCTTCAAAGATATTTATTCTAATGCCACCTGAACAGTTTAACCTTGCCAGAAGCAGTTCCACTTTTTCTCTCTACTCTCCTCAGAGCATTCTCGGAATTTCATGACTTAAGATGAAACCATTATTTTTGAGGATGATCTGCCATAGTGATGCAAGTGTTACATTGTAGAGGCATGCTTATTAGACTCACAAGACCTGAGATTGATAAAGAAATATTTCTAGCACACTCTAATTGTCTGCAGTGGTTTCACAAGCATTTCATTAAAAAGTAATTAGATATACATTTCAGTTTTATTCTTTACGGGCACCTTATATCCTGTTTTCATGTTTTAGTTGGCAGAAGATTTGACTTATACATGATTAAGCCAGCATGGGATATATTCTATATGAAATGCCATTGTGGATCCCTTTCCCCCAATATTTAAAAAGCACAAAATGCCATTGTTAGGAAGAGTTTGATACAAAAATGGTGAATTTTAGTGGAAATGAAATGTGGGATGAAGTTGCTTTCATAATTGCTGAATAGGATATTTAAATAAAACGTCATCTTAGAATAAACAATTTCCAAACAGTTGAAAGCTTTGACAAAGAAAATCCTTTACATTGTTGGTGCCCTTTCGGCTTTTCTTTATGCTTTTCTAGATTCGTATTGTTGAATTTTTAAAAATTGTACTACAGCTCTAATTTTTGAAAGTGATCATTAGGACTCATTTTGTTTTAAAACTCTTGTTTTAGTTCTATTCAAAAGTGTGTGCTGCTAATGCAGTTACGAGTTAGTGAAACGTAAGAGTAGCATATAGTTGAAGGAAATTGGAATGGCACTTCAGAGGCACAAGCAAATAAGCTGAGATTCACAAACTGTATTTTGCACTTAGTGATTTATTTATTTTTTTTCCAAATCCTTGTGACATTTTACTCTATGTAAACACAGTGGCCTCATGTTCAGTCATTCCATGCACCTTGGTGATCTCCCTTATTCTCTGTTTAAACCATATTTTTTAAAAAACAAATTAAAATCAGATAAGTTGTGGGGAGTGGGTTGAAATGTGGTTTGAAGATAGAAACTTGGCATTGACATAGCCTTTGCAAAATATGCCATACAGTCAACAGCGCTTGTTTTCATTCCATCATCAGGTGTACCTGTTTAAAGCCTGCCCTCTCAGATACTTGCCTCAGAATTCCACTAGGACTGCAACTGCAAGTCAGAATTATTGTTCTTACAGCTATTGGCTCAACTTATGAAAATTGTTTTCTTAAAAACTATGAAAATTGTTTACTACTTCTAATATTTTAGCTAGCCGTGTCTCCTAATCTAGGCTCAGGTAGGTGGAGGAAGCTGTTTTGCTGTAATAGTCAAAACCTACTGCAAGCTGCGTCACTGACCTTGTGGTTTCCTCTCTTGAAGATGTATGGAGTTGATGGAGTGCGAAGTCTTGAAGACTAAGTAATCTTTGTCTTTTAGCATGGTGAGACTATCCTGGTACATTAATAGTCTGCTATAAATAAATGTTTTATCACCAAAGTTAATAGTTTGTAAACATTAACCCCTTACACCCTTCTCCCTCAAGAATGTGTGTTGGAGAGCTGGAAAATACTATGGTGGGCAGGAAGGATGCCTTTCTCTCAGGAAACAGGCATTGCTGTTGGATATTTAAAAAATGTATCAGTTTTGATGAATTAGTCAGTTGCACTTAAATTCTGTATGCGTCTTATACATAACCAAAAATATTTTATCAGTTTGGATGAGTATCTCTTTGTGCAGAGACCTCTCACAATAGTTCATATTGCTTTTAAAAGCTTAGATCCCTTGGTTTTGTTTGCTTTTTAAACTGTAGTGTGGGATAGGAATGCTTTGCTTGATGAATGTCTAGCTAAAATCTAAAGTTAAATACTAGTGGCGATAGATCTGCTCTTTAAGGAATTTTGTGCTTTTAATCTACATCCCTTTCATTTAACTTAGCCTTGATATAGTACCTTCTTCCTTTGTTCTTTACATCGTTGAGGTTACTAACTTTTAAACTTCGATTTTTTTATTTATAGTGTTGAAAGGCCTTTTATCCTCAAAGGAGAAAGTTAGTGCATTACAATAGTTGCTTCCGCGCTTGTTTTTCTCAAGGGTTTTTTTATGTTTGATATTTTGTGCCTTCCTTTGGTGATAAGGTTCAGCTCAAATAACAGAATATGTTTGTTTCCCTTAAATCAAATCAAATTAATTTCAACAGTAATTTTTGCTAATTTAGTTTTAAATGTATAATATTTCATGCTTTATTCTTCCATTCACATACTGGTAGTGTTTTGCATCATCCAGTGTTAGAGAAAGCTGTCCTTCAGCCTGATAACAAAAGATCATGCAGGAATTTTTGTAATACAGCCAAGAGTCTGTTCCCTTCCTTGCCTGTAGAAAGGGGAGGAATTCGGAAGTTTTTGGCACTGGTTTGGTTCTGTGCCATTCCCAGACTCTTCTCTGCAATACCATTTTTCATTACATGCTTGCTGAAAGATTTCTGTATTGGGATTTGTCATCTCCTTTGCGTCAATTTTCCGTGCCTTTCTTTCCACCTGTTGCGAACAGTTCGTGAGGGTGCTAAACAATTAGGTCCCTATTTTCCTGTCACGCACCTTGTGTGTCTGATTTTTCATGGAACTGAAGGCAAAATATGTTCCTCTTTATTTTTTTGTTATGTAAAATTAGTAGATTTTCTTCCCGTTAATGAAGTGGGCCCCCCGCTTGCACGGTTTCTGTCAGTGCAGGGGGAGGTTTGGCATTCCCAAAGGGTATTGAGTCATAAAAAAAAGATACCCATTTTGCAGAGCAATTAACCCACGTTGAACTCTTATAGTATATTGTATTACCCTGCTGCTGGAAGTTCCTGAACAATTCGCATTGTCGTGGAATACACATGTAGCCTTGGAGCACTCATCATTTGTTAAATACGAGAGGAAACCCTGTAAGACTGCACAGTTAAAATGAGAGCTAAAGAATGGAAATGGAAGGGTTTCAATAACATTTTACTGTTTTGTTTTACACGGTGCTGTTTTCATGCACACATTTTAAAACAGACTTTTCATATTGAGATGAAAAAATTGAATGCTGAAATTACAAATCACATTTTTTTGAAGAGGATTAACTTGAAAAAGTATATAATATGATCTATGTAATAGAATACAATATATCATAATAATATATAATATATTTATAATATTAATTACAATATATTACATGTATATTATTGTTATTCATTTGATAATTCTGTGACTGTCAATTCTGCCATTGAATTTTGACTTTTATTTAGTGAAAAGAAATGTTGCATAAGCTTACCCAGAAGCACTTAAGGATTAATGTTTGCACCTCATTGGGAAAGAGATTTTCATGCTTTTGCAGTCATTGTTTTGTAGCATATTGTTAAGTGTAACAGTGTCAGTTTTGAAGTGTCAGTGCGAACGTGTATCAGGTAAGGCTATCCTTGTGTTTATCAAATAGCTTTCTGTGCACCGGGAAACCTGCCACCTTATTGCCACCAGTCCGAGCTCAGATCAGAATATAGCCTCTAAAGCGATGATGCGCTTATAGTAGTAAGTTGAAAATATAAAAGTTTTAGGCATAAGTCAGTGTAGGACATGACCCATTGACTTAAAACGGGGAGGGTAAGGCATAGCAAAACCAGGTATGTTGATAATGTGTTCATATAAAACAACCTCCCCGCCTCCCTAATTAACCTCATTGAGTAGCTTGGGGCTTGAACAAGTTATGGATCTGCATTTCTCACTCATACCTTTTCATTGTAATTGTTATAATCATCAAACTAGTAAAAGAATACATTGAAGAAGTTGTGTTCAAATAAAACAGAATAGCAGTTAAGTATCTAAGTGACTTGATAATGTGTTTGATTAAAGGATTTGCCCACGTTATGTGTGGCTGAGGAAGCCCCAGTTTAGAAACTGATAAGGAATGCACTTGGCTGGGCACTGCACATGTTTCTTACAGTTAACCTTTGAAGGAGATGTGCTGGAGATATTCAGCACATGCAAGTTCCAAACTGACTCCCTATTTTTTCAGGAAATGGGAATTCTGGAGAAGAAGTCGGACCAGTATGTGTTGCTTTGGCAACCCCTTCGGCCATTGCACTTGCTTTAAGTGGTGCGTAAGGCCTACCTCAGCCTCGTAATTACATCTACAGAGCAATTTTTGTCTGGTCATTTTAGGAAGCTGGTGAGAAGAATCACTGTTGTCAGCCATAGAGACAAACATATGCTGTATACTAGGTTTTGACTTTAACCTCTTTTACTTGAAACTACAACAAAGATCTGAATGCTGAACTACGACTAAGTGCAGTCACACAAAGTCTGAATTATTCTCTGGAGATGCCAGTTTCTCATTCTGACTACACGGGGAGAAGACCGTAATCAGATTTCTTAGAAACTTGAAGTTAGATCATGGCTTTCAGTTTCCATTTTGCACATCTCCATCTCTTTGTCCTTGTTAGAAAAAAAGAAGAGGAGTTTGGATTTACAGCAGTATGGGAGTTAAGGTAGGAGCTAAGAAACTCACAGCATGACTATTTAGGCAAGTTTAGACAGCACCTGTTCCAGCGTTGTTAAGAATATATACACAGGTTTTTTTTGTTTGTTCTTATGCTGCCAGTCATAAGATAGTGATTTAATTTTAGAATAATTCCCTGATTGTTTCTAGAGCCAAAAACTTTCAAAGCTTGTGTAATTTCTAAGTTAAGCAGTAAACTAAGATTCAGAATTCTTTACCTAAATCCCACTGGCCTAATTTATTTTCACTTATACTTCTAGTTAAAATATTTTAAGAATCTGTTTGTATTCAAACGAAGGCTTGCATTAATCACACCTCATATCATTTAACCTAGAATGTCATGGCCAGTAGAATGGTGCGTAAAAAAAGCGAGGTTCCCCCACTGCAGTTTTGTGATCCCCAGGTTTGCTATAAAATGCTGTACCTCATGTTGCTTTCAAAAGAATTTACTGGCATTGTTCTTGTTGCTTAACTGTTAAATGTGGATGAACTTCCAAATGTTTTTTGTAAACTTGAACGGACACTATTTTTACTGATGATATTATCTTACATAAAAAACCCCAACGCATTTTAAAAGTTTCATTGTAAACACAAAGCTTTTATGGCGTATTACGTTAAGCAGTTGCGGAATACAACTATAAACTGCCGTATAGACATTTTTCATTTGATCTGTATTTGAATGGATCATTAGTCCGTCTATTCACAGAGGGAGATGAAGAGGCATACTGAAGAGAAAACGAGGAAAAAAAAAAGTAGATAAAGGCTGAGACATAGGAAAGAGAGAAAAAAATGTGGCATTCAAGGGAAGAAAATCTTATCTGTGTTTACTGAATATTTCTTTAGCAAATATGCTAAGCTTAAGGTAAAATAAGTGGGATGTAAGAAGATTGCAATATTAATTGGGGGAAAATCTACACGTTGTCTGAGTGCTTCTCAAACCAATTACTGACCAAAAGACCAATATTCCCTTGTTGAAATGGCAGATTGTCTACCGAAAGATAATTTACATAGTGTTTGGGTTTGATTTCTTCTGAAGTCATAAAGGCTGGTAATAACTCCACTTAAGAATGGGGTGGTTCCATTTCTAATTTATTTTGTTTGAAAATTGGGGAGTATGAGGAAAAGGGAGCACTTTATTTTGTTGAGGCTAAATAATAATTAATAAATAAATAATAATTTTGCTTATAGTCATAACTGAATCTGCAAATTATAATGTCCTGCTTTGCTTATTTATGTTTAGTCATCCTTTTAATCTTTCCTACCATCATAATAATTTTTGAACACCTAATCAAAATCCCACAAATCGCTTACATTTCATGCTTTTAAAAATGCAGCTTACAACATATTGTGTTGTACTTTTTGGATATTGTGTAACTCATTAAAGTGCATGTTACGTACCAGTAGAAAAGCTTCAGAATTCATTCCACCTGACTGTAATGTTTTCCATCCATTAATTTACTATCTTTATTCAAATCCTTGTATAGGCAGTTAAAATTTCAAAATGGAATTTCATTCACCCATTTGTAAGCCCTTAAAACTTATTGGTAGACTTCAATGGTCTGTGGGCTTAGTGAAAGAGAACAACATGGTTTTATACTGCTGCATCATCTTTCAGCTAAAATATTTCATCCATATAATTGGTTGCTTTGTTTAAACATAAGACTTGATTTTCTCGTATGTCTGAAGGAGAAACCGATTTGATCTTTCTAACTAGTTGCTACAGAACCAACTTCCTTTTAAAGAAGTGTGTTGCGCAATATGACTGTTGCAGTGAAACTGAGATTTATGAACACTGGAGGAATAACATACAGGTAATACTTCAGTGGCTTAGAAACATTTCACTTCATTGGAGTAAACCAGGACTTCATGCCCTCAGAACAAATAGTTGTTTGATATACTGGTGTAAATGCAGGTGTCAGGGGTATCAAACAGGCTTACAAGCCACTTTAGAACTGTTTATTAGTGGCATTGGATATAACACTCTGTTGAAGTACTGATCTTGTACCAAAAAACATTTTCTTGTTGAATATAGATGCTCATCCCAGCCCTAGGAGAAAGATAATTTTTTCTGTCTATTTTCTTAGGTTTTTTGAACCTTTTTCCTTCAATAAGCTCTGCTTATGCTACTGGCTTCTGAAACAGAAGTTTTGTCAAGATCATAAATTTATGAAGTAATACAGAAGAATGCTTATATCATCTCAATAATCCATCTGTCAGGCTTGCCTGAAAGAAGAAAATAGTTTAAAATCCTATCCACAGATGCAGACAAAAAGAAAGAATATTATTTTACAGCTTTCAAAACTGTTACAAGTTTCAAGACTGGAAATTAGATAAAGGGCTCTCACTCAAGTCTTGATTTATTTGTAAAAGATAACGTGTATACTTTATATGGACTAGGGTACCAGATGTGAGATATAAAAGAAATTGCTGGTGGCCACCTGCTTTAATGCACATTTAAAATCTTGTGTGGTAGTTGATGTCATGTAGAATTCACGTGATAGAGAATAATTTTAAGTTAGTAGACCATGTCAGGTTAGCAAGGATCAATGCTTATGGAATGTTTAATATTTTCCATCAAAATTTATCCATCCATTTGAAAAAAGGAAAGTGAAATAATCACCTTTTGCCAAGGTTTTTGAAAAGCAGCTGTGAGTGGCTTGGATATTTCTTGTGGTGGTCCAGGCACCACAGACTTTTTAATGGGAAGGTGCTGGAAAGACAGTAGAGCACTGTGACTCCAGCATAGTTGCCTGTTGTTTTGTTTCTATCTTTGCACCCTCATTCTGCTGCCATTCAGTTGTTACATTTACATGGTTTTCTTTGGAACTAAGTGCAAATTTCTTCTTCTGGGGCATGTTTTCTCCATCAGAATACTGACAATGTGCTGACAGAAAAAATAGACAGAAGATGCCCTTGCATGCCACAGTACCAGCGTGCTGTAAAGCCTCAAGTAGGAAAGAATCCTTGTCCCAAGAGGCTTCTTGCTTTTAAGAAGCAATGGCAATTAAAGATTCTTGATGTAGCTGGTTGAAATGCCTGCTGTATGTAAACATTCAGCCTAGAAAACTACATTCAGGCACAGAATATCACCTTTGCAGTGGACTTAACTGACTATGCTAATCTTGTCCCTAGGAGTTAAAGTTTCTTTGATTAACTCAGATTGTCACAGAGCCATATGCTGTAGCCACAGAGCTGGAAATTGATTACAGGATATATTTTTGTAGGTATTTCACTGCATGCCATGTTCCTGAGGGGTTTTTTAACCTTTCTGACAGAGCAAGATGAGGAATTGTTTTGCTTAACAGCCAAACATGGCCTTCAGAGCACCATAAATGGTATTAAAAAATAGCCTTAATTTGATCTAGTAATGTATCTAAGCAGCTATAACTTTAGGTATACAAAACATATTAAAATCTTCTAGGTAAATTTACTCTATTTCTTAGTCACTGGTATAGACAAGGATTGCAAATTCATGCTTATCTTTTGGAGACAATAAAAAGAAGATTTCTGCTATTCTATTATGTTTATTTCTATTCCCAGTATTTTCCTCACACATTTCCAGTATTTTGCTGTTATCAGTAATTGTTATTTCCTTATTTGTTAGTTTTTGGGTTGATTTCCTATTTGAGATGGATAAGATATAACTTACTGTTACTACAATTTAATTGATTAAAATCGGAAATGGCAGAACTCGTCTTTTTTTTTTTACATGTAATTGCATTAATTAAAATAATTCTAATAGTTGCTGACTGATAAGTAAAAACAAAAACCAAACCAAAAACAAATTAGGAGAGATCAGTCTTATTTCAGTTAGGATCTCAGATCTTGACCTGGTATATGTTGGGGAAAAAAACCTTGTGCTAGAATATTCTACATTTCCCCTTCCCTTTTTCTTTGAGTGTCAGCTGACTTGAAATGTGTAAATTACATGTATTTCTGATGTGTGTCGTCAGGAATTTTCATGCTGCCTTCCCTACCTTCTCTGTTTATTTTTCATCTGCTTGTTTTTCCTAAAACCTGTTAAGGCTTTTTTTTTTTTTTTACACTAGAGAATGGATTCGAACTTCTGACTGTTTTCACAATATGACTAAACAGTAGTATCAAGTATGAAATTCGGCACAATTCCACCTTCTCTTTAACAATATAAATAGTTCAAAAAAGGTAAAACCAAAAGGAAAGAATGAACTCATAAAATTGAACTGTTTTCAGATACGGGTTGCAGAAATAAAAAAAAAATCCTAATGTTTTATGCAGAAATAGGAGTACACAAGGACAGACAGACATAAATGTCTCTTTGGGACATCTGCAAGAATAAATGTAATACGTTGTGTACTTGATGTTAATTGATACTATTCTGCAAGACTTACCAGAAAATTCAACCCTGAATTCTATGGAAATCAACTAGTAAAGGGAACAGAGAAACCATTTGCTCTGAAGATTTTAGGTATAAGACAGTTAGGTTTTTGGCAGGAGGGTGGAAGGAAAAAGGAAGAATGAGTAAGCTTGGAGTAAAATTCAAGATTTCTTTTTATGAAGTCCAGGTTGATCAATAAGCAGGTCCTGTTACATGTTTGCTATAATATAAGTCAGTCTGGGAGAATGTCTGCTGGTCGTCATTAGCTCCTTGCTGAAGGTGTTACTGTTCCAGACTATTCTGTTTTTTATTTTAACATATCATGGGCATAGAAAGTATGGTAGGCGCTTGTGGGAGTGCAGATAATTGGAACATTAGGATTCTACCTGATAACCTGTTTTTCGCCTAATGTACTATTTGAAGGTTTCAGCATTCAGTGGTCATCAGAACAGACAATATTTAGTCATTGACAAATTATATTTTACTAGTAACTGGGGAACAACTGGACAGAAACTATAGCCCTTTACTTGTGAAGAAGGAATTAATATTCTCCAGTTGGCTGACGCTGTAATGCAGGGTGTTCATGACAACAGAATTATATTGGTTTAGAGGGAAAACAGTAATTTGCTATGAGGCATTAGCTTAATAAACTGGTGTGCCAACAGGAGAGGTTAAGAAGGGTGAAAACTTTCTATTTTGATGTTTTGCCAAGTTAAGCAGTGAAATATTGTGAACATGAACCAAGTGAAATGGAATGCTTTCTACTTGGATTTGAAACCAAAAATCTCAGTGAATGAGTGATAATTCATAAGTGGTAGTGTGTAACAGTAGATAAGTAGATAAGTACCCTTCCTTCCCTGCTTCCTCTCCCACTGAGGAAAGATTGCTGAGCAAAAGTCTGAAGTGCTGAGGTGTTTATTTTAACACTGGGAAACACTTATTACTTCAAATATTTGCCTGCTTGTATATCATATGTATTATACCAGATGTGCCACATACAAATTAGACATGGCTCATAAAGCGTGGTAACCCTAGATTTTTCAAGATTTTTGGATGTAAATTTTCCTTTTATTTAGCTGTTCTCTAACTCATGTCAGGGAGGCTTTCTAGTGATGGAGGGCTGTAGCTTTTTAATTAAAATCAGCACTCCTTCCCTTGCTTTAAACACACCTGTATATCTCTTAATTACTTGACTATGTCTGCAATGCATTTATCTAGTACCTAGCAAAACCTTATTGGAAATAGAGAAGGGTTTTTTTACAGTGATGGTAATAGTACAAAGAAAACCTAAGCTAAATTCGGATTACAAAGTACTGGATCAGAGATGAATCAAATATTAAAAAAACAATACCAAGAGTCAAACTATGCTATAATTTCTTTTTCACTTTCCTTGTACTCTGAGATAATTCAGATTAACATTTTATAAGTCTGTTTCTCTTTTACTCTGTATCTAATGGATGCTAGCATAGGAGACTTCCCATATTAATTTGGTTGAAGAGGAAGCTGGGTTTTAGTTTGTGGGGGCTTTTTGGGGTTGTTTTGGGTTTGGTGGTGGTTTTTTTGTTTGGTTGGGTTTTTTCTTTTTTTTTTTTTTTTTTTTTTCTTTTTCAACTTTTCAACAGTGCTCCAGGCACCTTACTCTGGACTTCACAGAAGAGATGGCAGGCAGCTTGCAAGCTAGCCTGCTGGGACTGCTCACCCATTCCAGCTGGCTGTGGAGCCAGCTGGCAGTCACATCCAGTACAACACTAGGTGACACGAATGAACTGTTCTTCAGTAAACTAGGGTATTTTTTTCCTCTATTTAGCAGAATCATTAAATACCAAATTAAAAAAAATCGTGTTGTGAACGTCTTTGCAAGCTTCATCCACGTAACTATTAAAAAAGCTAAATTGTGAAGGTTGTGTATTATGAATTGTCCTTAAATCTTGAAAAAAAAAATCACAAACTTTGTTTTGTTTTCAATCTGTCATGTACGTCAGTATTTCTAAAGGTCTTTTTTTCTTGTGTGATATTAATATCATCAAGGGAACAAGCTGTAAGGCAGAAGTATTTGCCTAGTATGTGTTTTCAGTTTTATGTGTTGTAGTAAATCTGAGGTGCTTCGTTCTGGTTTTCAGGTTTCAAAATACATTAACCATCTCTCCATCTTAGGCAGTGGCTCATACCCACCTCATTACAAGAAGGGTAGGAATATGATCCCTAGATGTGGTTTTTCCTAAGTAGGTGATTATTGGTGTATGTGCCGTTTGTGCGTAGATTTCTGCATTGGACTATATTACATAGTGTATTAGGTCTTCCTAGCATTTGTTACATTTACATGTAGGCTTTTTTCTGTGTGAACACGTTCTGAAGGGTGGTTTTGAAACACTGATATTCGTGTTACTAGGATATGTGTGGTGTCTGCATTATTTGTCAGTAATCTGAGTTGGATTTGGTTTCAGAAAATGTGAGCTAGTTTTATGTCCACTCTGATTTTACCTATGTCTGTTTTAAAGCACCAGCTGTATGGCAGATGCTCACATTAAGGTTTTGTGTTTCAAGCAGAATCAAGAAATTCTCAGGATACCTTATTTGCTTCTACTACAGATTTTTCTCCTTCAGATCCAGCCAGTCCATAATCATGAGTGTATAACTGTTTCAGTCTTTTGTCAAAATCTACTGGCTAGAACCTGTTTCCCTTCTTAAATTTCTCCTCTTCTCTGTACTACTTCTCTTCTGCCAGACCATAACCAATGAGTATGATCTACAGTGGAAAAGAAATTCTCTTCTGCTTGTTCATCTCTGTTAAGTAAAAATTTTGTCGCTACCTGCAAGACATGATGATATGTTTATGTTTTGTTTTGCTCTTCACTTTATCTACGTCCTTAGTTCTTTTGATCATTCAGGAGTCCAGTCCACTGTTTGTCAGTTTTATGCAGCTTATATAAGTGGCACAAGTGATCTGATCCTCTAACAACCAAGGCCCTTGTCCTGTCCTTCTTGGAGAGCAGTTTCTTTTTTTTGGTGACTGTGATCAATCTAGTTGGCTTTGCTTTTTTTGTTTGTTTCTGAAATTAGAATCCCCTTGCCTTGCCCCCTTCTTTTTTGCTCCATGTAACTGCATATCATAATTTAAAGCTGCCTTTTTAAGGTGGTGCAACAGTTCTGCATGGAAGTGGACTCGTAAATTAAGGCCAGAAATAGTACTGGCCATAAAGTATTTGCTATAGTATTTTCTCTGCAGTGTTCCTGCTGCTGCTTCAAGACTGACTTGCTCGTGTTTTTACTTGCGTGTCAAATCACATAAGTTTTTGTTGAGGTTGTGTGTGGTTTTAAGAACACTTACAAAGTAGAACTTGATACAGGAGTGGGGCTTAAGTTTACCTGTCATCTTTGTTCCATTTTACAACTTTGTTTTTTTTTCTTTAAATATACAATTGTTTTCAGTAGGCTCTAAATGTACAAGTCGAGACTACAGGCTCTAAGTGAAAGTATAATTTGACTTTTCGTAATGTGGGAGTTTAACAGTCCTGTTTGGGTTTTCTTCAATAATTTCTTTTCTCTTCTCCACGTTCTTCATAATTTTGCTTCCAGAACAAAAAGCACTAGCCCTCTAAATATATTTATTTTCATTTTGTAGATACTATTTTCAACAAATACACCTGGTAGGAGAGTTTTGGTTTAGAATGTGTTCATGTACACTTGAGTATATCAAAGGTATTTGCAGTTTTGAGCTTTAATAATGTAAACTTGTGAAGACTTCTGAAAGGAAGCAAATATCTACTTCTAGTCTTTTATATGATAAAATCTAATCTCTTATGAAGTGGTTTTGTGATGTTTTAAGGCATCCCTTTAATGTATCTATATTAATAAATTGATAAAAAAAAATTGTACTCTGATTTCTTTATGCTTGGAATTTGAGCAGGTTTAGTCCGGTTCTCAAAACTAGCTGGAATACTTTTCAAGGATCTTCCCCAGCCCTTTTTAACATGTGACTGTTACTTTGTGTTTTCAGGGACAAGTTCCAACTTTACAGTAAAGTTGGTTTATAACATATTTAAGAAAAATAAAATGAAATTTGTTCCTCATCCTTTAGTTCTCATGACTCCATGCATCTTTGGTTCACGAGGTTTACGATATGCTGAAACTGAAAAATTTTTGTGGGAGTTGTTTCTTGTTATGTTGACAGAACATAATTTGGAGAATTACTGAAATAGCATTTTATTTCAACACTTAGGAGGATTTGAATTGTTAGGTTTTACTTTCAAAATTAGCTAAAAATAATAACTAAAATGAAATTTGCTTCTCGGATTCTTAAGGTATATCAGACAAGTTGCTTTCTCTATGGGAGATTTTATAGCTGTATGTGCATTATAGGATGTTGAATAAAAGTTGCAAAATAAGCCCAAGCATAAATATTTGTGTAAAAAAAAAAAAAAAAAAAAAAAAAAAAAAAAAGTAATTTCTTGCATAGCATCATATCACAGATGAAAAGGTAGAAAGACAAATGTACATCCTTTTACATTTGAATGTAATGGTCAGCAAGCATCCTTCTAAACTGTGTTTATGTTGTTATGCTGCACGTGTTGAATAGGAATGCTGTAAGTAAGATGCAGTCCCTGTGGAAACCAAAAGTTATGTGAAGGAAAGAGTTCTTCAGACGATGGTGAAAAATGGGTTATATTGAATTTTTCTTAATAGGAAACAGTACGATAGGTACTTTCTAGACCTACAGTACTGTGGATTCTACAAAATAGCACAGAGAAGATGTGAAACAGGTGATTTTTGATTTGTAACGTGGGAGATTTCTGATTAGTTGGACTTAAGTGACTACAAAATAATAGCATCACTGTTGATATAAATGAAATATTTGTGTCATGCACAACAGAAGCATGAGCAAGAAGAAAGCCTTGGTAGCTCAGAAATACAAATTGCACCCTTTGACGCACTCATGACCTAATTGAAGTGGGTTTTCTCGTAACAGGTTCTAATTTAATTCCACAGCGGTGTTGCAGAATGCTGCAGCTGGAACTATTTTAGCAAGCAATAAATGAAGCTTTCTCAAGGTATCCTATATGTGTCTTTGGTCATTCCAGGCATCTTTTCAAATGTAGGTCCGATTTAATCAACTTTAAAATTCTGGTCAGAAATTATCCCCCAAATCCCTCATGCATCAAGTCAAACGAGACAACACCTTGGACATACTACTGAGGAAGGGATAACAGGTCTTCCAGGAAACACTCTGGGCATTTTGAAAGACTGCCTGAAATTTTTATACCTTGTCACAATATCCCCTGAAATGTGCTCTAAAGCAGTGATGCCTAGAATTAGGAATATAGTCAGTGACTACTGTGCTTCTGGCAAGTGTAGCTTCCAGCCCCACTTGGATACACATACGAAACTGCTATATGAAATAGATGTCTCGGGAGGCCCAAGTTTCAGAGACTATAGTTTGTAATCTGGTAAGTGTTGCCATTCGTTATGTTTGTATTACAGCTTCTGCCAAGTACTTATGACAGAATTATGGAAGTATGAAGTGCTTAAACAGAGACTTTGAGAAAGAATTCCTCGGAGGAAACAATATTTCCTTACTGTGGTTAGGTGACTGGATGACTATAGACCACTATTTCATTTGCACTGCGTTGGGTAAATGCTGGTTCATGTGGGTGGTTCATTGGTTTGTTTTCCTAGGGATGCAATATTTCCTTTTCAGGCACTGTAACTCCTGATAGATAATTTAAAGGTTGACGTGTGATACCTCTTGCTCTTTTACTGTGACGGAAACGCAACGTGTCCTTTTTAGGAATGAACGTAACAGATGAGGGCCACCATTTTGAAGTACTGCCCAGTGAGAAATTGGATTGCCAAAGAAACCACCTGTTTAGTTCTCTGGGAAAATACAGCTAACTGAAAAGAAGTCTTGTAACTGTCACATCCAACCAGCGTGCCTTTTTTGTGGGTATGTACATAGAACTGACATTGATGAAGTTATATATGAGAAGAGCTAATTCTGAGAAATTCAGCTGCCCTAAGATAGTAGAAGATCAGGCATTTCAAGAGGCATAATGAACAGCTAGCTGCACTCCCAATTCAGACTGGTGTAAATAATAAAAACTCTGTTTTCACGATCTTAAATTAAGTGTGTTTCTCAGCAGTAGGTTGTCTTCTGTTTGGAAGATGTTGTATCCACTTGCTGATCCTTTCCCAGTGGAGATTCGTGGGCTGTAATTTCAATTCAGTTGTTTGAACAGCTAGTCTTTGTGTGGACTTCTGAAAGTGTCTGTATTCCTGGCTGGGAGTCCAGCTGAAGAACTACAGAGACTTTCACCTGCTTGATTTTAGTCAGCCTCAGCAAGAGTAAAATTTTGAGCTGATGAGAACTCAATGATCTTGTTCTCAGATGAGTTTGTTTAGTAAACTTGAACAAGAACTTGAACAGACATCTGATTGAGGTGGGAGTGAAGGACTCGGTGCTCAGTGGGGGACAGGAAAAGGTTGTGTATGTGGGGGGAAAGCCTGATTTTTTTTTCTCTTTTCTCCAGCATTCACAAATGTAAGTGATTGTTCAAGCACTGTAGTTTTCGCTGTGATTGGCGTCTCTCATGTTTGTGAGTTGGTGCAAAGATTTGTATATGACAATAAAAATTTGCCTTACTTACGTTAGTTCCAGATAACTCATAGTTGCAATGTTTTGTTTGAGAAGCTGCTGCTCTTGCAACCATGTAATAAGCAGAGGACCAGAGCTGTTCAGGATGATTTCTTTTAATGTGATTAGAGCCATGCTATTTTAAAATTATAACAGTGTTATGATGATAAAAGTCAATAGCATTTTCATTAAATGTCTCAGTGAGCTGCATGAAACTTGGTAGCTATGGAGGTGACAGTAACAGATAACTTAGGAATTTTAAAATTCATTTACTTTATGTAAAAAATTTGAAACAGAGCAAATCTGTATTATACCTTTGTGGTGGATCCTCTATTTCAAAATCTGTTGATTTAGTTCATGTTAAATGTGTGCTGATGTAAATGATGCCCTGCTGACATTAGAGGAGAGAATGAAGGGCGGGGGGGAAGACCTAGAGATTTCAACCATGTTTATAACAAGAGAAGAGCAAATAAAAAGATTCTTGCTAACTTTCCTAGTCAAAATAACAACATGAGGGAATACTTTATCTGGCATAAGGTAGGTGTACAGTGAACTCAGTCTGGATATGAAGCTTGTATAGATTCTCTGAACTAGTTTCAAAGCAGCATATGCAACACTAACCTCAGTTAGCTTGAGTATTGTGCTTCGCTGCCCTTCTCACTATTTACAGATACTCGAGCTCTTTAATGAAAGCAAGTTTGGGAATCCTACATGCATCTCAGTTGCTACTTTTAGCTTACTGTGCACACAAAGTCTTGGAGTTCTGGCTGCATCAGCTGTAAGGATGTGACTTGATTCTAGGAAATTCATATGCCGCAAAAGAAATCTAGAAGCTCTGCCTAGCAATGATACTTACCAACAGCCTGGTCAGTTAAGCCAAGGATATCTTTCCTAATTATAAACAGATGCCTTCCTTTCTGTCTTGTCTTTAAGCATAGTTTTCCTAAAGTGGAACCTAACAGTACATTAATTTTAACATCAAGTCGACCTTTCTCATAAAGGAGGTGGGGTGGGGACTGAACTTTTGTGCTTCTGCAAAATCTTTCTACTTGGAGTTTGAGAAGAGAAGAAAATCCCACAGATTTCATTGGGTTTAGGTTCTGTTTTAACTTTGTAAATCATGCTTAGGAATGTCATTTCAAACCTGCAAAAGATAGTAGTTGTGTGTATGCAAGTAGTGTATATACTACACTTGTTAAAACAAGAGGTTACATAAATATTTGAGTTTTTAAAGATCTGGTGCAATCTTTTTTAAAAACTAAATGTCTTATTATCCAAATTTGTGTATAATATCTTATTTCAGGAGTGATACTAAGTATGTAAATGGCAGAAATGTGGATTTGTCACATAAGTAGTCATGGTTCTCTCTTGTTTCTTCCTTGGTAAATCCAGCCTCGCCAGGAGACGAGGCCAGATTATTTTTGTGCTATAGAAATCGTTCCAAAACAAACCCACTCTGTAGTTACATTATCCTTCAATGTAAGGAACATGTTTGGCTTACATATTGCTGACATCTGCCAAATGTTTCTTTACCAAGTGTTTAGTGTAATTTGCAGTGAGCTGGTGAATACTTAATGGTCTTTGTAGAACTTCATCTTTTATGTCGTCCTCAGCTAAAGCAAATCCTTTCATCATCAGTGTTACCTTTGTGCTGGTTTTTTTGCTAGTTAGATCCTTGCATTTCCCACACCCTGTTTCTTTGGGATTTCTGGGATTTGATTTGGAAGTATATGCTTTTTTTTTTAATTAAGTGGTCCTGAATAATATCCAACGAATATAAGTGGTATAATGAAGGGACACATTTTTCATTTAACTCCTAGTAAAATGTAAGGATTTTACCTTCTTTGGCATCCCATTTTAAGTTGCATAGGTGAAGTTGGATCAGTATTGAAATGGGAAATTTAAAAAGTTGGTGGAAGTGGTAATGATACCTTCTCTTCTCTTCTAAGTCTTTATGCGTAGGTGCCCCTAGTTCTGTTTTTATTAGGAAATGTTACCCCTTTTCCTCTCTTCTCTCTTCTTCCTCACTTACCCAGGCAAGAAAAATAGCCCAATCAGTTCAGTAAAAGCAGATTAAGCCACTAAAATTAGCTTTGTGCTATGAATCCAAACCATTTTAAAAATAGTTAGAATTCTGAGGGGAAGGTTGGAGATGGGGTAATTTATGTCACTAAACTTTTCCCTTTCTGGTATGAAGTGTACCTGGAGTCTCTGGAATTGCCACAATGGGGCTGTGGATTTTTAAAACCAAAGAATAATGTTAATTCTGTTACCTCGTCAGTCTCAAGTATATAATTAATGACATTCTGCTCAGCTAAATTTAACTTGAAGATTAAAAACACAGAAATCAAAAAGCTTAGTTTTCAGATTATCGGTGGTAATCTCCAGACTCCTCAGCCCTACAAAATTAAGCTACCCACTTCCTTTACAAGAAATAAAGAAATCCACAGTCCATTTAGACTCTTCAAAATGCTAGATGAAGGAAAAATGACTGGTAAAAAAATTCCGTAAGACATTGAAAATATCCTTTCTAGTAAGTCACAGAGAAGATGGATAGGGTGATAAGTTTTTAAAGCAGGCAATATTGGGCCAAGCTGAGTAAAGACAAGTCTTTATTGATGGGAATGTTTTCTGAAAGCTCTGGTGTTTGCTTTCAGATTTAGCTGTTGTTTGGACAAGAAGGACTCATATTACTTTTTCAGATCTATATGAGCACAGCTTCAAGGTTGCAGATATAAAGAACTTTTACAAATTTTATACTTTCATCTATATTATACTTAACTTTTTTTTTGTAATTTCAACTGTATACTAGTACTGGTAGTAAAAGGTGCTGTTTAGTGTTTATTTCCTAAGCTGGGTTTGCTGTAAAATGTGCAGCAATGTGCTTAAAGTAGAATCTTCTTCGCTTTTGGTGCAAGTCTCAGAATTCAGAAGCTTTTAAATGCAATTTTGCTGTAGAATCATTAATTTTCCTATAGTGAATTATAATAGGTAGTAATAGAATTGTCTTTTTAAATTGCTTATAGAATTTTTTATAAAATAATTAATTTTGCTTTTTAATAGATCAGCACTTGCCATTGAATTTATGAATTCTATTATAAGGATACAGGCTGTGATTTTAATAGCGACTGACTGCTACAACACAGTACTTTTCCTTCTCCTTTTCATAAATGTCTTCTCTATGTTAAAATCTTTAAGGTTTTTGTATTACAAAGAGTTTTTCCCATGTATGACCAATACAGTGCCAGGTGGAAAACAGGTTCTTGGGAATGTAACTGAATTGGTTCAGGAAGCCTTTCAGCTGCAGGTTGCTACCCACAATTGTGCCCTCTTCACAGAATGTCCGACTATTACAGATCTGGTTTAGTGCAAAGTCACCTGGTTAGTTCAAGCTGTAACCAAGATAGCACGTTCACTGGGTGTCTTTTCAAAGAACCAATCTTGGAAACTCCTGTGCAAGTTAGTGTTGCTGAATTTTGGAATACTGATTAGCAGCTGCAATGGAAACGGTGTAGCTCCTTACTGCTGTCGCTGGGACTGTGGTCCAGGGATTATGTCTTGAGCAGTTCTGGGTTCCAGTTACTGGAATTCCAGTTCTGGGTTCCAGTTACTAGAATTCCAGTTCTGGGTTCCAGCGTTACTGGGTTCCAGTTTGAGGAATGCTGATGAAGAGTATTTCCAGTCAATAACATGTTTTAGATCTGCTGAACATCTGTGCTCTCCTTATGACACTTAAAGGGGCTACTGACTCCAGTTGTTAAGAATAATTTGCATATCGTAACCATGCATTGTTACAAATGAAGATTTCCTAACAAGATTCATAATTGGTGTTAAAAAGTAAAATCAATCATTTCTATATAATTGCCCAATTTATAACCTTTCCTTTACCTTGTGCTTCACCTCATAGAGCCATGGCAGTGTGCTGTAGGTAGAGAGGAAAAAGAGGAAGGAAAATGGGTTATTTGGTAAAGCATAGGGCATGCGATTGTTGTTTGTTGTTGTATGAAATCACAATCAAAATTGACACAAGTTGCTATTAAACTCTATTTCCTGTGTTAAAAAAAGTCAGTATTAGCTAAAAAGAAACCTGCAGCAGTAGATTTGCACATAGACCTTAATGAGCCCAATTGACCTTCTGTGCTGTATTTACAATTGCCTTAAAATTGTAAGCAGATGTTTGAAAAACTTTTGTTAATAGGTCCCTAACATCTGTTTCACCAATGATATTGCCCACCAAAGCAGTTGTAATTAGTAGAGCACCTAGTGCATGCATCTTTTTCTTATTGGTGCAGATGATCATGTTTCTCCCTCAGGTATTAAAGTAAAATCTTATTGGCACTTTTGTTTTAATAAATTCTACAACATTTCTTTTGTAAAGAGTAAAGTTTTTCCACCAAATGTAGAGTAATGTAATAGTTTTTCCCTATGAAGTCTTAAAAAATGCAGTACAGTACCGATACATCCACTAACACTAGACAAAATGTAGTGGATGATGGAAAAACAGAATATGAAATACTGTGTGCAACTGAAACTTTTGATAGCATTTGTCCATTTGTGCCGTTCATATGCATGATAGAATGTGTGTTTCAAGTGGAAAAAAGGAAAAATGAAAGGAAGAAAATCTTAAACTCTGCTACAAAAAAATCCAGTGTCATTTGCCCATTAAAGTTCTTTTATATGACATAGTTTCCATTTATGTGAGAACACAAAAACCTGTCTGCTTGTTCAGTTTATATAGCACTCCTTTCAAAGAAATTGTTATGACAGTCTGCAAGGGTAAAGGTTCAGCTTTAACCTTGTGTTGGTTGCCAGCCTTCATAGCTCTCACGGCTTCATTTTTTTAAATAAACTACAATTTGAAAGTTATTCTTTAACTCCTACTTTATAAAATGTAATATGGAAAATGCAACTGGGGGAGGGAGAGCTGTGCAAAGCTGCCAATAAAATTTCCACTCCAGTTGTTTCCATGTGGACCTCATTGGAGATAAGTCACTGACAGAGGAATAGCCCCTTTTCCAAAGAGAAGAATCTTTTTGGAAATGTTCTGCTAGCTCCCAAAGCAGCTGCTAGGCTTTACTAAGTGCAGGAGCTTTCTACAACATCCCCCGTCTTTTCAAAACTGTGAAATGAAGACTGCATTATGCATCAGTCGGAGTTTGTCTAAGTAGAATAGATTTTAGCTACATCATTTGGACAATGCCATAGGTACAGGCTGTATAGTGTTGTAAACTCTCCCTGAGAGTAAGGAAGGGGGGAATTTTGGGAAAGGGGATTCTTACAAAGTGTCGCATCCCCTGATAGTGCTAGAGTTGAATTGTGGAGAATATAAGTTGTGGTGCAGGACTACGTTATTACAGAGACAAGTCCAAGTGTCTTTTGCAAACTTACCTGTATGTTACATTAATGCTTATATCAATGTCATCAAAGTTACTGAGGCACTAGTGTTATTTGTATGGAACCTATATTACTAAGAAACATGATTTTCTACAGTTATAAGGAGCAGCAAGATTAGTAGAGAGGGATAGACTTTTTAGGCAGATACAGTTAGAAAAGAGATTTGGGGCTCACAGTCTCAGAATACATGGTGATTTCTACCAGACATAGAAAGAGTCTGGGGTCTGTTGCCTTTCGAATCCAAGGAAATATCCAGGCCTGCCATTGATGATAGTCCTTTACTTTTCAGCTTGTGTTATGGATTTCTGGATTGAAAAAAAAAAAAACAAACCACAAAAAAAAAACCACCATAACAAAACAAAAACAAAAACGCCCCACAAAACAAAAACCAAAGAAAGAGGAACTTGTAACATCTTTCCTTCCTTTCCCTGTAGTTTTTGTTTGCGTAACAAGTTAAGACAAGAATACAAGAATGTGTTATTTATTTTCTGCTAGCAACACCATTCTCAACAATGTTCCAGTGTGGTGTTTTTTGCAAAAGCTCATTTTCCACAAGAAAATTTTCTAACGTCAATTTCTGTAATGACTGTGCAGATGTACTGTTACTTTTTTAAAGAACTTGAATAGTCTCTCAAGTCCCGTTTTCCTTCCAAGGGCAAAATGTAAACCAGCTTATTTCCTATTCTTTGTGTGGACCTGAAATCACGTGGATAGTAATGAAAACAGGTTTTCTCTCAAGAAACATATTTGACTTATCACAAGAGAGACATTTGTTCATCGTTTATATCGACAAATGTAAAAATAGAGAACATCATTATGAAAACCAGCTGATATACAGAGGTACTTTTGCAAACCACCTTTTTTATGTGGTGAAGATCCTTTCACTGATGCTTAGAGTTATGAAATGGAGGAACTGCACATTTACTACTGTAAGTCATTTCCAATGTCTCTCCTTTCTAATTCAAATAACTTTTCAAAATAAGCAGTAGAATTAGTATTCTTGGTAAATGATATGTGCAGTTCAGCTTTTGAAACAATCTCTTCATTGTTTCATCAGAAAAAGTCTTGCTTTTTACTTGCTTGATTTTGTCAGCCTTCTGTTTTGAAGTAGGCTAATCTAAATTTTATCAAAATTGTCAAGTTAAAACATTCTCATATCTAAAATAAGACTAGAAAAATTTCTATTTTGAAAACCCCGAAGTTTTTTGTCAAGTTTGAATTCAGTCTGGTGATTACATAGTGCTTCTTAGCTTTTAGATGTAGCGTTTAAAGGGGGGAGGATGTATGGATGTGCCCAGGGGATGTTGTATGCTACAGTAAATTCGGACTTACTCATAGGAATTATTGGGAAACTCTTTTATAGTTGGTATTTCACATTCATTTGAGTGTCGTTTGCACCTGTGACTTTATAATGGAACTCATTCTAAGTTTCAGTCTGCTGTAAAGATCATCAGATTTTAAAACAATAAACAACAGATCAGAAATATTCTTTAGAATTCCACAAAGTTTTATCAAATGTTTCTGTTTAGTTTGCACAAATGCCATCAGTAAATGGAAGCTTGTGCTGTGCTAATATCAAAGGAATACATTCCTGGAGAAAATTCCTCTTTTCCTTTCTCTCTCTCTCTCTTTTTTTTTTTTTTTTTTTTTTTTTAAGGAAGTACAGTATCTGTGAATATTACACTCATTTGGTAGACACTACCAATAAGTGATCACAGTCCATATATGTACCAGATTGTAAATCAAAAATTGCACATATTTCCTTGATGTGATCAAATACATAAAATCCTGTAGATATCCTTTAGATCAAATATTCATCCGTTCAACTTTTCCTCCATTAAACCTGAATGAGAATCAGATTTTTTATATTTAAGCTTTATTTTTTTAGATTACAGATAAGTAATCTGAAATTATTTATGCTCTCAGAGAGCTCAGTGTACAGGCTGCAGAAACAGTGAGAACATCTTCTGTGAACATCATGTAGGCCATTAAAGATTTCATCAGGGCCATTATATTTTTTTTTCCCCGCCTCTGATTTCTGTGGACACTGAAGATGCATGTACCGTGTTTCTTATTTTAAGGAAAAAACACTGGATGCAGGTTTGAGAGTTCTAAAATTATTTAGTGTGTGAAAAGTGTCGAACTGTTATAATGTTCAAAAACAGAGTTTTTTCCGGAAAAATAACAGAAATGGGAACATGCCAAATTTGAAGTAATGTAGAACAGTCTGATGGATTATTTTTTTTTTTTTAGACAAGGCCATGTATAAGTTTTCTTTACAGTAGCAGCGTTATTGATGATATATATTTCCAGTACCACGTCTCAATACTCAGCTCCCTGTGAGTGGGTAGGAGGTAACAGAGTGGAAACCACTGGGGATCTGGGCGTTGCAACCATATTGGCCTTCCGTTATCTATCAAATTTTCGTCTAATGAATGATAGAGACATTTATTCACGCACAGGTATTGTGCAGCCACCACAATCATGTATTGGAGCTTTATGGTCCTGTCTGTTTATCTTAAAGTAATGGTAGTGTTCAGCCTACAATTAACGACTGCTAAATCCATTCTGACTAGCTTTTGAGTATGCATTGTACCATGCTAACTATTCTGCACTTTCTGACATGAGCTACTTTAGTGATGTACATATTAAACCACTTCATTTGGAGATAATGCCTTTCTTCCTTTATGTTTTTCTCTTTTCTGTCATTTCAGCATGTGCTTAGGTAATGTATGACGTTGCTACAGTTCCTGGGAAGGCCTGATAATCATGGCTCAGGTCTTTCTTCGTGCTTCTAAAGGGCAAAAAATTACCCACATAGCCAATCATAGAATTGCCTAGGTTGGAAGGGACCTTTCAGATCATCCAGTCCAAACATCAACCTAACTCTGACAGAAACCATCACTAAACCATATCTCTAAGCACTATGTCTACCTGTCTTTTAAATACCCCCAGGGATGGTGATTCAACCTCTCCCCTGGGCAGCCTGTTCCAATGCTTGATAACGTTTTCAGTGTAAAATTTTTTCCTAATATCCAGTCTAAACCTCCCCTGGCACAACTTGAGGCTGTTTCCTCTTGTCCTATTGCTTGTCACTTGGTAGAAGAGACCGACCCACATCTCTCTTCCTTTCAGGTAGCTGTAGAGAACGGTAAGGTCTCCCCTCAGCCTCCTTTTCTCCAGGCTAAACAACCCCAGCTCCCTCAGCCGCTCCTCATAAGGCTTCTTCTCCAGACCCCTCACCAGCTTCGTTGCCCTTCTCTGGACCCGCTTGAGCCCCTCAATGTTAATCTTTGACTACACTTGTACAATTCATGACTTCACTAAGGAATTTTGGCAATAAGGAATAGCCAAAAAAAAAAAAACCAACCCCCCAAAAAAAAAAGTTAGGAGAGCTTTAAAGCTATTCTTATTTGTCTAATAGGCAAAATGTTGAGCACCGGACACTTAAGTTTTATTTTGAGGTATTGAAGTTTAAAAAGTATTGCCAGGCTTCTAATAAAATCAGAGGTGTTGGAAACACTGTGCCACAGCCTGGTTGAAGGCATCGATGTACCAGTGCATTTACATGTTCTTATAGCCAAATGATCTATGTAAGAGAAAAGAGATAAGCTACTTGGAGAAAACGTGTTTATTCTTCACAAACTTTTTTTTGTTATGAAGCTTTTTGAGATGAAGATGGGCTCAAGTCCCATTGCACAATCAGCTTTCCTTTGTAGACTTACAAGTACATGAAGTTAGGTGGTATGAACTAATAACCTGAACTTGCTTTTCCTCCGTAGTCAGACATACAAGGTGAGATGTTATTTTCAGAAGTTGGGAGACGGTGAAGTACATCAATAAACAGTGTGTATGTATTATGGCTAAAGAGCTTTTGGTTTTCTTAGGAGATAACCTAACATTTTTTTTTTCAATGTATATGCTGCTTACCTAAAAAAGTGCTGTAGAGGAAATAACCAGCAATTTTGAGTGTACAGAGTAGAAAGTCTGACTGAATGTATGGAATTTCATGGTTTCATATGGGCTGTATGGAAAACAGTAGCATTCATTATATAGTTTGACAAAATGTTCATGATTGCAGTTGACTTGCAAATTTCTCTACAATTACACTTCTGTGAGAAAACAGGTCTTTCAATGTGTAAAAATTACCATTCGTTTCATTAGTTCTGACCTCTGTTGATCTTACTAATTCTTAGTTATTCTCATATGTTCTAGTTTTTCTGGGAGGAAAAATGGGACTTTAAAATGTCTTGTATTCTGTCAGAGATTTGGGGAGATTGTTTCAGAGAGCACCCATTAGCTAAGGTAAGATTCAGTTCCAGTTTCTATTATAAATCTTTGAGAAAACTTTAAAACTCAGCTACCCAAATTCCATTTAAAATTGAATGTACCAGCCATGAGGCTTTTTTGTACACCTTTAAAAGTTAACCCAAAATTTGGTTAAACATGTAAAATATTGCATGTAAGAAAATTCAGTAAACATGCTGCTGTATTCATGCTTATTTGTTAGAATAATATTGCAATTTTAAAAATCATAATATGAAAATGAAATTCTCTAAGGGACTAAAGCAAGATACAGACGTTTCTACATTTTTAATGATACCTGAACTTTTTAACATTTAACCTCTTGTATTTGACAAGTTATTTGGGAAGATATCGTAAGCTGTGGTGCAGACAGCTAAAAACTCTTAACTAGTCAGAAGAAGAATTCTGTATAAAATCTGGTTTGCCTCAGTGTACTCATTTCATGAGCGAGTAGAGTCTTGATTTGAAAGAGCTCTGTGCCCTGGGAGGGCAGTGAGTGCGTGTGTGTTACCTGTTTAGTTCAGGAATGAGCTTCTGAAAGAAATGCAAAATCATCCTCACTTGCTGCGCTTTGGTTCACGTTCCGGTGTTCTCATAGTGTGAACTGGATTCCTCTTAGGTTAAGGGTAACCAGAAGATGTGCTTCAGAAGTCTACCTAGTACGTATCAACCAGTTGTTGGCATTCAGTTCCTGGAAGCAGGCTGGAGTTACTGCAACATCCACCCCCAACCCTTTTACAGTGCGGATGTTGCAGCCTCATTGACAGCTGTTCTGCTCTGCACATCTGCTCGTACTGTGTTGCACTACTTGCTGTTTACACGTAACCAGCGTTACCTACAATGATAGAGAGGCCGTGTAGTTTTGAGAGAGTTATCAGACTGACTGATAAACTTCAGAGGTTCAGAGGCCAGACTGTAACGAAACCTACTGTCTCTTGCAGTTGTTGTGGAAGGAAAATGACTTTCCTTACTACAGGTGGCTGCTAGAATAAGGCCTAATTTTTGGCAACTTCAGATGTCTTTTAGAGGGCCCATAAACTGAGGTAAAGCTGGATGAATAAATATTTAGCAGTCTGAATATTGAATTAATTTATGTTAGTTTGTGTTAGGTTTTGATATCATAACTGGTTTCTTTTCATTAAGCGAATGGTAAAGGAGCTTTTTTCCATGTATTCGTGTTTTTCACTATGTATTAGGATCTCAAGTGTCATGACAGGTTGGGGTTTTTTCTGTGTTCTGATAGTGTAGGATCTGGTGTATCTCAAGGCTTGTCAGTTCCATTATTTAGGGGTTTATAGCAATAACTGCATAAAAAAGTCAAGTGGTGTTTTCTCCCAGCTGGGGTTAAGAGGAGAACAAAAGAATGGCAAGAATTCTGCATTCACTTGTAAAGTGCATTGAGTTGTCCTAAATTTCTTTACATTAGTGCCCATCATTTATCTGCCTTCACTAAGGCTGTTATTTCATAAATTTTTAAGTGCAACCATTTCAAGTTGACCCATCACAAAACTTAGAATTGCAGATAAATATTGAAGTTTGCATGCCTTTTAACTTCTCAGTAAAATGTTGTTACATACAACTAGAAAAGAGTTCACTTTTTTCTCAATTAAATCTCCGTATTTCTTTTTCTTTTCTATTTTAAATGAAATACCATATCTCACTACCTGTCATTTTCATGCTTCAATTATTGTCAATTAGCAGTGCTTACCTACTCAGTTTAAAGTCTCACATTCAATACTAAGGTTTGGTCTAAACAGTTTTGTACTATTTAAACCTGTCAGTCAGAGGTATGATTTATTTTTTTAACCAATGTAGTTGTATTGATACAATTCCCAGAATAAATATAGTTATATAGGTATGAGGATATATTTCCACCAATTTATCTTACTTCCCTTTCCTGTCTAGCAGTGTAGTTGTAAAGCAGTACAATGTTTTATATGAGCAAGATCTTAGGAAAAAAAACCAGAAGAGGTTATTGCCCTGTTATGTATTGTCACTGTGTGACAGTCCCATTTCTGTAGTATCAAGAGGACATTTCTCGATTTGTATATTGTCAGCACCGTGCCAGTGAAGTTTCAGTATCTCTGTAGGAATACATTCTTGAATGAGAAAATCTTGGTTTTCCATTCCTATCTAAACACAGATATGTTAGTTTTGAATTTTTGTTATTTTATTTTTTTTTTTAGTAAGAGCAGGATTTTCATCATCTTGTGTTTGTAAATTATGCTTATAGAATACTTTAGTAAACGGGATTTACTCAATCAAATTTACAGATTAGTTTATTGATCGCAACTATTTCATGCTGGAGATCAATGCTAATGTACTTCAAATCTTTAATTGTTAATCCATTTTTGAATTAACATTGATGTTTTCTGGTATAATCCCTGCTCATTTAATTTTTTTTTTTGGGGTGGTGCAGCAAAGTACTTTCTTATCCATTAAGGCATTTATGGGAAGAAAAGGACAAAAAGCAAATAATTCGTTTTCTGCATATAATTGAAGATGTTGCTCTTAGCTAAAGGATTAATGTTTGACATAATAGTTGTTAGACGTGTATTAGGATGTCGTGTGCTACATTTTATACAGAGAGAGATACAAGATATGGGAAAGGTAATAAAATATTTAATGTTTAGGACTAGGAATTTACTCTCATTGTAATCAAGGAGATAGGTATTGCCCTGATTACTGTAAGCTGTTACTGCAATTCTGTAATGTACTAATGTGAATTGCTAACCATGTCTGGTATTAAATGTAATGTAGGACAAAATGATTGTAGATTTTATATCCCTGCTTGTGCACTGTCTTGGTCTTACTTAACCGGGACAGTGGGTAAGAAACAATGCTGACATACAGGATAAGCAGCAGGCTTAATAGTGAATTATCAGACCTTTTACAGTCAGTGTCCAATACAAGGTTGCTGGCTTCATCCACAGTTGGCTAGAGGCACCATTTTCTTGGTCTGTTTGGAGAGCGGGTTGCAAGTAACAGGGAGGAAAGACCTCAGTGTGCTATTTTCCCAGTTCCTCACCTGTCTCTTCCCCAGGGTAAATGTCTGCCAAACCCAAACTCCATAATATATTATTGGCTGATCTTCTTTGGGCAGTTTTTCCATTCCAGAATGATGCTGGAAGGAGGTGGGAGAAAGATGGAAACATCCATCCAGTTTAGATCAGCCTGGATCAAGCAGGCAGGCAACAAATTCTCAGCACAGCAAAACATGGCAGCAATACAGAAAAGGAGAGAGAAGTTAGAAAGGCCTTTAAACTGCCTTACTGGTGTAAGCTGGAAATAGATTGTGCAGGAGCTTCAAACAAGCTCCTGCTTTATCTAGCAGTTAATCTGATGACACTATCTCATGCTACCAGTAATTTTTCTGAGGGTAGGAAAATGAACTTTCAGGGGAGCAAAAGTTAGACCAGCATGACCGCTAAATCCTCAGCAGCAGCACGTACTATTAGATCCACAGTCTATTTTAACCTCAGTTTTTTGGTTTGGTGTGTTTTGTTTTGTTTTTTAATAAATAAACTTTCTTAACAATCATTTATATATAAACTTTCAAATCTGAAACTCTAAAAGGGGATTATTTGGATGGTAGAGTCAAGCACTTAGGTTAATAGATCCCACATATGCAGTTTATTGCATACTTTTGTTTATTGCTTAAGGCACTAATTCCCTTAAGTGAAACACAGTATTTTATAGAATTAAATACAATTATATAAATTGTTTCTTTACCCACTTTTAATGTGTTAAACAGAAAATCTCTCTAGCAGATGAACATTAAAGACACAGCAAAGTCCGCTATCATCATTGGTATTGTTACTGTTAAAAACTTAACCGTGACTTAAGTTAGCTAACAGAGAGCAAGCATTTTAGTAAAGGCAAGGTAGTTCTTTTACATTTTCACATGATTTAGCAGGTGAATTGCATGCCTGTTCAGTCAAGGAAACAAAGAGCATCTTTTGTCAGCGTGCTGACTTGAAGTATGCACTTGTGGGGCTTTTGTAGTCAAGGGGAAGCCTTCATTGGGCCCTGGTTCAGTTGTAGACTCCTCTTGTGGCGTATGGCATGCTAAATGGACGCAGGGTTTGCCTGGCTCAGTTTGGTCCTTCGAACTATTGTAGTCTTCAGCATATAACAAAAACCAATGAGTCTGCGTGTGCAGCTTTGACAGATGGACTGTGAGGCGCATGCAGAGTGTGTCAGCCATTGAAGCCTCTGCAGATAGACACTCATTGTCGTCCCCTTGGAAGAATTTGCTGTTTTTCAGGATTGGGTGCTAAACCAAACAGGTTTTTGCTCTGTTGTAAGAGCTGGAGTTGTAGACCAGATTTAAGTCAGTGCAAGTGTCAGGCTCTTGAGGAATTGCATGCGTTTTGCTAGATAAAGGTGCTTATTGGTACTCAAAAAGCAGCATGGCCAAGCAGTAAAAATCTGTTACCATTTTAATATGGGTTATGCTACCGTGTGGAAAAAAGTAGCCTTTTATGATTATTTTTTAAAGTAGATAAGAATTGAAGGTGTTGAACGCACGGTCAGAATAATCTCTCTAAAACAGCTTAACTCTGGTGATCAGGAGCCAATTCTCAGTGAAGTGTCTGCTGTTTTTTTAATGACATACTTGTCAACATGTAACCTTAGAATATAGACACCATGGTAACAGTTTTAACACAGTCTCTTTAAAGAGCATAATTGTGTGGAGCACAAATAGAAACATCTTGACTCTTGTAGTCTTTTAATCCACTTAGAGAAATGCTTTTCAATCCATCAAACAGCATTTTCTGGATCTTGTTGAACATCTGTCTGTCTTGAAATGACTTGGAATAAAAGTCCGAGCAGGTCCTCCCGTGCTCTTTTTGTTGTAGACCTTAAAATGAGCATTTAGACAATGTTAGTATTTTGCTATTAGATTTGAGCTAAAGAAAGCTGAACAGAAAGAATGTTGACATCTCCTTGGCCATATTATAATTAAAATTTGCTTGTACCTGTTCCCGTACAACAAAATGCTTAAGTGTGTGCATTCTTTTAGGCGTGTGAGTGGCTCCACATGCTCAATGTCTTGTACAATTCATATGCTAAGGTGCATGAATGCACTTATGTGCATTCTAGCACACCTATGCTGTGTTAGAATCATGGTGGTTAATAACCGTCTGGGTAGGTTTTGGTCTGTAAAGGCAGTAGGACAACTTTTTCTGGCACAGTGTGAATGCACCAATGGCTGTGTTTGTTGGCAGTTGCATCTTGCGAAGTCTTTTGCATAGAACCTGCCTTCCTGTTAATTATCAGAGCACTGTAGCCATGTGCGTATCTTTGGGAAGAGGCAGTCCATTGTTGGGCTTAGGGTCATCTGAGGGACATGCACCATCTTTCCTGCCTTCGGGAGATCTTCAGGGCTGGTTAGAGGAGCCCTACAGGAAGGTATTCAGAGTCCGGACTGGTTATACTACCCTACCCTTTGGAGAGCTTTCAGGTTTACATGTGAACGGGCTCCGGTGTGCAGTGATCAAAACGCAACAGAAATCAGTAACATTTTTGCTAGGCATGGCATAAACAAAGTGCCTTGATACGGTCTTGTCTGATATCTTTTATAATTGTGAGCATGCTTTTATCAAATGCATTTCAATAACTTACCCTTTCTAGGATGTGATGACCCTCGTCTTTACTGTGATAGTAGTAGTTTATTTCCTATAACTGGCTTATCTTCATAACCTGATAATAATTGATATTCTAGTAAGGGAAAGTAAGTGCAAAATGGCAGGCAATGCAAAAAGATGAGTCTTGAAAACAATAGTTTCACCATTGTGTACATACTTTTTTTTAGTATAGACTTAAATTTCTCTGAAATATTGGAAAAGTGGGGGGAAAAAAAGAAATCGTATTGGATTTCTATATCTGTATATGTAACTTTTTGTTTGGTATTAACATTAACTGAAAAATATTTGCTATAAAAGATAAGTCTGTATATGTGTGACCTTTTCCATGGTGGATTACTGTGGGCAGTATTTTCTAGACTCACTGTATATTATTGGTCAATGTAGTCTTTACCTACACAGCAGTTGAATAACCTTTTTTCATTCCTAATAGAATTTAATTTCATTCCCTAATTTAACAGTTAGGACATAAAAATACATTGCCAGCATAGCAACTGGAAGCACTGTCAGGTTCCCAGCAGCAGGAACATTCCCTTCAAAATCTGAATTTCGGTCCAGTTGTACAAAGTCACTGATTTTTCTGCAGCACAACCTTCTTCTGTAACTACAGGAACATTTTTATGTATTGTGTGTCTTTTAGGTCATGAGAAAGTAAAGCATTTCCCATGAGCTGTCTTTCCAAGGATGTGGGGTAGTTTTGCTGTAAGATCAGACTTAACACAAATGTGTCATGTAACTCTCATCTTACTAATTGTATGAGTCAAAATACTGTTCCCCTTCCTACTTCTCTGCCTTTCTCTTAAAAAAAACTCAAGTATTTTATTAGCAGAAGGTATAGCTTCTGATCCTTTTCCTTTCTCTTCACTTCAAAGAAGAATGAGACTCCTAATTTTCAATTATAATCTTCTCACTTAAACTTTATTTCGTACTAGGAGTTGTACTGTGAGACTTCAGTGGTATCCTGAAGAAAAATATTCAATATTTCTTTAAACTGTGCAGGTTTTCTCACAGTGTTCTTTCACAAACATATTTACATATCATAAAGTGGTAGTTTCCAGTTTTGTATCTTTTATGGAAAGAAATTGGTAGAAAAGGTTTTGCAGAGCCAAATTCTTACTTACTTCCCCTTTTAGAGGTATTTTAAGTAAATCCAATGTATGTTTGCTATGCTGTACAAATGAGCTATTTTTATTGCTTCCATCTACTTTTGGTCAAAAATACCTTTTCAGAATTCTTCTAACAAAATCTTAAGGTTGAAATCTGGAAATAAATTCTGGAAGACCGAGACACATTGAGTTTCTGCATAAATATTCATAAACCTACATGAACGTAAATACTGCTGCAAAAATACCTATGGCACAAAAAACAGTGAGTTAAAGTGGAATTGACAGTATATTGTTTAGCTGTGAGCTGTTAAAAATTGCCAGCATTGTGTCACTTTTATAACTTTTTAAAGTTCTGTTGCTCTGAATGATATGAGAAGGTCATTACCTTATTTTCTGGATGGAAGTCTGTGTTAAGAGCTATTCAGCTATAGGATTTTCAGTGAAAAGTCAATCCTTATCTTTTAAATGCAATACTAAGTACTAAAATAACTTTTAATTTAGTTTTCACTTTTTACTTATTTGTTCTTAATGGGCTTTTTTTGTAGCCGTTTCTTATGATTCAGCTATTTCTGTGAGCAGAGATTTTATCCCATTAAGCTTAGGTGAACTTATGCCAGTCCATTGTGTTGTGGAAACTATGTGTTTGGGTCATTTCCTGTGATTTTAGAGTGTGAAACATTTTAACGTCAACATTGCAATCTTTCACTAGCCTTTCAATTCCCTTTTTGAAAGGCTAAATGGACATCATTTTTGTTAAGGGGAAAAAATGCATTAAAACACTTTTTTTTTTTTTAATCTTTAAGTAGGTCAGTTTGTGGTAGTCAGAAACAGTGGAAAAATATTAGTTTGGATTTTCCATCTACTCTTAAAGTGTCTTCAAGATGGTGCTTGTGTGTTGATGGCAGGATTATTATCACAAAAGCAGACGCGACTGAAAGTTAGTTGTGTGACGGCTTAGCAAAATGTAGTGGTACCAAATCCCTTCCCCTTGCTTAGAGTGAGAATTGCTCGCTGCTGAATTGCTTGCGTGTCTTGCACGTTATATTCTGAGTTTGTTTACACATAGATGTCGGCAAGGCATTTTAATGAATAGTGTTGACTAAAAAACAGCTAGATGAAGTATGATCTCGAACAGTCATAAAATTTTTTTTGCCAGAGTCTTTTGGCCTAAAAAATGGAATTCCATTCCTTTTCTGGATTGAAGGCATCCAGGCATAGACGTACCATAACTCTTGATCGGTTGCGCTAGCAAATATTTTAATCACCATGCTAGACAGCGTATGTGTATGGTGAGAGGGTGACAAATGAGTTTGTGGAAATGACACTGTTCTGTTGTTTTTTCTTCATTTAGCCTGTATCAGATTTTATCAGGTTACAAATGAAATGAGACTTTTCTTACCTGTAAGGTTTTTTGGGGGGGATCTGGTAGTCAAGAAATATTCTGTGAAGGATAGTTCATATTTGTGATAAGTTTTATGAGGTATGTTAGTCTTTAATTAGGAGCGATGGGCATGTGTTTCACTTTGTAAACTTGGAGAGTAGGCAATATAGAAAATACATGTTTTTAATGCAGTTTGCTAAAATGTTTTGCGCATCTTTTTGTAAGATACCTGCTTAATCCAGTTCAGATGACAGTATTGCACACTTCTTAAGCTGCTTCTATTATATTTTATGTGCTGAAAACACCAAAAGATTCTAGGTATACGGAAGACAGAGTTTCCTTTTTGGTTCTCCCAATCACAATTCAGCCTCGGGACAGCAACAGTAAACAAGTTTGTGTTGCCTTTTGGTATCCTCTTCATCTGGAAACGGATAATTTTGTTTCATAAATATTAATATCATCTATATTCAAATTATATGGTTCCACTACCCTCTTATAATTATTACGAAAATTTGTCTCATAATATGAACTACGTCTATTTTCTCTTGATCCCCGTCTTCTTTTACTCTCTGTCTTTACTGGTGAATAAGGATTCTGGTTTTGACCTTTCAGACTTTTGATGTTGCTACCCGCAGAGCAGAAGGTATCCAGATGACATTTAGCCTGTTTGGAAGTTTTCTTGCTCTATCACTTGTGGATGCTTAAGTTGCTGACTCAGATACAATATTCAGTTAAAAATTCTGAAAATCATCTAACTGTGTCATGGCCTACAGACTGAACAAGCATTTGACTATGTTATTGGCGTATGTAAAACTCAACATTGGTGTTTTAGAAGCGCCAGGTTCTCAGGTAGTAACTTCATAATCTACTTTTTTTTCTTTTGGAAGTAAAAGCAAACATACCTAAACGTATTTGCTTATGCTGTAGTGCTGAAACAGATACTAAGAAAGTTTTGTACATCAATATTTGCTTAAAGGAGACTTAACTGTCCTCTTTTATAGCGGATTTGCAGTGTAATGGAAACTGCGACAAATTCTATTTACAGTGGTAGCATTAATATAAGTGTATTTTTATTTATTTGAATTTGTAATAGTTTTTAAGAGATTGTGCTGTTTGCAGGTGCATCAGAAAAGACGCATGGAACGTTTTCTATCCGACATATTGTAACAAAAGTCGGTTCTTTAAGACCTTGCACTTTTAATGAACCATCTTATTGTCAACTCTCAGAATCTACTAGTGTGCCTTTTGGTGATGTTGTTGAGAATTTTAATGCATTTTAGTTCTCATTCGGCACGGCCTATGTGCTCCTCACGGGAGGGTCTTTGGAAATAGGATTAACTTCTGGAGGAATGCATTAGCCATGCCACAGAAGTAGGCAAAGCTCTAACTAGCCTGATAGATTGCTCCACACTTCAAATCCTTCTAACTACCCCCTCCCTCTTTTTATTGACAGCTTCTTATTGAGCGGCCAGAAGCATTAGTGTATTTAGGAGTTAGATGTTTTGTATGATCCCAGGCTGATCTCATATTCGCTTTCTGAAATTAATTCGACACTGCTTTACATGTTAATCCGCAAAGGATTGATTTTGGGAAGGTCAGAGCAGTGCAGCCTCAGAAAATGGAAGAAAAGCTCCACTTAAAACAGCTCATTTCAGTTCCCAGAAATAAGTATAGATGCCTTTTCATTGTGACACTTAGCCAGCTGTAGGAGACTTCGTCATCTTACAGAATACATCAAATAGTGGCGTTTGATGGGATCTGCAAGGAAGTTGAGCTAATTAAATTTAGCTTCATTAGCCAATTGCAGTTTACAAATGGCACAACTATACTTTGAAAACCTGCGGTATAACAAAAAATTCCTCTCGTCTTTTAATCACCAATGTGACTGCATACTAAAAGCAATCAGTAACAGCTTATATTTTTTCTCTTAATTGACTGCATATTTATAGAATTTTCAGAGTTGCTAAATCTGGAAATAAATACACATGGAAAAAAACCTTTCATTGTGGGATATGCTGGTATTGGACCATTATGGATAAATGGTGTGTTTTATTTGGAGCTACACAAAAGAGCAGGGGACTCAAATGGTAAAGTATTGTAGCAAGAGCAGGATAAGGACATCTAATAAAAAAAAGTATTACAAATATTGAGAAAGTGTAACTGAGCTGCAGCTGCAGCTTGCTGAAATGATTCTTTTCATTTGAAAGCAAATGTCTCTGGGGTGATGATGGCTTCTGGTATTTAACAACATAATATATTTGTATGAATTGAAAAAGTCAAGCACAAAACTGGATTGTTCTTTACTGTGTGAATTAGCTTAAAAATAAATACTGTCTATTTTATATTAAAATGCAAGAGAAGTTTTTGTTATAAATCACTTTTGGCTTGTAGATTCATTAAACCATCACAATTAAAAATACCAGGAAATTAAACATTTTACAGTTTGTATTTTCACCTTTTCTGCTTTAACTTTCATGAATGCAACGTACATAAACTATTTTACAAGAAAAAAAATTTGGATTCACATTTGGTTTGCAAGAGTTCAAACTGTTTCAGGTAAAATTTGTCCCCAAAAGCCTATAAATATCTAAACTTGACTGCATTGCTCCCTGAAAGAGTAGTGAAGTCTTTTATGGAGTTCAGATGTGCGCTGTTTTTGTTTTCTCTTCTTTTTTTTTTTTTTCCCCGTGTTATTTTTGTTTTTCTGAGTTGAGTTTCATCCGCATACATCTTTTTCTTCAGGTTAGAGGTGATTAAATGTCCTTGTGGCCCTCCCTACCACATATGCCAAATCATATTATTGTACAACGATACACACACCATGAGTCAAAGTTGGCAACTGAATCTTTGGACCTTTTCTAGCTTCAGTAGAAGCTGATGCTTTATTTTTCTTTCATGATCTATGATCTGTACCAGTGCTTCCTTTATCCAAGAAAGGTATGTTATTGGATTATTTCCTTTCAGAAAACTTTCCTTATGCAGAACCTTATGATTCCAACTATATATACATATAATTTCAATGTAGGTGGTTTGGCTGGCAGGAATTAATGTAGTGTCCATGTTCACCTGATAATATTTGGTCTGAAAGTGTAAACTGCTTAATCCAATATTAGCTGGAGTCTGTTGAACACTGCGTCAATCCCAAAAGAGCATAAAGTGTTAATTATGTAGTACTATAGTTCTGATCTGACAAGCTCTCATTGTTTATAAATATAAAGACATTTTAAATTAGCATTTGTAAAAAAAAGAAAAAAGAAAAAATTAGAAGTGGAATTGTCAGCCCAAAACATCTAACCTTTTTCAGTGTGATTTGAGAATAACAAGTTTTGCATCAAAACTACAGCAGAAGAGGTCTTGTGATATTAAACGGGGAACTTCTGTCGATATATAAAAGGTATAGTGATGAAAGACAGTTGTGGTGTCATCTCTTGCTTGGTTTTCAGTGTTGCTCCAAACTATGTTCTTTCTACATAGAAGTGCTAGCAAAATCCATGGTGTGGTACTTTCAAAAATATAAGTGAAACCTCAAGGAGCAAACAACGCATTCAGGAACACTAGCAGAAATGACTTATTAAGATCTTATTAATAACTTACTAAGAAATTTTGAATTAAGAATCTGTCAATACAAAAATGAAGGAAGAAAGAATAGAATAAATAAATTCTCTTTTTTTCATTACTTGCATATTATTGTTTATCATTTACAGGTGATTCTCCACAAGTACATGTAAGTGAACACTCAGTTAAAGGTTGTGGGTTTTTGTTAAAAGAATGAATGGGCCACAAAACTTGTTTTGCATGAGAATATTGTCATAGATTTCTTATGCAACACGTTAATAAAAAAGTCCTCTCCTACTGCAAATAAAGTCCTTCACTTTGATAGTGTGAGAGATCACAACATGCAGTTGGGCAATGTAATGTTATCCTCTAACCTTTCAAAAATACAACTAAGTAAATATTAATATGACAAAAACTAATTTTGTTCTCAGTTTATTTCAGTAGCAGACTCTGGCAGAAGGCTAGCAGTGCACATTAGAAAACTTTCAAATGCCTTCTTTACCTGGAGTATTCCATTTGAGTGCAAAAATGAAAAATCTTGGTCTGCAAGCAGAAAGATAAATCTTATTTACGACAAATTCATGGTCTTGGTCATGGTGAGACTTGGTATTGTATCCTTTTTTTGGAGAAAGGAACAATTTCTTTTTTGTTTAAGAAATTGTTTTGAGCTGTACCTCACATCAATAGAAGTTAGGGGGTTTTGGCCGTGAAACTCTATAGAAAAGGTTTACACTTGAATAGTAGTTCTTGGCCACCGCTTAGGAGGCTACCTGGTGTTATAAATTCATTGAACACATCTTACTGGAATTGATATTTATATGTACCTGCAGAAATACAGAGAACAGAGATGGTAGGATGGTTAGATCATTTGTGGTGGCAAGACTGCTGGTGCACGGTAAGATATAGAATGAATTATAAAGTTAAGTAATATATCTCTTCATTTTTTAAAAGAAAAGGTTTGGGACTCCCTTTTTTGTTTTGGGAATCTAGTAATACTGAATCACCATTTCTTTCTCTAAACCAAAAGCAAACTTTAAAAAAGCAAACAGAAACATTAAGCAGACCTAAGTAGTCTTCTGAGTTTGTTTTTTTGCCCCTCCTTTATTTCTCGTATAGCGCTCACTGACATGAAATAAAGAACAAAAATAGAGATTCACAAGACAAAACCCAGAACTGAATGCTTTGATTTTAAATACTCACTTGTATTTAAAGGAAGTTTCAGTAATAATGACTAACATTGAAGTCAGTAGTGTGAATCTTTACTGAGTATTTTGTTTTAGTAAATATGCATGTGAAAAAAGTAAAGAAAACTCTTTAAATAGAAAATATTGGTCTGGACTGACTTTCTGAAAATGCCGTGAAAAGCATGGAGCATTTCAACCTAGTATAACTACTTGTTTTGTATTATGCCAAGGGAAGAGTTGTCATAACAAGGAAAAATCGAGCAATTTTGTTGGAGGATATGTATTATCATTGCTGTGTGTAGACCTTGTCAGGACATTGTGATGATATAGTGTTCTCATTTTTTGGAGGAGTAAATTGTGAAATGAAAGTAATTCAGTCTTTGTTGATCGGTCATATTCCCAGTCTGTGGCTTTCTAGCAAAAATACTCCTGTAGTGTTGTGTACGATCTGAATACTCACGAATGGAAAAAGATGAAAACAAACTTTGGGATGTTCAGAAAACAATACAGTGATTAGGCTGGATAGGTTCAAACTGAAGGAAGATTGCACAAGCTGATGGACGACATGTTGACCATGAAGACATCTTCAGGGATCTGCATACAATATGAAGAGAAGTGACTTAGCCTAAAGAAAACCAAGGTGTCTTTTAAAGAAATTAAGAATAGCATAGAAAAATAATTTGTAATATTTTTACAATTCTTAGCTGTGATGGCCTAAGTGTTTAAGTTAGGTACAGCATGCAAAGAAAGGTAGTACCTCTTGTTAAACCATCTGTTCTTGAACTTCTTAGCATTGGCCCTCTTGATCTTGTATCCTTCCTTGTGCCTGGGTGATGGCTACTGGCACTCTGCAAATTAAGTGTACTAAGTGGCTGCTGTGTTGGCTGTTGAGCAGCTTTCTCTCAACTTTTAGTTCATTCCACCTTTAACTCTTTCTCTTTTGCAACTTGAGGAATTAAATCCCAGTCTCTTTAGGTAAACATAATAATTATAATGTAACAATTATAGCATTTATAATAATAGCAAGTTATCCTAAGAAAAAATGCTTATTCATAAAGCAGGATTTTGTGTGCTACCACTGATCTGAGATTAACCTGTACTGTGATCGCCTGCAAGGGCACTAGCTGTTGATAGGTGTGTTCTTTAAGGTTGAGTCACTTCCTCTATCTGCAAAGGAAAGCCATTTAATTTTTCTGTTTGACTTCTTTTAACTGATTTTTAAGAATTGTGTGTCACATCTCCCAGCTAAATGTTTTGAGAAAATTTAGGAGTGTGACTTAAGACAAAAAGACTGTCAGCATGGGAAGGAAACCGGCTTCAAGCGAGAGATGAAAGATATGTAAAGAGCAATGCATGCATATAAAGTATACCTTTTCTGATGACAGAGTATATAATGATGTAAAAGTCATTCATTAAATGCAAATAAAATTGCTGCACAGATGAGTTCATAAAAAAGAAATCCATTGAGGGTTGTTATATGGAAAGATACTGCCTTTGGCTCAGGAAGCCTCTGAGCTGCAAATTGTTAAAAGCAGGGAGACTGTCGTGGAGAGGTATAGCTTTGTGCTGGCTCTAGTCAGTTATTCTACCCTGGCCATGCTTTGGGTCATTGTAGTGGCTGGGATGCTAACTCAGCTGAAGCTTTGCTCTGACACAGCATTGTCTTTCTTATGTTATTGACTTAACAGGTAATATAGCCAGGCTTGAAAGAATTAGTCTACAGCATGTAGCACAGTTTAGCGTACCTCTTGGCAGATGTTTACACAAAAGTTGAAGATGAAATGCTGCCTCAAGGAGGTCATTGTGGTGTGGGAAGGAATTAAAGTTTCTCGCTCCAGAAGAAATGACCCTTTAATCAATCAGACCAGAACCTCATCCTTTAACTACAGTGTTGCCACTATGCAACAAGATTTAGTATGAAAATTTTCTCTCAGAGTTTTTTCTATTTTTTTGCCCAATAGATTATTCAAGAAAAAAATAATCTGAATTTTAGAGAGATAACTTTCAAAGTATATACGCAGTTATCCGCATTAAATTTGCCCAATTGCTATTAAGAGCCATTGGTTTTGCATTTGGTTTGTAGACTGTCCATTCTGGTAGAAATTCATTGATGAACTAACTGAGGTTGTAATTATTACTTTGCATAGCGTTTTGACTGTATCTGCCAAGTACAGTACAATGCTCTAACATACTGTGTGATATGGAGTGCCGTAGTATTGTCTGAAACACTTTTTGGAATAAGAGGCATTTTTCAATCCCCCTTCTCAAGCCCTAGGCTGTACTTTTGATGTCTGCCACTCTAGCCAAATTCTGAATTTTTCCGTTCTTAATTCCCTGCTTCTTATATTTGTTCAGAAATCTTTTTTTAAAGTCTTTTCTGTCTCTTAACAGTTCCACGTTGTGGAATATACCTTCTTTTAGCCTTGATGCAGCTGTTTCCCATCGCAAAAAGAATTACTGGTTGTATAGGGAGACTTGAATCGCCTTCTTCCCAAAACTAACAGATGGCTTAAAGATACCTTTAATTGAGGCTGTGTTGCCTTTGAGCACTTACCAATTGGTGATTTTGGAAAAAGGGCTTGTTTGAGGAAATCTGAAGCCCGGTGCAACACATAATTATGCTCCTAACTGAAAGCCTGAGATTCAGTGTGCAGCTTTCCCTTCCCCCGTTACCCTCATGCAGAAAAGGTAGAGAGATCGTTTAACAGAACAGGAGTCATAACGAATAGGAAACATTTCCCAAAGCTGTGGCAGAAAAGTGGAAAGGGTGTGAATGGAAATTACTTGTTAAAAGGTGGTTTATGTGCAATCTTATACCACAGTTACTCAGGACTTTAATAATACATACTATCCATCCTATAAGCTAAAGAGGTTTATTGAGAAACTAAGGTAAACATCTTCCATGCCATCTTCTATTGCTGCCCTCAAACTTTGTCCATTAGTGTTTAGTTTGGGATATGAATGTGAGAGAGAGCACTTCCTTAACTGAGTGGAAAACCTTGGACTGAAAGATGGCCCTCATGGGCTGCTTCCGTTCTTAGCACTGTGTTTCACAGTTGAAAATGGTCAACGAAAACAGTGCTTCTGTACATCTCTGCCATAGATTTAGCTATTAACAACGCCTCATGTTTTTGCTTTCTGATTCAACTGATTCATAGGTACTTGCTCTTTGCCCTCCAGCCCTTCTCCTGTGGCTCCACAATGCTTCATTTCACATATAAGAAAAATTTTGAAAAAGCTGGAAGGAGGCTGTTGAAACTATGCAGTTAGAAAAAGAGAGTCAGTTCTCTCCTGGGTTTTACCAACATACAGGGAAAAGAAATTATGTTGGTACTAGCTCTGTACATTCACTGATACTCAGATTAAGGAAAAATAACTATGGGGGTACACCAGGCACTTTATGAAAACATTTGCTTACTGTTCTTATTATATTCTCACTTTTTTTTTTTTTGAGGTGAGCAAATCTATATTGCCCACTCTCAGATTTTTTTTTTTTTTTTTTTTTTAACATCAGCTACCTTGACATTAAGGCTTCATACAAGATGTAATCAAAGGCAGCGGGGGAGAAGAGAAACACAAGGACTGAACTTTTTTAAATGCATTTTTTTTAACTGAGGGAAATGATTGTTTCCAATCATCATAGTTTTTCACATTCTTTTCTGATTGATAATGTCTTGCCCAGAAGGGTGCAGTCAAGCACTTTGCATATGTAATTATTTATGCATGTAATTATTTCTAATCACTACTTAATATAATAGGCCATACTGACATAAATATTTTAAAATAATAATAATTATTCTTACATCTCCATAAGCTTCAGCTCTTAATCAAGTTCAGGCTGCAGAGGATCTTTGTACAAAGATCAGATTCTGAAACAATACAAAGGCACAGAAGTTGCTGTTTTCTGACTGTGGCATCTTAGTGTATTAATAGACAGTGCTTCTGCTACTTAATTAGCAGCTTGGTATCCATTCTTATTTTATCTGGAAGTCAATCCCTGGACTTCACCTTACGAATTTGATTTGGATATAGTGTTAAGCATGCTGTCCTGAAGTCTGAAATCCCGTGCAGAGTAAGTACAGCAAAGATAACGGTGAGCTTCCTGCCATTGCTCTTATAGTGTGTTTCATGCCAAGTCTTCAGGGAGCGCCTCTTGAGATGGACAAAATCATGCTAACCTGCGGAAATGTCAGCAGAGATGCCAGTGATTTGTCAGTTGATGCTACCTGCTGCAGTATTAACACTGAATGGGAGGGGGTTGTATTTTGTGGAGGATTTGGTTCTGTATGTGTTTCATAGGGTAACCTGGACTATTTATACATATGGAAATGGCACTTCTGAATGTGTCCTAAAGATTTGGAAATGAAATATCGCATCAGTCTTAATAACATGGTTTTTTGCACAAAACCTTTTCCTTTTTCATCTTAGCTTTTGTTGTGAAACTTTCTTTTTGTAGCCTCATTACCAAATATTATTTATTGATTTTGAAAGCTCTGTGAACAAAATTATATTTTTGTTTGCCTAATAAAATATTTTTTACAGAATTATTCCCTATCACCTCCTGTGATTTTTAGTTCTGTTCGCACAGTTCCCAGCTGCATTATCTACCCCCAATGTAGAAAATTAAGTCAATGTAAAAGTATACTCTGTTTTTTAAAAAGAGGTCACGAATAGCCTTTCTTCCCTCGGTAGTCACCAGTGTTCTTATTATGCTTCATTTATATAGTTGGAGGATTTGGGAGAACCAGCTGGGCCCCCTGTCTGCACTCATCAAGAGTTAATTTCTGAAAGAGGTGCTGTTGTCATGAACAAGTGCAGAAGGTACTCTGGTGGTCCTGCCAAACAACAAGAGCTCTTAATTAGCAGCAATGTTCAATCAGACTGCTTAACCTGCCACAGAGCGGAGGAGGTCATGTTCCTTCCTGATGCACTGCCAGCCTAAAAAGCACCCAAGAACCGATCCCAAATGTGGTTGTTGTTTTTTTTTTTTTTTTTTAAAACATGTACTTGGTTCCTAGAGGCAAGGAAGGCAAGGCATGATCTGTTCTTGAAAACTGTCATCGGTAAAGTGAAATTTTTTTTTTTTTTTTGAAGGATGTAGGGATTTCTTCTTCTGTATAGAGTGCTCTGTCGTTTTTCAGGGAAAAATATTTTTCATTGTAATCCTGAAGAATATGAAAATTCGTAGACCTTCTATGGCTTGATTCTGGTCCAGGAGGGAGTTGCCCTGGACTCTAGTTATTTTATAGAAGATTTGCTAGTCTACAAAAATAAAAGCAGAAGCCAGTGATGCTTTGCAATGCATTCTTTGTTCTCATCAGCATGTCTTGTGATATTTGAATGCTTAACTGCTAATGATGTGTAATGCGTGTCTATGAGTTGTTGGAGGGAAGTTTCTGAGAGCGGCACGGCTGCCTTGGAGGCCATTAGCTGTAATACAGAGCTCAGGATGTAAAGTGCTAGATGATGAATTCCTTTAAAAATCAAATTCTTGGGTTACTAATTATTGCATATAAATTATGAATGCGAGATGTCTACCTATGTATTAAAGTATTTTGTAGAATGAAGATAAATAGTAAATGAAAAAGGAGCCCAAAGTAAACAGTCTGTTGCTCTATGAGCAACTCCACATAAAGTGGTGCATGCAATAGACAAAATTTTTGAAAACAAAATGCAGCAAATGCCGGAATATCAGTAACATTAGTCTCAAGAAAACTTACTACTTGAACCAGTGAAACTGCTTGTTTGCCCTTTTCGGTGGCAATCAGCAGCTGAAATAAAAACAAATAAAATGAGCAAACAAAGTAAGTTATGCCTGAGCCAGGTCCCAAGGATCCATATCTTTTGGTTTATATTGTTTATTTCAGTTGATGGTCCTCTTCCACTAGAAGGATTTTGATTAATACCTGGGGTGGGGGGTCATTTCCAGGTTTTTTTATGCATTTAATTCTTTTCCATCTTGGCGTTCAAAAACTGAAAACGGACATGTATGATACTATATTCATGAATGCTCATTACCAATAAAATAGGGAAGTTAAAAGCTGAGGCCTCATTTTAAAGTGAAAGAGTGTCAGTTTTTTAATTAATGATCTCATTATACACCTTACATTGAAAAGTAGCTTGCTATTCTAGTAGTACAATTCCAGTCAGTTGCAAAAGATGCAAAGGTAATGTTCAGCAGGAATAAAAGTTGCAATTGCAGACGATTAACAGGAAAATCAAGGGAAGGAGGAAACTGAAACTGTAACTACTGTTTCTATAGGTGTGCAGAAAACTTGTTGATAATTTTGTGTAAAACATTTGGGTTCTATACTCACTTCAACCCTCCCGTCTTTTTTATTTAAAATGTATGAGGGATTTTGAATACGTGAAGAAAAGATCCCAGAAAGTTTTTGTTTGCTTGTTATAGCATGGGAAGATGCTGTAAACCACCAAGCTAGAAGAAACTAACTACTTGTAAGTTTAATTTAATAAGGAGCAGGCTTAATAGTGTAGAGATCTCTTTTTTTCTTCCTAAAGAATAGTAGTATTTCTTTGTTTCTCAAAATTCCCTATTTTAAATTATTTGAGATATTTGTTGAAGTAACTCATTAAAACAAGAAAAATATTTGCAAGATATGACAGTACAATTTATTTAAATTTCCTTTAAAAAGGAAAGATTTTAGTGAAAATTTACCTCAGTAGAAAGTGAAGCCACTAATAGGTGAAATGTTAGCAGATTAACTGTATTTCTTTGTGGTTTAACAATGATGGGAATGTAAGTGAAGTAGTACCAGGGACATATATTCCTCTATGGGAAGAATGAACCAAAAAGATGGAATTCTTATTTAATACATGTTTCAGAGTTTAAAATGCATGATTCCTTTTTTATTTTTGCATGTGGAAAAAAACATACATGCACATACGGAGTATATGCGTACAGACACAATGGGACCGATTTTTTTGCTTTCTGGGAAGTCTCCTGTGCTGAGAAGAGACTGATTTGAAGGTATAAATGGTTACTGTTTACAGTAACATTCAGGATCAAAATGAGTACCTGGGCTGAGATGAGCTAAGTAATTTCTCCAGTGTTGCCGCTTTGATTGATGTTAACAGTCTCAGAATACAAAAAATTTTCATTATAGCTAAAATAAGTATCTTACAAAACTGTAGCTGTCTGACAGCTGTTTTCTACTTGTGTAAGAAAAAGTTGTTTCAGTGCTTGCGTTGCTTGATTACTCTCCTAGATTAACTCCTGGGATTGATGCCTATACTGTATGCTATACCATGTGTTACAACATAGCAGTGTTATGCCCAGGTGAAATAAAAAGAACACTTACGCTTGTAGAGGCTTTTTCCCCCGTCCCTGTTTTTTTTTGTTTGGTTGGTTGGTTGGCTGTTTTGTTTTGGTTTTTTTACTTAAAGCCTTGGAGTTTTAGGACAGCTGCCTGCATTAGTGATCATCTAAATATTTATGTTATTTGTAGAATGCCAGTTATTATCTTCAGGGGTTTGGTTTTTTCCCTCCAGTTGCCATTTTGTCTAATGGTATGTTTTTGTAAATTCATATTCTGAAAGATAAGAATGGGAAGATGTAGGTGGAACTGAAAATAAATAATTTCACTGCTGAGCTAAGAAATTTTGTAAATCTTTAAATTTAAGTCTTAATCTAGTTGCATCTACATGAGTCTTACAATAATCATGTACATTTTGTTTGCTCTCTTTTCATAACTATCATTGGAAGCTAGGACAGTTAGATTAGGATAATAATTCTTCATGAAAGACTGGATTTCAGACGTCAAGCCCATGAAATGAAAAAGCAAGAAAAAGGGCATATCAACCCCTGAGGCAGTATAGTTTCCTTAATTAAGGTAAATGTTGTATGGGTTAACCAGTCTACCAAAAAAAAGGAAGGAGAAGGAAAAAAGTACTTTTAAAGTGCATCTTATGAGCCTAAATGTACTGGTAATATTTTGAGTATTCAGATTGGATATGACGTTGAGGTTTTGACCTCTTTTTCCTCTAAAGGTCTTGGGAGTCTCTTCTAGCCCTGAAGTCTTTCAAAAAAAAGTTCATCCTTGTCAGTGTTGTTGCCCATTCTTGCTCTGTCTTCTCTTATTCTTAAACTGTAGTGTCTTTGAGACAGAGACCAATTTTAGTGTAATGAGTTGCATACTGAAGTCTCCTTCATAACCAAGAGAGGGTAAGTACTTTCTGCCTGAACTTCTCTTGCAGTTTCCATTTGGAAAATATTTTCCAAATTCCTTGCTGTGAAGAGCAAGGTAACACTGTGTTCTGCTGACAAACAGCTGCTGTAGTTTGTTGCTGAGGTGATTTCATATAATGGGTAGAAGTATGATGTTTCCTATCTTTCCTACTTCCTGAATTCCAGTGTATGTGTGTTTTTAAATACACACCAAAAAATGTACCTTTAAAAATTAAGGTGTTGAGTGTGCAAATATTTCAATTTGTTCTCTTAAATAAAGTGAGATGCCTATATTTCTAAAATGAAGGAGGGTATTCCTTAAGCAGAAGTGGAGCCAGGCAAACATTCAGGATGGAACATGCCTGCTAGCATTGCTAAATGCAACTGCACTGAAATTTTAGATAGGCAGAAAGTAATTGCACAGTTGGCATTTAGCCAGGGACCTAATATTATTATTCTGTAATATCACGCATCAATTATTTCATAGAATAAAATTAGAACATTCTGCATATGGCAATGCACTTAACAGTAATGACTTCAAAAGGTATTTGCACTGTATTGTGCCCATGATTCACAAATAATTAAGACTTGAAGACCTAGAAGTATCTTATAGCTCTGCGCAGAGATGAACCTCTGTTCAGTTGTAATTTCACAGGCTGGAGTGAGATTTAAGTATTTTTTTGCAGTGGCTGTACGTGTTTTCTGCATCAGTGTATTGGGACTGGGTTGTGTGTCTTGGAATGCACTTGAAATATGTTGGGTGGTTGCAGATGTACTTGATCTCATTTGCGTCATTACAAGCAGAAGAAGTAAAAATAATTCTTTCTAACTTGATCCAATGAGCATCAAATGTGCATTTAAAAAAGGAAAAAGTGTCATGGAAGTTCACTGTTTTGATTTTTCAACTTGAAGAAAATGTTTGAACATTTGATTAGCAACCAAAGACTATATGCATTTAAAGGTGGGAAGGCATGGCAAAGTCAATAATTTCTTTTGTGCTTTTATATCATTTAATGTATAGTGCTTGTTTATCATTTGATGTATAGTTTAGCTTAAGCTGTTTTGCTGTAATCAATCTTGGATCTCTGCTGCATGGATATGAGATCTGGATGTTGTATAGACACCACCTCCAGGAGTCCGAGAATGATCTAAAATTTCCTGTGTGCCTTTGCCTTGGATTATCGGATATAACAAATGCTGTGGTTTTACCATGCATCTTTTGCGTGACTAGTGAAATGTTAGTTGGCCTTGACGTTCAGTAGGTGGATGGAAAACGAAAGTCCAGGTGACTCCTATACCGAGGCCTAGCACTAGACATGGTAATTTGTGAGTGCCCTGAAGCTGTTTTGGCAGTGCTTTTGAATGCATAGCACTAGATGAGTTTATGGTTAGAACTGCAGTCAGACATTCATTCTACTCTAAGGCAAAGGCACAGCATATTTGAACGTGTGCAACAATGTCATATTTCTGGAACATGATGCCTGTGGTTGTGGGACAATAAGAAGTTTTCTAGAAAACCTTTTCCTATAATAATTTTGCAGTCATTTGCACATCCACCGTTTGATTTATTTCACTGACCCCCAAGTGCTTTCATCCCCAGCCATGGGGTATGTGATAGCTTGATAACTTGATAGCTACAGCTCAATCTTAGACCATCATGCCATTGTCTCTGATTTTTAGACATACACGCTACTGATCTGTGTCACCCGTGGGATTAGAAATAGTACCCACAGGCCTTCACTGCCTGTGCAAAGTCAGAAGTTCAGAGCCCAAACAAAGCACGTCCTTCAAGTTGCTCCCAATGAGGGACTTCGGTGAAGATGCAAAGCTCTTTGTAACATTACATGGAGAATAATTACACAGAGTAGTGGAACAGTAGTGCCCGATGTAGCTAAGTCACTAACTGTATCATTTTTCAGAAACGGCACTGGTATGCTTTTTGTGCTTTTATAGTATCATCCATCTGTGGTTTTTGAAATGCTTTGCCAATAGTTATCGTTTAGCTTTCCAAGATCTCTTCGAAACACTGTAGATAAATAGTGGTTAAGTGCATACTAACATGGGGAAACAGAACCACAAAAATTACGATTTTTCTTTGGATCCTACAAAGGCATACATAAAAAATTGTTTATGGGAAGATCCCATACTGACAAAGTAGGATTGAATAGCAAATTGTGACTGTCTAGACAAATCAAATTGATTTTATCTAATAATAGTAGATTGAAACCAAAGTTTTAACCATTGCCTGAATGCAACCTTGAATATTCAAAACTACTAGAAGAGGGGGGCTTTGATCAAAATTTCAGTGTTATTTCCACCCCACTTTGAGTGACATAAAGTTTTTCTTATCAAGTGCAAACTGATGCTGATAATTTATCCTATTCAGCTTCATGTTTCTTTTCTCTTCTGTGATGATGATGATAATAATAATAATATATTATTTTCTTTGCTTATGCAAGTGATGTCTAAACTGAACTCTGCCATGCCCATGCCATCCTCATATGATAGCCCAATACATAGCTCTAACACCAGGGTAGAAGAATGCTCGTCAGGACTGCAGAGCTTTTGTGGCAACAGAAACTTAATCCCAGTTTGTCTGGGAAAGAGGCGGCCATGTGAACAGCTGCATTTCATGAGGCCTCATGGCAAACTGCCTTGCAGATAATGTTTTCACTGAGTTGCAAGACCACCAAAACCATCAAAATATAGTCCAGAGATGTTAGTCAGCCATGCAAGTAACTTTGCATTCATATGGGAAGGCACATCTATGATTATTTATTTCTTCTTTCAAGTCCTTCAATTTATAGTGAGTGCTGTTTAACTGGATTACCAAAACTTTTCACTAGAAAAGACCTGTGGGATTTTATTGATGTGCACGTGCACCATCAACAAAAGGGCGACTAAGGGAGTAACTTAATTTGACTGCTAACATTTTTTTTTCAGTTCCTAGAAAGAGTTAATTTTTCTGTGTTTATGTGTACCTATAGGGTATTACAAGCATTGTTTGGACTTAGTCCTCACAGTGTCTGTTCCACCTGGAAAGAACTGCTTAAGTTCTAGTGAGTTTTGCTTAATGGACAGGTAAATAAAGCATTCTTCTGCTGTTAGATATTATATTTTATGATCTCCTTTCTAAAATTCAGTCATCTTTTCTTTGTGGAAGTATCCTAAAAGCTAATTAATGCAAGGACATTCAATTATAGGAACTCTTCAATAATAAAACTAAATGTTCATGTCAGAGGAAGGATAGAGTGTGATAAATAATCAGAGATGTATTTTATGTTAATGTCCAAGAAATTTTTTTGGACAGTAGGGTTTAAAAAAAGCATTTAAAGTTGGGAACTTGACAATGCGTTTAATGATTTTTGGAAGCCACCTTGCTTTATCTGATATTAGAATAGCTAATAGAAGTTTTATCACTTGAAATATGTAACTTAAGGAAGATTTTTTTTGCTCTTAAAAAGATTGTATAGTAGCTTTTAAAAGTTGATAGTCACATACATAATTCATTTTAAAACACACTAATAGGCAATAAGCAAACATAACGACAATATCCCAACCATTCTGTTGCTGCATTAGATGCGAAGATTTTGATTTATTTAAAAAAAATATCTTTTAATCTTTTGTTGTTGCTAAACCACTGAGAATTTCCAGGTAGTGTCACACTCTAAATGTGTGCCTTGTACTTTCAGTCTGAGAGTTGTGCTCCTTTTGTTGTACTTGGCTTGCATCACTGCATGTCTTAGCATTCAGGATCTGTAGAACAAAAAACTCCACCAGAGAATTAAGTTCTGGCCTGTGTATTGAAAGAGGTCTATTTGATCATGTCTGCTTTTGATTTTGGAATGAATGTTCTATTTTTTGCTGCATAAGAGTATCTGATGTGTAAAAGTATTCTGGCCGAATTGAGCAGTTAGCATATATCTTGCCTGTTAGTAAACTTCGGGCTCTGCTTACGTTCTGATGTATAGCCGTGGAATTAATGTAATACTTCTGCAACTCGATACCTGAAATGGTTTAGTCTATACATGGGAAATGCCCCTAGAATTCCAGAAAACCTGTGTGTTTATGATCTGAACATGTTCATTATGAGAACCCATATGTTGGGTGATAGTCAGTTCATTTACTAGTCTCAAAAGTCAGTTATTTCCGTCTGTTCTGCTAATACTAGTGGGAATTTGTATGTGAGAAAGAATCATTTCCCCATGGTGGATGGACTGCAAAGATGAAAGTTGTGCTATCGCTGTCAGAGCCTTATATTTTACGTGTACTTGGCATTGTCAGCCTACAGTATGTAAACTCCAGTGCCATTTGAATTTCTCTTGTTGAATCACTTGAGCCACCCTAGTGATGGCTTAGAGGATAGAAGTTATATGAACACAAAAAAGATGGTTCCTGACCCAGAACTTAGAAATTGTGAATGACAAAAAGACTTACAAGGACAAAGTGACTGTGAGTTGTTAGATTGAATGATAGTCAAAAGGTCTCAACAGTGAAAACAAGCAGCTTATATTAGCTGCAATAGAGAAGTTATCCTGTAAAAGAAAACAAGGGTGATAGGAAGATGAATTTTACAGGTTTATTCTGGATGGATAGGAATATAGTATTCTGTTATGTTGGTCTTATGTCCATGGTTGAAAAGTCAAAATTATTTATGGAGTACTTGTTGAAGAAGCAACTTTTTAAAAAAACACATGAAAGGAAATGTATTTCTTCACTTTATTCTTTCTCAGTTATATTCAACGCTAAATATATTGTGAAAGGTGGAGGAAACAGACAGCTGCAAACACTTGATGTTTACAACTGCAACTTTATTAATTCTGTGAAGATTTTCATGTTAAAATTCTGTTAGTGGAGAAAGGGAAATGTAATAATTCTTTCTTCAGTGATCTTTGTCCTTTTAGATGCTTAACTCCTTAGTATTGCAGCTGAAGTGTTTAAACACCCTTCTTAAAACAAAGACCCATGTGGAGTGTACGTTACCAAAGATCTTCCAAATCTTACAGCAGGTTATGATCTGTTGGATCTTGTTTTATCCAAAATCCATGATTGTTTACAGAATAGAGTTGCCTGTTGCATTAGAGCTTCTTGGTCTTGGGAAATACTTATGACTTTTCCAAAAAATCGAAATGCTTTGCCTAGGAATGGGTTGTTTACCATTAGCACTCAGAGAGAGTGAAAAGTAGTTCCCAAAAAATCACTTTATCTGGGCCAATATACCAGTTATGCAATTCCTTTTTACTTTTTCTTGGAATAAGGGAATTTAAGGTGCTACAGCTAAGGCTGATGTTTTAACTATAGCACAAAGACCCATTTAATTGATTTGCTTGTTTCCATTTCTACTGTATCTGTAGTTGTTTTTTTCTTAGTCATGGTTTAGTTTAATCTGCTTTGTGCAAAGTGGGGAGGGGGGGGCATATGAAGGGTTGTTGAAGGTTACAGTTATTGATTTCCCTACTTGGAGCTTCAGCATCACAGATCATTTTTTCACTATCGGATGTGTTTGAGAAGATTCCTTGTGGTGTTCTGATTTCACTTGAGCAATGTTCATATTTGTTTAGGTTGTAGGTGCCTTTAGTGGTTCTGCTGATTAACTTACTAGGTCAGACTGCTGAGGCTTCGTATCTGCCAATGCTTCGGCATAACTCAGTCATTTTCATTAATAATTTCGATGACAGAATTGCGAGTATGCATATTAAGAACTAAAGTCTGTATGGAGGAGCTATAAGGTTGTAGGAAGGTAGATTTCAAATTCTAAACAATCTTGAAGAATCAAAGAATGGCCTGAAATAATTAGGATTCTGCGTTTTATGGGTAGGTGTGACATAGAGTAATAATCAGATGTGAATTATTAAATAAAGATAGGGTGGTTAGATATCAGTTTTCAAGAGAGGTTCTGGCCATTTGAGTCAGGGATTGAATATAGGGTTTTTAATAAAAAAAAAGTCTTACTGCTGTAACAAAGGAGGTGAGGACTGAGTCTGAAAATCATATGAAAGTGCTTAAAAATGTGCTACACATAAAATGTACAGAGTAATCCTTCCAGTTCTACTCAACACTGGGAGTGCTTAGGTGGAGTTATTGGTCCAGTTTTCAGCACCAGGCTTCAAAAGGTGTGGATTTGCTGGGCACAGTACAAAGCAGAGAAAAGGGAATAGTTTAGGGTCTAGGAAACATGACACCTTAGATGGGGAGAGTGGGATATAAAAGAACTATGTTTCTTTCATCAAAAGAAGACAAGACTGGTGTAAAGAAAACTTTACTCAAGTCAGTGGTCCCTTACAGGAACAAAAATGAGTGTTTCTCCATTTTGAGTGGGTATCGGACAACATTTTAATGCAGAAATGCCAATGCGGTAATTTTTCCTTTAAAATTACTAGAGAAAGGTAGTTTGCCTAAGGAGGCTGTCATTTCTCCATCATTATAAGTTTTTTATGAATAGTCTAAAGAAAATTTTACCAGACATAGAAGAGGAAGGGAGAAAGACTTACATAGCACTTGTGTTTCCTTCCAACCCTTTGTGGCTGTGTATAAAATTGTGTCTTAAATTTGTACTGTAGCTGTCAGCATTGACTTGTTGTTAGAGTAGGATTTCAGCTTGCTTCCGTGCAGCTGTGGCTCATGGTTACAAAGCTGAGTACTGGGAGATACCCTTCTGCTGGTGGAGTGGATTTTCACTTTGCACAAACGTGCTAACTACTGATTTTTTTTTTCTCCCACATATGCATTCATTATATTCATTTCTATTTCTGAGCATTTTTGCGTAGTACTGTATATATGTCAGTGCTGATGCTTCCCATTTAAGACATTCTTCCCAGTCCAGAGCCAAAGGAATTATTTACTACAGACCACCCTTATCTTGGACAAAACCTTACTGTTCCATTTAAAAGAAAATACCACCATGTCTGTCTCACAATTTCGGCTTGCTTAGTGTTAAGTATTGCTAAGAGTCATAGTATCGTATAACTAATCCTCCAAGTCTTCCTCCTTCTCTTTGATGCTTGCTTCTATTGCATGTGATCCTAATGGTTCTGTTCATTCACTTACTAGCCCAGAACACCTCTGCTAAGGCTTCGCATCTGACTAGGCTTTAGTACAACTCAATTCAAGTGTCAGGGTCTACTGAACACCTGTTTTGTAGAAATGAATCAGTAAAGCTGAATGATAAAGTTTCTTTTCTATGCCTGTATTTTGCTTTCACTTTACAGCTAAAGAATGCACAAAAAATTAGGTGAAGGAGGACCCAAAGGTCTATCAAGAGGTTCAGAAATGATTTATGACAGATTTCAAGTATTCCTCCATGAGTACTGATTACATATCTGACAAACAAATGTAAGAATCATCAAACACATCCACCTGAGAGCTAGTAATGGACAACGGGACTTGTGACCAGATCCTAGCTGTTGAGATACTACAACAGAGTAACTCTCAGCAGAGATGGGGGAGAAGGAGGAATGGCAGGGGGTGAGCCATCCTGCAGTTTTCTTTCGTTTTCATACAAGAAGGTTGAAATACTGTTTATAGTGATATGCAGTTAGAATGTGACATGTTACCTTTGTCAGTATTTGCATGTAATTCCTGAGTTTGCTAAGGTAATGCGAGAATGAAAGGCATTTTTTCTTTGACAATATTTGGTGTATTCAGACTTCATCATCCACTACGTGCAGATGTCAGTAGCCATTGCTTAGAAAAGTGGCAAGATGCCAAGATCCAAGTATAGATTTACCTGGGGACCTACATAGTTTCTGGTCCCCTAGCAATTGCTGCTGAAGCAGCAGGCGTCATCCGGATACATGATTCAGAATGTTTGTGCAGCCCTCCCCACTTGGATGTCAGCTCTCTCCAGATCCGGGTTTACCCATTCATCTAGCTCTCATGGTAACAGGTATTTGTACATATTTTATTGTCTTAAACTGGGCATTCCTTTGGACTTTACAGAGTTAGGAAGTTACTGCTTTTCTTGCATTTGAAGAATTTGAAGTAACGAGTCTACATGGGGACCTTTGGGGTTTCTCCTACCCGCCCTGACAAAGAGAATCCACTGTTTCGGGATTTAAATATCAGCTAGATTTTGTGTTGAGTCTGTGGTTAAAGTCTACATCATGATGACTGTTTCTGGAGTCTACAGAGGATGCTGTGGCCAGCATAACGTAACTTCCTTATTTTGAAATCCATTCTTAATCACCCATGAAATTAACTATTGGAGTCTGCCTTCAAGTTGGCACAGTCTAATACTAGGGGTTTTAAAAATATTTCACAACATATTTGGAAACAGAACTTTTCTGTTCTTTATTTATATGTTTTTGGATCTTGGCTCTTGCTTGAGAAAAGTGCTGTATGCTTTAATACTGAATTTAGAAATCTTGTGGTTTCTGTTGGCACTGTGAAGGGAGCAGCTAGTATAAGGCTCCGGTACTTGATGAGAGCATTTTTTGTGTTTTAATTATTAGATGCATGAATACAGAGCCAACTGAGTTCAACTATTGTGTTTATTGCCTTTTTTTTTGTTCACCACAAAAAAAAAAAGCAATAATTTTTCTGGATTACCATCTCTAACATGATCTGGAACTTGAAGTCAGAAAAAGTCTGAAGCATCATCAGTCCTTTCTTCACACAGGCAACAAGGAGTTGCAGGGAAATTCTATTTAGGGATGTTGAAGTGTAATGTTCAGGATTTATAACCCAGCTCAATGCTTCATTTCAAGTCAGCTCAACAATGAGTTGGAAGTGCATGCAGGACTTCTGTGGCGTGTGATGGTTCTAGTTAGGATAGCCCGTGTTGCTACTCTGGCTGGTAGGCGAGGCTCCTCATCCAAAAGTGTATCTCCTGGGAAGCATCGCATGGCTTAACAAAGAGCAACCACAAGTTGGATGGCAAATGTAGCTCCTGAGGCTTCAGGGGGAGACTGAGACATGTAAAAGCCCGGTTGAAGTACCATGGGTAGATGTACCATGGGTAGATATATTTCAAATTTCAAATCATTCAGAACTTTAGCATTTCCGTATATTTGAAGCAACTTATATGTTCAACTAGACTGAAAATACCCCAAAAAAGTGGTAAGTGTTTTAAAGGAAGAATGACGTTGTTTGAGACAAATTAAGTTCCTCCTTCTCTAAGAGAACAGTGACTTTTCTGAATCTGTATTTTTTATGAAAAATTATGTATATGGAAAACATCTGATCAGGCCTAATAATGCCTTTAAAAAAATAATATTCTAAACTTCTCTTGCTAAAGAAAGTATTTCCAATGATAACTAACATTTTAGACCTAAATTGACATTTTCTAAGAACTTATGTAAAAAATGTCTCTCACTGGAACACTTATTTTTTTTTAAACAAAACCATACTTTTTTCCCCAGGTTTGCATTAATCTCTTACATTATACTTGAGAAAATTCTAGATGCTACACATCTAGGTTATTTTTAATAAAGAAAGAGAAAAAAACTGGTATTTTTGTCTGTGCAAGTTTTGCAATTGAATTCCGGGCTTATTGACATAGAAGGAACACCATGCTTTTGATTTGCTTTTGCACAGTAAAAACATGTTAGTAGTATTTTTTTTCAAAGATTTCGTATTTCACAGTGCTTAATGGAAAAACATACATGCCAGTAAAATAATTGTGCTTTACCTGCCAGTTTATGAAGCTATAGTTGTTTTCTTAATAATTGTAACACCTGGGCAAAATTATGAAGGTTTGATTTAATGCCAAGTAATGTGTCAAATTCCGATCTTCATGACAATGCTTGTAACAGACGTTGCACAGTGTATCCCATAGCATAGAAATAAGAAAATGAACAAGCGTTTAGAACTTAGAAGTTCTGTGTTTATTTTTAAATTACATGGCGAGAGAGACACGTGGAAATTTTAAAATTCAAACTGAGATGCTTTCAGACAAGGAAAACAGTGGTAACAAAGAAATTTATATGAAATTTTAGTTAATTGTTTTTCGTGTTAAAAATATTTTTCAGAAAGAGTGTTAAGCTAACTGAAAGGTCCCCCAAAGGTAAAATCTATAGACCACAAGAAGTGTCAAACAATGTAAAAATATGCTACCTCTTGTTTTAGTGTAGGAAAACTATTAAGTTTACCTTTAGAAAGAGGAGAAAAAATAAAATTATTTTTCAGTTAGCATTGGATTAGGAAGACTGGAAACTTACTACATCCTTAGGTTTATAGCCACAACCACATTACCTTTATGATAAACCACCAGGGCCTAAATTTGGAGCACAATGTATGTTGCAGGCATAAAATGAAAGAAAAGAAAGCCGATTGTAGAGGAAAAGTCAAAGGCTTTTAGAGTATTCTTTTAACTATAAATTACTTTTGTGATTTTAAGTATGACTGGTTTTGATGAAACTTTCAGTAGTGAAAGTATAAAGAAAAATTATGAATCGAAGGACAGTAAGTGTTACAGCTAATTTTTTAGGTCTTCTACAGTTATTTAGCAAGGAATGAATGTCTTTGTTAAAATGCTTTAATTTTTCCCAGTTTGCAGTGGAAACCTCTCTGAAGGATCTGGGAAGGGCAGCTAGTTTCTGCTCACATAGAATTCTTTTTCATGCTCACTTTAATTTACACGATATGTCCAGTGTCTTTTGTTCTACATTAACCCTAACTGTTTGAGTGGCTACTTGGGAATAACTTCATCACTTCTCTGGTGGAACGTGGCAACTATTTAACACCCTGTATGATTTAAGACAGGAAATGAAGTGCTGTCTTAGTAAATTGCAGAGAAATTTTCATAAGGAAATGTAATTACCCAGACTAGAAATTGGCCAGAATATCAAGTTAAAATCGCTGTGTATGCAAAAAGTTCTTGGTTTGCTATTTTATCTGAGAGGCGACTTCAAGTAATATTGTCTGAGTTCAGAATCACAATGGATTACTTTTGAGATACTAATGCTTGTGATGCCTCACACTATAAGTTGGCAAATCCAATGCTGATTTAAAATACATTTGCCACCTTACTGAAATGCTGTTGTTTCTTGCCGTACTGTATGAGGGTACTTTAAGGTTTCCCTCTCAGACAGTGACCAAACTTGTACACTCTTATCTAATGAAGTGTGATGAAATTACTGTTAAAAGTGACATCACTACAGGCTGCATTGGTCTGTATGTTTTAAGTTCTTTTATAGCATCTGTGCTGTGCTTTACTTTGGACAAGAGGCTTTAGATCTGTTTTTGGTCAATATGTTTATAACTTTTTATTCCACTCTGAAGATTCTGTTCTTAACATGTTATGATAAATATGTTTCACTGCATTCCAGCAACTACTCTGTTTCTTAAATCTTGGCACTAGAGTTCATTTTTTTAATGAAATCTGTTTCATTTCCATTTGTCCTGTATTAACTTATCAGTACGCTTCAGGTAGCTTTCTCAAATAAAGGAACGTCATGAATTGAGAAGATTACTTATTATAAGAAAAAAAAATGAAATAAATTGTTCAAAACAGTACAGGTTTTTGCTTTTCAAATTAAGAATTGAAACAACTTAAACCCCTAAACTCTCCTCACATCTCCCTTGGAAACTCCCTCCTTTACTGTAACTTTGTGGTCCTGATGATATTCACAGAGCAGCTGATTTACTGAATAAAGAAGTTCTTTAAGTTTTCAGTTTTGGAACATTACCAGTGTGTCTGAACCCAGGTTTCAAATTTTACTGGCATTTTGTTGGCAAACCAATTTTTTGGAGTCCTTTCTTATTTGGGTATGTTTCCTGACACCTTTAGCTGTATGGTACTGTGTTTTAAAATTCTCTTTTTCTTTTTTTTTTTAAGAGGAAAGGCCTATAAACATATACAAAGGACTAATTATAAAATATCTGGTATAAAAATACAGAGACAAGAAAATTACCAGCTGAAAAATGCAGTGAGCAGAAAAAATGACCATTTAATGGTAGAGTTTTACCCTGCCTGTTCAGCAGGCCTGATTCTCAAAGCAATTCCACAAGCAAAGCATGCACTATTCTGAGGCCATAATGCGGTAATTTAAATCAAGCATAAGTACATGGGCGGTAAGAAAGAGGTGATTTGGTCTTCCCTTCTGTCTACTGGCCTCTTTTACTGTTGCTTCCCTTTTGCCAACAGCAGTGTTCATTTATGGTGAGCCAGATTAGAGCACTGATCCAGCTGAAAAATAACTCGCATAACTTTGCCCTACTGAGAGTCTTCTTATGTATTGCAATTTTGTTGAAACTATATTGTTAGTAGTGCACTGCCCTCAAAGACTAACTAATGAGCCAAAGTATATATAAGTTGCTAACCTATGTCATTCATAGTATCAATGGATTATTCCTTGCTGAAAATGTCATGACTAGTATAGGACAATCTTCTTTTTGTAGTATTTATTGAGGTAAGATACAAGAAACTAGCAGTCCAAGGTTCCAGTACTTTTTTAGTTTTCCACAAGTCTGGGACATTGTAATCCCTTAACACTTTTTCTCACTGATGTAGGACTTTAATGTATTTAAGGAGTTCAAAGAGAATTTGACAGTAAATGGTCCTTTCTATACTAACATTGCTATAGGGAAACCCACTATAAAGTGAAAGAAGCTATGAATTTTTGCAATAGAACAGAAGAGTGCATTCATGTAATAGTGTATTCTGGCACATATTTTGCCTGCTGCATATAGGCAAAGTTATAACAGTACAGAGCAGTAAGATTCCTGTCATTTAAGTAAGCCTTGGTAGGATTAACAGTTTACGTGTTCTTCTACCTGTCTTAACTGTGGCAGTCAATCTTTTGGGATCCTGCGTGTTGCACCTGGTCGTGTATAAAATACTGCATGGAAAGTGGAAGATGGAGAAAATTAAATATTTTGGCTAGTAAGAGAGTGTGAAAATTACTTTAATCTCAGACCCTACTTGGGATTGGGGATTCCAGTGAATAGCCTTTGGGCTAAGTTGCTAATTTAGTAATTACTAATTGGTAGCTAGTGGCTACTTTCTGACTGATTTCAACCAAATTTAAAGGACAGCTAGAAACACCAGAGATACCAAGTTTCTGTACATTTCCTGGAGTCAAAGAATCATTCAGATTGGAAGGGATCCTGAAGGCCTGTAGTCCAATCTCCTCCTTTTAAGCAGGGTCAACAATGAATTCAGAGTAGCTTGCTCAGGGTTTTTTCCTGTTAGATATTGAAAACCTCCAAGGACAGAAATACTCCACAGCCTTTCTGGGCATCCTATTGCAAAGCTTAGTTATCCTCATAGTTCAGTGTTATTTCCAAGCTTGGTTAATGTGCATGCCATTTCCTCCTACAGGTCGTTGGTAAAGATATTAAGATATTAAATAGGGTAGGTCTCAGAATAAACCCTTGAGGAATTGCAATTGTAGCCAGCCGACAGGTAGAGTACAGACCATTACTTTTCAATCCCAGAATCCAAATACTTTTTGTTCATCTGGTAGTGCATCCATCTAGACCACAGTAGTCAAAATTGGATACAAGGGTGCTGTGAAAGACCATCTTGAAGACAGTTGCAACATTTGCCCTTCTCCATTCATCTGGGACTTCCCCAATCTCCGTGGCCATGATGACAGAAAGCAGCCTTGATGTGCTATCAGCCAGCTCTCTCAGCGCTGTCAGATGCATCTCATCTGCTCTCATGGAACTTGTATGAGTCAAGATTTCTCAAGAGATTTATGACATCAATCCTTTTCTACTGTTGGTATTTACTATTCTCCTTGAACCCCGTCTGTATGTATAAAGGCCTGGGAGACCTTGTTGGTGAAGACTGGGGCAAAGAATGTATTGAGTAACTCAGCTTTCTGTGTTTCCACTGTGCTTTTGCCTCAGTCAGCTGCTAGCCCACATTTTCCTTGTTTATTCTTAAAATGTAGCAGCAGAAGTTCCTGTGCCTATGTTTCTTCACAATCTCTAATACAGTTGAGCTTCAGCTTTCCTAACATCATCCTTGCTTGTCCGGACAATGTTTCTGCATTTCTCCTTTTTAGCGTTTCTCCTTCCTTCCATCTCTTTTGTACACTTTTTTTACAGTCAGTAATTCCCTTGTTAGCCAAACCAGACTCCTTGTCCATCTGCTTCTTTTCCTCAGTATTGTGACGGGCTGTTATTTTGTCAGTGGGAAGTTGTCTTTAAAGACCAGGTCTGTTGAGTTCCCTTACCCTTCAGAGGTGACTCTCATAAGATCACATTTATCAGGTCCCTGAATAAACCAGATCCTGCTCTCATGAAATCCTGGGATTGTACTCTGTTACTTGCATTCCTCATTCCTGTCAGGATCATGAACAGCATTGATTCATGTTTGCTACGGCCAAAACACTACAGATTGCCACCTCCCCAGTCAGCTCTCCCTTGATTGTAGCAGAGTGAGTCTATCACTCCAGTTGATCATCTGATAATTTCTGTTAAGAGCTCGTCCCTAGCATCCCCCACAAGTCAGCTGGATTGCCTGCCTCCCACTTGGTATCCCTTTTAGCAGATATTGGGAGATGGGAATCACAGTCGGGATCTGTGATCTGCAGATGTCCTCGAGTTGCTCAAAAAGACTTTTTCCACTTCCTCATTCTGATTAGATGGTCTGTAACAAACTCCCACCGTAATGTCATTCTTGGTGGCTTCTCTGTGACCCACCAGCTCTCAGTCAGTCTACTGCCTGTTGTACAGAAGACCTCCATATCTTTGAGCTCCTTCAGGTATTCATGTTCTCATAGAAACAGGCTACCAGGTAGGAGAGAGAGACCCAAATCAATGTTGCCACCAAGGAGTCTGCATCGTGGACTCAAGAGTTACCTGTTCTCCTTGGCCAACACACCCCTTGGCAGGCCATTCCGCACACAGAGCTTGGAATCAGACGCAGCGTCATGCAGTTGAGGACTATGAAAAGGAGATGGAAAGCAATGGAGGAGAGTTTAGGAAAAATATTGGTAGGCACACTGCTCGTTTTCAAATTGGACATAATGGACAGAAACAGAGGATGTGAAGTAGTAAAACAAGTGTTCAGGGCACCTTTTTGTCCAAAATAATACAGGAGACTCGTCAGAAGGCATGTTCCTTTCAATTTGACTAAAAATGGAAACAGTTTTTTTAATTTGCTTTTATAATATTGTATAAACAAGCTATTTAAGAGTGAGATTTTCAGAAAAGAAACTTGAAGTGAAGGTAGAAATCTGTTCATAACTTACCCTCTTGTGCCCAGGTATTTTAACATCTGGAATGTAATGCTGCCTGTTGTAATACCTCTGCAATACTGTAACACAGCAGGATGCATTAATGAGAGTTTCAACCTTAAACCCACAACATCAATGAAATTTATAGTTGTCAGGCCGTTAACATTATTCAAACATAGTTTTTGTGGTTTCAATTCCCATTTTACGTTCATGTAGGAAGAAAAGTCATTGTGTTGACTAGCCATGAAGACAGAGTCCTCCTTAGACTTGAAATTTCTATAAAACAATTATTGTTTATTACTTATGACAGCATTCATGGTATGCACTACAGGGTGGGAGGAGGGCATTTGTATAAAAAATTATGCTGGAGTCTCTCTCTTAATATTTCAGCTGGTTTAATATTCTTGAATACTAAAAGTGCCTTGCTCACGTTTTGGAAAATACCACAAAAATGTTCAAGGCAGAAAAGAGAAATTTACATTAAATTCTAGTATCATCTTCTATGGTCATATATATGCCATCTGATATTCTTCCTGATGGGTAAATTTGTCTTCAGATGTTTCGGGTTTCCCTACTCTTGTATCTCAGTGTTGTCTTTTGACTTAATATGTAGAGGAAGGTAGTTAAAGAGCACAAAGAAGAACAGAGAATTTCTTGAAGGCAAAAATCTTGGGGGGAGAATGTGGTTAGCACTGTGATTAAGTCGCCCTACAGAAAATGAAATTGTTAAATCTGCAACTGATTAAGTTGAAAGAAAAGAAGGGAAGTCAATATGTAAAAAAGTGCACGTACAGTTACTCTTTCTGGTAAGGAAAATACAAGTTGTTTCTCCCAGAAAAAAAACTAACAAGCACAAAAAATTTACAAAGCTCTGAAGTTTGGGGGGGCGGTTGTGTAGAGTTTTTTATTATCGTAGGCTTCATGGTAATTCCAGCACAATCTCAGGAAGTAGTAAAAATAAATCTATCTGTCTCTTGCTGTATCAGTCTGAGTATTAACAACTTCCCCATGTTGTGTCTGTTAAAGAATTTCTTCATGGCCCTTAAAAGTACAGACTTGGTCTCTGCATTTAATATGTTGTTACCTGCTGCCAAGCCTCTAATAGCTACATTCATACATTCTGTTAATCATATCTCTTTGTTCTAGAAGTCTGTTTTTTGGATTCGTAATTAACTTCTTTCCCTGATTATTTTCCTCCCGTCATGGCAACACATGACTTTTTTTTTTTTCTACTTAAAAACAAATATGTAAATGGAGAAGTAACAGAAATCGATGTATTTTGACAAAGCCTGTAATCTCTTCCTAAATGTGCTTCCAAATTTAAATTAGATTTTCATGTTGCAAAACCATGAACTTGGTGTTGTAACTGAAATCATGCTGTTCCCAGAAGACAGGGCTGAAGCCTCATGGGCATAAAAAGCTATGGAGGCTTTTTGCCTAAGTCCCCGTGTAAGAAGAGGCAACCTTTTAATGTTGAAGTTTGCTGGTAGATGGGTGAGCCTGGTCTCAATATGTAATCCATAGGGTCCAAAGGAAGGAATTATCGAGCTGTATTTCACGTGAACTGGAAGGGGACTGGCAAAGAGATCTTGTGGCTATTGCTCTTTAACAACATCTCTCTGATTCAGCAGTAATGTGGGAAACCATCGTGGAGCCTGTTACGGCTTCTGTCAGTTTGGGTTCAAGTATTTCTAATTAGCAAAGGCATTTGTAGTCCAGACTTTGCTTTGGCCCTCTGATAACCTCTCATTTTGGTCATTCTGAAAGCAAGTCAGCCATTTGAAAGCTATTCTGAAGCCCTGGGGATCCTTCATGCTTTTTGCTACCAATACAGCCCCAAGAGTTTCTGAAGCCCTGCTTTTGAACCTGCGAAGCAGGAGGGATGGATATTTCCTTAACTTGTCACCAGCCTAAAGACGTCTGTCTGTGGGCGGTGGGGGGACACTTCTGCTTGCAGCTGGTCCCTGCTGCCCGTGGATACTCACTTGATTGCAAAATTTGGAATACCTTTCATACGTATCTTAAATTCAGAGGAAGTAGTTTTGAATGGTACTTTTTGCTGATGTGGACTGCACTTATCTCCAAGACAAGATCGCTTTTATATGAACGAACAGTGTGATATTTGTGCCCATATTAGAAGTTAGTTTGTAGGCTATAAATCACTTTCTGGGTTTACCTTGCTGGCCACATCTTGAATATCTGTTTTATCTGTTAAATAACTCTTCCTGAAAATGTGAAATGGAGGAGGATCATAGTACAGTTCAGATCTGTTTTAAAGTGGCTTGAATGAAGTTCTCACAGTAGGGTTTTTTCTTCTTTTTTTAAGTCTAGCGTTGACTCATTTGGTGGTGTTAAAGTGCACTTTCTACTTATCCCCAGAGGAAAGTTAGTATTCTTTTAAGTGAAACTATTTTAAAAGCAGAACACAAGCCTAAAATAAGCCAGTGTTCTCTAGAGTTCTCAGAAGGTGTAGATTTATTTACTGTAGTTAAATCATAATTAGTTCTCAGGGGATTGTGTATCTTTTAAACTGCTTTATTGCCACCATATTGGTTTTCTAAATAATCAGAAACTGCTGCTCTTATATTCTGTAGTATGAACAAAAATTTGCTGTAAGTAGAAACAAATGTCTAGAATTGCTAGTTGTCACTTACTGAAGATAGCGACACACTAAAAATACGCACTTCAAGAAAACGTGAAGAAATACAAAACGTATGTTATCAGAAAGTACCTTAAATGAACTATGGCTATAACTTTTTCCAGTGTAATAGATATAGTAATGTTTTACATGGTCGTTTTTCAGTTAATCTTTTTTTAATATTCTAATGCTTTTTGGTCAAGAATAAATGTTAACTGAAAACGAATAAATGGTAGTGCAATGTTAACGTAAAATATTACCTGATATTTAAGCCTAGATTTTCATGAATGTAGCTTAGTGTTCCAGCTGATAAGCATGGGGTTTTTTTTTTCCTAATTGGCAGGTTAATGTTCGAGTTGCCTGAGGAGATGGGTTTAATAGCAATTGCTGTTCGACAAACTCAAGGGAAAGGTGAGTAAAGTTCCTTCTCATGCTAATAAATGTGTATTAAACATATGAAATAGGTCATTTTAATGTCACTTAGCTGCCTTAAAGATACACTGTGAGTATTTTTTATAATATAATCTATAGAATAATCATGTCCTCTTCTCCTCTCGCTTGAACTGTGGATTCCAACTCAAAACGTAAGTTCATAGAGACAAAAGTAAACATTTTCAGGATGTTTGGTGGCTTTTGCAGAAATGATTTAGTGGTCTTCTACTCTCTGCCAAAAAGTCTCTCCAGTCATGGAAACTGCCATCACTACATTTAGTGTAATACAAGTCAGACTTCCAAATCAGAACTCCTTTTGACTTAACTGGAACATGACTGGGTCTTGACTTGCTCTGAGGTGGAGGTTTCTTGAGTCTGCAAGACCGGCTTGAACTGTCATGTGGGCTTTCACAACCTTTGGCAGATAAACGTGAGCAAGTTCTGTCTCTTTCCCAGGAAGGAGCTATCACTGATTTAAAAGCCATATTTGTTTTATTAGAAGAACACAGTGCCCAACCTAATAAGCTCTTTTGAGTACAGATCGACGTGAAGATGGTTACCTAGCTTTTGGTACAGATCTAGCTTGTGTCAAGTTGACTCACAATGTGGATGGATTTCTAGGTGCACACAGAGCATCTTCACAAATACTTCTTCACTTAAACAAAGCAAGACTTTTTGAAATGTGTACGTTACCAGAAAAATTTAAGCAAGTCATTTAGGACATTCTAGGAAACCAAGTAGCAGCATGCACATGAAACAACCTGCTGTTTTTTTAAAGCAAAAGCTTTGCACTTTAACCATTTTTCTTTCAAAATTAGTTTGGAAACTCCATTATAGGACTTACAGTAGATTCTTGGATGGATACTATTGAATCTCTCTTTTGCAGTTGTCTACATTAACAAAGTGATCTTTTCTATAAATTTTTTTCTTGAATTGAAATTAACCTTTTTTCCCCCCCCCCAGGTCGTGGTGGAAATGTGTGGCTCAGTCCTGTGGGCTGTGCGCTCGCCACTTTACATATCACCATTCCTCTACATTCCAACCTGGGCCAGAGAATTCCGTTTGTTCAACACCTGGTGTCCTTGGCAGTGGTAGAGTCAGTTAGATCAATACCAGGATATGAGGTATCTCATTCTAATTTATCTCAAAATTCCTGTTTCCATTTTCATTAAATTCAGATTTTAACTATGTCTCCTATGCATAGAATGACTGAATGTGTAATACAGTTCTTCAGCATTAATATAGCGGTAACTTACCCTTCATACATGCTTGGTTATTTATGTGTTTTAAGAAATCTAGTATACATATGATGAATAATGTCTTTTATTGAGCTGATTAAGTGTACCGCATTCATTTCACTCATAATCTTATGAAACTGGAGACTTAGTTTTCAGCAGTAAAGAAAATGTCAATTTTGTTTGTCTAACAATTGAGTTAATTTGTTTTGATTTCGAAGGAGCTGGGGAAGAGGGAGGAGGAAAAATGAATAAAACTGACAAATCCTTTTCTGCTTTTTTTGTTGGTGCTGTTTCAGTGACCACTTTATCCCTTTTAAAGGATTTTTCCAACCCTTGTTTAAGGTTGCAAACTGATTTCTAAAGCAAGAACTTAGGAGTATTGCTCTCAAGAGGGAATCAAGTGTCCTGTCATCAGTATTAAAATGAAGAACCAGTCTTCTTCATCACCTCATATATCTTCTTTTTAATGTTACCATTTCCTAATATTTGCTAACTATAAAACTTTGGTATTTTACAGAAGTAGTTAACTAAAGCATATGTTTCCTATATTACAGAAAATCAATGACTTATACACATTTACACATGAACTTTATTATAGTGGCACCCAGTAGCTTTGCTGTAGTTTAAGGTCTGTCAGCCTTTCTATTAAAACCTTCTAACTTCAGTGCTTCATAACTTGACTATAAAAACAAAATGCTTCAGGCTAAAATTTGCAATATAAAATATTTGGCTAGAGTGAATAATTTAACCGTTTAAAATAGAAGGCACAAGAGTTAGTTTTATAAAATATGAGTCTGACTGGGGAAGGAGTTAATTTATGAATAGGGGTGTTTTTGCTTCTGTATGCCTACCCTGGTGTACTGTGGCATTTTTTATTTTATTCCATTTATGAGGAAAAAGGTGATGGAATTACTAAATACTAATATAAAAATAGAATGTATCAGTAATACATGTACTGTACACAGTACATGTACAACATATAGCTTGCTATGACCAAGACAAAGCTACTGAATCTCTTTGACAGTGCATCCACCTTAGACAGCGGGTGAAACCAATGTTAAGGGTCTGGATTCAAATACGTTAAAGCAAGGAAATTCAAAGATTTATCAGAAACTCAATGCTTAAATTTCCCCTTTAGACTTAGGTAACGGAGGGCTTTTCTTTATGTCAGACGGACATCTGTGCCGTACAAACTGCAGTAGCTGCAAACAATGTGCTAATCTATAGATGAGGTTTCATTCTCTCCTCCAGATTTCCATACCTCTATGTATGTCAGAATCCTAATAATACTTTAACACATTTTAATGTCATGCACTATGCTCAAAGTCCATCTGAGGATTTCCATTCAGAAGTCTAAAATACCTGTGTCTCAGTTTATCAGCCAGTCATATTTTTTAGGATTGTCAAGAGTGTTGACTATGCTAGCTGGCAGGGGCTGAGGCCTTTGTTCTGGGTCCTCACAGAGACAATCTCACAGCTCAATTGGAAGTTTTACTGTTGGATGTTAGTGCTGGAAATGTAAACGGGCCTTGTATCAAGAGGGCGCTTTGCTTTCCCATTCTGAGAACAGCAGGCGTCTCTCTCTAGTAAGTGAAGACAAGAAGGTGCTCCATTCCCAGCGTGTTTTGTGATGCCCATCGTTTCTTTGACTAATGGATAGTTGTGCAGTACCTTGTCACTCCGTTTTGTGGCAGAGTCTCTGCTGTGTGGTTTACATCATGAGAATAGCCAGTTGGCATGGTTGTTCTCCATACTTGCTGTGACTTCAGTTGCAGAGTTAGTGTCTGGTGTCTTACAGGTGTTTGTTTTCCTTAAATAAGATCTACTGAATAGCTCTTCGGAATATCTCTTAACACTGATAATACTATGTAACTATCTCATACTTTGAATGAAGTCTCAAGAGTCTTCTATAAATCCTTTCCCAGTGTGAAGAGTCAAGTTGTTTTCCATAGTGAATATGAATTGGTGATACTCTCTCTTAGAATGCTTTGATAGCAAAATCAGGTAGTATTTCCTGTCAATGTATGTGTAATGGACTCCTCTCTGGCCTTTAAATCTGTCAGGAAAGTAGACATGGACCCAGGTGCAGTTTTCACACATCCTGTAAAGGGATTTCATAATCTACAATAGGAGGGAATGCGACTCTCGTAGTCCTGGAGCACCTCCCATAATTTGCCTCTGGGGATACAGTCATATGCAGTTTTTCAAACTACAGGAAGCACATTTGCTTTCTTTTTGTGTTTAAGTAGCCGGTGCAAAGTTCAGTTCAGTTCTGTGGTTTCAACAAAAACTTCTCTATTGCACTGGGACGGTGTCACACAGCAGTTTGTGTTTCCAGCTCCATGGTGTTGCTTGAGCGTAGCTGCCGAAAGCGTGAATATATTTAGGACATTACTGAGGTATTTACATAGTTGTGAACTGGAATTTCTCCTGTCTGCCAAATTTCCTTTCTGAAATTCAAGATGTCATTGTCTCCATGTCTGGTTTCTGCAAGGATCCTCAAATAGAGTGTTGCTGCTGTTGTGGGCTTACCCTGATTGTTTATCAGCAGTGAGCCCCAGTGGCTGCCACAGTTTGCATCTTTCTTGAATAGATCTTTTAAATCTTTAATAGGCACTTGTGAATGAAGGAAATGAATTCTATAAAACCTCACGATTTTGAGACTGAAAATCTCTAGTATCTTTTGTCCCCCTTTTGGTCACTCTAAGCCTTTATTATCTGCCATATTATTTTTTTTTAATAGACACTTTTCTCTGACAGCTGCCAACCTCCTTAGTAAACAATGTAACCATGTTACTATGACTTTTTCAGTAACATTTGTGGAGCACTTAAATAGGTTCTCATTAGGAAGAGCAGTGGACAGGATCACATTCAGTGTGGCAAAGAGGTACAGAAAATATAGAATATGGGGTGATGAATAAGCTGTGTATCTTATCAGTCTCAGGGAGTAAAGTGTTTCTAAATGTGTATGGTTTTGTTTCTTTAGGAGATTGATCTGCGAGTGAAATGGCCAAATGACATTTACTACAGCGATCTTATGAAGCTTGGTGGAGTTCTGGTAAACTCTACACTTATTGAAACAACGTTTCATATACTTATTGGTAAATGTCTATTTTCAAGCTTTTCTATACTGCTTTTGTCTGAATAAATTTGTTATTAATGTCTTTATGAGTTCAAATGATAAGGACAAGAACAAATAATGACAGCAGGCATAAGGAAATAAAGCACAATATTAAATCAAAAGTAAGCACAAAAAGTAAATGTTTTTATTCTTCTTAATAATTCCATATGCTTGACAAGAAAAAACGTAAATGCAAGCATCTGGGCTGGCGTAGTGGAGTTCAAAGAGCATTACATGAGAGAGGAAAAACGTCCTCCTTGATCTATTGCAAAACTAGTAGAATATACTAAAAAATTTATCCCTTTTTTTTCTTTTTCTTTTCTTTTTTTGCAACATGACAAATAGTTAAATAACATGCCTTTTCAATCAGAAGAGCTACGTACACATAGTAATGTTTCACTTTCTCCTTGCATCCTTTTAAAATTTATCCGTAACTTGTTTCTGTTGATACCTTTCTAGAAACTGCAGCATTGCTGGTGAAGCAGCAGTGAATTAATGATTTGATTAATCAGTTGCGTTCTTTAGTTCTCTCAAAAATTAAAATCTGCAAAGTAGTTGGGAAGGCTGGGTCAGGGAGAAAAGAGTGACAATCTGTTTGTTCATTGTGAAGACAAACAGTCTGCCTGGCCGGCTGGTTCCAAAAAGGTAGCACAGCTAATCTCGAAGAGACTGTACGTGTATTTTCCAGCAAATCCCAGTGCTGTAAAAGGGGAAGACACTTAGGTGGACAAATAAATATTGAGATGTTTTGATCATTTCAAGTATGACGATCATTCTGCTATTTGTTAAGGAAAATTTTTCCCCTAACCGCCAGCAGCACAGATCCGTCAGGCGTGCTCAGAAACCTGCTAGCAGAGATCTAGGTTCTGGTTTCAAAAATAATTATCTGTGCTATGTCTAAAAAATTAAATGAAGGTTCCTTCGCAAGTCTAAAAGGTTAAAGAAAAAGATCATAGTATTTGATTTATATTTGAATATAGCACAGTAGATAAGTGAAATATCTTGCAAAAAGTGTGGACATGATATCGTTTTTGTCAAGGTGCTATAAATTTTAAGGTGCGAACAAGCTAAACAGTTGAAGTAGTCATCACTTCCTTCTGTGAAACATGCTCAATCATTAAATTTTCTGTTCAATTGTTACAGCCTCATTTTGTAAATAATCTACATGTACAGAATGGAACACTTAAAAAGAGTCTCTCTGTGCCCCATCAACCATTTACTGCTTCCATATGTTTTTCCAGAGCCTGTTCTGGTTAACACAAGACAAGCAAAAATGGCTTCAAAAATAGTTCATCTAATCAAATATATCTTTGCACATCACATATTTGGTTTGGACCTTGTGTTGCTTACTCTGAACACCAAAACATTCACATTCAAATGGGTACTTTCTGTATGCGTTCTCTCTGATGTCCATAGGAGTTTTCTTGTTGGTGAAAGGCCTGAGCTATATACAAAGATGTGTGTTTTCATCAACTTTCTTTTGGCTGGAAGCTTCTAAGATTGAAACTTAATTGCCGCATGCTAGTCCAAGGATCTTGTCTGTCATTTCAGTGGTGTATGTCACTGAGAGTAGTAGGGGTGACTCCTGACATCTGCCTTCTTGTGTTAGTAGTAGCAATGAGATCAAACTTCCACAAGAGGAAAGGTAAGACAGACCTCCCCTTTCTACAGTGATGCAGAGTCCCTTCCTGGACCTTACTGTTCACATGGCACTAATGAAGGGTATTCCATATATGAGGGTAACGATCAAAATCAAAAATCATCTACATGGCTTCACTGCTCTGAGAAGTATTTCAGAGAATAAGCAAGAGGCAAAACTGCCTTTTCATCTCTACCATGTGCTTGAGGCCTCACGAATGACACAGTTTATGTTCATATCTTTAAGCATGTTTTTAAAAAAATCTTTTTCTTTTCAAGAACTTAGTTGTTGTGGGACTTTTGGAAGAAGAGTTCTGCGGAAGAATGTGCTTCATTAATGTAAGGGCCAGACTCAGAACAGACGTAGGTAGTCAAACACAAGTGGAATGCAAGGGACAGCCAACATGCTTGACCTGCAAAAGTTCTGTCTGGCTCTGTGTGTAGCTAAGGCATGTCTGAACAGTGCGCGGATGCTGAAGGCAGGGCCAGCCCTGGCACTTGGCGATGTATTAGCCACATCAGCACGCTGCAAGGCCCGTGCTAAATGTTTATTTTTCGCTCATCTCACACGGGCAATGCAGAGATACCCTAAGAGTCCTGAGCACCTAATATTTTTCAAATTAGCTGACTACATTTTTGCCACTGCGTTTATCCCTGGCTGCTTCTGCCTCAGCTGAGCTCATCATCTCAGTATGTGTCTCATGTCCGTTTCAGTTTTCGGATTGCTAAGGAGTGGTCTCCATACATACACGCCTGAGTGTCCTGAGCCTGCAGATGGACTCCGAGGCCCCATTATGCACCCTGACAGTACCAATCACAGTATAATGGCCGCAGGCACTCTCTCTTCACTTGTAGCATATTTGAGTGTAACCAGCTGAGTCGGGATTTGCTGGCATGGCACATTATATTTTCCAGTTCATTTTCCTTTGTCTCTTTCTGATAATACATTTCTCCTTATTTCTGTAGGATCTATATATTGGTACTAGTATCACTGTGGCTTTCTTTGCATGGATTTTATGACTAGTTGAAAGTCAAAAACTCCTTTTCACTGAAGAGATCCTTCTTCTCATAGTTAATACAAAGTACTTCCATATAGGAATAGTCTCATTAATAGCAAATTTCCAAAACAGTGCATCTGGACCTTCTTACAGATGGAGGTGTATCACGTCTAAACCTGATTGACGGGCTGGGGTTTTAGCCCAAATGTCTGAGGAAAGAAAAATCCAAATTATTAGGAGAAAAAAATAAACAGGTAATACAATATATTTCTTTACATCCCTCGAAGCCTGTTTCAGCAGGCTGCAAAAAAGGCCCCAAGAGCCATATTTAAATAAGAAAGGCATTCTGCCAACGTTATTCTAGCTGGAGAAATCTCAGCGAGAGACTTGAGGCTTCTAAAGGATATGCTGTGGCAAGATAGATTAAGCAAACTGGAGTCTTATGTGGCAAACTTAACTCTTCTGGGCTTTTCAGAGCAAGCCAAACAAGCCTTATCAGCTGAGTGAAAAGGCTTGATTTTCAGAAAACACGATCAGCTAACTGTAGTAAACAGAAAGGTCTCTTAATTAAATTTTAGACTAAAACTTCATCTTAAAGTATGATCAATGATTTACTCTCAATTAGCTAATGACCTGTCAGCTTCCAGGGATTAAAAGAATTTCTCACTTTGATGTTATTGTAACCAACGTGCAAGTTACCACTTACCATTTTCCTAAGCCTCATTGGTAGGATGGTGTGTTGTTGAAAGGACTGCACTGGATTTGCTTCTCCATTTTGAGGAGGCATTTTAAGGGCAAGAGAAAACTAAAATCTGGTCTGTGGTTTGTAATTACGCAAGTAGGAAGATTTAAAGGTGCAAGAGACTGAAGAAAAAGAGCTACCAGAAACATCCTTAGAGATAATCGTATCAAGTAGTTGAATAAAGTGCTGATTTTCTGGTGGTAATAAAGTGTTCATATTTACAGATCGTGTCCTCTTCTTGTGGTTTGTCTTCTTCAGGCTTTGGATTTAATGTGAACAACAGCAACCCCACCATATGCATCAATGATCTCATCACAAAATTTAATAAGGAAGAGGGGACAAAGCTGAAGGCTTTGACTGCAGACTGTCTTATTGCAAGAACTGTAACTGTGCTAGAGAGGCTTATAGATATCTTTCAGGAGAAAGGGCCCAACGGAGTTCTTCCCAGTTACTACAAGTACTGGGTACACAGGTCGGTATAATGTTCTTCTTGAAGTTCCTATTAAGAACATCGGAAAGAACTCGTGGATATTTTGTCTTTTTCTACTAGAATGCCTTTAAGACTAGTGACTTAATTAAAATATAGTCCCAAGTAGGAGGTAATTTTTTAAGGGCAAACAAAACCAGCACGTAGTAAAATCAATGGACTAGCATGAGTTAAAGAATGCTTCTAGGTATTTTACCTGTATCATCTCAAAACAAAGGGAATTGGGAATGATTTGTTTAGCTAGTGATGAAGCTGCTGTAGTCATGTCCTTTATTAAAAAATTGACTGTTTGGATTAACTCCAGCTCTGTTATTTCCACAGAAAGCAATTAAAGCATGTAGCAAAGGCTGCTGAAAATCACTCTCTGTAAAGAACCAGTGAAGTGAGAAATAAAAATATTCTGCTAGACATTAGTCCTCTAAGCTATATTTAATTGTTTGTGCAGCGTCCACCAATTAATTCCTAACTGTCTGATTCTCTTTATTTGCAGTGGTAAGCAAGTCCGTCTCCGTGATGAGGACGGTCCGATTGCATGGATCGTTGGGATAGATGATTATGGATTCCTTCAAGTTCATGAAGAAGGCAAGGGTGTCGAGTCTGTGCACCCAGACGGCAACTCTTTTGACATGCTGAGAAACCTCATAGTCCCAAAGCATTAATGGTCCTCAGAGCTCACAGCGCACGAGGAGGCTCCTTAGTATTTGCCACCAAGTAGCTAAACTTGCTTAAAGGTGGGAAGGGTAGTTGACAGCTTGATTATTTTTTTTTTTCTGATTTTCTGATATCTTTGGGTTTTGACGTGAATAACTTCAACAATTAAGACGAGGTAATTTCTCATTGCTGACAGCCTTTATTCTTTTGTATTAACTTTTAGAACACATCTCTGTTGCCATTCTTTGTAAGCATCTGTTCTTCAAAAGGAACCTGATTGCAAAGGAATACCTTTCAATGAAGAGAACTTTCTCTTCAATTACACACTGTATTTGAGAAACTGAAGAGGCTAAATATTTCCTTTTTGCGTCTCTGTGTTTTTGTTGTGCTTGAGCACAATGCAGTACAATATTTACATTTTTACTATGTTTTTTTTTAAACCAAATTCTGGTTTATGCATTGTCTGTGGTGGAAACAGCTGGAAGAGCTCATCATATATTTCCGCGTTTAGAGTCAGATCTAAGTAGAGCCTTGCTGATCTGGTTCTCCATGTGGGCCTGTACAACAGTTTACTGTCCTGTGCTTTGGTCTTAGGTCAGCAACTCTGTCATGGCTGCCTTGAGTTTTTGGGGAGTTTTCCATCAGCGCTTAAGAACTGTGGCTGGTTATCCAAATTATTTGTACTCTGCTCTTCTTAGTCAATGGGATCTCGTAGATCATCTCGTGTGTCCTTTGAATCATAGTCTTTCAAGAGGCTTTAACCCCCCTAAGAATAGCCCACTGGAGCAGTGTGTCACCCTGTTGCTGTCCGCTTATCCAAGTCATTGTAGAATCCCATGTCAGGAGAGGGAAGTCTAAATAGTTTACAATTTAATAGTAATTCTATTGTAATAGCAATGAAGTTAAGCAAATAAATAAGAGAAAAATGCCCTGCTCTTAAAATCCCTGCCATAAAGAACTATACACTGAAAATGAGAAACCAGGTTTTTAACCTGTGCCCAAATTCTCTTCCGTCGTTTCTGTTGTCACCCCCTTTACCAAATCAGGGCATCTGGATTTGCTGCTGACCGTTAAAAGCGAGAAGCGTGACATCTGCTGACCTGAGAGTAGCTTGCTCTGGGGGCTGGCTGCACAGTTCCAGGGGAGGCGGAAGAGCTTGGTCACGATGGGAAAGCAGCGCCAAGTAGGCACGTGGGAGCTTCTGTGCAACGGCAGCTTGTCGGGTTTTTCTGCCAGGCGAGGCGAATTTGCGCCAGGAGGCCTGGCCACCACGGCGCTTCAAATGGTTCTCTGCAAATGAAAAGTTTGTCGTAGGTGTGATGTGGCCAGCTTCATTTCCTCAAGTAGGTAGCGCTGCTTATTACCTTACCTTGTCCCTACAGAAGGTGGATCAGCCTAATTGGTTTCCACAAAGGACTTCTGTCTACTAGCCAGAAATGGAGTTTTTAGGTTAAAGTTCACCTCATAAACAATCTGAACATGTTAGTAGATTGTTTCAGTTACAAAGCCAAGAAGTCTTAAAACAAGGAAGCTAGTCTGTAATGGTAATTTAGAGTAATCCTCACATATTAGGGGTTAGGTGGTTTGGCAGCAAGTGCTAGAAATTAAGTTGTCCCTATTACATTTAGGATTTTATGCTCCATATCACAGTAGATTTGTTTGTGTGCCTGGTTGTCCGTTCCCTGCTGTTTTGTTTTCCCCCGTGATCCACATCACAGGAGACCGTGCACCAACAGCCCGTAGAACTGCACAGTGGCGTGTAGACAGCTGTTAATTGGCACAGTTAAAATGATACACACGAACACCAGTTTTTGCTTTTTCCCACCAGATGCTTTCAAAACTGCTTTGGGCTGTTAATTTTCGGCAGCTACCTTTATTTCAGAAGCAAATATTGATGCATATTATAAAGAAGTGACACTTGTGTCTGAGTTAATAAAGTTTAAATAAAAAGAAGAACCCATTTATGTACACGTATATAAAAAGTGTGTGTATGCGTAGGCATATCTTCCTTGCGCATCATCACTTCTTTTCTACCTTTTCCTTCAAGCGGCTCACGAGCAACCTGTGCCGCCGCAGGTCAGCTGTGGAAAGCAGAGCTCTGGTACTGGTTTTCCAACCACAGAGTTTTACAAAGCTTTAGATCTGTGCCTCAGCCTGATATTTGTAGCTAAAACCACTGTCTCTGTTCTGGTACCTTAGGGTGTGCCTAGAGGAAGCACCCACCTTTGATTTCGCTCATATTCCAGATAGACTGATAGAACTGTAGAAATTTCTTTCAACGACCAGGTTGTGCATCAGGTTTTGACTTGAATTGCTTCCTTAAAACGCACTCTCCCTTCGTGAGGGACAAGTACTGTAAAAGAATGACAGGGGGAAATGATGAAACGTGTTCCTGTGTGAAGAGGGGCAGAATGGACCTGCAAACCGTCACTCAGCTACGCTACCACAGTGTCTGAGCAGCGCGCAGATGGATTTTTTCAATAGTAAAATGCTGCAATATTTCCTGGTTGCTGTTGTTCCTTTTGGATTTCTTTATAGCCTTCGTAATGAAAAGCTTGTTCTGTTCTCCCTTTGAGTTGTAAGATTATTCCGAAAATTTTTGCATTGGAAAGCAACTTAGCGTTGAACTTCCTTTCTGGGAATGAGAAGTAACCAAGTGTGGGTGTGGGGGGGAACAGGTGGGCGCTGTGGGAACGTTCCCCTCGGCCTCTGCTTTTTAGTGCCCTGTTCTGTGTGTACGAAACTACCTGTTGTCTTGAGGAAAGGGCCTTGAGTTGGGTGAAGCGTTTGTTACAAACCTGACCTTTCCTTCAGAAGAACGAAAGAACCTCACAACGAAGGTTCCCGTTGCAGAGCGAGCAGCTGCATCGGCTCCTTCTGAGCCACAGCTGTTCCTGCCCAGAAAGCCCGTGAGCCTTCCTGTACCACACTCACCCTCAGAGGCGAGCTCTTTTTCATGCCAAACTTGGCACACCCAGAAAGCCACAATGTTTTTGTATGGAAATCATTGTTATTATTGTTCTTCATGTAGGACAGACAAATGTGGTGTAGAGTGTCTCTGGACGTAGGTATGGAGAGAATCAGGCAGCTCCAGATCCAGAAGTAATGCACTGAAAATGTTTAATTTCATTCAGCTGTCTAGATTAGTAAAACACCTCTTTCATTGTGAGGCTGATGTCATATCTTAAACTATTTTCTTGATGAAGTGCTTTCAGAAAAGCATTCATTACGGTGTCCGTATTTCTGTGACTTCATTTTTTTTTTCCTCCTGGACTCTGTTAGAACATTTCTCATTGCACATTGTGAAAATATTTGTGGAGACTGTTTATTGATAGGAAAACTTCTGCCGAGCAAGCTGGCTGTGTTGGCACGTGTCTGTGCTCAGAAGGAGTGAGGGGCTTGTGTCCAGTCAGCCCCAACGCTGTTTCCAAAGATTTGAAAAAGTAATAATGTACTTAACATTTAAGAGTTCAAGCAGTACATCCCACTGCTAGTAAAAGGTTTTATAAGACTTCAGAGCGTTTTTTTGTTAAATATTTCCAACAAATATAATCTACTTCAAGGGCTATTACCTAGAAACAATATTAAAGCATTTAATTCTTTATGCTGCTGCTTCATTGTACAGCGATTTTATTTCTTTCCTTTTTCTGATTCAGCTTCAAGACATCGGCAGGCTAAAAAATTCCTCTCTGCAACTGCTTTGCTATAAACAGTAACTAGATAATAAAAACAAAAATTGAAGTACAGCTTAGTATCTGTCATGAAAAAGATTTGCGCCGCAAAGAGCTGATTCCTGGGGGTAACTGGTTTGATAGAAGCGTTTGCACGCGGAAGTTGCGGCAGTGAAGCACCGCACTGATCAGACACCAAAGAAATTAAATGCGGGCTGAGGTCACACCTGACCAGAGGTCAAAACCCGATGTCGTGCCGCGGGGCTGCGGCCACGTAACACCCAGCTCAGAGAAAAAGAACTGCAGGGAAGAATTGTAAACTGATGTCGCAGTTTGAGTAGTGGGCATTAGTGCGCTTCCGTAGTGATTCTGTGGTATTTTCAGTTCTCCAGGAGTCTTCCTTTAAAATGCAACGTGGCTAAAATACAATAAATAAAAAGAATCCTTGTATTTTATAGTACATTAACTGTCGAATATAGTACATATTACAATGGAAATAAATTTTCAAATATGCAACATTATTCTTTGTGAAACCCTGTGTTTTGTAGTGAAAAAGAAATCCAACTCAGTTTTCCGTTGGCTACAGGATTTTATTAACATTTTAACAGTTTTGTTTTACATAATAAATAAGCAAAAATGCTTTACATTTTTAGGGAATACATATATAATTCTGAGCATTAATAGGTTGGTTGTTTTGCGTGCTTTTTCACCTACATTTGCCAAATAGCTTTTATCTGCATCATATAAAAAAAAGCAAAATCTAATGTTCAGGAAAGAAGTGGAATAATAAAATTTTCTCTGTTTTGTTTCTGCAGTATGACTGAAACGTTGACAAAATATTTGGTGTTCTGTTTTGTGATTTTTAGAGAAATACTGCTATTCTGGCGGGCTTCCCGTTCATCTGCACTTTCTCTCAGCGATACATTCTCCAATTTTAAATCTGTTGTCCACTGTGCTTAATTTCATTAAATTACTTTAATACCCTTCTTCAAATTACAGGGCTACTGTGACATGGAGAGAAGTCTGTTCCCTTATCACATTATTTACATGGTGGTGTTTCTATTAATAGGATAAAAACTGTGAGATCTCAGTATGGGATTAATGTTTCCAACTTCACATTTTGGTAAAATATTCCCTCTCTCTCTCCCTTTCTCTCTCATTCTCCATATCATTTACTTGCTAGAGCTGAACTCCCCGAAGAGTTAAAATCCTGTCAAGTCACACGACAAAGGTATCTATGGTGGCTCGAACAAGTACGGTAGAGAGAAATGAGGTTATTTTTCATAATATATTCCAATTCACACTCCACTTCTGTGCCATAATTCTTCCCAGTTATTCAGAAGATTGCCACTGTCAATGGCTGTGCCGCACTCTGCAGTCGGCTGTGCTGTGAACAGCTGTAGTTTAACTGACTAAAAGTCGTATTTTTCTCTCAATATAATTTACCCACATTCCAGATGTGAATGTGGAATGGCTGTTTCTATTTTGGAATGGTAGGAAAAGTGTTTCACACATTTGCTTTTTTAATCACAGCTCTTTTCTAAACGTACCCTGTATTATCATATGTGAATGCATAATTGATTCATTATTGCCTAAGAGGGGAAGTTCCCGTACCTGACTATCACGTACTGCAAAACATCTGCGGGAGAATGATGGAACACCTCCTCTGCTCGGGCTCATTGCATAAAGCCTGGAAGTGTGAATAACAAGGTCGATGCTGGAAAAATAATTTGTGGTGTTTTACTGAAAAATATCAACGGCATTTTTTTAACCGAAGCCTAATTTGTACGTTCCTGAAAACATGTTGTTATAGTGAGAAGTACAAGAACAGAATACACTGGCTTGACTTTGTGTGCAGCAATGCCGCTAACGAGGTTTAGAGAAAAGTGCAGTGTGGGAGTTGTGCGTCAGGTTTCTTTTTAATGATGCAAACAATGTCAGTTACTCCTTTATAGGGCATGGTTTTAATTTAGGAAAATTAACATGCAAGTGAGTCTTAGCATAATTGTACCTTTTGAGGAGCTGGGACCATTTATTGGTAACACTGGCTGGGAAGGATATTAAGCAAAGCCACTGTAAAACCAACTTGCGTCTCATCGCTGCAATTTATAAAGTCCGAATGACAATAATATTCACTCGTAAGATTTCTGTAGGCCTGCTGACTTCTCTAGCCCTAGACGAAGCGAGGAGCGCAGTTACACTGAGCAAGTGAATATGCTGGTCTGGTTCTGCTTTTTTTTTTCTAAGTCAGTATTCTGGTAATGGACGATTAGGTATTTTTTGTTAGATTTATTACAAAAGATATTTTTTGTGCTTTTTTAGTAAATGAAAAAGACAACTGAGCTTCCAAGTGAACATCAATTTAATTTCATAATAAAGCCTTCTCTGTTCACATTTTAATAGGAAGCAATAAAAGTACTGAAAATCATTTTCAAACATACGTTTTAAAAGTATTTTTGTGTACTCATAGCAACAAGTATATTCATGCATACGAGGAGGTGACTGAATATTATTACTGCATATAAAAGATGGAGAACATGTAATTTTGAAAAGCGTGTATTTCATTACATTTTTATCTGACAAGGCGCAATCCCCGCGCAAGTGTTTTTCCATATTGCCCAGGCCAGGTAAGCATTTTCTTCAGCAAATCTCTTTAGAGAGAGTCTGATAACAGAATGGAAGTTTTTAAAGTGTAAATTAGCCTTGAATTGGGCTAAGAAATATAGCTAAGTACAGCTGATTCAGCCCTACAACAACCTTTATTGTTGGTATTTAGGGCTATTCTTTAGGGAGTCAATCGTTGTTTTATCGAGAGCACACAGTGTTTGGGGAAGTGGTTGAAAACCAAGTGGACTGACTTGTCAGTGAAACACACACAGATCCATATGTCTCCTCATTTGTAAATTGTAAATTTACAAAGAAGAAGGAAAAAAAAAAGGGGGGGAAATCTATTCCTAATAGGCTGGGCAAAATGTAAATGTGTGCTGTACGCTTTTCACTTGCTACAGTTAATTAGCACAAATGGAGATATGTGCAAAGCGTTCCAGTTCCAAACCCCGGCGTCCTCAAACTCTGCTTTGCTTCAAGTGCAACTTTGGGGTTTGTGCAACGACTTTCGACTTTCCGCATTCGGATTGTCCACTGACATTATTTGTGAAGTGCACGAATCAGTCAAATATTAATCTTACCTTTGTGTTGACAGTGAGATTTATGCTTAAGGAAGTTCAGTGTGTTAAAAGCTGAATGTTTCAAACTTCGGAAGTCTCCTGGTAAGTTTAAAATGAAGCATAAACGTTCATTATTCCTTTGATTATAAGGAAAACATTTCTGGTGCTATTATTAAGGTGTGTTTTCGACTAGCTGGTTTGAAAATCTGCACAGCCTTCTCCCAGAATACTCAGTGAAACACACGTTTTAGAAGTTTCCTTTTCTTATTACAACATTTTTATGGGGAATAGTCTTCAGTTCCTGCTACGTGATTTGTCCCAATTTGCCATGACAAGACCTGTAACCCTTTAATGCGTACCTTTGTATGTATTAATTTGTCAAGATAAATGCTGGTGGTAACAATCTCAGAACACTGGAATCTGTGTTAAAGAAATCAAATTTAGATTTGATTTATTTAGTTTAAAAACTTTTGGATAATTAATAAATAAGCTTTTTCCAAACTGAGTTTTGTTTAGTTAGTGCAGCTGTATTATGGATACCAAAAATCACCACTCTTTAAACAAAGTTCATTTGTCGGGATGTTTAACGCGTGGGTGGAGAGTTGATGTAAGGTTTCACACAGTTTGTTAAAAATACCTAAACTAGAGTGTATAGTTTATGATAATGATAAAAAAAATCTTGAATGTATTTTGAGAAGGAGGGGTTAAGGAAAAAAAAATGTTCTTCATATAAATCTCTGCATATAACACCTATCATTTAATTTTGTTGCACACTATAAAATAACAAAAATAAGATCTGTAACATGTCTTCTCACTGGCACCAGAGCTTAACCTGTGACAACGAAGCACTGAAGCTAGATGTAGGGTTTTTTTCCTGACCTTGAAGGTACTGTTACACGTGGTTTGCCGGGAACACACGAGTCTGTCCCTCATTGACCTTCAGCTATGCTCAGTAAATGTAACCATGTTTTCTCATGCTTTTTGCAAATCATTACAGTTTGGCTTCCTAATTAAATGTAAATATTCCTCTATTACCGTCACCTTCCATTGGCTATTATTACAGAAGTTCCAATATAATGGGGTAGTGCAGATTCCTTGTGGGTTTCTGGAGAAGAAGCTGAGGAGGGGCTTTGGTTTTTGTAAATAAATGTATTTACTTCCTCGGAATTGTATCCATAATTTTCTCCTACATGTCCTGTCGCTGTACACGATGAAGTTTGAAATGTACCGTGTTTGGCTAAAACGTGGTGATAATTTAGAAGCACAAATGGCACTTGTCCGGAGGGTCTCACATCCATCACACGTTCACTTTCGGAGTCATGATCGAGCTTTACAGTCATTCTCTCATCGCTGTCCAGTTCATCTAGATTTGTAGCATGGTGATTAATATGCCCGTATTTGGGTTCTTTCATACAAATCCTTCTTGTTTGCTCATATACCGAGGGCATGGGCAGGAGATGACTTAATTGTCCTATAGCTTTTGACTGGAAACATTCCGATTTTGGCAGCAAGGAGTTAGCTATTGAGTTTGAAAAAGGACTTTCACTAATGCTCATTTTTTCTTGTAGGTCTCTGTTAAAAGCTAACTTGTTTTCTTCTTTAATGAGGTGGTGAGGTGGCTGAATCCTACTTTCTATTTTGCTGGCTTTCATGATGCCAGAATCATACATCTCTTCTTTGTATCTGCTGCCTGGCACAGGTGCTGTGCAGCTTGTGAAGTTGTCAGATAGAGCATCTTGGCTGTATCTTCTGTTCGATATGGGCACTTGCAGGAAAGAGAAAACATGTTAATTACTGACAATGAGCTCATATAATAGTTAGACTCTAGCACTTTTTATGACTGAATGTTAATACCCATTTGGTTTTGGCCAGATCCAAGTCCCAGTGAAGACATCAGAGATGTTCCCGTTTGCCTCACTGGCTTTGGATAAGTCTCTTTAAGGCAGTGCTGAGAAGTGAAAAAAAAAAAAACCAACCCATTCAGAAGGGCCAACAGTGTTGAACAATTCTGAAAAGATTTTCCATGCGAAATGCCCGCTTGTTTATTTGACTGAGTAATTACAAACCACTGCCATTATTAAGATGGTTAAATCGGGAAAATTAAACCAAAGAAATATTTGGAAATATGACCTGCTATGAAAAACCTTGGCCTTAAGTAAGCTCTTTCAGAGATTTATCAAACAATTTACCAAATTTACAATTTATCAAATGATAATGTTTATTACATATCAGTGATTCAATTATTACAGTAAAACAGAATTTATTCTTCCCATCACCATGAAAGTATACTGGATACTTGACCTCGCAAGGAAAGAAGAGTGTGTAGTATTAGATACTGAAGTGTGAGTATCTAATTTGTGATATCTGTCTGTGACACAGGCACTATCTAGATTGTGTCACGTTAAAGGCTTTGCTTTTTCTTTTTGAAAAACTAGCATCAGATATTAAAAACATCCATTGAAAAGCAACATAAATACTTCTTGATTAATGCTGCATCTCTGCTTTTAAGGTACTATCATGTAATAAAGCTGTATGTATAATACAAATGTAATTTACAACATACACTGAGAACGTTTGTTTGCATGTGGGAGTACTAAACTGGGTGTGCGTGGAAAATCAGAAGCTAGGTTCTTACATTTTCAAGAAAGTACGAGCCTAGGATTTCTATTCAGGCTTCTCCTCTAAAATATATTGAGTAATCTTAGTTTTCTCTTTTCTGCATGGTAGCTGAACTCTTGAAGGAATTTGAATTGGTTTTGTCATTTTCTGCTTGGCTTATGCAGCTTTTCCTTTTTGTACACTCCTATCTACAAATGGTAAGAAAAAAAGCCACTGGTTTACTCCTGTACAGTATGGCTAAAATTAGGCGAGTAGTAATTTTTTTGCACTGTCTTCCATTAACAGTTTGACAGTTATACTACTCCTCCAAGGCATATTTGAAAGTTTTATGTTAAAGGTTAAATGAGGCACTTAGCAAATTTCTCAAGTTAAACCTAAAGTCTATTTTGTGTTATGCTCACTGAAAGCCCTGGACACCTAAGTGCCTTTTGAAAAAGGGATTTTCTGTTTTTCTAAAAATTTTATTCAACATCTTAAAAGTTTTGGAGTTCCCCTTTAGTGGTTGCTGACGTAACTGTACCCGCTAATAATGAAATATTCCCTGTGCTACAGTAGACTGGCAAAGCCTTCATGTATAACAGAGGAAGCAGAAATAGCTCAATTGTACCTTTTTTTTATATGCAGGGCTTCATTAATTTCAGAGGGAGTTGCACCACATAATTAACACCAGAATTTAAACAGGAATCTGGATCCAATTTCTTCTTGATCAACCCACCACCCTCCTAGAAACAACAACCTTTCAAGTTACTCTTTTTAATTTCCATGTATATATTTTGTATATGCAGTCCTAAGTAAACTGAATTCTCATCAGCCGTTGAAAAATGGCCCTCTTAGATCACAAATCAAAACGGGGATTCGGCCACATCCTTGAGTATTACTTGGAAATTTTAGCAGTGTAATTATACTACTATAATTTTTAACTCCACGGTTGGCATTTTTACATGATGAAATAAGCACACATGTCGAGAGCTACTGACATATAACTGATATGGCTTAACTTATCTGGTAGACTGGTTTTAGTGTTTTTCCCACTGAGAGATCTACAGGAGTGATGGGTTTGTTCTCTCACTGCAGGAGTATTGTGACTTTATGACTCCAATCTCGGAACAAAAGATTCTCCCTTTCCATTTTTAGAGCTCACGCTTGTAAGAAGCTGAAGCACCACAGCAACCAGTTGGCCCCGTCTTGCTATCTTCATTTTTGTAATCTCAAATTCTGCTGGGCTGATGGCTGCCTTCTCGTTACCAAGAAGAAATTTGCATACTTGGGAGATCTACAGGATATTATCCATTTTATTCTGTCCTGTTTCTCAAACATGGTTTTTGTCTCTTTTGTTGAGGAAGAAGGTAAGCATCTGGTTAATTGTTTGCAGACTTCCATTAAAGTTGTCAGCACATTTGTAGAGTTAGACCAGACAGTTAAGCAAGCCATGTCTGCAGCGCAACAGAGCACAGTCGGTTTTGTCCACTCACATTCAGAACAGTTACTGGAGCTAGACTTAAATCTGCTTTTGTCTTCCTTTGCAGACAAAAACCCAAGGATGCCCTGGGAGAGGCTCCTCCCGGGGAGTTTCTGATACAGAAGTTAATAGAAAGCTGACCGGCTGCTTTGTGTTGCTGCAGAAGGGCAGCACCCCAGGATTGCTTCCACCCATCTGGCGTGGGGGCAGTTGCCAGAGTACCTGCCTCGGCAGGTGCATGGGGATGCCACGCATTCTGCACTTCTCCAGGGCTGAAAACGCTTTACGGTCGTTTAAGTCAGTGCATTAATTTGGGTGCTTTCCCAACCGCTCTTCTGCCAGAGTAACTCAGCTACGCTAAGTGAGGTAGACATACTGCACATCTAAGGTTGTATATCGTACTGGAGTAGCTTTCTAGAAGGCCCTTCATATTTGCTTACATTGCCTCCATTCATAGCAGCCTACAACTGCAACAGTGAACTCAGTCCTTCAGGCATCATGTCTCTGTTAATTCTTGCCAAGCAGGTCTGCTTTCCCACCTTGCACATTGGGTACAGCTCAGGCAAGTTGCGGGAAAAGCTGGAGATAAGAGCTCCATCACCTGGCTCAGAATTCAGCATCCGACCATCCAAGTGGGAACAGGAAGCTGCTTTCACGGGTATTGGTCTTTGTTTAAAACATATCATGACTATTCATAGTTGTAGTATACTAGAGCGATCTTTCCCCTCTTAAACATGGTGCTGCAGGGAGGAGCGTTCCCTCCTCACTTTTACATAGTGCAGTCAAAGATCAGCGGGTGCTCGATGGGGAAAGATGCTTGCAGAGAAGGTATTTCATTCACTGTCATGCCTTTCTATACCAAGATGTTAACAGGTAGAACTGCTCCGTGTTCTCTCATTGCCCCTGGCTATTTCAGTAAAAATGAAAGAGAGGCATCTTGGAAATGGCTTAAAGCAAATAAAGATCGGTACTCAGGATTGATCTTCATGCAAAAGATATGCAGTCCTCATCAGAAGGGATTTTCATCCTGTCTGTGAAAAACCTTGTCCATTTTTAGAACACAGCTGAAGCCCTCTTCATGCATGCTTTGTTTTGCATAATTTTTCTTGGGCTTTCTGATCTACACTAATCTTGGAGGAGTGTGCTTCTGGCAGTTACTACATGCTCTGTAAAGACAATATGCCAACACCTGAATGCTGACATGTAGCCCATGAGGTTTCAGTATGTTTCTTAATCCTGCATACAAGAGGGCCTTCAGAGAAAAGGAGCAATTACTCAATCGCTCTGAGTTTTGCTGCAGACCAACAAGCAGAGCCACTGTACTGCTCAGGTCACGCACTCCTGTGTCCCAAAAGCATGCTGATATTCCTCCGTGTCAAACATGGCAAAGATACAACAGATACAAAGATACAACACTGTCCATGCCCATGAAAAAGACATTTTTTAGGTTAGCTCAATATCTGCGTTGTGTCGTGGTCTGCACCCTAATTGCAAATCATCTGAGCCATGGGCTAATGTTGTAATGATTGACTATGTTCTCCATTATTCTCTCTCCAAAAACATGATCTTCAAGACATCTTTGCCTCTAGTAGAATACACTTTTCAAAGAAGATAGCATATATTTCTTCCAGTAGTCACAGGCTAAACCTGCAGATTTGGGTTTGGGAAGGTAGACCAGAGCTTTTTCCTAGATTTTCTTAGTAGTATTCATCATTTCCTGAGTTTTGGCACGATTAGTGACACTGAGCTTCACACAGATTGTATAGACTGGCCAACAGCGTAATTTATGAGAAGTGGGTACGGTGGTACCCACAGTAGTGATGTAGCCATTCAAGCGTAGAAAGGAAATGTCCCTGACTAAGAAGATGGTTGCCTTCTCTGAAGTGAGTTTCTTTTCTGATGACTAGGCCAGCTGGAAAAAAGTGGAAGAAGCTTCAAAACCAGATTCTGAGGCAGCAGCATCTGATTTGCAGGCAGTTTTATCTGCTACGTGCTTTTCCAGAGCTTTGATGGCTTGGCATGATCATCTTAAAATCTCTGATGTCTCCAAAAGAAACTATTTTCCATAGAGAAAAATGTCTCTGGCCTACGGCATTTTTGGCAGATGCCTCTATGGATGTGATGTGGAATAGCCCTAGCATCCAACACGGTTGCCAGATGTCATATTTGGCATTGTCTTTGGATTGAAGATAATGACACTAAGCAGATCCTCTCTGCTTTGAAGCTTACTGGCTGTCAGTTTTTCAGTGAACCGTTGGAAAAAGCAGCAGTTTACAATGTAAGGAAGATCAGATGCCCCTTTCAATTCAAAGCAAAAAGTCCCTTCCAAAGGTTCAGATTTCTCTCCTGCAACCAGCCTCAGCAAAAGTACAACAGGGCTAATTCTACCTCAGGAGGAAACACACTCTGGAACAATCAGATACAAATCCTCTTTGCAGTGGAGGCTCCATTTTTCTTTCCCCTCTTTTAACACTGTGTGTAAACTCAAGCAATGATCTCTGACCAGGCCTGAATTTGACCTTATTTTTTGTCCTTCCTAAATAGTACAATTGTAAGTGCTTTTGCGGAGATTTAATCGTACCAAGACAGTTTTCATCAAATGCCTAATAGCTAAACATCCATTGAAATACATCTGTGCTCAAAAGAGAACAACATATTCCAACTTAAGCAACAAAACCTTAAGTAGAAGTAGAACCAGAAGTAGGAACTGCTGGTATCACAGCTCCATTTTCCTGTTCATGAGGAAACGGTGAAGGTAGGTATGCATGATGAAATTGAAAAATACCAGCAGTTGCTTGCAGGCTTTTATTGGGATTTTTTTCCCCCTAACATATTTAACAGTATTCCTGTGGAATCCTTCTGACTTAATGTATTTGCTAGAAGTTATCTGCCCATATCAACCAACTGATGGTAAATTGCTTGCCTGCTGCTATGCTCACTGGGCTTTTCTGTCAAATTTTATGGCCACGATCAATTTCACAGGCTGTTCTCTGAACAGGCTGTTCTTTCCACATCCATTCTGCGTGTACCTGATGCACCCTTTGACCAGCAAGGGGTGGATCTACTTTCTCTGTCAGTCTCATGGCATCTGTTAGTCTGGAAGAAGAGAAAAAAAACTGGGCGGACTTCTGTACACCTAAAATAGCTCTCTTCCTGCAGACTTACTGGGGGTAATTTACTTCAATCCTTATACTTAGCCTCAAAAGATGTAGCTTTTCCTTTTCTTTTTCTTTTTCTTTTTCTTTTTCTTTTTCTTTTTCTTTTTCTTTTTCTTTTTCTTTTTCTTTTTCTTTTTTTTTCCCCCACAACGACACGGCATCTTTAGATAGGACAAAACCATTTCTTATTTTTGGTCTAAAGCTACTCTTTTTCACACCCAGTCTACCACAGCACCAAAAGAAAATGAGTACATTAGAGGAGCATCAGCTCAGCAAAAGCATTTAACCTGCACCAGGCTGTAAGAAGAGCTTCAGTCTTGCTCATTTTCAACCTAAACACAGAACAGTAAAATAAAGTGCTACAGTCAGCTGGGTGAGGTCAATCAGCTAGGTGAGGCCAAACGGTCCTGTGAAGGACAAAACCCTGGTCAGAAGTTATTTGCTCCTCTGTGGGAGACATACTCAATGTCTGATACTGTCTTCTGTCTGATGTAGCAAGCTCAGCTTTTAACATCTGCAGATATTCCCTTCAGATCTAGGATATATAATGTCATGTCGCTAAGTGAATTAATGTCGCTAAGTGAATTAATGCTTGTTTCTGATACTCAAGATTCTTTAGCCTGTCTTGTCTAGCTTTTTTAAAAATTTCCACTATTGCTTCCTCCGTCCCATCCCTAATGAAGCTAGAAGCAGAGTGTTTCCATCTAATTTCATAACAATATGTCAACCAGTCAGATCTCATCAGTGATTTTTAACTAATTAAAATGGCATGTGCAGATAGACGTAATATGTATGAGATCTAAGGATTAGAGTGTATCTTGAGCTTGTTTATTTAGTTACTTTATAGCTTTGCAAGGTTATTTCTTATAGGCTGCCACCTCAGAGAAGTCAATGTCTTCAGTGCTTCCTTCAAAGTATTTGAGCTGACCATCTGTATAGAGAGATGATGCAGTTGATCAGGGAGGAGCACTGAAGACATTTTCAAATAAAGCAGAAGACAGTGCATTTCATTTACTCATTCACTGTAGTAACCATAAGGTAAAGACATTCAGAGTGGCTTCATACTCAGAAAGGACAACCTTCAATTTTAATGGAAATAGATCATGTTTATTTTCATTTCTGTGTGTGAACTGAAGTACATTTGTTTCTTTCTGACTTCAGCAATGACTTACCTGAGCAATTCCACTAAATAACTCTGATTGGTAGTGCAAAACATGAAGGTAAACTGCCAGTATTAAAGGAGGTGGTATCTCTGCCCTGTTCTAAAAGGTATTCCGGTGAACACATTTTTGCACCTGATGCTTTGATAATATTCCTAATCAACTGCTGAAGGTAATGTGAAGAGGGATGATCGTATAAATACTATAAACATAGTGTTTGTTACACTTCACTGTTTCTGATTTTCCTAAACATTTTGTAATTCCGACTTTCAAACTACGAATCTTTCCCGAACCCCCCACAGCTTTGCTTTTCTTTTTTTCTTTTTTTAAAGTGACACCCACCTTCATAACTCTGTGCAAGATTATGTCGGATGATGTTCACTGGCTGATCAGGAAGATTTTTGGATGGTGACTGGCTGTTGGGTACCAAGGAGTTGGCATAATGCCACTGGCATTCTCCATTTGTCTGCAGCGTACTCAAGAAAAATCGAGCCACTTCACAAGGTGCTCCTTGAGACTGCCCAAACTTTGAAGGCAGCATTTGCTTTTTGCTACTGAAGACATGAGAATCTACAGGGAAGTGTCCATAATGGTAAGAGAAAGGCAAGCTATATGACGGGGCATATAAAAGTTCACTGTTTTCTGAATGGAAGTTTTGTTCTTGAATGGTGGCAGCGTTCACTGCAGGGCTGGATCGCCAGTTTCCCACCTGGCTGCATTCCAGTTTGTCTGCTTGGAATGAGCTGTATTGCTGGGGGAAAAAAAGAAAAAAGGAGGGGAAGAGAGTTAAATGGCTAACTTTTATATGAAACCGCGTAACATATCATACAGGCGCACAAAGCTGGGCCCCCTTGAACTGCCATCTCCCTGGCTAAATGGACTGGCTTACCAGTGCATTTAAAGTTCCTTGTCTTCATAACTTACCTTCACTTTGCATAGGAACAAAAACTATTTTGTCAACCTAATGTTAAGGGTTTATTTGATAATTTTGCCAGTTGGATTTTAGCTAGTAAGTGTAGGCAGCTGTAAACACCAGAGGGCAGAAATTTGTTGCAAAGCACTGGAAGTCACTGATAAATGGAGCAGCAGACTATGAATATGAATTTGCACGTGTTGGCATGTCAAGCTTTAGAATGGTAGGAACACAAAATCTGTCCTTTGCATCAGCTTCTATCACAATGATTTTCTCTTCCCACTCCCTCCCACCCTCCTCTCCAGACTCCGAATTCTTTTTGGGCTCTCACCATTTTGAATGCATTCATTGCTGTTTTAAGGTAATAGTAGCCCCTTCCAGCAACATTCATTGTAAAGTCTCAGAATGTCTCAAGGTGGGTGTCAGTCTCACCACACACAGTTTTATGGACAGTGTCCATAGTTTCCTCTCACTTATGGTTCTAGCTGACCCAGTGACAGTGAGAGATATTCCAAATGACACTCCAGTGCTCTGTTTGCTAGGATTCAATCTTATGTTGCATTATCCAGCACAAAGAAACTGCTAATACCTATGTGACATTAAGAAGTCTGCATAACAGTGACAGATGCATCCTACACCAGCACAAATTTTAACAACACAGCTATTCTTAGTACATGTTTTTCTTCTTTTTATCAAGAAAGCACATTGTTTTTGAAGTACTTTACATACTCCAAATCCAAAAGTTTTTCTGTTTGCATCCCTCACCAGAGTTGGTTTGTACTACTTGTGCTGTCTGCCCCAAGAACAAAAGGGTCTAATTGTATTCCAGCCTACAAGGAATTTCCCGCGCCAGGGCATACAACAGTCATTTCTACAGTAAGTTCAGTTCTGGACGATCTCTATCCTGTCCCAAGCACTCTACCACAACAATTGCTAAGTAAATATTGCAGAAAAAGTTACCTGTTGTGGGTAAGGCGTTGTTCTGAGTTTTGCCTTCATTTTATTACTTTTGGGTTTTACTATTTTCCTTGTTTCCTGCGAGGTAGATACTGAGTTTCTGCATGAAAACTGTGACTTAGAAATGGTAACCTGGTCCAGTGACAACTGAAGTTCCTTATACTCAATATCTCTGCAAAAGAACAGTCCAATAAATTACATACTCAAATATACTGCACAAATCCAAAATAGCTCCTTTGAAAATACATGTTAGCTTTCACAATGTTTTCATTTTTATCTTTCCAAGATTGTCACTGAGTTTGCAGTGTGAGGCTGGGGATGCCAGCAGGCAGTGAATTTCGTTGTCTGACCCCATCCCCGTGCAAGTCTATCAATCACAAACATTCCACTGGGAACCACGTTAACATCTTTGTACTAAATGTCCCCGCTCTCTGAACCTAAGCTATGCCAACTTCTTCTCAGCCATCTGTGGCACCCTGCAATTTGGAATCACAGCCATGTCAACTGATAGAAAGACACAGATCAATTCATCTGTCTCCTCCTCAATCAGGAATTGATCTCTGCCCTGAGTCTCACAATTAGCCCCAAGGAAAGGAAAAGGAGCGATGTTGCACTCCTGTCAACACAATGTGCTTGTAACGAGATCACAGGAGCTGCAGTGTTGTTTTTCTGACAGTCTCTAGACTTTCATTTCTGCTCTGTTCTGTTCAGTTTTATCTGCCCCACAGACAGGGAAGATTTTTGTAGAAAAGAGGCTAAAAACCATATCAAGAACAGACTGTGGATTATATTTTAAAACATTAATTGATACAGTTCTGATCATTAGAGAGTCTCCCCTAGTTTTGTCAGTAGCAACAGTGGAGCATATTTTTGAAAGGATAACTAGGAAAAAAACACATCTATTTCTCTCAATTTCTATCTAGAACTCATTTCCATCACTTTTTGATGGTGAATAACCTGGAAGTAAATTCAACTCAAGAATATGCTCTTATATCCCTGGCCCAGAGTTCTCCTTTTGACTCAAATCACTTGCCCCAACTCATGGGACTCAAGCAGGTTGCAGGGCTGAGTCTTTCCCTCATGCTGCTGGCTCTCATGTGTGCACAGGAATGAGGGCAGCATTAGCCAGTGTATCTAGGGCTGAGTACCTGCTTCAAGTAGTTTAAGGAAACCTCCTGTGGTTTCTCAACTCATACAGTTTAACTCCCTAAAGTTGGGTATCAGAGACAACATTGTAGTATGCAAACACACATGATCCTACCACACACATCATGCGTACACGTCTTACTTTCAAGCCAGATAGGAAATGGACGAGTCTAGACAAAAGAAAAGAGTGTCTAGTTCCCTGCTTTTTTTACATTATTTAACGCACGGGGTGCCCACTATACCTTTTGTTAGTTTTCCCCCACAGATAGTCTCTTCAGTCACAGTCTGTTTCACTATTACTTATCCTTCTTATTCAATATAGATTTCTGTCTCTCTCAGGTTTATATCAAGATTGGAATTTTGTAACACCTTCATGGCTTGAACTAGAATTCATGAACTGCAGGTTCAAACCACTGCACATTCACTAGCTCAGTGGGAGCTACTTGCCATTGTGAGAATGTTGTTTTGCCCTGAGTATCTGTGCAACCCAAGGCAAGTGAGAGAATCCTCAGTGATTCACCTTTCCCTGAAAGGAGTAATGCTTCCTACTCTGTCTCTGTCTCCCAAACTGACACTGTGACCTCTGCTGGGTAGCAGTAGCTGTCACTGTGTCTGGACAGCCCCAGCACAGCTCTGATGCCAATTAAAGAATTGGGGTCCAGGTCTAATGTAAATGGCTACAAGTGGTATTACATTCAAGCATACGGTGTACAAGGTAATCATTAGGAATACTAGCTCTTTTTGGCCCAAAATAACAAAAAGAGGGAGGATATGAGGAGAGAAAAGTGGCTGTAACATGCAAGCACAGAATGATACTGGAAGACACAAGCAAAGCAAACTTAAAGGATTTAATTAGTAATGAATCAATTACTGATAACACGTAATGGTACAAAGTATTTTGACTTACGTAAGGACATAATTGACACTCACTATGCAGTGAGGCCGTGATGAACGGCTGTTATGCACAATAGTGGCGTAGCTCTGTACCCAAACCCAGCCTCCATGCTTGGACAGTAGTCGATAGTACTTGGTTGTGACTTGGCCTTTCACCAACACTGTGAATACAATTTTAAAAAAAGCATTTCACATTGCTTGGACTTGTGACCACTTCCTGGAGAGTTTTATTTGCAAAGCAGGGACTTTTCTCCCTCCTCCTCCTCCTCCCTTAAGCCTCCTTCTTCTCGCACCAAACTTGAACAGCTCCCCTGCAAAGGTATCTGTCCTGCCCCTTTACGCAGTTTGACAAGGTCACATTATTGTTTACAAACAGCATGTTGCAAACTATTAAGGTTCTTTTCCAGTTCACCCATCTCTCTTACGCTTACATTCTGCAAAAACACTTACTGTTTGTCATCTAACTGAAAAAGAGGAGTTCAAGGCAGAAAAAGTATTTTGAAGTGGACACAACTAGCTTGATTTTTTTCCAGTATATTTGGAAGCACTTTTGTCATTCATAGCTTGATAGATTATTGTGTATTTTGCAATGTATTTTATCCTATGATGCTTTTTCCTCTGTAAGCTGTACATTTTAAAAGTGGAAAATTAAAATGTTATTTGGTTCTTAAGCACACAAATAAAGCCACGTCCAGAGAAGTGGATCAGTTATCTGATAGATTTCACGGGAAATGTAATCCTCTATACACCAGTTTGCCAGTTTGGATTCTCTGTGAACAAAGATGTCTTGGCATAAGGCAATGCTATAAGAGGAGTTGTGCAGCATCTCTAAATATTTAATCTAGCCACAAATATTTCTGGTACAGTGCCAGGCATTTATCTAATGATTCACTAGAAGATAATGACCAGCCTTCAAAGATGGTTCTTCCCTTGTGTGACCCTGGAGCATTCCTCTAGGAACTCCATCTTCTTACTCTTCTATACAATCAGTTATTTATTTTAAATTAGGAAATAAGAGACTGAGCTTGCTACACAAACTACATCCAAAAAAAGTGATCAATAGCAGCAGTACCTTTATATAATACATGCTTAAGAAATGGAATAACTGCATACAAATGTAGGACTTGTACTAGACTAAACTTAGTAGTAAAGCTCACTGTAATTTTATTCTCTCATTGTACATGCTTGGTGCAGAAGCAGATACATAATAAGGAAATCAAACAACAGCTTTCTCTTTCAGCCAACTCCAGTAGAACAAATGACCACTTGAAATGAAAATATATGGCCTTATAATTGATATTCGTAGAAGATTTTTCTGATGGGGGGGCATCCAATATTAAATTGGGAACTAAAGAGTACATAACCTTTGGGGTTTGTTTACTGTTTGGTAATTAACTATATGGCTATCAGTTATCACTGGTATTGGCTTTTTTTTGTTCAGTTGTTACTTGGGGGAGTAGGGGTTTGTAATTTCAACAGTAATCAGAGACTACAATAATGTGAATAACGCAATGTGAGCCTGACAGAAATAGAAGAGTAATAGTTCTTGTTCTTACTAAAAGGTCCTCTAAGTCTGTAGCATATAGGTCATTTCTCTGAACTGGTTACTCTTCCAGCCATCTGTGCATGTCACAACATATTTAAACTTTTCTTCAAATCCACTTAACCTCCCTAAGAAAACCAGGCTTTTACAAAATGGTTATAGACAGGTCTTTCTGGAAGTGTCAGTTCTTCTTCCATTACAGGATATGGTATCCATTTGTTCAGAAGGCAACAAGATAAACAACAATACCTTGCAAGACATTTAAAAACCCATCCTCGCTGACACCAAGGCACTACAATTTAGAGTTTGAAGTCTCTCTTATATATCAGCTTTTGCCTCATACTTGCTGGTATCCTTTTTCATGCCTACGTTTCTCCATAGAATACTCTGTGGGGTGGAGGTGTGCATATGTACAGATATTTAAGAAAATCATGAGGAGTATGTGTGTACGTATGTAAAGATACCTACAAAATATAAAGGCACGAGTACTTTTTAAGTGCAATATAGTGCTCCAAGGTAAAAGTCTTGTACCTGCTCTTCAAAGATTCAGTGTAACAACGCCAAATAAGTCTGTTATAAAAATATTTGTTAATAATCAGCTATATGCCATGGAATCACTATGTTTCTCAGTGTTCTATAATCCAAATGGTCCAGTTCTGGGAAATGATGCTTACATTTTGGCTTAGATCATCTAACAGATTTTTTTTTGTAATGTGGCTTTTCAGAGTCAGCTGAAAGTGTAGCTTTTCAGAGCTAAGTCTTTGTGCTAGTTTAATGGTCAGGTTTTCCTTGAATTCAAAATGCTTTACTACTCAGTCTTCCAAAACAGCAATTAATGCTGTAATGGATCGCTAGCTATAACAAAGTTCTTCCGTGTGCTTTGGGACTAGTTTTGGCTTTCTCTCTCACTGATTTTTTTGTAAATCCCTGTTTTAGATCTCTAGTTAAGACAGTATTTTAAAAGATGTGAAAGCCACTAAGGACTACAGTGTTCAACTTTCCTTCCTAATTATATGCATAAACCAATATTTCTCCTGGGACAGGGGAGGACTCCGTGTCTCCTGCATTTTTAGCAATCTGGGGAAAGTCTGACCTTGGCTAGGGGACAGTAGCTGCGCTTCCAATACAGTAAATGAGGTCAATTTCCATTTGGCTCTGTGTTAAATTACGCTGTTTGATGCTGATTGGGAAACCTCAGAAATGGGAGTGAGGTAAATCCACTACCAAGACAATCTGTGCAGGCTCAGACTTCTTGGTGGCCTCCACTGCAATCAAACGGGGAGGATTCAGTGGCTTTAGCCTTGGCTCTTAGATGTGCCATTTGTAACTGGGTGTTCCGCTGTTGTGGTTCCCTCTTGGTTTAGCAGGCAAGCAGAAAAAGGCACTGGGCTGGCTGGGCTGGTCCTTCTGGTCTGTCATAGATGCCTATTTTAAAAGGTTCCAGCAGGCTGATGGGCATGTGGCTGGGAGTTCCTAGCCTGCACTTAAGGATCCACTAAGAGAAATGGACTTCTTAGTTCTTTGCTTGCAGCCGTTATTGTTTTAGCTTCCCTGGTGCACACAACCTGGCATGTCATCCGTCCAGCCCCCAGTCATCAGTCAGTGGATGGTGCCCTAGCAGACTCTACAGTTCTGTTGCACTCTTAAAAACTAGTGCAGCTCTGACAGAAGGCTTGTTTGCTGGGGCAGCACAAGTAGACTCAATGCCATGGACAGAGAGTAAACTGGGGTATTCTGTAAGATATGTTCTACAAATATACAGCTTGACTTCCAGGAAGTGGCAGAACAGTTTAGTAATGACATCAGCTGGGTCTGGGGCTTGCCTTGCCAAGGCACAGAGATGTGACTCTTGTAAAAGTTTATGTGGGAAGAGCAACGATGTTACAACATGTGGGATGCACAAAATCCTCCTCGCAGAGAGACAATGGTACAAATGAAGTGATTTCTCTGAGGCCAGAAAAATATTTTGTCTATACTGGAACAGAGGAATATTTTGTCTGTACTGGAACAGCTTCTCTATCCTGTCTTTTAGAACGCAAGATCCCTAGGCAGGGACTCATTATTTGTGTGGCCACATTTCCCCAGTTGCAGAGCAAACACTGTGTATATTGATGGTGCTATAGAAATAAATAACACTAGTTCAAATGCCAGAAGCTTTTTCATACAGCTGGAAGCTAATCAAATCCTGTTTAAAACAGGAAACACTGTTTGCTGCCAGCATACCTTAGGCAAATATTCACATCTACATTTTCCTCATAGTCTGATGTTCTTGTTATATTCCTTCTAACTTGTTCCCCTTACTGTTTCCTTTGTTTTGTTCTCTGTGCTGCCTAACTTAAAGTTCGGTTGCTTTAGGTCTTCAGTTCGGCGTTATTTTTTTTCCTCTTTGAAAAAGCAATTGGTTCCCCTAGTTTAGGGTTGCGGTTTTTTTTTCCTAATACCCTTATTAGGTGTAACATGTTTCTCTCCAGATTTCTTCATCAGATGACACTTAATCATCAAATTGCTTTATAGAATGGTACGTCAAACTTGCCAACCTTTTACTGTTCATGTTCCTAAGACATTTACTGATGGATGGTGGGGGAGTTATAACAGTGCTCCCCAGAGGAATTTTGTACACTTTACATCTGTTTTAATAATTCCGATTACTTGATATTCTGACTGTGATTCTGCACTGTTCCCACTGTTGCCCGAGCATGAGCCATTATTTTTTGCTTTTTGGCATTTATTTGCTTTGAAGCTTTCATAAATTTCTATGCGTGTCTCACATTTTTCTTCTGTTTTTAAACTTTAAAATAATTTATCTTTGTAATTCAGATACAGTATCTAGACAAGTGCTTTTAGTTATTCTGCTTGGTTGAGAGTTTTTGGTCTTGGGGGGGTGGGGGGTTAATTCAGTAAACATGATGTGTCTCTTCCTTTAAAACTACAGTCATACATAGATCAAATTGGCAGCCAAAGTACAAGCCTTCTACCGTGTACACAGAATTATCCATCACTCTGCTCTAAAATGGAAAACTGTTTTCCAGAGATGATTGTGGCTATAATGGAATCATCTCTCTATTGGTTGACATAGGTATTTCAAATAGTCTTGAGAAAATAGCAAGTGATATGTTGTCCAGGTCAACAGTCATATCCAGATGCAGACGTTAATGCTACAAAGAGAATGCCTCCAACAGGACATCACCATGTACCCTCATTATTCTAATTTTTAGTTTGCAATGGCCCAGAGTATTCGATGTTGTTTTGGTAAATATGAACTTGCTGTAAAGGTCAGTTTCTGCTTCCCCAAGTGTAGCACACACTGCCATCAACAGAATTTGGCACTTGGCATTTCAGCACTGACTTGCCAAATACATCCTCATATACATATTCCAGATCCTCATGAACAGCACGTATTAAGGTGAAGCACTGACTACTTTCTCCTTCAGGAAGCCTAAGAGAAGGGTTTAACTCTGGCTGCTTTCAGCCCATGGGAGCAATCTGGAAAAAAATTCATTGACATGGGTTTTTGGATGTCATCTTTGCATCGTATGGGCTGCGGCAGACTGAGCCAAATCCAGAGTTCAGCTATTCCCTCAATTTGCTTCGCAAATTAATGTGCTACTGAATGAACTACTTCCCAAATCCAGATGTTTGAAGATATGATTAGTGTCTCTGTTGGCAGATGGGGAATTATTAAATGTGTAATTTTTTTTCCTGACACTCCATTCTCCAAACCTCATCCACATGCTATTAATGAACATTCATCTAAGGGTTTTTTTGGTTTGCGTTCACTTCAAACATGGGATGATTATTACTAACATATTTCAGAGGAATGGGGAGCTGTTGCGTAATTTTTCTTTTAACAACAGAGGCTAGTAAAGTTCAGATTTCCCCCTCTCACTCACTCATTTGTTCTTTTGCTTTTTTTTTTTCTTCAAGAGTTCACCTCCTAGAATCAAGTCCAAATTTTTAAAAGAGCCTAGATCCTTTAAGTAGAAAGATAAAAGTGGCCAGATATGTTTGGGTTTTTTGGTGGTTTTTTTTTTTTTTTCCAGAAGCACAGCATATTGAGTATCTAGCTTATTTGCAGAACTAATGGCTTCCTTAAGTGATAGCCAAGCACTTTTGAAAATCCACCTCCAGTCAAGATTTGGAAAGCTTTCTCTACTCTCCAGCATAGCGCCTGTTGTCTGCAAAACTTCTCACTCTACTTAATAAATTTCAGTCTAGCATTCTTTTTACTTACACAGATGATGAGCATATCGTAAATGGAACACATCACAGCCATGAACATGGTGGTAGAGGGTTTTTTCTATCAGATCTTGGGGCTCATATCCAGTTAACTCAGTCACCCTGGAAAAGGAAGATTCTATAATAAGCAAAATCTCTAGGAACATTCAGTTTCATTAACCTAACACTTGATTGTGCCAACAAATCAGGTGCCTAAAAACTGCAGGACAAAATGTGAGTTTGGAAACAGAATCCTCATATTTGTAAGAAAATAAACTCTCTCAATCCAGCCAAAGCAAGGTGCAGCTATTCCCTGGCCAGCCTTACACGCAGGCAGGAAAAAGAGTTCTTTTACTTATTTCCACTTTGGGCTTTTGCCACTGCCATGCACAATTCTTTGCACAAAGATCCAGTTAAGGAGCCGTTCACAAAACAATAAAACTACTCTATGGACTGCTGACATATTTTCATTTGCTTTTGCAAAGATACAAGTGTAGCATGTGTGTCAGTCCATAGAAGCTGTGATTGTGGTCTATAAATAAATTCAGGCTAATGCCTAACAGAAGAAGGAAGCAGGAGATTATTCCAGCTGAGAATGTGGAAAGACAAGGAGCTATGAACATCACAAGCTAAGAAAAACTAAGAAAAGCTAAACTTCACCAAAACTACCACAATGATAAGTAGAATAATAGAACAAATCTGAAACATCAGCAGCATCTCTGCAGATGTTAAAGAACCAGACTACAGTAGTCAGACTTACACTGGGTCACACCTGAAGAGTCAAACTTCATGGTTCAAAATGGACTTTTGTTTATTTAGCAAAGTTGCTTGAAAACAAAAAATCCTTAAAGTACATTGTGCAACTCGGCCATAATATGGCTTGTTTACCTAGTGTTCCTGGGGGTGTTTTATGCTCTCCTGGGCTTTCTTCACCTACAAAGGCAGAACAGAGGTACCATCCAAAGGCATGTCTACACTAACAAGCAACACAGTCCATTAGCAGGCAATTTGTAGAGTAAAATTGTTACTGATGAGGATATACTTCTGCAGCAGCAGTGCATCTGCATATTTTAATTTCAGGACTTTTACTTGGGAATAGCTCTAGTCTCGGCCTGTGGACTGAAAGCTTTATAATAGTTGGAGTGCCTTAGACATGCTCTTGGAGGTTGTCTTCCAGTTTAGATTCATCCAGTAGGAATTTGGTTCATATGCCTAAGGCCTCTTCATGACATGAACTGCAGTGCAACAAGTGGGGACGGTCAGGAGATTCACTTTAAAAGTATGCTTCTGGACTGAACTTAAACACTCAGAAGGATACACTGTATCAGAGAATAACACAGTAGTTTCTACAGATGTGAATATAGGTGTCTCAGGCATCGTGTGTCATTGCGGGTTGCAGATAATGTAAACTTTGATTACTTTACTTTTTTTTTTCTTTTGCAACTATTATGCATCTTGTTTATTTTTACCCTAAGGCTAAGCAATCATGGGGACCCCACAGAGACTAAGGACTTAACAGTCTTGAATATTATTATATCAAGCGTTCTTCACATATTCGAGAAAGAGCACTGTGGGGTGGGATTCTTCTGAAGAAAATTAGAAAGGAAAAAAAAAATACACCTCTGCCATCTGATTTTTTATAAATGCAGTACGAATACCTCCCCTAGCTATGCCTTCATCTGGGAAATTCTTGTACGCCTTTGCCTCAGCAGGGACTGCCAATGCAGAGTGAGCTCACGTGCTCTCTTTCTGCAGGAGGATATGTGACTATATGCTTGTGTTTCTCCTCTGCAGTGTTTGCTGTCCCTCCTGGCTTACAATTCTAGGGGCCCAAATTCTCACTTAAGCCTATCAGCATGGTGAAACACTGGTGAAAGATCCTGTTCAGGTTTCAGTGCTCCTTCTGACTTCAGCGCAATTAAAACAAGGATGGCACTTTCATCCTACTCACTTAATTGGCGAGTACAGAAACAACTAATCCAAAACCAAACAAAATGCCCCAAACCTAAACCAGCTGTTAATTTTTCTGGAGATGCAGCCTCACTTTGAAGGCCATAAAAAATATCAACAGCTATGAGGACACCCAAACTTCTGAAAAGTTTGAATCTGGACATAAACGCAGCTGCTTGACTTCCTTAACATAAAACCAACCCCTCAATAAGCCTATATAGGGAGCCTGGGCTCTGAAGATTGTTCTTTGCATGTCACAGGGCACACAGAAGGGAACAGAGCTTGCCCCAATGATCATTTCTACCCTCTAGAGTTCTCTAAAGCCTTTGTAAACCATGTATCAATGAATGAATGGGCTGCACCACGAAAATCAGAAGCAGCACTTTGGAGAGAAGTAACTGACTCCTTTTTCCAGTGACCTTGATAAATGAACTCTTGCCTATTTTACATTGTATCAAGTATCTAGAAAAGCTTATTTAACTGCTCCTTCCCATGGCCCTATAATACTGGCCTGTCTGGTGTGACTGTTACCTCTAAAGATCTAGCAACACTTTTCCTTGTATAGGTACCAGAAGCAAGCCTGAAAACAGTTTTGTCTTATTCCTAATATGTCCCTGCTCTGAGCAAATATAATTTGGTTTGCTCAGCTGGGAGAGCAAAGGGCTTTGGTAACGCTTAATACCCCTGATTGTCCTGTGTGTGGACAACACCCATCTGCTCATTGGTAAACACAGCTATGCAACAGTACTGGTTCTATCTGTGCCCCTGTCAACACCTCTGGTTATACTGTCTCCTTTGAAGACATTTATGGCTCCAGGCGGTTCCTCTTAGGCACATCATTTCCTTTTATCCACATGCAAAGACATGTTGCTGAGTCCCTTGTGCTTCTTTGTAGCTGTTACATTAAGTAAATCATGCCAAAAGAGGCAAGGGTTCCAGAAACAACTAGGTCTTTGTATTTTAGCAGCCGATGACCCACTATCTCACTGACTTAGCATGGAGAAAGAGCATGTTCTTGCATGGTTGACCTGCCATGCAAAACTTCCCCACTGTCTTGGACAGAGACTCTTTTTCACTGTTAAACTTGAATGTAATTCGTGCTTCTTGCAAATCCAGCATGCCGGAGAAGTGAGAGAGTATGTGACAGTGCTCCACATGCAGGGATTTTTGAAGAATGATCACCTTGTCAATAGTCAAATCTGTCATATCGTCTGGGAATTGTGGGTTTCCCCTCAAGGTATCTTGAACTGCACTGTACAAAGTATCACTGTACACTAAAAGATACCATGTTTCAAAAAGAGAGGAATGAATCATTTCCCAGCTCCTTCAGTTCTGCTTTTGTGCTCTTCTCAGCTGGTATGTGAGCTATATCGGCTGAGAGTGAAGGCAGGGTTCTCTTTCCCCGGTAATAGCAATTTTCCCAAGTTTTGTTTAAGAAGGCTGCGTTTCATGCAGTAGCCAATGGAATAATTTCCATTCTAACAACGCCATTAGTAGGGTTGGTTTCACTGTTAAAGTGTTACACTAAAGTGCAGAAGACTATGTTTTCTTACTACTCTGTCAAAAGCTTTCTGGATGACCCAGCACATCATTTGACCTCCGTGTTTCAGTTGTGGGGTTTTTTTAATTATGGATGACGATACATCCTTATCCCTTTGTATAATAAAATTTATGTCCTTTAAGGTAAAAATGCATTACAGCTCTTCTGCCTATTACTCACAGCAAGAAGGCTTTAGCTGACTCTCTGATGTGGCAGGTACAGGCTCTTATACATTGGCATTCAAGACAAAGTATGGTCTATCCAGCTACCTGAAGGGCTTTGAAGACCCACGTGGTCTTTGTGTTCCACATCTATTTTGAAGTGCTTTATTTTTTCATGGATATATCTGTTTGGAAACCACTGTAGCTTATGATAACACTTGACTTCGAAAACACTTTATGCTAGAAATTAAATAGCTGCTTACCTGGAATCTAGGAATATTAATTTTAAGTCCAAACTTGCTCTGAACATAAACATGTTACTGTGAAGTTTGATCTCAGTGATTGCACTGGGAGGTAAAGATTGACCTACAGCCACCAGTCCAACGATTTGGTAACAGGAATCATACAAAGACATATCTAGCATATACTGCCGTATCTTCAAATAGCCACTGCAATGGATCACCTGGCATGAGAAGAAAACACATTCAATACCTGATGGCAATGGAAGAGGCTGCAAGTCAGCTGACCACCCAGTTTCAATGAGGTTATAAAGCAATACACCCCTGTAACACTTAAATACTGTGTAGTCTGTTAAGGCTTCAGAAGTGCATTAATTTATAAATGGAGATTAAAACACAGTAAACAGTTTTCGTGTTTACTGCCAACATGATTAATCCAGTATTAAAGCACATGCTCTTTGGGACTATCTAGACTGCTTTCTAGTTAATACTTTAAACTCTTTTTGATACAAATTTATTGTAGATACAGTCAGAATTCCTGTTCATTAATCAAAGAATATGGAAGTTGCTTTTTAAAATTACTCACTCTCACACGCACATAGGTATATATAATCATTTACATTTTAATGAGTTATTATTCTGATAAAAAACAGACACTTTAAAAATCCAGTGGAGATTAATGCATCACGTTTATAAATATCAACTGCTGTGTATGTAAATGCACTAGAAATTAGTTTTAAGTTCTCCAGTCAAGTTCAGATGATGTTCTTTTGACATGTGACCAAGCCCAGGGTCTTGAAACCAGATTTCTGAATCCATGTACACATCCTGTACAATCCCCGTATGTATAATTCCTAATCACAGGAGTGATAACTTCGGTGTTAGATTGCAAAAATTTACAATGTAAAGAGGGGGGGAAATTGTAACCTGGGAGCTCTTCCAGAATGTAAGATTTATTTAATGTAATGATGGTGTTTAGAAATTATTTGTGCTCCAAACAATTTTCTAGTCCAAATAGCAGGCATACTATATATCCTTCAGCTTAATTTCTGTATGTGTTTGACTTTTAACTGTGTCCAATGGAAAGGAATTAATTTCCACTGTATTTAGTACTCCTGAACAACCTACTAAAGAGTCATCTATAAACAGGCTTCTCCTGTTTAACCTTCCTTCCTCCTCACCAATCACTGTGTGATTTGTATGTTTAGCAAAAGTACAGTAGCAAGTAAAATTTATTTAAGATCCTACTAATTCCCATATTATTTGATTCATGAGCTTTTGCTTTGCTTCAGCTATTCAAGTGATATTTTCAAAATTATTAATTCCTGACTCTAAGTATAGTCAAAGAGAATAAATTTAGGCCAACATCTCTCTAGATGAATGCATCCTTGAATGTTTCACTGTTTAAACTTTTAATAGTGATCAAAAGAAGAGAGAAGGTGATTGATCCCCCTCAATAGCAGCCATAAATGGGGAAAATAAAGAACATAGAGAGATACCACCGCTACAAGCTCTACTCTTACCTGATTTCAGATTCAGCTTTGGGAAAGAATCATTTTTTGCTGGAAAGCAGCTGAGCAAACAGACGTCCATGTAATGAAGAATTATCAGGCTAACCAGGTAGATAGCAGTGTAAATAGACATATATCTGGACCTTGAACACATTCCTTAAAAGAGCTCTGCTTCTCTTCCATGCTTTCCTTTTTTTTGCATTTTTTTTGAGCAACAAATAAAATTAATCTTCACCAAACTGTATGTGAAGTAACCTCATCTCCTGATGCTTAAGTGATAGAATTATACTGTGTAGCTCAAGGAGCAGCAAATGCACACTGTAACGCTGAAAATAAGAACTACTTGAATGGCAGGTGTTATTATAGAATCTCAGCATTTGCTATGGCTTCTGATTTCATGTAATAAATAGAAAATCAATACAACCGATAAGATTTATAAACAAACTTGGTGGTTTAGTCCAATTCAACCCTGAACTGATATTAATGATTGGTCAGGGTAACATTATGGTCTCTTTAATGTTGAGGTAATTCTGGTCAGGCCAATGCGGTGACTTGTGCAACTGGGTGGCTGCTCAGACAGAGCACAGTAATACTGAGGCAAAGGAATGTGGGAAGACTTCCAGGTTCCTGTGTCTGGGTTCCTGCCTCACCTGTCTCCAGTTCCATAGGGGAATAAGACCTGGCTGTGCATTGTGCTTGAATCTTCATGGGTGTGCTCCAGCCAATTCCCCATCTGGAAGATCAGGAATCAGGATGTGGGAATATGCCACAAAGCAAACTCCAACTCACTGTGAGAGCGTCTGGACTTGCATTACTAAGGGAATCTGCAATCAACAGTTACTGCATCTGTTCTGATTCTTTCCACCACAGGCTTTGCTTTCAGCTACACATACGTAAAGAAACCTAAATAAATAAACTTGACACTTGTTGAATACTTGGGGGGGATGAGGGAAGAAGCTTATATACATTACCTTGTAGCCACTGCATGTCAATCCTGCATTCCTTTTGGCTAGGACACACTTCATTCTCAGGAAAAATGATCTCTCAATTTCATATTCTGAAAGCATAAACCACACTGCTTATTTATTACTGAAGATTTCAAAACTGTCCATAACATTGGCTTTCATGATTTAAGAAATGTGTTTATGTCTCAGCCATAGGCAGCAATAGAAGTCAGCCATTCTACTTTCCCACTCAATCTCTGCCCTCAGGATTTATTTCACCTTCACAGTAGGATTCCCCATGAAAGTTGGACAAGTCAACATGATAGGTCTCCAAATTTCTGGTTTTACCACCCTTCACAAGGCAATCACCTTGTTTCTGAACAGCTAGGTACCAGCCCATATTGGTAAAGGGAAGGAAATGCTTTCTTTGGAGCACAGGTAAATGAAGGCACTCTCCAGAATAATGGCAGAATGGAAAACAAGAAAATTCATTGTTTTTTTAATAATTTGAGTGTATGTAGCTACTCATGCCCAGACTGCTGAACTTCTGGCCTCCATATGCAATATTATTACCTGTTTCACTGACTTCCAAAACCATCTAGGTAGATGTTTTTTAAACAAATATCACCACGCATAACCTCCAGAAATGTTTTAAAGTTAAATATTGCTCAGGTACATACATATTTTCTGCTAAGAATAAGTTACTATTCTCTCTTATATTAATTATTCTCAAAAACAATTCAGATATCATTAATAGTTCTGACTTTTTTTTACTGAAAGTTACAGTTTTGCAGAACACAACTGTATCAGGAAAAGAAAACTCATTTGGTACGTTTGTGAATAGGAAAGTCAGGGAAGCCGGGGGCAGGTGTCAGATTTGTTGCAATGTGTATTACCTTCTAATTCCCCACAGGGTTCGATCCAAAGTCCACTGTATTCAGTTGTAGTCTTGCTTTAATTTGATTTAACTGTTGAGTTGTGTTCCCGATTTTTGTGTATCCATCACCCAATTAACACCTCTTAGCCACACACCTGCAGTGGTTTGAGCCTCAGACCACTACCTGGAAACCAATAAACTCTCTACATTAAGTTCTGAGTTTAAAAGTCTGAAGATACAACCACAGAAAAAGGATTTAGTGAGGAGGGAAAAGAAATGCAATATGTAGTGCATCTCAACTAGTATCAGCCTTCCTGAGTATTTGAATTTTCCATTTATCTTCCCAATGCAAATGAGATCCGTATGGGGAAAAACAGGCACTTAAATGAACTGGCACATCTACTATAGAGCTTTAATACAAATGTATACAATTTGGTGGGAGGAAGCCATACAGTATAGATTACTATTGCTGAAGCATGATCTCATGAGTAAAGAATGGATCTGGGAGTAAGGAACATCGGTGCAATTCATGGCTTCAATACAGATTTTCTGTGTTACCTACCGCTAGTGCTTGCTCTCTTTCTGCTGCAGTCCTATCCACACAAAATAAAGGTAACTTTCTCCCTTCAAGGGTACCAAGGGAGAAAAATAATTAACATACAGTAACGAGGGTACAAAGACCATCTTCAGACAGGAACTGAGCTGCTAGCAATTTTAATGACTTATATTCTTCTATAAAAAGAGATGATTAGTGGAAGCGGAAGCAATGCCTTAAGCTTTTCAAGTGTCCTGCCACAAGACCTAAAAGAGTCTCTTTCAGTAACAAGCTCCTTCCAGACACCTTATTTTTAAGCCTTCTATTTGCTGCTTCCTTCATTTTGAAATGCAACTGAAGACTATCACACTGCTACAGAAACAATCAGCTAGTTCTAACTTCACTATTCCACCAGGAATAGGTTAAGACATACAGTGTGGTCTTTAGGTGTCTATAAAACTATAGTAGTACTCAGACTGTAAGATAACATTTTTCCTTTGTTATTTAAAATAGTTGTTTCATTATTTAAGAGGAGATCTTGTCTCCCTGTTTTCACGATGGTAGATTGTAAGCAAGATGTCCCCCTGGAACGCCAGGCCTCGTAACTAGCTATAAGCTCTCTCCAGGAAATCAGGAGGGTGATTAAAACAATTCAAGGGCAAGGATGCTGAGTGGTGTAGGAGAACAGGGCAAAGAGGGGTAGAGTTACACCCTAGCACTAAGTGGGATGGGGAGGGAAGGGTGATAGCATTGTAATTCAATAGTAGCTGTATGTGATTTGTGAGAATGAACAGTAACAATCACCAGTTTTGTCATTGTGTGTAATCAAGTGCAATAATTATATTTGTTGCTGAAGCAACAAAGGCTAGTCTTTTAATTCAGTTTCATCTCATGGTGAATCTGAAGAGGGAAGAGTTACCCATGAGGTAACTGAGGACTCATTCGGGAGTTTCCATTTTTTGAGGCTTAGGCTAGCTGATATTAAGATGCCTTAAGTAAGCAAAAGGAGAGATGGCTCACATGGCCAAACAGAATCTGCCTTTTTACCTGAAGAGGCCAAACTAGGGTATACATGATGATAAGCATTCCTCCTCCTGTGCATATTAAGAGTGATTGTTTGTGTTTATGTGGGAGCCTAGTGTCACCGTGAGAGTTGACATTTTGGAGGAGGGGAAAGCAGAATGTGTCTAAAGGAGAAAAGGAGAGCCTGACCATGGTCTGGAGCCATAAAAACTGTTAACGCAGATATTTAGTAATGCAGCTTGTCCCATAGCACAGGAGGATGCAGAGTGCCACAGCATTTTTAACCAGCCAGCTGGGACTATTACATGGCTGGTTGAGGCTAATGCTTGTGTCAAGGTGCCCAGTGAATAATGTGCAGGTGCTACATGGCGTCTGGTATCTTGTTTGGAGGACTGGAGCTGAAGTATACAAAAGCCACCAGAGAGAGATCTTTGTGAGTGTGTGTGTGAGAGTTTAAAATCTACTAGCAAGCTTTGAGACTGACTTGCTGGCAAGAAAGAACAGGACCAGACCATTCATGTTGTTCATGCTTATGTGAATGCTATTAGTGTGTATGTAGTGCCTTTAAAGCACTATTCTGCTGTCCATGTTGATCGGTTATTGGTGGGCTCTGTGTATATATGTGCGTTTGTGCACACCTACTGGGAATAAAACCACCTCCAGACCTAATCAAGAGATTGCAAAATATAAAGGCACAGTAAGACCAAAACCCTCGCATAAAGAATCTGGATGTGCAAGACCGTGAACAGTGTGAATTAGTATTCATATTAACTGATACTTTTGCCAGTGTGAATCCCCAATACCCTTGAAAGTGGCAGAAGGGAAAAGCAAAGCAAAAAAGAACTAAAGTAAAATTGTAATTGTAAAGCTGATTGGGAAACAAAGAGCCCTGGTGTCCTGCTGGATATTAACACATCCGTCAATATAATGCAAAACTTAAAATATCACATCCAGGCTGTACCTGATGCAATTAAGATGATCTACACTGATGAAGAGAATGTAGGAAGAAAATGAGGTACTTAAAGGTTTAGCAAGCAAAGAGGGAGACACTGAATATTCAAATAGGAGAAATCAGATGAGCTGTGAGAAGAGTGATTACTAATGCATGCTGTCCTGCTGCAGAGGTTAATCACAAAATTGTGAGGCAATAGTAGGCATGAAAGCTCAGTTATAAAGCAGGAAAAAAGCCTGTAGCATAAATAGCCAGCACCTGCTGTAAAAGCAGAATGACTGGAGATGTCCAGGGATGTAGTAAAAGTCTCAAATTAGGGAAGACAGAAAAACACTATATGTAAAATAAGCATTTCAGGCTTAAGTAAGAGGTGAATGTAACCCATTATTAAGAGTTAAGTGATTTTATCAATCAGAATTAAGTTTTGAAAAACTGCAAAAATATAACAGCATAAAGCATGTAGACTTAGTAAAGTAACTATTGATATCACTACTGTTCGTTCAAGCAAACATGTAAGCACAGCACATATAAATAACAGAGAGAATCTTAGGCTATCAAGAAGGTAAAAGAGGTTTGAAACAGAGAGGAAACCAGTCAAGAGCTACTAGTTCTTAAGTAGTTAAAGGTTGAGAGAACTGTGGGTTAAGCACGTACATGTGAAACTTAAGAGAGAGAATAATGAACAGTAAGATATTATGACTGGACCAGAATATAAGCAACACTGAAAGAAAATAGTCTTCTTAAATATTAGAGAATATTCATGTCATCTAATAATCGAAGCTTAACCACTCTAGTGAATTATTCTGAAATTTTAACTATATAAATGCATCACTGTAAGTGATATTAACACCTTTCCTTTAAGTGTTAAGGAAATATTAAAAATCTATATATAAACTATGTCTGTTTGTCATAGAGAAAAGATGAAACCAACAGGTTTTTGTCTTCCATCCATATCACAGAAGAAAAAATAATCCATTCAAACTGTATGGATATTGATAACTACATATTGCTTAGCTTTGGTTCTGGTTTGTGGTTTTTTTTTTCCTTTGATGAAAAGGGAGAATAAGAAATAAAACCAGATCCAATGCAAAGATGCCTTCAGCTCTAACAAAAGAAACGCCATTTTTCTGCCTGAGGGTGTACTTCATATTATTAGTAGTGATAATGATTAAAACAACACTATTACAGCACTTAATCTCCGTGTATGTACTCTCTGTGTGTTTTTATGGATGTAACTTGATGTATTTACAAAACAGCATCTTTAGAGCTGCAAGAAACAAAGGAGACTTCATTAAGCATAGCAATGTCTGCCACGGTAGACTGTACTTTCCAACTGTGCATTCGCAACACCTGGAAATGAAACAACTTTATCATCACACAGTGTGGTATTGGGGATATTTTAGATGGGAGTAAAACAATCTCATATGTAAATTCATATTTGTCACTTCAGGAGATATTATATATTATGTTGACTACAACTTCCAGAAGCAAGCTGAAAAACTGGAAAATTGACAAGCAGAATAGAATAGAATAGAATAGAATAGAATAGAATAGAATAGAATAGAATAGAATAGAATAGAATAGAATGGTTCAGTTGGAAGGAACCTACAAGGATCACCTAGTCCAACTGCCTGACCACTTTCAGGCTGTCCAAAAGTTAAAGCATGTTATATTAAGGGCATTGTCCAAATGCCTCTTAAACGCTGACAGGCTTGGGGCATCGACCACCTCTCTTAGAAGCCTGTTTCAGTGTTTGACCACTCTATTGCTAAAGAAAAGTTTCCTGATGTCAAGTCTGAACTTCCTCTCATGCAGCTCTGAACCATTCCCATGTGCCCTGTTACTGGATACAGAGGAGAAGAGATCAGTACCTCCCTCTCCATTTCCCCACCTCACAAAGCTGTAGAGATCAATGAGGTTGCCCCTCAACCTCCTTTTGTCCAAACTAGACAAGCCCGAAGTCCTTAGCCACTCACAAGACATTCCTTCCAGCCCTTTTACCAGCTTTGTTGCCTTCCTCTGGATGCATTTAAGGTTCTTCACATCCTTCTTAAATGGTGGAGCCCAGAACTGCACACAGTACGCAAGGTGAGGCTGCATCAATGCGAAATGCAGTGGGATAAACACCTCTTTTGACTGGTTTGTTACACTGTGTTTGATGCACCCCAGAATGTGGTTTGCCCTCTTGGCTGCCAGGGCCATACTCAGCTTAGTGTCAGGCAGCAGCCCCAGATCCCTTTCTGCAGGGCTTCTCTCCAGCCACTCCTCTCCCAGCCACTTGAGGTTTCAAAAAAGTGAGCAGTCACCACAGGGAGATGGCAAATTTTGCTGCAACTCATGCTAAATTTCACTGTTGTATCTCTTATTCAGTGCCATTTCTTTCAAATACCTACTATCCCAGCAAGTCCACCACATTACAAAATTTGTTTGGTTAATTGCACCTGCATTTGCCATAGCCATCTCTAATTCTGACAAACAGCTGTGTATTGCTATGGAAGGTTTTAATGCAGTGTTCCTTTATGGGTGTAGGTATTGCAGCGTGGGTCTGCTTTTCCCATCTTTTCTTTCCATGTCAGCCTCTATTTTCCCTCTTTACCTCAGTGTGACTTGCTTCCCTCTCCCAAATAATTTTAAAATATTTGGGAAATTGATCCTTCTCTTCACGAGTTGAATAGTTTTGAAAATTCGAACATTCTTCTGTTCAAGCTTTTTTCAGAAGATGAGTCAAAGAAATGTCTCAATACCTGCTATAGCTAAAAAGAAACCTCCACCCCCACTTCTAAATTGCTAAGTATCTTGAAAGGCTCTGATGATAGCTTCCTGAAAAGCAGACCAACCATCTTAGTACAGCTTTTAACATTTCCCAGAACTTATTGATGTTGTATTTATCTACTACAGGAATTAGAGATGAAAAGCAGAGCTTCAGGGTTCTTTCTAAATGTTTACCCTTCCATTTTTGGCATAGTGCTTTTCTTTATCCAGTTATGTGGGACACAATCACTGCTTTATTTTTCTATTCCAACAACTTCCAATATTTGTTGTAACTTGGATTCACTTATGATAGCAAATTTCTGATTTTGTTTGCCCTGTATCAATGTTTAACGTTTGAAAGTGATTGTCCTCTCCCCACTGCTCCACAAACTTTATTGAAATCTTTTTAAGAATGACCTGTGAGACTCTCAGTTTTTATCCTGGAATTCCAGTTTTCCATTCTTCCCCTGGGTGATTGGTAATAGCTGGAAATGAAAACTGATGCACATAAAATACTAGTTTTGATCAACAGGATTATATACTTCAAGCAGATTTCTCTATCCTTTCTGCTGCTCTTCTTTGGAAGGGTGTAACTGCAGTTACAGAGATCCTGACTTTTTCAATATGTCTACTAACAGATATTTTAATAAAATTGAGGTATCATCTATAATGAGCTTTATAGGGGGAGGCACTGCAAGTCAGAGTCCATATCTATGTCAAAGATGTCCATTTCAAATGTATCACTGTATATTTTTTAGCCAAACTCCATGTTTCTCTTATCAGATTCAGAGTTCTTTTTCTATTCTATAAATATATCACTGTATCGCCTGGTCATCTTACAGAGGCTCCCTCCCTTGAGCACTGCTGGGTAGATTCAGTAAAAGCTGTAAATGAGGCAGAGAGTAAATGGCTTCATTCAGATCCCAGCCCAAACTTATCTGTGTGTTAACATCCTCACAGAGCTGAAACACAGCAATCTGTGAATAAGAACATAGAAAAACATTGCTGTCTATGAACAAGCAGGAGATGTATTTCTTTCTCACAGCACTGAGTATCATTTCTACCAATTATGCCTTCTCTGATAATCCCTTTTCTTTCCTTAGCCTAGCATATCATGCAATACAGTTTGACTGCAAGCACTAATCAAGAATAAAATAGCCTGTTTATATTTTACAGATTTGTATTTTTTCACTCTCATAACCGGAATAAATGTCACGGTAAAGCAAATGAATCTTGCTATTTCAGATAAAGAATTTGTGCGTTTGTTCACTCATATTGCACATGACTGCCAAACAGGATTCTCCAAGCATTTCTGTGAAATTATGGTTAGCTTTATGGAAGCCAGAGTTGTCCATCCCTGGGGGTGCAACTATGAAATCCGTCTTTGCTTTCCACTCCATCTTTCACCTCTTTTGAAAGAAAACAGTCACAAAATTCTGTGGTTTGTATGCTGCTTGCACAGTGAATTGAGAAAAAAGATCATTATAGTTTTTTTCACAGCTTCACCTCTCATGCCTTTATTTTCTCTAAGGTAAAAGCTACTCTTTTACATCTCTTTCACAAAGCTCCCAAGCTTTCACATTAGCAAAATATGGCATCATTTTGTTGCAGAACCACTTTATAGATTAATATATACCAGCATGCAAACTGCACGCTGCTGCACCATGCGTTGTTTTAAGAATGTACGTCTCATCTGCCACGATGAAAGATACAAAGCAGCATGAAAACTGGGAGCTCTTGACATAACAAATGATTCATGTTCACTTTACATGGCAGCTTGGGTGCAATGTCAAATTTTAGCTATAGTGTAGGAGATGAGAACTACTCTCAAAGGGTACATTTAGACCAAAGCACTGTGCACATGGTCACCTGTTTCTACCTTCCCTACTGTCCAACTTGTGTGGAGACACGTACCTGCCTCAAGCTAGCGCATTCCTCTGGAGACAAGGCATGCATGTGTGGTAAGCTGCGCTCCATGTCCCTGCTGAACTGTTTTACAGGGTGGAAACACAGATACCACAAGTTCACGTCTGGATAACACTTTACTGCCCATCCCCCAAACACTGCATGTTTTTGCCCTTTCAGTTGGTTATTTTCATCTTGCCTCCTCTATGCTATAAAGTTGCACATGTTCTGCTCTTATTCTTGTGTAATCTGCAAAGCATCTGGGTCCCACACAAGCACTTTGCTGACTAAAAGAGCATGCAAGTATCTTGGCTGGTCTCTTTTGTGAGCATAACAAGGCTATAGTTTTTGTGAGACACAGGAAAGACAAATGCTACAACTTCTATCCTTTAATTCTGACTGTTGATGGCTCGTCTTCTAGAACAAAAAAGAGGTAAAAGCACAGTAGGACCATGCAAAAGAGATGCTTGCATAATAGCACACACAGTTTTAGGGTAGCCCTTGAAGCTCGGAATCCAGGATTAACCAACAGGGCCAGTGTGAGAAGGGACTTGCAAATGCCTTTGGTGGACTGTCCTCATGACAAGTTCAGAAGCAGACCTGGAGATGAGCTAGTGGAAAATAAGGAGTCAGACCTGTAAGCATGGTGCATAATGACCATCTTTATTATTGCTATGTCAGAAAGAACAGTGCAAAAGCAAGGTTGCGACTAAAATTATTCTGCAACGTGAAATACTGCATGCAAAGGGATGTATGAAAACAACATTTCCCTGTCCTTCCCTGGTATGCGTGGTCAAAACTGATCCAAGTAAGAGAGAAGAAATAAAACAGTTAGACATACTTTCCTTCCTCCCTGTTACACTGCAGCATCATATATACACATGCAGGCTACAGGCTTAAGTGTATACCGTTGAGAATACTACACCTTCTTTTTAGCAAATGAATGGTACTAGTTGAATGACAAAATATAAATGCCTAACGTGGCAAAATTGCAAATTACACATATAGAGAGAGCAAGTTCCTACACACATACTAAGATGAAAACTAAAATTTGTGGGCTGACTTGGTTTGCTCTGGTAGTGCTCCTGCTGTGGTAGGAAAGCAATCGGTTCTGTTGTCAGCCTCTGTCCTAAAGTTCCAAACTTGCACAAACTGACCAAATTTCCTCCCCATTTGGACAGTTTTTTGTGTCCTGACTGTATTCAGAATCCTGTCAGTGCTGCAGAGGGTAAATTGTCTCTATTATCATTCTGGTCACACAAACTCAGCTGTTTGCTAGCATTTGCCCTAATTTTCCTTTGCTCCTGTAAGTGATGCTTCCAAACTTTTCTTAGAGAAGAAACTCAACAGGCACTAGGAAGAAGGAAAAGAATAGCTTTTGTAGTCTGAGACACTCTACTCTTTTTGGTATACTTTACTGCTAATTACCGACAAAAAAAAGATTTTTTTAATGGGGTGCCAGCTGTCTGGCCTCTTTTCCACTTTTGTTCGTCCGAAATAATAATATTTTCTAGGTTTCTCAAGTTTAAACACTAACAAACTGTGGTAACAGGATCATCATGTTAAACTGTTACCTTTCAATAACAGTCCTCCTGTAAAATATTTTTAAATTAATTAAAATAAAAATTCCTAACAATATTTGTCTTTTGCATGCATACTACTAGAAAAATGTCTTTAAAACTTAGTGTAAAAAAGATCTTTCCAGCTGTACAATTTTCTATTGCCTTCTTTTAATATCAAATAAGATGTGTGTAGGGACGATGTTCTTCCTTGAGAGGAATGCACTGGCATTTACTTCTTCGCTGACTGAAAAGGTGCCCTTTCTCCACTCTCAACCAGAGTGGAGAAAGCCTGACACAGTGTATTCCACATTCCTTGTGTAACTTACTTTAGGCTTATAACTAATCATGTAAGAATTATCCAGTTGTTAACAGACAACTGGAACATTTACAATAACTATAGTATTCCTATTTCCCTTTGTCTGTTCTGGGAGTATTAATAAACTGCTTTTAGTACGCCATGCCTTGATGTACAAGTCAGCAAAAGTTGGGAAGCTATAGACAGACATTTTAAAGCATTAAAATCTCCGAAAAAGCATATCAAAACAATAAAAGACACACAACGTCAAACCATCTGACTCCAAATGCACACATAAGAGCAGCATACAATGCTGAATCCCTCCCAGCTTTGCTTAATTGCTTGTCTCAGTCAACCTGCAGAGCAAATATCTATTTCAGTTGCTTGCTTGCTTGTATTCAGCTGCAGTGATGACAGATGCACTGAGTAGTCATACCCAGCTTGCACTCCCCTGATACTTCATGTAAAAATGTCCTTGTTTATTCTTATAGATATGGTTCAGGAGGAAAAGCATTTCCCCAAAACCTCCAGATGGTTTAGTAAGCGTTACTATCCTGCTACAAGCCTACCACTCTATGCTGCTAACTGTTAAAGTAAGCTTTCTGCAAAAACGGTTGGTACAGACACACTTTTGACAACAACATCATTTGAGGCCTTAAGGTCCAGACTTAGAATCATAGAATCATAGAATAATTTAGGTTGGAAAAGACCCTTGGGATCATCGAGTCCAATCATCAGCCCCACTCTACAAAGTTCTCCCTTACACCATATCCCTTAACACCACATCTAAACGAGTCTTAAACACATCCAGGGATGGTGACTCCACCACCTCCCTGGGCAGCCTATTCCAGCGTCTGACCACGCTTTCCGTAAAGAATTTTTTCCTAATGTCCAGCCTAAACCTACCCTGCTGCAGCTTGAACCCATTCCCTCTTGTTCTATCGCTAATTACCTGTGAGAAGAGACCAGCACCAACCTCTCTACAATGTCCTTTCAAGTAGTTGTAGAGAGTGATGAGGTCTCCCCTCAGCCTCCTCTTCCTCAAACTAAACAGTCCCAGCTCCTTCAATCGCTCCTCATAAGATTTATTCTGCAGGCCCTTCATCAGCTTCGTTGCCCTCCTCTGCACTCGCTCCAGCACCTCGATATCTCTCTCATATTGAGGTGCCCAGAACTGGACACAATACTCAAGGTGTGGCCTCACCAGTGCTGAGTACAGGGGGACAATCACCTCCCTACTTCTGCTGGTCACACTATTTCTAATACAAGCCAGGATGCCATTGGGTTTCTTGGCCACCTGGGCACACTGCTGGCTCATGTTCAGCCGCTTGTCAATTAGAACCCCCAGGTCCTTTTCTGCCAGGCGGCTCTCCAGCCACACTTCCCCAAGCCTGTAGCGCTGCATGGGGTTGTTGTGGCCCAAGTGCAGGACCCGGACTTGGCCTTGTTGAAGCACATTCCATTAGCGTTGGCCTATCGGTCCAATCTAATCCAAGTCTCTCTGTAGAGCCTCCCTATCCTCATGGAGATCAACACTCCCGCTTAGCTTCGTGTCATCTGCAAACTTACTGATGATACACTCTATGTCCTTATCAAGGTCATCAATAAAGATGTTAAACAGAAATGGTCCCAACACCGAGCCCTGAGGGACACCACTTGTGGCCCGCAGCCAGCTGGATTTAACTCCACTGACCACCACTCTTTGGGACCGCCCACCCAGCCAGTGCTCGATCCAGCAGATCGCATGCTCATCCAGGCCATGAGCTGCCAGTTTTTCCATGAGAATTCTATGGGGGACGGTGTCAAATGCTTTTCGAAAGTCTAGGTAGACAACATCCACAGCCTTTCCCTTATCCAATAATCGGGTCACCTTGTCATAGAAGGAGATCAGGTTCGTCAGGCAGGACCTGCCTTTCATAAAGCCATGCTGACTAGGCCTGATCCCCTGCTTGTCCGTTATATGACTTGTAATGGCACTCAAGATGATCTGCTCCATGACCTTCCCTGCTACCGAGGTCAGACTGACAGGCCTATAGTTTCCCGGATCCTCCTTTCTGCCTTTTTTGTAGATGGGCGCTACATTTGCTACCCTCCAGTCCATTGGGACCTCCCCAGTTAGCCATGACTTCAGGTACGTAATGGAAAGTGGCTTGGCGAGCACTTATCGTGGCATGTGCATCCCAGCTTGGGTCAGTATGTTGTTTCCTCTAAAGGGCATGCTACAGGGAGCTGGATGGAGTCAACAATCCTGTTGCAATCCCCAACATTGAGTCCCTGAAAACCTGCCACTGTTTCAGACACATTCAAAATGCTTATCACCTCTGGACAGGGCACCCTGTAACACTCATTTCACAAACCACTGTCAGCATTGTATCCCCCACAATGCTGGTACCAAATAATTTGCTGCTGAGCTGTAGCAGCTTAGACTTACTAGCCTGACAGACATTTAGTTTTTTGCAGTATGTGAGGTAAGGAAAGGGGTAAACTCCTCATATGCCTCCATGAGGTTATGAAGCTATTGTTGGCTAGGCAGAATTTTTCATGATGCTACAGCCACAACCTTAGTGCAGGCCTCCTGATGATACGCATCATGCACTGAGTCTCTACAGTCAGTCATAAACGTAACTGTGCAGCCTTCCAAAATTCAGAAACTACTGTTACCTCATCATTTCCACCCAACCACCCTGCAGGATGACTACCTTCTGCCCCAGCAGGAGAATCTCATCCAGTGGACTCAGTTTGTTAGTTCCACTACTTGAAGAAACAGAAAAGAAAATCTTTCAGAGTTGTAAGTGCTCAAGAAAAGACAGCATGCATCAAACCCACTTCTTTACATGCTAAGAAATCATTTTCTCAGCCCTATACCATGAAACAGTTCCCAGGTTCCTGTTAGTTAAGTGTTGCATATTTTAGGATAGAGGCACAGGAATCTCGATATCAGCCTACGCCACAGATACGGATGGTGTAGAGTGTGCAAAACTGAGGTGCCTTCACAGGTACAAAACTAAGCCAGAACATAGAAAAATGCTGCAGACCAGAAATACATTAAGTAATATTTGGAAAGGCATGAAGGGCCAGTGAAGTCATCTGAGATCTGAGCACAGCCAGTACACGTCATTTGAAAAAGATATCAAATTATTCTTTTGTTTGTTTGTTTTCCTTTTTCTGCTAACCCATCCCAGTTCAGTATAATGGATTCATTTTATTACAACTGGAGCAAAGCTGGCCCACAGACTCATGTGAGGTTGTTCACTGAGGCATACCCTACCTTCAACGTGTATGTGAGAGAGACGATTATTTTTCACAACCCCAGCCACCCTCAGAAAGAGAGTACAGCTGTTGGCTTCTTTCATAGCAAGGGATCAGTACATATTACTTTACATTTTCAATGCTGTAAAGGCATCTTAAGTAAAAAGGCATCTTAAAGACTTTGTAAGTTAAAGCTGAAATTCTCCAAAGCCCCCACAGATCATGGGGCTTATGGCTTTCATTGAGTCCTATCTTACAGACTTTAAATGCCAGAAAGGAGCATTAGATCATAGGTCTAACCTGTACATTGCAGCTCATTAAACTTCACTCAGTTACTCCTGTGCTGAGCTCAGTAACTTCTGTTTGCCTAAAGCGTATCTTCTATAAAGGCATACAGCCTTGATCTGAAGACATCAAAAGAGGAAGAAACCACTGCTTCCCTCAGTATTTTGTTCCTGTGGTTAATCAAACTCCTAGTTATAAATGTATGTATTATTCTAATTTGAGCTTTTGTGGTTTCAGTTCACAGACATCGGTCCTTGATATGTTTTTTCTTCTAAAACAGTCCTTTAGTTCCCAGTATTTTCTTCGCTTGGAAGTACGCACACACAGTAATCAAGTCACCTCCCAATCTTGTTTTTGATAAACCAAACAGATGGTGTTCTTTTATCTCTCATTATAAGTCTTTCCAGTCCTTCAATCATTTCTGTGGCTCTCTTCTGTACTTTCTCCAATTTTTTCCTTTTTTTTTTTTTTTTGAAGTGGACAACAATTATACAGAAAAATCCAATGTCTATTTCACTAATACTGTATAAAAAATACAATTATTCATCCTTGCTATTCCTGTTCACTACTCCCTTGCTTATATGTACAAGGATTTTCCATTACCCCTTTTTGCCACAGCATCACAACAGGAGCTCACACTGAGCTGTTTGTCGTTTATGACCTTTAAATGCTTCTTAGAGTTGCTGCCTTCCAGTTTCTTGCCCCAAAAGCTTTCCTTACCATAATTTGCTGTAGCACCACATTGGACTTATCTAAAAAATGATGACACAACAGCTAGTTCACCAACACCCATTTCCCCAAATTTTACTACATTTAAGATTGCTATGAAGTCACAGCTTCTGGAAGCATGTGATTATTCAAGAATTTTCACTATCTTTTAAAAAAACAAAGTATCTATCTTCTATGTTTGAAGATGTGCCTTGTTGTACATTAGGAAGTTCAGGGCAAACTTAAAAAAAATAAAAAGTTATAATTTAAAAAAGCTTATGCCTTTTAAACTAGTATATCATATTTTGAGTAACAGGCTGAGATATCTGAAGAAAAACAATGTGACAGTAAGCATTATATAAAGAAATCCACACTGTATCTGATTTTATGGAGTGAGCAATAACTTGCATTTCCCTGAGAAATAAAACTCATGCAAATAAGATTTCTAGAGCTCAACAGCTACAAGGCTTCTGCCTTTGTTGTTGGTCTTTCAGAGAAGATTCTAACGAACTGATGAAGCACTGGAAATACAAGGGGAAGTTTGAAGACAGTAATGAAGGACAACAAGGAAGATTAAAAGCAAACAAAGAAACAAATAAAGGGATACCATGAAAATTTACAAAGACTGTAAAACTGGAGGTCAAAAATAATCTGAACTCTGGGTTATTCAATACCAGTAACAGAATACCACCAAGTATAGATATGTATGTTTATGTTTGTGATTTTATTTCTACCATAACAGATCTTATCCAGCTAAAACTGATGAAATAGCAACTGACCTGAAAATGTATATATGTATCTGAGAATTAGCTGAAGAACGCATCTTGAACAAGTAAAGTTACATGAGCCAAGCTGTAAATTCGTGTTATGAACATCTGTGTCAGCATTACAATACAGATTTTACTCCTGAGTAATACTACAGATTGGAGAGATCTAGAAAGCAATAAAGTTATAAAAGGAAAGTTTTTATTCGACCCAGTGACTTGATGGTTCAGATGTGTTTTAAAAGATTAAAGAAGATAAAATCAAACAGAAATGACCAAAAAAAAGCGCTCTTTAAAAGTCTGTTTTCCTTTTTATTACAAAATAAAGCCACTTTCACTCAACTTCCCTCTGTCCTAAGTTATTTGTAAAATTCCATGTTTTATTTAAATATTAAAAATGTCTATTAAGATACAGAGAGAAGCTGCTTCATTCCTGTCATTTATTAAATAGGCTTCAGGGCCTCACTGAAGTAAAATAGGAAACCTGCTTTGATTTGTGTGGTCCAGGTAATTTCAGGTTATATCTCAAGATTAAATGTACACGCTGCAGAAGAGGGAGCTACTGGCACAGGGAAGACAAATATAAGTAAATATTTGGTCACTCTGTTCATTTTAAAAAGATTTAGCTATGGATTCTGGATATTTTAATACTCTTGCTCCATGCATTGTATGGGGAAGAGACACACAGAAGTAAGATTTGCATAAAATAATCCCTATGCAAACCAGAATACAGCTTAACTCCTTTATTTATCTCTCCAAGTCTAGGAATTCAAATAAGATGCTGTTGTTTTGAGTTTTTTATCAATTTCCTCTACTACACAAAATTTTACACAAAATAAAACATAAGTAAGAGCATCACATTTCAAAATAAATTTTCCTTTACCTTTGCACTATTGAGAAACCAGAGCTTGATGCTAATAACAAACAGCATCTATGCAGAATGAGGCAAAGAACACTACAGATAATGATGCATATATCTGGGGCTAATTATACTATCAGCAGAATTTCAGATTGAAACAGTTGCAAGTAAACCGAAATGAACAGTTTCAATTGTGTGTAAAGTCTTTTCAAACACAACCAGAACAGAACAGAATTACACTTAACAGTGAGGAGAATTTGTTAAGGAAATAAAGAATTTGACCATAAGAAGCCAGAGGGACCTGATTGTTTCAGAAAACAAATGCTGACAGGCAAGATAAGCACCCAGGGACATCCAAATATAAGCAAGAAACAGGCAGTACCTAGTACTGAACAAAAACCCCAACCTTCTGGAACTGCAGTACTAGTGTGCTGTCTCACTGCTTCTAGTAAACCAGAATCATGATACTAAATAGAGAACAGGGAGAGCATTTGACATAGACATTAGTTCTAATCAGTTGCCTATTACTTTAAAGTTGTAAAAATCTCCAACTAACAATTTTTTAAAAAAATATATTGTAACAAAATCAGGAGGCTCTTGCCATTGGCACAACAACCGGTATAAGAATGTCTTACTACTAATTCTGGATACCAGCAGCATTGCATGAAAGTAATGGATTTGTACCAGAGGTATCCCCTCTGTTTATCAGTAAAGTAGGAAAAAGGAAAAAAAAAAAATTTTTTTTTTAAATCTCATCATTTAAAAAAAAAAAATCCCTGACAGAGGACTGAGTAAACTATGAAATAGTCAAGTCACAACTAGAATCAGAAAAGTCCAAGAAAATAACAGTTTGTCTTTCAAGACACAAAGGTTACATACGACAACCTGTTTGGGGAGGAAGAAGAGAGAAGGAGGCTAAGATAGTTCTTCCATTTACACCACTCAGAGCAGCACATATGCTTTCACGTACATTAAACTTCCCTGCATGCAGGGTTCTTCACTGATGGAATCATAGCAGTCAGAACTGTGGTGAGATCACCAAGTACAGAAAATGCACAGGCACCAGGACTGCAAAAAAAAGCCAGATCCTAAATAGAAATGCAGTGCAAACCCAGAGCTCCACATGCTTTTAGGAGCTGTGTCTTAAGTTAAAATTAGCAGGATGTGAGCTCCAATTAAGCAATTATGAAATATATGTGGAAGTACGTTGTACGTGATGGAGCCAGATTATTTCTGATATTTTAAAGTTCAAAGAATTGCCCTTGAGGAAACCAAAGCTACGAAGAAGATAGTGCAAAGATGAGCATATCTTTGTTAGTTATATAGTAGTTACAATACTGAAGTAACAACTTAATACACAAGAGTTAATATTTATGTGTGGTGTCTGAGCACAGACAGGGTGGACAGTCTGATCCAGGCGTTCACATTATCAATAAGAGTTCTGCTGTCTTCCCTGACACTCCATTCAGCTTAGCATCATGCTGTATGGGTACACGTAGGTGAATCATCTGCAGCACCTGAACAGGATGTGTGGAAAGGCTTGGTGAATCAGCGATCCAGTATCAAGGCAAGAGGACATTATTTTCCTGGAGAGATCACTTTTTTTTATGAGAGTTTCTAAACGCAGGTCATTTACAAAACCCATTTTATCTCTTCCTACAGTGGAGGGTATTAGGCCGGCTTTTTGTCCAAACTTCAAATGTAATGGTTGTTTTTAGAACATTAAAACTGTCCTCCTGTTTCCCAATTGCCTAATGTATTATTCTTTTTTTTTTTCTGCTAAGACCACATAGCTGCAGCTGTGCACATCTAGACCATTGCAACATTCCTGCAACCTCAGCAGTAATGACAAAATGAAAGAGATGAAACAGCCACTGGGTAAAACCTAAAAACCTGTTTGAAACTGCAAGGACTCCATGGCATGAAAAGCTTTATTTATTCTAGGATACCTTATTCCCTTTACTACAAAAAACCAAAATCCTGGGTCACAGTTTGAAGTTCATGCTCCTCCTCCAGTCGCGTACATAGCTTCATAGTGGATAAATACGAACTTGTTACATTTCAGCCTAAGGTTGTTACTTTTTTTTTTTAGTTTTTCAATGGTAGTTTGACCACAGATCACAAAAGTACCTTGTAAGAGGTGAGGATGAAGAGGCTGGTGAGCAGTAAGAACAGCTGTCATCTCATCATGATCGGAAGGATGTATGTACTCATAAATGCTATTACCAGTAAGTTCCACCTGTGAAGAGACATGTAACACATGAAGCAGTGCAGCTGTTTGGTTTTTTTCCGTATCCCAAAAGTGCTCTTAAGTAACGTGCATACGCTGCATCTGGGTAACTATACACCATTTTTAAAACATTAAGTTGAATGTATCAAAACCGTGTTCCAAATTATACCCATTAAACTGAACTAATTCTTTCTTCAGCAGTAACTAATATTATAGAGGCTTTTGTGGGAATTTCTGGTGATGATCCAGATACAGAAAAGCTGCTACTAGAGAAAGCTGTCAAATTAAGTGAGCAGCTAGTAGGGAGCTACTAGAGCAGCTGTAGAAATGTTAGATTGCCACAATCTATGAACTGTATTAATGTCTCTCAAGAAGACAGATATAAAAAAAAAAAATAATGTTTATACAGGTTCCCAGAAACTATCACCTGCATTCAGCTGGCAGATGAGCCTTCAGAGCGAAACCTCTAGACTTACACATTTCCTTTGTGTGTTTTCAAAGATGGCCTACCACACTCAATGCACAGTAGTGCAAAGTGTTAAGAACAGTAGCCAATGAATTCAAAAGGCAGACTTCTGTAGATTTTCATGCGCACTGGATTGAGCCTTCACTGCTTTAAGTAAACAGGCACAGTAAAAACTAGATCTATCTTAAATATCTGTGTATTCCCTCTTCTCATTTGAACTTTGCTTGCTCAGGAATGTTTCTGTCTTTCCCACTGTTGTACCCATAATAACTGTTGCAAAAAAAAAAAAAAAAAGAATGGCATGCATCATATGTCCTTTTTGCTAACTATTTGCCACGTATAAAACTCACCAACAAAAGTCTCCAGATAGATGCAGTAATTGATTTAAGGAGTGAACCAATACTTTGAGCCTGTGTTTTAAATTAGTGTCAGGCTGCCCAATTGTTCTGTGTGGCCTGATGTGCCTTGGGCCCCCAAGATCAGAGACAGCTGAGAGGTGAAGTAATTTAACCTATTCTTCTGAGCCAATCCTACTGATTTGCTAAGATGTGTGAGTTGCCTTTTCTTTGGAATAAATGAAGTTGTCTACCCCACAAAGCAATCTTTTTCCGAAAATGTTTCTCATCATTCCATTTTCTGCATTATTCATGGAATGTCTCTTCCCAAGACTATGCAAACTAACTTTTTTTCAAGACATCTATTCCCCACTGCTTCTTTCCAACAACCACTCCCTGCAAAAACAAAAACACCAACACTGGTTTGATATTCTAACCAGCATAAAATTTCACTGAATAAGGAAAAAAAGAGAGAAAGAGAGAAAGAGAGAGGAAGGAAGGAAGGAAGGAAGGAAGGAAGGAAGGAAGGAAGGAAGGAAGGAAGGAAGGAAGGAAGGAAGGAAGGAAGGAAGGAAGGAGAAAAAAGGAAAGGAGAGATGGAGAGAGAAAAAAGAAAGATAAAGAAATAAAGACAGAGAGAAAGAGGTGAAGAAAAAGAGAGAAAGAGAGGAATAAAAGAAAGGGAAAGGACAAAAGGGGGAGAGGGAGAGGAAAGGATTTTATCTACATTTCTTCATTTATATAAGTTTCTCAGTTCTCCTTAAAAAGCACTGGCTGTTCCTTTTCAGGACTGTAGCAGGTGGGAACCTGTTATAGTAACACCCCATATTCAGGCTTTAGTGGCGGGGGAGGAAGGAGAACATACAGTCTCACTGGAGTCATGCTTCTCAATGCTTACGTTTGTTTTTAATTACACGGGGGAAAAAAAATATTGTAAATGTCCGTAGCTATCTCCATAAATAACATAATCACCTACAGACATATAAAACTGCTTTAAAAAAAAAAATCTCTTCACTCCATGGTGTTGGGCATTTCGTTGGAACACAAAAAAAATTATCATTGCAAAAATGCACAGCTGTGGTCAGTGTTCATACGAAAAGGAGAATCACTTATGACCCTCATCTTATTATTTTATCTTTGGCTAATAGTGATTTTGCTGAAGGGCATGTTTTGCCTTTGGAATTAAAACAATTGTATCAGTGAATACAGCTTCCAAAAAAGAATCCTTCATGGGTGGCTATGTGCAAACAATCTCTTCCTTCAATATAAAGATTTTCTTACAAAAGCAACCCAAACCAAGTTGACTACTAACATCAACTGTAGACTTCCAAAAGATCTTGTTGCATCTCGGTAGAGTATAATCATAACCATATCAACATGCACAACTCTCTTACAAAGTATAACTCATTGGTATCTCTCGCTTTTCCAAAAGTCACTACCTGTTTCAAAATGACTACTCAGAGAAATATACATTTGCTGACAGGATTCACAGGACTGGACCCAAGGTCACAATTTTATTGTATCCCAGGGCTTATATCTAAAATGCAAAACTGAAGTGCTTTGTCAAACTAATGACTAGCTTTTCTCGTTATACACATAGGAATATTTTCTGCTCTGATGTATGCATTTGCAACCACAGCAAAATCAGCAGGAGGCGAACATACAACACTGAAACCAAAATTGACTGTAAAAATGCAAGTAGAAACATAAAGCCGTCAGCAAAGAGATGGAGGCTATGTAAGAGTCAAATAACCAAAATATGTATACATAATTTTGAAACTGACCACAGTCTCCTGCTACGCATAGTGCATGCATGCTATTTTAAAGCCTACAATGAAACACTGGAAACTTAAAAAAATAAATTATATGGTTCAATTCATAAACCTTCTAAAATCCCATGCCTCAGGCTTATTAAGCCAGCTTCCTCGATGCAGCTTTTTAATATCTGTAAATACCTGCTTACTACCAAATATCACTGTTTCCTACTAAGAGGGTTTTTATGTGTAACTCAGCTGCACATTTTTTTCCTGCCAAGAAACAATTCATAATAAACACAGAGGACTAAGTAGATGGATTCTAGAGCAAATAATTACATATTTTGCCTTTCATATACTTATTTGATGAAAGTGAAATAAACTCTTGGAACAGTTTAGATATTTGTGGTTAAACATTTCAAGACTTATCAAAAGTCAAAGATAAGCTTGGGTCCCTCATGGACCCAGAAAATGGCTGGAATAAGCTCCAGACTTTCAAAATTAAAAAAAAATATGTATCTTTCACCATTGTTTCCTAAGAGGATTTTCCTCTCCACTCTGTGTCGTTGGACTCTAAGGGGAAAAAATATTTGGGGAATTTGAACCTATTTGTTATCCATGGAAAAAAAGAGGCAAAGAATTGGCTCTCTCAGCTAGTACAAGTCAGTTCAACACTGGTCTGAGGCCAGCTGAAATTAGATGGAGGAGGAGGTCCTACCCATCACTATTTACAATATTTACTGTTAAGAGTTGAGAGCAAAGGCAAAATCCAAAGCCACAAATTGACAGGTCCACAAATGAAGACGCAGCCTTTTCAGAAATATTGTTTCTGATTCTCTGATGCTGCTGACAGAAGTGAGTGAAGTAGTGCTGAAACTCAATGTTGGTTTTAAATTTTAAACTAGCTTAACTACACCAGCCAGTGAAGGGTTATTCAGAAGCTCTAATTTCTTTCTGCTGAAGTTAAATTCAAGAACAACTAGAAGATAAAGGCTACTGTAGCAAGTCTCCCAAGAATATCCTGCAAAATATTTTTACATGGACTTTTATTTAGTTTAAATATATACTTTTAAACAAATTGCACTTTAACTGGAAATTGATGTGTGGACTAGTTAATTGACAAATTATTTAATAAAAAGGCCTTTCTGTGCACACCCTAAAAGATTTTCTACAATCATCATCACTCTGGTCTCAGCTTGTATTGGCTGCAGCTCTATAAGAGCACTTGTTGAAAATATAGTGTGGGATTATGACCTAGTGAGGGAGACTTGCAGAACTTGCTTCTACAAACCAATCTCATTCTTGTTGATGTCAGTGGCAAAACTCCCAGTGATTTCCAGAGAAGCAGGAACAAGAACTCATTTAGAGCCCTGGGAAGCTTACAGGAATATCCTAGCATTAATGTATTAATGTCCTAGTACATAGCAGTAGCCTAGTATTAACGCTAGTACTACTTAAAGCAAAATTGTCTCTTCAAAAATAAAACATTGAGAAATAGCAAGAACAGATTAGATGATAAAACAGTATGAGGAAAGAGTGAAAAGATCATTGCCTTGTTTAGCTTGGGGTTTGTATTTATAAATAAATTTTAAAAAGTGCACTGTGAAACTGATGGAACACTTTGAGTTTTAGGAGTCTAAAACATGCCCTTAAATTTCACATCCCTCTCTCCTCTCCAATGTACAGCTTTCTGGGGAGTTCAAGGATACAGTCCATTCATTTACAAATCTCTGCTAAAGTGAAGTATTTGTGATTTTGCTGATTAAACTGAGTTCAATAAGCAATATGACCAAATCCTCTAGTTTTCCTCAGCACCTCTTGCACTAAGGGTTTATAGATATTTACATGTGCAATGCACATGGAATTCAGTCTGTGCAGAGGGCCGTAAGGGCATGAGGGCTAAATATGACTAAAGCCTGTATGACGCTTTCAGTTCCCTCTCCTTGAACACGGCCAAGTCTATTTAGTGCCCTACTGATCCAGTTCTTTAATTTCACCAGATGACTGGATGATACTCAGACCTACAAGAATTGATGACTTGATATTCCTCAAAAAGAAAGAAAAGAAAGAAAAGAAAGAAACAATTTCTAGACAAAACCTGGAAGATCAGTTAGCACTTATCAAACAGCAAGCAGCACAGGACAATGAGACTCTACTTCAGCACAGACAGATGGGAACACTCGGTGCTTTGGAATAATTGTACTGACTAAATGAATCTATTTAAGCAGTCAGCAGCATGGTGGATCTTTTCAAAAGTTAGGGCGAGAAAAACTTTCAATAATGCTGTTGATTCAGAGTAGAAAATATGGCCATTATCTAGGAAAGTTTATTCTAAAACAAAGTAATATTTAAAGTAATTTGAACAAGCATTAAATGTTATAAAACAAATAATACTATACTGTAACAGACTCAGTTGAACAAACTGGTTGAACTAAGAATGTTCCCTGGACACATTTTTAAAAGTTGTCAGGAAAAAAGTATCCACACAGAATACTGATTCTCAAAATTACTTTTTCTAAAAGAGATTACAAAAACAGGGATTGTAGTTGCCTTTGGATTTAGAAGTGATGTTTATGAGATTATATACTTGCCTTTTCTAGCTATTTAGACTTCTATTTTTTCTCACGGCTACTAATTCTAATATCACTATTATAAACACACATCCAAAGAACTTCACAGTTTTTCAATCAAAAATATTAGTTACTAAAAAAGTTAAAGTACACGTTATCTCCACATTTTAGCCCCTTCTCTGTTTGTTGGAATAGCCATGGGGCATATTCCACAGACATTTTCAGAACATCCTGTGCTCTCTCACCCTCATCTCCTCATTTTTCTTCCCTCTGCTAGTCTTTATTTCACTGTATTTAACTCTCAGAAGTGTTCGAGCTGCAACTGGTTCTGAAGAAACAGTTCTGTTTCTTGCAAGTCTCATCCAGGGCCCAGTGAAATTAATTAGGAGTTTTTCTATTGGATTTGAGCAAGCTTTACGTCAGGTGCCGCCAATGAATTTGTGTAATACATTTACACACAAAGATATGGAAGCTTGCACTCTGCAATAAATTCAGGCTATTTGCCCTTGTGCCTGTCCCAAGAAGGCAAAAAATTAGAAATGTCCTTCTAAGAAAAAAAAGAACACAACAATAAAAAAAACCTTATACTTCTTGTGCAGAACAGTAGTAAACTGAATTTTATGAGTTCTATCACAACCATATAAAACGCTTTACTGAAAAGACCACTGAGCTGGAAAAACTCAGGAAAAACTACCCTGAATTCCATGTGAACACTCATAAATCTGCCCTCCTTTTCTTTTTTTCCTAAAGCACATTTACCATAAAACTCATGCTCCACGTCAGATTTCCTCTCTATTTCATAGCAAGTCTCAATATCTTACACAATCTAAAACATATAGACTTGAATTCTAAACTTTATTTCAGACGTATAGCGTTACCACACAGGCAATAGGTTTGGGTTTCAAGCTCTGTATATACCTGCAATTTGCAATACCATATTATTTATTACCCTTCTTAAAGGTAATGAGGAGTAAAATACAATGAACAAGAAAAGATATAAAGACAGTCATGATGTGGCTGTAAGTAACGGGAACTTGAATATTTAAGTAAGGCCATTTGTCAGAGAACAAAGTCGAAGCTTCAAATACCCCTAAACACAATGACACTATATACATGGCAAGGTACTAATGTTGCATTCCAAATCCAGCATCTGTATTTAACAGATAGACAGAATAAATCACTCATACCTGAGATAAGCCAAGATGTACAGACGCTGTTTCTGAGATGTACATTATTTTGCCATCTGATGCTACCACGAAAACAAAGCCATCCAAAGTCTGAAAAGGAGAAATATGTAGGGTAAAAAGCAAGCACTCTGTTTAAACCATTTACAGTAAAAAAATTTTTAAGTCTTTTGGAGGAAGATTGCTATCCAACTTCAACAGCAGCAAACAGAAGCAAAATTGAAGCAACAGAAACCTTTATCTGATGCTGCCCCAAAAGCTCTATGACACACGCAGACATTGTGAAAACCAATTCATTCCACCTACAGATGCTAGCTTTACTGCTTCACTTTAAGTTAACATTCTCCTGTTGATTCTGGTTATTTTAGTACTTAGTACAAATCCTGTGCTATGTAGTACTTAAGGGAAAGTCTAGTACTATGCAAGCCATTTTTTATGGTATAATTGGCAGACACAGCTTACCGCTACTTGCAATATATTTAATGGTACCGTAAGCAATGCTTTAAATTTCTTTGACTATATTTTTAACGTCTTTCTGAACAGAGGGCTGTCTGCTCTGTAGCTATGCAAACTTAGGAAAAGAAAGTAGAATAAACCAGCATTCAAAACTTTATCAGTCTTGAAGAGAGATATTTATGCTCATTATGTGTATCCTTACAGTTTGTGTATCTTGACTAATGGTAATATGTAATGCAAACTTGAGGTCCAATCCTACAAATTCTTATTGATGGGATATTGACTGGAAGGTAAATATTACTTGTGTGAGTAAAAACTAAAGTTCAATTTAGTCATATATCATTCATATGAGAAAAAAAACACAATGCAAACAGTACAGGTTAGCCAAAATTGGCCATGATTTGGACATACAAACTTTCAGTTTGGGGCACCTTGATTCTTCAGTGCACAGTTTGAGGCATTTTTTCAAAAGTGTCTGATGTTCTCAGTCAAAAAGTATTCGTGATCTCTAACCAGTTTAGGAAGCCTTCGTCAGCACATACATATGAACGTTATTGGAAAATATATGTGGAATAGAAAAAACATTTTTACAGTCCACAGATAAAACAAACGTCTATTTTAATTCATCTTTTAAGCTACTGAACCAGGAGAGAAGCAATAAAATCCTGTATGCTTCATGTTCTTACAGCGCTGCCCCAATAAGAAAAATATTCCACATTATTCTCTGGCCTACTAACGATTCTACAGCATGTAATTGAAAACAGATTACGCTTTGCCTTTACTTTTATTCTTTTTTGGAACATAAATTAAATTTTGTAGAAGTATTTAAATGGGAAATAAATTATTGCATCCTTAGCCATAACTTTGCTTTTAAACACTGTCATCTTGCAATTGCTCTGCCCAGTATCATAACTAAAACCGTGTCAATGCTTCCATTACTGCATTACATGGTGCAGTAGGTCTCTAAATTTCCTATACAGAAAAGCATATTGAAGCTGAAGGTTCACATGTAAGGTTTGAGTCTAAGAACCCTTGAAAAAAGTTTACAGTAAATGTGGGTTTATTAAATTGTTAAGCATTCATCATTCAGAAATAACTGAACTGTAAAACGAGTATTACAAGTGAATAGCATATAATATTACTCAAGTTCATTTAATGCCAGACAAAATGTGAAATGGCAAACAGGGAGGAGAAGTAAGTGTAAGAACAGTTATTTTTATGCTATAACTAGATAGGTATTTTCTAGGTAGCACAGTGATTCTGAAATCAGCCGACAGGACACCAGCTACTCCAAACGGAATTTTCAAGGCTAGAAATGCCTCCACATGAGATAACATTGAGCCTTATCAATTCCAGTTTACCACACGCGGTCAGTAGCGGAGGCTTCAAACCACTCTACCCGGCAGCGTGCTCTCTGCGGGGCTGCAGGGAGGAATAAATAAAGAACTCTGCGCGTCGCACGGCTTGCCCGGCCGGCCCACCCCACCGCCGCTTCACCTCCCGCCGCCTACCTGAGGAGGGGGCTGCGCACGGCACTCCGGCCGCCGCCAACGGCCGAAGGCGCGAGGCGGGCGTTAATGGCCGGGGCGCGAGGCGGGCGTTGGGGCCAACGGCCGGGGGCTGCCGGGCCCGAAGGCCGCCGGCTGGCGGGGAGGAAGGTGGGCGAGCCCTCCTGGCGACTGGGCGGGGGGAAGCGGCCACAGACAAACCCCCTACCCGCCCCCCCCGCTCCCCGACCAGGGTTTCTCTGGAGGTTTTTATCCCCAGCCAGAGCGAACAGTTAAAACAGCTCGAGCTCTGTGACCAGGAATTAACCTCCCACAATAAAAACGGCCGTTAAATGATTACGGTTTACTAGGTCTTTAAAATCGGGGGAGAAAAACCCTTGCTGTATTAAGTTTTCATATAAAAAAAAAATAGAGCTAAAGGTAATTTTTTTTTCCTCTTTCCACGCACGCCCCGGCTACGACTTCCTAAGCTCCCCTGCGCAGGGGGTAGGGGGCAATTCAGAGGAATTCCAGAGCAGATCGACGGGATTGGGAACAACGTTATTTCCAGGTGCTAACGTCCATGGGAGACCTAACTCAGGTGCTCACCCACCCCCCCCACCCCCGCGGCGGGAACCCCGCATTCCCTTACAGGTTTCCCCTCCCGAGCCACCGTCGGAGAACGGCGGTCCCCGGTGCCCGGCGCCCCTCCAGCCTAAACGCTCTCCCCCACCCCTCCCTCGCTGCTGGCCGCGGGCTGCTTGCGGGACATCCCCAGCAGCTCTGATGATCGCATTTACGGCTGAGAGACACTTTGCATGCACGGAGAGCCGGTTAGTGCCATGGTAAGCTGGCGGAGGGGGGGTGTGGGGGGGGAGGGAATAATAATAATAGAATTTGTTGGTGTCTTGGTTTTTCTCCCCTCCCGGCCGGTGTAAGGCTGGGGAGTAAAAGCAAGGTTTCATCAAGGCTCCTCTGGTGGTGCGGGGAAAAGAAGGAGGAGGAGAGGTAGGAGGTTGCTCACATCGCAACACCGGGCTTGCGATGCGCAGCGCGTACGAGGGGAGGAAGGCGTCCACTACCTGAAGCAAATGGGATCCGAGCTCCTTGGCCACGTTATCGAAGGGCCCTATCCTGCTCGGCTGTCCCCAGGCGTCGCCCAGACCTGCAAGAGAACCAAGGCGCTGGTTAGAGCGGGAAGCGGAGCTGGGCCCACCCTGCCTCCCTGGCGGGACGCGCTGCCGGCAACCCGCCCGCTCTCCCCCCTCCTCTCGCGGGGAGAGGACCAGTCCGCGACGCGGGGTCTCAGGAGGTGGGAAAGGCCGAGTCCCTTTTACACACACGCGTAGGAAAGGAATTGTTCTTTTTCTGGAGGTCCTGGACGGGGCACACCCCGCGGACCCGCTTTCTCCCTCACCGGAGAGGCGCCCGCCGCGCCGGCCCCACTGACCCGACAGGCCCGACCCGTCCCCGCCGCTCCGCCATAGCCTCCCAGCGGGCTGGGGGGGGCCCGTGTGCCCGGCACTGCCTTGGTAACGCCGAAAGGTTATTGATGGAGCTGTGTTGTGGCGGTGCTTGGGGCAGGGGGGCTGGTGAGGGGTTTGTTTGTTTGCTTGCTTTTTTGTTTGTTTTTCATTTCCTCCATGCAAAGAAGGCGTGCAGCAGCTCCCCGGTAGAGCTGAGACCACTACCCGTGCCAGCCGAAGATCTCAGGCTCCTGTCGGCACCTGATGGCAGGCTCTGCAGCGTGCCATTGCCCGCAGGAGCGGAGAGATGGAGGGCAAGATGGAGGGACGGGACTCCATCGGTTTAATGCCTCCTTTTTTGGAGAGAGAAGAAGGCTTAAGCCCTCGGGGCTACAGGACAGCGTCTGAGAGGCCGCGGAGCCCTAAAAGCGTTCCGCCCGTGCTTCCCTGCAGCCGAGAGGCGCTGCGGAAAGGCCGGTGGCGGGCGAAAGGCGGGCGTGTCCGCTCGGTGCTGCCAGCCCGACGGTGCTGGCGGCCGGGGCGCGGCGAAGCGGACTTCACAAGCGCCCTGGCTCGGCGCCGCCGGCGGCATCGGGCGTCCCGTCTGTAGCGTTTCGCGTGGGCGCACACGCGTGCGATGGATGCACAGCCCTGCGCCCTTCAGCGTCGCTGCAAACTGATGTGCAGCCATGAAAACCGAGCGCCGCGTTTTCCTCCGGTGCCCTCTCACCGACCAGGTGGTTTCAAAGAAACCTCCCCCCGCAAGCTTGCAGGGGCAAAGGCCGCTGCAGCGGGAGCCCCGCTCGGCTCCATTACGGGAGGGAGAAGTTGGCATCCAGACGGAAAGCCTTGCCCTAAGCTCCAGCTCTGGAGCGTGTTTCTAAACGCCTCGCCTGAAGCCCTCCCGGATCCGCGCATCCTTTGGCCGGGTGTCCGCGGGTGGCCCTGGTCTAGAAACGATGGGAGCTTTTCTCCCCGCTCTTGGAGTGTTCCTTGGCGCGGACAGGGTCTCCCACTGGAGGAACGGGGGACGGTGGAGAGGACGCGGTGCCTCGCCCCGCGTTTCGTCTTCTCCCAGTGCCCCGGTGTCAGCGGAGCCTGGCCCCACGCCCTGCTCTCGCCGGGCAAGCACAAAGGAGCCTCCGGCTCCCATCGCCCCGCGGGGTACTCCGGGGACCTTGGCTGGCCCTGACTCCTCTTTTCCACCGTCGCAGCACCCAAGGTCAGTCCTAAGAAGAGGCGTCTCTCTCCCCACCCCGTGTCAGTCGCTCCGGCTGCCCCAGCGGGTCTCTCCAAACCGCAGGGGCATGATGTGCGGCTGCGCTTTCTTGTGGGCAGGGGAAGGACATCTTCCCTTCGCTGGGGAATCGTTTGGCCACGCATTGGCATAATTTGCTTTGAAGAGCCAAACAAAAAGTCGCGTTTTTCTACGGCCGTTTCCCAATTCTCAGTTGAGGAAGGCTCCTAAACTTCCAGGGACCCGTCAAAACGTTCTTTTTCCTGAAACGCTGCTTCCCCTGGGGCAGAAAGTTTGAGGGTCTCAGAGACATCCTGAGGTCTCTTTCCCGAGACGGTAACAAAAGCAAACGACGGAATCAGCCCTGGTGCTGCGCGGCTTGCCCTAATTTCGGTTTACTAATTGCAAATCTCGAACCATAGGATTGTAACCCTACAAAGGGGGTTACGCATAACTGTCCTGAAACGAGCCCTAACTTTCCGAAGAACGAAGCAGATTTACTCTTTGATCCACTCACGAAGAAGACCCAAGAACGAACCCGTACGTGGCAATCTGCTCCGTCCTGTCCATCACGGCTAGCCAGGTACGGTTTCACAGAATCCCAAAAATCTCCACTATGTTTGAGGTTCTTTCCTAACCTGGGCTAAACAAAAGTCGGTTCTGCATATTTGTTCTCTTTGAAATTGTAAATTGGATTTGCAATTGCGAACTCGCATCAAATGTAAACGCGTTTGGTGGATCAGCCTGGCATTCGTCTAAGCTTATTTTAAAGCCGATGATTTTATCATTTAATCCACCAGCAGATCGCTTTAAAGGTGGAAGCGAAACGAATAAAACCTTACGTTCAGATAAAGGACTGACGCCCATTAACTTGTCTTCCAAGAGATTTGCAAACGCGCAGCCCACGTCCTGTAAACATATGGATGCAATAGACTCAAGCCGAGCTGCTCCTGCCCAGCCAGTAAATAACGCACATTTTCACTCACTGGACTGGAGCGAGGCCAAAAGAGCTGCCGATACGAAGCGATCGTTTCCTACATCGCTCAAACTCGCGGCGGGAGTTTGCCGGGGTGGCCCCGGCCAGGAAAAGGTCTCCGGCGGGGAGGGCTGCCGGGTCTCCGATACGCTGCCGGTGTGGCCGGTGCCGTGTCGGACGGCTCATTTCGAAGGAAACGTTTAAAAAAAACCCATGCCCCATCGCAGCACGGATTACCTGCGACCCTGGCACAAAGAGTGATTTCCCTGCGAGCGAGCGAGCAGCTGGCACATCCTTCCCGCAAATGCTGGGGACACCCGTGTGGGTGACCTGTCCCCCTCTGCCGTGCTAGAGGGTAGGGGATCGCCTACAGCCAGCGCCTTAGGGCGACTCCGGGCGCTGCCGGTAGCATAAAGCCCGGAGACCCCGAGCAGGGCTCAGCGTCAGAGCCCGCCCCGGCGGGCAGGAGCTGGTATGGCGAAGCGCTGCCTGCGGGGAGGGTAAGTCTCCAGCCCCAGGCGCAACCTCCTCTTTCCTGGCATCCCGCCGTCGGCAAACATGGATGAGATGAACCCCTCTCCTTGTTTGCCCTCCATTTACAGGTGTCTGTAACGACCTCTGGTCCCGTCCCGACCGGGACCGTGCTGGGAGGGCAGGACGGGCACAGAGGGATGCTTCTCAGGCAACGCTCAGGCGGAAATAACCGGCCCTAATCGCAGTGGTGCCCGCCGACACCTCCTCGGGCACCGGGCGGCCGGTTCGGCTCCAACACGGCGTCCCAGGGACAGAGAGGGGGTTTTGCGCAGGCACCCCACGGTACATGCTGTTTTACCGCTGAAAGAAGTGGGGGTTCTCGTACGAACGCGTCCCCCCTCCCTTCGGCAAACCCGGGCACGATTTTTCTCCCACCGTCTTTTGACATCTCTGGCTGTTTTTCAAAGTACCTCAACATTCACTTTGTACCATTTCCCAGTTTCCAGGGAGGGGGGAAGGAGTTAAAGTGTAATAAGATCTAGAAATATTTGGGAACAGCTCCCACCTTTGCTCTCCAAATATATAAATTCGTACACACACACACACACACACACATTTGAAAGCCCGGTAGCTTTTCTGCTCGGGATTCTGCTAAAAGAATTACTTAGCGATGTATTATGTTAAGTATCGGGTTGCCCTGTAACTTGGAGTATTTCCTTTGTGTCTACTGTATTGTTCCCCGGCTTCCCCGGAGCGCACGGTCCCCCCGCGTTATTCAATAGCCATCCTTCACAGGCAACCTGGGTCAACTACAAGCGCCGGGATTTTCAGCGCCGCCTCTCCTGGGGGGATTTTTCCCCAGCGCCGTTGTGCCTCCCTCGGCCGGGAGAGCAACGGGGAAATTACCGGGGGGAGACGGCGAGCTGCCAGCCCTGGCACCCGCCGGCGACGGGTCGGAGGCGGCCGCTGCCCTCCGTCCAGCTTTGGCTCCCTCGTTTAGGCTAGGCCCAGGGTTGGACGGGGAGGGGGTGGCCTGTCAGCCCGTGAGACCGCGGGGCTCTGGGCGAGGGGCAGAGCTGACAGCTCGCCCTAAGCCCCGTCTGCAGCAGGGGGGACAGGTATCTCAGCCCCAACAGCACAGAGGACCGCACCGCTTGACAGGCGGGTCCGAGGGGCCGGGCCGGGTCTGGAGCCAACAGGGAGACCCCGGTACCGGCGGGGGTAACCTCCGCTCGGCGGGGGAAGCTCCCCTGCCGGGGTCGCTGTGAGAAGGAGCAGGGCTGCGTTAGCTTAACTTCGGCGGGGATGTACCAGCCCTCCCGCCGCCTCTCTGCGGGCTTCAGCGTCACCGGCCGGAAAGGCGTCCGAGGGCTGGGCGATGGGAGCGACGGACGTAAAGATCAAGACTTTAGTTTAAAAAAAAAAAAAGAAAGAAAGAAAACGGAAAAAAGGCCAAGTCACAGAGAAAAAAAAAAAAAAAACACAAACGCCTTTCAGGGTAGCCGTACAAACCCAAACCCGTCTGTTCCCGGCGAGCCAGAAACACCAGATCGTGCTAGAAGGCCCGAAAGCGGGCGCACGACAAACAGCGAGATCCCGGGCAGAGCCACAGCTCCCACGGCAGTGACCCCCTCCCGCCCTCCAGCCCTCCCTCCCCGCCGGGCGGGAGAGGCCGCAGCGACCCCGCCGCCACCGCCGCCCGGCCCCGCACCGAGCGGCTGCCGGCCCCCGCCGCATGGGAACGGCCGCACAGCTCCGCGGAAGCCCTAATGGCACTTTTGTTTTAGTAAGACTAAATTTACTAAGACTATAATGCCACTATTAGCGGTTAGTACAATAGAGGCACGGTTTCGAAGGGGGATTACTCACGCCGCCGGCTCGGGCTTTATTTATTTAATTCATTAATGAACCTCTTCCGAGAGCGTATGAAAATTAGATGAAATAGCTGCAATTCGCCTTTGTTTTCTTAAAATATACATTCACCGCCAGGTTTAAATAGGGACCGAAAACTCTGTATGCTCCTCGTAATTTCTATTGTCTGTGTCTCGGAATGAGGAACAGGTCTAAGATCTACCGCTGAGCTGCTTTATTCAGATTATTTTGTACAGCCCACAGTCAGGTCACTTATTAATTAGCTCGTTCCCATCCGATTTAAACTTCCGTAAATGTGCGGTTTTGCAGTCAGTTTTGGAAACTGTGTCGGGGATGGGGGTGGGGAGAGAGCCACAATTTAACCAGTCTGACATAACCGGGGGGCAGAGAATCGCTGTTTTTAAATGCGATTTATTCTCACGTCTCTTTCTTTCATTTGCTCATTTTTAGGAAAAGAAAATAAATAATACTGACAGTCAAGACAGAAGAAGTCCCGTGGTGTATTTTTGTTCTACAGTAATAAATGCCTTGGCAAAAAATCAAAACACAAGAGAAGACAATCTCACAGAGCGGGAGCGCGGGGGAGGCTGTAGGTTGCTGTCTCCTAGACTTTAATTCATGAATCTGAAGGTCAGAGCGAAACCGCACGGCAAAATCTGTGATATCGGAGCACGAAATTGTGCCTTTCCGGGCTTGCACTCTGAGAGGAGAAAGGAGCTGGAATATAAATCTCCTTTCACTCTCAATTCTTTGAGCTTGATCGGGCGCCTCCGCGGGGGGATCAGTGAATTCAGTCCAAAACGTGCATCTTCGGTAAAACCTTGGCCAGGGTGAGCAGGGGGAGACGTGTCTGAACCCCCTTATAAGCCCTGTCGTAGCGCTGGGACCAGACACCTCGATGAGGGTCTCAAAGTTTGCCTCAACTATTTGTCAGCTCGCTCTGGAAATAAAGCGGGTGGGGGAAGCCATCCACCGGAGTTTTTAAAAACACAGCCCGCTCTCTCCCTCTTCGCCTGCAGTCTAGACACAGCTGGAAGCCACTTTTATAGCTGGACAACATTTCTGATCAGGATTTCTGGCTGCAGCTACCCCGGGCCTACCAGGCACGCCGGAGGCGTCTCAGGCCTGTCCCCCCCCGAGCCACCCCGGGCTGAAAGAAATAAAAACTCCCTTGAGCCTTTACGGGGGTGATGCCTCGGTGCCAGCCACGGCAGCCGGGCGGCCCGGGGAGCTGGACCTGCGGCGGGAGCCGCTGCGGGAGGCGACTCCCGGGGGAACGCGGGCGATGCGGCTACCACCGCGTCGGGAGCAGAGGCCGGCGAGTGGCGAGGCGGCCTGTTACGTGCCCACCTTTATTTCAAGCCCCGGGACCTCGGATGTGCGTCCCCCCTACACATAGGGTCCAGTATGCTCCAAGGGTCGCGTTTCACAGGTTTTGCTGCCCCCAGAATTTAAGATGCCGTGCCGGGCAGCCCTCTCGGGCTGTTGGCTTTCCCCCCCGCCTTCCCCCTTCCCAGTAAAGCTAACTGGAAACCACCAGCGCAGGAGGTGGGGGAGGACGAGGACTCCCCCTCACCTCCTTCCACAGGCAAATCCCGAGGGAAAGAGAAGTTAGGGTAATGCGGGACCGTGTGCCCCTGGGCAGTCCCCCGCACCGCCCGGCATCAAATGCCCCACTGCAGCCGGCGGGGGAGCGGGCACTGCCCGCAGCCGCCTGTCTGCGGCTCCCCCCTCTACCCTCCACCCTCCCAGGTACTAAATGCACGGCTCAGGACCGGAGGAGGTTGTTCTCCCGGCCTGTCATCCCTGGACGCAAAGCTTTGGTTTTAAATGTATTTCCATCCGTACTTAAGACGATGAAAGATCAGGAATTCGCTGTATGCATTTAAACGTTGCTCTTAATAAGCAGAGTGTGCGGAAGCGCACGCCCGGTCTGTTTAAGGAAGACAGACACATAAAACACACCCGAGCTGTGGGTATAAACCTGCTCTCGGGGTCGTCTGGCGGCTCTTGAGGATCAGCAGGGCTGGAAAAGCAGGGACACGTTCAAGCAGCATCTAGAAACGTGCCACTTTTCTTCCCTCCTAAATGAAAGCCATTCGGGGGCATGTTCCCCAGCAAGGGCCGGCGAGCCGCCCCCCCCGAAATTACGACGCGCTATTTCTCATCGGGAAATTTCCCGAATGGGAATAATGGCTGGGAATTGCAGCGGAGCAGCGCCTCGCTTCCCCTTGCTCCGCTAACGGCGTGCTTCGGGAGCGCTCGCTGAAGGAGCCCTGGCTTTCCGTAGCACTGCTAGTACTTGCTCTCGAAATTACTGAATTAGATGGCCATAACGGTAAGCTTTTCTCGGTTTGGGAGTGGGGGTTTCTCCACCCCCCACCCTCCCCATCTTATATATAAATATATATTTATTTATTTTTTTTAATTTACAGGCTTTCAATAAACGTCCTTAGAAACTGGGACGGAGAGCAGACTTTCCACTCCGGAATTTGCTAATTCCTTCACACACGCACGCACACCGGTCCGAAGAGGCACAAACAAATGACAAAGGGGGGAGCTGGGCTTTATTTAGCCACCCGCAGACACTAACCCGCGTTTCATTTCACGCCTCCCATCAGCTCGGCGGCGGCACGGAAAGGACGGGCGGCCGACGGTTCCCCCACGGCTGCCGGCCGGCTGCCTCCCCTCGCCCAAAGCGGCCCCAGCCCCGCGTCCTTTCGACGCTCGGGGGGTGTCGGTGCCAGGCCGGCCGAGGCGGTGTTTTTTACTAAACCCCGGAGGAAGCAGAGAGCGGGTGTACGGCGTCGTCACTGCGTGTCTCCGGGAAGAGCTGCAGGAGCCTCCCCGCACTCGCCGCCCCGCACGTCCCCGTCTCCGCACGGCCCAGGCCGGGGAGGGGGCAGCGGGGTCCCGGCCCCGCCTGGGGCCAGGTTGGGCTGCTGGCCCCCTCCCCGCACGGACTGACCCCCTCCCCGCTCTCCCCGGCCCCAGGAGAAAGCGGAGGGCCTCGCTGTGAAGCCGCCGCGACTTATTTCCCAGCCTGCTTCCCTACCTCCAGAAAACTCCAACCAAAACAAAACAACAATAACACCCACACTATTCCCCCACTCCAACCCCGCCGTGCCTGGGCATCGACAGGAGCGCCGTGCCGAGGGGCCTCCCCCGGGGGCCGGAGCGGCTGCCTCCCGGGGCCGCAGAAGCCCGGCACGGCGGAGATGAACGGAGCCCGCTCTCTTCGGGACGTTCCCGAGCAGACGGAGCTGAACCGGCAGCAAAGGAGGAGCGGGGGATTAACCGGACGGCTCTGCCCCTCCGCCGCCGCCGGCCGGGCTGCCCGCCCCCCGCTCCGCCGCCAGCCCCCGGCCGGGATCGCCGCGCAGCCCCGCACCCCCGGGCGCGGATCCCGGAGCGGGGGCGGGGGGGTCGTTTTCCTACGCGCGGCCGCGGTGAGCTGTTTTCGGGTTTAGGCCTCACAGGACGAGAGCTGCCACTTGCAGCCCGCTCTCCGCACGCCACCCCCGCGGCAAAGCCCTGGGCGTCGGGCAGCTTCCCAGGCAAGCGGCTCATTTCCACCCCCGGCGGCTTTTCCCTCGCTCACCACCCGGGGTTGGGACCCCTGCAAACACCCCCCCTTTCCTCCCAGGACGTAGAGGTGATGCGGGCTTGTCTTGGGGTATCTCCCCCCTGCCCCCCGCCCCCCCCAGCAATCTTTCGGGACGCAGTGCTGACCCATCCCTCCTGTGCGGACCGGGCGGGGGGCGGACGACCCCTTCCGGGGAGCCCCGAAGTGGTTACCTTCGGGGAAGACGGCTCGCATTTTCAGGTAACTGGTGGTGAGGCGGATGATGGACGCCTTGTCCAGCTGGGAGGTGATGGCCGAGGGCAGGGGCAGGAGTTTGGCCAGTTCGTAGAATTCTCCATTTTCTTTTTCCCGTCTAGTCTTTGCTGCGTTCTTGGATTTTTCCTTCATCGCGACTACTGCAAGGCGAAGATGACACTGGCATATTAGACCCGATTCTTCCGAATTGCAGGGGGCATGGATTTCGGCTTCAGAGTTAGTATTTTCGTTTAAGGAAGGGAGGGAGGGAATTCACCCAAATCAAATAATTAAAAAAAAAAAAAAAAAAAAAAGAAAAAAGAGGGAGGAAAAAAAGGGGAAAAGGGGAGGGAAAAAAAAAAGCCAAACCAACCAAACAAAAACAACACCAAGAGAAATGGTGCGAGGAGGGGGGAGGCGATCTCTGAGCCACAACCACGACAGGCAAGCCGCTCGGGAGAAGGCAGTTCTGCTCTGACCCTGCAATATCTAGCGCTTCGAAACCGAGACCGAAAGACCTACACGAACCGCGGTCCTCTGCCTGCAGCTGGAAATCGGATCTTCTCCTCAACGGGGAGCAAAGCGCTGGGTTCCCTTCACTGAAGGATTTCTTCTACTCAATCCTTCCCCGTCCAAAAATAATAACAAAAAAAATTTATTAAAAATAGAGCGTCCACGCAAGAAATCATTGGGCTAAGCAGGCTGAACCACTTTTGGACATTTTGTCTCTTAAAAAAAAAAAAAAAAAAGAAAAAAAAAAAAGGAAAGGAAAGACCGCGCTGTTCGTTTAACGAAGTGCAAAATGATCTGGTCCCGGAGTCCGAGATGCCGAGGAGACGACGAGCCGACAAGGCAGCCCTCCCCCCCGCTAAACGAAAGTCAAAGCCGGTGCGGAGGGAGCTGATGGCTGGAGCGCTCCGAAATCACAAGCTCGCATTTCCTCCCTTCCTTCCTTCCGACGCTTCCCTCTCGGCCAGCTCTCGGCGGGCGGCGGCTGGTCTTACGGCAGAAAGACTCTTCTTTTTCCCCCGTCCCCGAGGGGCTCCTTCAGCGCCGGGGCGCGGGGGGCGCCGGGCCCGGCGGGGCGGCGGCGGCGGGGCCGGGCTGGCGGCGGGGCTGCGGGGCCGGGGGGCTGCTGGCCGCGGGGCTGCTCCCGCCGCTCCGGCCGCTGCGCCCAGCTCCAAATGTGGTTCTCATGCGGAGTCAAATTAAAGGATCCGTTTTCCTCGGGACCAGTGCCACTTCAGCGTTGTCTCTTTCCAAACAAGTCCGAGCGCTGGCAAAGGCGCGGGTTTGATTTTGTTGGATTTATTTATTGTTGGGTTTTTTTTCCCCCCTCCTTTTAAAGAAAAAGAGTTTGCAAGATGAGGAATTGTTTTTTTTTATTATTATTATTATTTGTCACGTATTTAAAAAGCAAAGCGGTGGCTCTTCCGCATAGACATGCCTTTCAAAGGCAAAGGGAGGGTTTGCTGTATTCACCTCCCGCAAGGAGCAGCGATCCTCACCATACGGCAAGGATCGAAGGTAAAATTCCCCTCCTCTCGGAAATCCTAGCCGCCACGCTCCTTGCCTGAAAGCACCGATATCTCCGCTTTTTTTTTTTCCCCTTTTTTCTTTTTTTTTCCTTTTTTTTTTCCCAGGGGCAGAAGGAGCTCTGAAGTGGACCCCTCGGTTAATTCTTTAGCAAAGGCTGCAGAAAGCCAGGAGAGCCTCAAGAGGGGAGGGGATAATGTATCCGTGACGTGTCCTCCCGCGCAGCGCCCTCCGAGGGACCCAAATACAGAGGAGCCAGAAAAAAGCCGCAATTAGCACTTGCGATGGGACGGGAGGCCGGGGCGGGGGGGGAGCCGTGGGGCGGGGGCCGTTTGCTGTGGCAGCCCGAGCCCGCTCCCCCCGACCTCCCTAAGCGGCCGCGGAGTGCCGGCGGAGACCCCCGGCCCCCTTGCCCCGTAGCCTGCCGGCCCTCACGTACACGCTCGGTGCACCGGCCCTGACCCTGCGGCGCCGGGAGGTGGGGAGGGGGGGCTCGTACCCCTGACCGGTACCCGGCTGCCGGAGGGGGGTCCGGGGCACAGCCACGCGTGGGGCCGCGACACCCGCGGGCCATCCTTCACCAGATCGGCTGCACCGCCATTAATTCCCCCCCCCAGCACTTTCCCATGTTGTTTTTGCGCTGGGTAAAAGGGCGAAAATATACCTGCATACACATACATATGTGTGTTCGTATCGTTTGTACACACGCATACGTATATATAGCACACGTTTACAAGATATATACACGTTATATGTATTTTTTGCATATACATGACACGTGTGCATATGCATGTATATATATATACATGTACGCACATGAGTACATTTACAGAGGCACACGCACACATATATATTTATACATGGCCCCTCGCATTGGTGCCTGCGGGATCGCGCTGCGGGGGAGGTGGCGGGGGCCACCGGGGGGGCCCCGCTGCCCTCCCCGCCGGTGCCCTGCCGGCAGCCGCTGCTCATCGGCCCCCGACGTGACTCTCCGCTGCCCGGCGGGACACCGATGACCGGGGCTTAACCCCGGGGCAGCCGAGGCGGCTCGCCGGCGGAAGGTGAAGAAATTCCCCGAGGGTCCGGGGTTTACCGGCGCCCCCGGGGCCCCTCCCTCCAGGCGGCCGAGACCCGGTGGCGGCCCCACGCACCCCGGCGTGGGCAGAGCCGGGCGACACGGCGCTCACGGGGCTGTAACCCCAGGGCTCGGGGCCACATTTGCAGAAGGTTGTCACAGCGGCCGCTAAAACAAACGCGATGCCCGCGTCCCTCCCCCCACCTCCCCGCCACCATCATGTCCCGAGCGACAGGACCGCACCGTGCCCGGCCTGGCTTTGAGGCGGCCCCGACCCGACGGAAGCCCTTTGCGCTCCGAGGGTACCGCCGGGCTGCTGCGAGGGGCACAGGCGTGGGGACAAACACACGCACACGTACATACACCCGCCCCCACGGGAAACCGGCCCTGCCCCTTGCAAAAAGCCGTCCCGCGGGCCGGCTGCTCACGGACACGCGTGGCCCCATCGCCATCCCGGCTGTGCGCGGGGGGAGCTGGGCTGCAGAGGGGCGATTAAAGCGGCGAGGAGAAAACCCTCGGTGCGAAGAAAAGGAGGGACCAGGCAGAGCGGCGGGCAGAGCCTGGCGAGACGCGGCTCCACCACCGCGGACGCGAGGAGGGCGCCGAGGGGGGTGGGATCGCCCGTTTGCAAAACACAATGCACCGGTCCTTAATATTAATCCCCGGGAGAGGCCTGGCCGGCGGGCGAGTGTGTTTGCTTAAGCTCGCCCGCCCCTCTGTAATTATCCTATTACACCAGAAAGGGCCCGGCCCGGCGTTGTCGAGGGAAAGGCCACGCTCTTTAACCTCCCCGCCGCCGGCGGAGGCCCCGTCTCGCCGGGCGGGACTTGCGCGGCCCCCCGCGCCGGCACCGCTGCCCCGGCGCACCCCTCCCGAGCCGCCCCCGCCGGGGACGCGTCGCCCGGGGGAGCCGGTTTCCTCACCGCGCCCGGGGGACGGCGAGTTAGGGAGGCTGGGGCGCCTTCTGCATCTGCTGCTTGAAACGTGGGGCGAGGAGAAGGAAGGCGGGGGGAGAAGCTGCGCCCCGACGGGCCCCAGGCCCTGCCCGCACGGTCTCTGGCACCGTCCCATCGCAAATCCGCCCACCTCCCGGCTCAGGTACCCGGTACCGAGCCCGTCCCTTGGCCGGCGCGCCTGGGGGAAAAGGTTCTTTTGCGGGGAGCACATCGGGAACAGGGTTTCTGCCCCCGCCGGTGGGATTTAGGCTAGAGCTGCCTTCCAGGTCAAGGAAACCTGAGCGAAACGGTTACACAGGAGAGCCCGGGCGATGTGAGCCGTTTTACCCCTCCTGCACAGCCCTTTTTACCCGCAAAATAGGAGCAGCCCCGTACGCCGCTGGCAGGGGTACCCCCCTCACGGCGACAGGCTTGGGGACGGCAGATGTAGTCGGCGATTCAACTCGCCGCTGTATTTTTCTTCTTACGGACTCATGCTCCGGCTGGGACTTTTCGTCGAGCAAACCAAACCAAATAAATCTAGAAAAAAAACCCAACAACAAAACAAACCCAACAAAACAAAAACAAACCACCAGTCGAAAAGAAACTTCAGCCTTTCGGGGAAAAATCTCAAAATTCAATACAATCTCCGCCCGCCGCCGAAACGGGATTCATTAGCAGAGGTAAAAAAAAAATATACGGGGAAAAATATTATATACATATATATATATACAAGCGGAAAAGTATCTGTATTTCAAGGCACGTCCTAACGGGTTCGATACAACAAGCTCCGCGACCGCTAACCCCGAGAAGGAAACTGTACGGGACATTTCTGTGTCCTGTAAACAATATATAGGGACGAGCGATTTGGTCTCAAAGCAAAGCGAGAGGAGAGCACGTTACGTTTCTAACAAATTACGGTGGTTTGGAGAAAAGGCACGTTTGCGAATGTTTGCGACATAATCCCGACAGAAAAAGAAATATCACGCTGCTGCAAGGGTGGCCCAAACCTATCGAGGTGGATTCGCAATATTCGGTTCGGTGGGTCCGAGGTGGCTGCAGGGACCTTCGGGGAACGGCTTCCTTCCGTCCGTTTTAATAAGAAACTCCACGCCAGGGAGGAAAATGAATAGGGAGACTAGATAAAACAATTAATTATTTAAATATTCAGATCATATTTTCACTGGTGCGATATTGTTGAATCATAAATTGGGCGCACTGTTATTTAACAACCCATTTCCTTGGTTCGAGAGGGAAACTCTTCAGCGGGCGGGAGGTGAAGGGAGAGCGGTTGTTCCTCAGGCGAGCTGTGTTGCAGGGGGATATTCCCCCTATTTTTCCCCCCAAGGGTTTAAACTAAAAATGGAAAATAAAGGGGAAAACACGGGGGGGGGGGGGCGGGCAAAAAAACAAACCAAAACCCTAAACACCACCCCACAAACAAACTCTATCGGCAGCTCCCCCGCCGCGAGTCGCGTATTGCCGGGCTGCAGCGCGCCGGGAGGCAGAGGGGCTTGCGCGGAGGGGCCGAGCCCTTGCGCGCCCCGCGGAAGGTGTGTGTGTGTTGGGGGGGTTACGCGGGTGGGCGACCGCGGGGCATTTCCCCGCGGCCCGCCGCGGAAGGAGGCGTGTGGCGGGGACTACCGGGCGCGCAGCCCACGCGTGTCCGCGTGTGGCTGGGGACAAACCCCAGCGGCTTATTTTACGCCGGGGCGCGGAGGCGAGATGCCGGGGGAGGCGCTGACGAAGGGGAAGCTCAAACCGAGGGGTTTAAGACTTTTTTTTTTGGTAATACTGAAGCGGGACCCCCCCTCCGGTGTGCGGTGGGGTAGGCAGCCCCGCCACCGATCCCCTCGGGCAGCAGGAACCGGGCGGCGGCGGCGGCCCCGGACGGGAACCAGGCGGGTTTCCAGGGGTGCTTCGGCCGCGGTTTTTCCAGAAGTTGGCGTGTTTCGGCGGGGACGGTGGTGGGGAAGAGGGGCCCAGTGCCGTCCACTCCAGTCCGTGGAAGCGGTGCCGGTGCCACCCGGTCAGCTCTTGGTGACAGGCACCTTTGCAGGGCTGTGGCTTTGGTGTTCCACGGTCGTGTGGTTTTTCCCATTTCTCGGTCTCGTACGCTCGTGTAAAGCAGGCAATGCTGAACGGGTCCGGGCTGGGGAAAACAGGGCTGTGGGGCCAAGCGCAGTGTGGGGCTTAACTTTTGTCTGATGTGCTTAGCTAACGTATTAACTGTGAGAAATACCACCGAGTTCCTCAGGAAAGAAAATATCATCAGATATTTTAACATTTACAGGCTGCAACATCAGCATTGGTATGAGCTCAAGAACTAGCAGCGCTTATCGTCCCCGGAGGAATCCCTTATATTTTTTTTTCCTGTAACTACTGTTCCCAAGTGTGGATGTATACACACACACGCTCACACACACAAATCCTATAAATGCTAATAAAACAGATTCCTCAGGATTTGTTTAACTTTCGCTGGCACCACAATCTTATATTGATATTCAATGGGGTTACTAGTGTGCATGAGGATTACTAGTTAAGCATAGACCGCAGGATCAACCTTCTAGCATGCCACTTGAACATGTCCTTACAAATAAGTAAGGTAGGAAACGTAAGCATTGACAATACGCTTAATTCGCACTGAATACTTGAAAGGAAAAAAGGAAGTTAAATCATGGTGCTAGAATTATTAAACTATGCAGAATTGAGGCCTCCGGTTGCAGGGGATCGTTTTCAGCTCTTTACTTGAAGCTGTGTTACTGCTATTGTCCAACCTTTGCTGGCCACATGGGACCACGTTTGGCAATCGGACAGAAAATTATTTCTACTGGGCATGAACTGGAAATATCCAGCTGGGGTGTGGATCCCATTTCTAATCAGAGTGGAGGGAAGGAAAACTCAACTCTCTTTCTCATTACACAGAAAGTATTTTTAGAGTATGTCAAAAGCGACTTGAGTTAACCACCCAGAAAAATACCTGCTGTTTAAAAATGAAATAAGAGGATTTTTTTCCCTTAGAACTAGTAAATTTGTGTATTTATTTTTTCTGTACATGATGTAGAAAAGGGTACACAGTGTATACAATGTACAGTGTCTGCACATAACATACAGTGATAATATAGGCATGCAGCACTGCAGGAGCTGTCAGAGTTGATGGACTGATCCAAATGGATGACATTTGCAAAAAATATGTCTAAGTTAAAAACACTGAATGCTCATGTTTGGGTCAGGTTTTCAATTTCAGTCTTCTAAGGAGAATAAAGTTATTTTGTTAAGGCCAACGTCTTTTTTTTTTTTTTTTCCCAACTGGAACTGGAATTTGATGAATTTTCTGAAAGTATTTTCATAAAACTCAGATAATTGATATTAATTATGATGTTCAAACTTTCATGGCCAGACATTTGCTTCTGCTAATATAAGCTGCAAACCATATTTCTTTTAACTATAGTAGATAGTTTAAAAGGTGAAATCTGTCCTTGGGAACAGGAGAGGGAATGTATCAATCATAGAGAGGAAGCTTCTAGGCTGAAGAAACAGGAAAAACCTAGTATGAAAAGCACACAGTGGAGCGTTTTTGCTCTGTTTGTCTGAAATCCTTTGAACATTATGAAAGTCAATGCAAGTATTTTTATTTACTTTTTTTTTAAAGTTATGTTCAGTGACTTGAACTGGTTTTCTCAGTGGCCCTCAGCTTATATGAATAGTGTGACTAATCTAGTGGAGATGAGTAATGGATCTGTGAGGAATAGAGGAATTCTGATGCAAAAACATCTCTCTTTTTTGGTGGTATTTTATGCTGCTTGGCATTCAATATATTATATAATGGCTGTCAGAAGAACTTTGGTAGTACTTTATGGTAAAGTTTATAAATACTTTCGACATGATTTAGAAATGATGAATGGAAAGCGCTGTTTATACATAATTATGTGATGTTTTACTATGTTCTAAGCACATTCATAAGCAAATGTATATGCTCTTGTTAATTATTGTACTTTTGGTTTGTTGTAACATCCTGATTCAATATTTTTGCATTTGTCCATGGAACACTTTGTAAGACATATAATGGCTTGTTTCTAAATAGGTATTTTACCATGCACAGGCAGAGAAATTTAAGTCAAGAACAAGCTATTCACATGGGACTTGGACTGTAGTTATTGCAAGGGAGAGCGGATGGAGAGGGGAAGCAGAGGTTCTAGCGAAGGTTGCTTTTGTGGACTTAAGGCCTCGGCCCTGCAAATGAAAGTGTATCAGCCAACTCTCCAAGCCATTAGCTTAAATATGATTAAGACTCGAATACTTACAGCAGTGCAGCCTCAGCAAATCACAACAAAGCACTGAGAAGAGTGGGAAGAGGCGATCCGTCTCCTCGCTAGTGTGGTCGTGCTGATTGGGAAGGTTTGGCATGGGGATGCAAAAAGAGAGGATGCAGAAGCTCAGCTCTTGGGGAAATGGTGATGTGGTTTCAATGGACGTGATCCCTTTTGGTTCAACAGACAGATCAGAAAACAGCCTCACACCATGGTGTCTTGTTTGAAATGTGTTGCATGTCTTCCATCCTTCATCCTTGTAGAGTCAAGGCTTTGGAAGTGTGTAAGGAGGCCACGTGAGCTGACTTCACCAAAGGCAGAATGCAAGAGGTGTCCCTCATCTCTGCTCATGTCTTTCCAATATAAAAACAGACAGCTGTTTTCTTCTGGTTGCCATGAGCTTCCCCAGTAGCATCAAGATTGAGAAGTTATGCCATTTGAACAGTACTCGCCACAATGTAATTACATTTGATGCTGAAACATTTCAAAAACATCCTGCATGGGCACACAAGGCATTCGCTTGTATCAGTAACTCACCCCTCAACAAACTCCCACCAGCAGGTTTTGCAGCTGAACTGCTCGGCAGTCAGCACATGTATCTGAAAATGTAGCTACCCTCAGTGCAGGAACTTACTGCTATTTCTCATTATTTTTTCCAACTTTGGGTCTAACTTAGCACGCCTTTTGCCTTTTGTCAGGGTTCCTATCACCAAGGTTTCCATGCTTTTATTACGGGAACTTGGGATATGTTGGATCTTAACAGAACAAAGATGACTTAAGTTCAGTCTCTGTTAACATCAGAAAGATACTCAGAAGATACTGCCCTCTAAAATGATCTGTTTGACCTTTAGACACTGATCCTGAAATTTGATCCCCAAGACCCACCAATACCAAAGAATTAGACACTGGATGCCATTTGAATGTGCTCTCAGTTTCGGAGCTCAAGGCCAGATCCAGAAAGGGACTCAGGAAGAATGCAGATGCTGAAGTCTAAAATGGGAAGGCTGAACACTTCCACTCAGTTGCTGGCTAATTACGGACATATCTAAAGGCCAATTTTCATCATTTCATCTTCCCAGACACAGCCCCACTCAGCCTCAGCAGGGCAGAGCTAGCATGGTACCTAATGCAGACGTAGGAAGCAAGTATTTCTCTGCTTCTCTCCTTCCATCTGTGCCCAAGACAGTTGATGAATACAGTGTGACAATATTCTGCAACCTTCTTCCTCTCCATAATCAACAGCAGAAGATGCCCTGATTTTATACACGAGATAGATCGGTCAGATATGATGGTGAAAATCCAGATTCAATTCCCTCCTTTCAACAAAGGGATTGAACCGCAGGCCTCTTGCCTATGAAGAGTATGTTCAAGGTATCAGACCTTGTCCACTTGAGTGTGTGTGCAGGCTACTCTCCTACTGAATTGATTTAATTGTGCATAGAAGAATCAAGATTTACTGGGGAAGGGACAAACTTTTGATGTCTTTTCAAAAGGTTTTTTGTATGTTTATTTGTTTTAAATGTATATCGTTTGGGAGCAGACATTGCACACAAATGCCTGAAAAGTCTTTGGAACAGGATGAGATGCAGGACTCCCTTTGCCCAGCCAACCGCTCTGCCAAGCAGGCTAGGGTCATATTCTCTTTTTTCCCCTTTCCTTTAGTTTTTCTAGGCTGAGCAGCCTAGTGTTAACAGGAGCGACTGTGAGTCTCAGCCCCATTTATATCCTGCTGTTGTTGAAAAGATGGAGACAGAAGTTTGAACTTCCTCAAAGGCAATTGAACTTCCCACTTGTTTTGTTAATGCAGGACCACGGTGTGTTATGGCAGGAAGATGAGGAAAACAGGTGTTCTGCTCCCAGAACTTATAGCCTAAACTGTTTTCTTTTCTATAGTGTTTTCTTTTGCTTTTTCCTCTTAAAAACTCAAACTCAAATAGTCCCTGTGACGCCCCCCCCCCCAAAAAAAAAGAAAAAAGAAAATAGAAAAAAGAAAAAAAGAAAAAGGAAAAGGTTAGACAAAAATCCAAGTCAGGGAACCTCATGATGAGGAAGATGTCTAAGCCTGAGGTAAGAAGGCGGCTGTAAGAACCAGCCTGCTCCCTTAGCATCTCTCTCATGGCTAGCTTACATGTTTCACTGCTCAGCTTTTTTATGCATTCTCTTTGGAAAAGTTCAACCCCACAGCAGTTTAGGTAGCTAACACTGAATTTGAAAATGATGCTAGGATATGGATTATTTCCAAGGAGCTGCAACATGTGACTTTGTGTCTCCAAAGTAATTTTTTTTTAATTATATTTTCCTATCTAAGAAACGCAAGAGAAATCTATTTTCACATTGCTATAGAGCAACACATGAAATTATTCTGTTGTTTTCTGGTGTTACTTATAAGAGTTTCCAAACATTCTTGAGATCATCTGTTCTCATACAACAATCTCCATACAACCAGCCTCAGCCAAATAAAATTCTTGGGCTTAAGTCTCTCAAATCGTGGACACCACACTGCAATGGAAAGAAAGACACCCCCTCCACCTCTCCTTCCCCCCAGACCTGTGTAGAATTTGCTTGCAGAAATGCAGTGTATTTCTTTTCTGAGAGAAGAAAACAGCAAATTCCCTCCATCAACAGAAACTGGTATATACTGTTGTCTTCAAACACACTTTTTATGACTTGAATGGTTTCAGAAAGTCTTTTATCTCTTTCTTCACCTCCTGCTATTCGATATAGAAGTCAAATTCTGAATGTGCTTTTCTCCTATTTCCTCCCTTTTTGAACTCAGAGCCTTTTCTGTATTAATTCTTTTCCCCCAAGCTTTCTCTACTTCAGGATTTCTCCAGCACTGAAGACATGCTATTAGCATATCTTGGGAAACCTTCCTGCAGTGGGGATTGGCAGACAACTGTTTACCCTGAATAGATTGCAAGTATCGGACAGTGCAAATACTCACAGTGGGATTGATTACACCAATGTCTCTAACCCTCTGAACACATGCAGCGTGGACTAGATAGTTCAAAAAACCAGAGAGGATCTTAGGCTGAGCTGAATATTTGTGCAATTAATACAAGACAAATATTCTCCCAACTGCCTACCCAGTGCTTTAGCGACTGTTAGAGACCCATTGCTGAGGAAGTTTGTACTCTAATTCCATAAACATATGGGATTTCAGGCAGGTCAGTAGGATAGACTTTAAACCAAGACATATAAAAGCAAAATGAGGGGAAATAGGAGCATGAAGAACACAGAGAATATTATTTATCATGAATGCCTGAGAGAATCAGCTAGAGAGCTGAAATGAATTTAGAGGGAGATAAAGCTGACAGATAAATCTTAGGCAAATCTAAGATGAGAGAACAGCATGATTGGAGAAATAAAATAGATGTGGTGATGATAGCTGCTAGAAGAGGAGTGAAGCTCTGCAGAAGTTCAAACCCATTTTCAATAAGATGTTTTATCTCCAGGGATTACTCAACCAGAAACTACAGCTCCTCTGAGATTTGTCCCAACACCAGTAAAAATGCACAAGTCTGATACTGCAAACAGGGTTCCTGTGAAGAGGCTAAACTCCTCATGAATCAACATCATGGTCTTCAGTATTAACATGGCTTTCAGTCAGTGGAGGCTTTTTCAAATGATGTAATGTTTGTAACTTGATATCCTGCTCCTTAATCCTAGCGAGGACAGAGATGTTGTGGAACCAGGCCATAATGGGACGATCTTTGCTTCTCTATGAGCTTTTGGTTCAATGGATTAATAATTTCTTAGGTTCAGTACCTAGGACACATAACGTGTCTCAAGAGCCTGATACTTACTATTTAGTGAAATCAGACTCGATGCTGAAATATTAAAGAGGAGAACTTCAACCCTGCCTACCTCTGTTCTGCTCCACCACAGATATACACTTTCAGTTTTGATGTCCTCTATTTTTGCAAACTAAATGAAAAAAATATTCAGACTGTTTGTGTATACACAACTATATATGCATATGCTAAATGTAGGACTTTTGATAACTTGATTTTAACAATAAGACAAGTTAAGGAAAGAGATTCAACTCAAAACTTTAAATTTCCTGGCGTTTGACAGATTAAATCAAATCCTTAAGGCCATTTTACTGTAGTTTTTTTCTGCATAAGTGTGTGATTTATGTCCTCTTTTTATTGCATGAACCTTTGTCTCAGTACTATTTGATTTAGTCTACTAATGGCTCTCAGCTGATTTTATTTTAGTATCTGCAAATTTTTGCACACAAAGTTAGACAAGGGCAGTGCAGGAGTAAATTAAAGTGTGTAATTTAGTGAAAAAGCAAGTTACAAAGAGAACAAGGTTTTAACTGTTGATCCAAAACAGCTCTGCATGTAAACAATGGATCCTTGGTGTTTACTGTATACTATCTATCTAAATACAAGGATTACTGTTTCCTCTGGTGTAGCAACAGGCTGGTGGTTCTCACTAGTAGCTGTTATTAGTAGCAATGACACATTAATTGAACTTCACTGCTTCCAGGTGTGTGGCACACTCCGGGGTCACCCAGTGCACTACAGTTTCATGTGTATTCAATTACTGTAGCGTTATGAAGGAATGCAACATGTCATGCATTAAAACGTCAATTACCACTTTTTATGGGACAGAGGGTAAAATAAACCAATCAGCTTTTCCGAGCGTTGGTTTTGTCTGCTTGGTTGCTGTAAGCATCCAATGAAGCATGCCTTTATCCCTTACCTCACCTGTGCAACCAGAAGAGAGAGACATGTTTTTAGAAATTACCATTCACTGATAGAAATGGTTAGATTACTTGTGTATAAACGAGTGTCTTGGATGGATCATGTGGTGTTGTTATTAGTGACACATCATAGAATCATAGTTTGGGCTGGAAGGGACCTTTAAAGGTCATCTAGTCCAACCCACCTGCAATGAACAGGGATATCTTCAACTAGATCAGGTTGCTCAGAGCCCTGTCCAACCTGACCTTGAATGCTTCCAGGGACGGGGCATCCTGTTATGAACGAATCAATAACGGTCCATCTCAGTGGTTTGGTGCGAGACACTCCTTAAGGTCATGGGCACAAACTCTCAAGTGTTTTCAGGGTCACAAAACATCTGACACTCTGCCCTCTATCCGAGTTAGCAATAGCATCTTTGCTGGAGCACATCCAGTGGAGCTTCATAGGTCTTTCCAGCCCTTTTTACAGTGTAAATGTTCACCCCACGGACACCCTAGGAAATGTCCCCCTCTGAAGAGAAATGCCTTCTCTTATCAAGGTGTTTGTTCTCCCCAAGAAGGTCTCTTTCCTGCTGCTTCTTCAGATGTGGTGGTGTTGGTGTGAAATCACTTAAAATCCAGTCTTTTGGATTAGATGGGAGGTGGAATCTTTTGAAGCAAATTTTAGCTAAAGGAGATGTAATAAAAAATATCCTTGCAATATTTTTATTGGAGAATATTTTCACATCTCTGATTATGTTCCATGAAATTTTAATGCTCGTGGTCTTTTCTGGTAAAATATTTTTAAGAACTCTTTTAAAATTATTTGTTGGCCTTGAAGTTGAGTTCAAGAAGTGAATGATTACCAAGCCACATGGGCTGTGTCATGGTCAGCTGAATATTTATCAGCGGCATTTTACTGTGTTGTTGCTTAAGCCTTACATTAGTAAGATTTGCATACATATCCATAACAACCAAGATAAATATATTACTAAATGAAGGTAGAGATTTATTTAGAATTTAAATTGTGGAGCTTTTTAGTCTGTTTCCGTGGACCTTCCTGACCTTGGAAACTGGCAGGGGTAGAAACTTCTGCAGTGCTGGTAAGGACACAGTTCCAAATTCCTATATCAATAACATCCTGAAGGAACATCGTAACTGCTCCTAACTAGATCTTTTAAAAGCTATTGTAAACTACGAATTAAGAGAGTGAACCTCTTATATGGAAGCCTGAGAACAGTGGAAAATAACGTGGTCTAAAGTCATCCCGCATTCATGCCTGATATGTTTTGTACCCCGTTAAATTTCAATTGAATATGTTTCCTACAACTACGGGAGGTTTTACCAGTGATATTAAAAGTCATTTGGAAAGGTATCAGGCTGGGATCAGAAACATGCAGCAGACCCAAGGCTAAGAATAAGAACTGAATCTGAATGCCTTTGTTTCCCCATTTCTGTGCTGGAAATGTACTGTGAGAAAGTATAATCCCAGGGAGGTTCCTTCTCTGTCATATCAAAGGCTTGTGGTATTCGACTGCACGATGTAGAGTTCAACCTAGGGATAAGACAGTTTTTACTAAGGAATATGATTAAGTTCTCGTAACTCGATGCCTTTAAAATTAACTTGAGTGCCATGTTGATTCAAAAGCCCCAAGTCTTATTTCTACCTCTTCAAATTTCATACCACTCCCATGAGGCTAAACACGGACAAGTCACATAAGTGGCATCCTCTGGCCTGGGAGATCTCCTGATGGGATTTAGGGACGTCTCTGAGAAAGAGAAGAAAAAATCATAATGACCCCTTCTGATCTTAAAACCTATGAAATTGTTCCAGATCATGCAGGAAGATGCTTACAAAGTTCAAAAAGCACTCATTTTCCAGTCCCCTTTTTTAGCCTTAATCACATACAATACCTATTTGCCTACTGGGAGACAGTATATATATGCTAATTAAATACATCTTGCCAATTTTAAGCCAAAAAATGTTTAAAAGACCCCCAAACACACTAACAGTTCTTTAAGTCTCCCAGTGTCAGAAACAAATTTATTTTAATGGGTTCTTCAGAAGAATGCAGACGCCTGAAGACTTGTGTAAATCCTTTCTGTTGTGAGCAACCTTTTGAAAGATATAATGATAAACACACACTCACAATATAAAAAAATATCTCTACACATACATATGTATATAAATACACTTATGAACGGTTATGCAGAACATTAAGTTGCACATCATTACTTTAGAAACAGCATAAATGGCTCTTTCTGATCTCTGTATTTGTGAAAAAATCCCAAACCCCTCAACAAATTCTAGATCACACAGCATTTAAAAACGAAAGTGCAAAATATGGACTGTGACCATGTCTTATTTATAAATATGTGCTATAAAAAGCCAGAATGTACACTTTCTTTTTAAATTCAATACACAAGGGGATATTGTTTTAAGTAAGCATTCAGAGTAGCTCCCTTGAAAGATTAATTCTTAAAATGAAGAATAATACAGATAATTTGAATAGCGCCATTGAAAAGAAGGTGGTTCTGAAGCAGCCTTTGGCTTTGCACAGTTGTGCTGAATTCTTTGATGCAATTATTTAGTGCTGGCATGGATGAATGATATGGCACAACACATTGCCCTGGGGAGTAGCAGAAGACAGATAAACCTCTATGGAGAATGTTCATGCCCTCTTACTTTAGGTGTTTAGCCTAGACAGTTAGGAGCATGGATACCCAGTACGAGCCATCAAGAGCGAAATGCTTGATTCCTCAGAGCAAATACATCAGGGATTTTGCCTGGGTTTCCATCTTAGTCCCTCTAAAATAGATACCTCTCAAAGGATGAGACTCTCTCCCCCAAGTGAAATCTCGCCATCTCATTTCACTCACTTCAGCAGAGAAGTTTTTCTGCTCCATTAAATATCTATTCTGTCATTGTGTTTTGGGAGAAGACCATCCATCCATTAAGAACCAGGCATGGGCAATTCGGACGAGAAATGGTAATGTATTTTGTACTCTGTTGACTGAGGCCTCCATGCCGGCAGAATATTCCTAATTTTAAGTGGTCTCACTGACTGTTGGGACTGCTGACATGATTAAAATTAAGCGCAGGTTTCAGTCCCTTCCTGAATCAAAGTTTAAATGAGATTCGAAATGGTTGCTTGACTTTACATCACATTAACATTAGCAATTTCCTGGCTATTGTTTTTCTTCCCCCACAGTGGTGACTTTTCCAAAATAGATCCCTCATCTGACTGTAAAGGTAAATGAAAATCAGGCCCATTAAATTTACTGTCTGTAAAACACTAATGCCTAACAAAGAGTATCTTTACATTTAGATGGCATTTTTATCCTGAGGAATCTCAAATCACTCTATAAACTCTGACCTTGATCCTAAAGTCACTTACATACGTGAGCAACTTTATATTGCATATCGAACAGGATTACACACAAAAGTTAAACTACCCATAAGTTTAAGTGTTTGCATATTGGAGACCTTACTGTATAAGTGTCACTCTGTACAGCTGTTATTATGATTGTAGTTTATGCACAAGCAATTAATATGCTCCAATTCAGTCAGGTTTCAGAAATGCATGGTGTTTACCATATAACAAATAATGTTTCTTGTCCGCATCCTCACAGCTGTTGCCTTTGTCCTTTTAAAGGAATGCAAGTAATTCTAGGATTTATTGGCAACTGTCACAAAAAAAAAGTGTTAATGAAAATCAGTACTGCAAGCAACATAAACTAGGCATCATTTAGCATTTTTTCACATTATATTCTCAAATACTGTGAATGCCAGATTAAAATTCACTAAGCACGTGATGACGTCTGGTTGTTTTGCCAGATTTCATAGTCCTATTATGTTAACTAATCTGATGAAAAGGTAAGTTGACCAAGTTCATAACAATAACACTCATAACTATAACTGCTATAAATTCTCCTTGACTGCAGACTCTACTTAATATTCAGGCAAAGCATTCTGATTTAGAAGGAAGCTTCTCTCAGGATGTCCTCAATCATTTTTTTTTTTTTGAGTTTTATGCCATTCATCACCCTCTTGTCCTTATCTTATAAATAAACTACTAAACAACCCACCCTCTTTTTTGAATTCTAGGTTATATGAGCACAGGATTTAAAAGAATATCTTGTATCAGAAGGCTGAGTCTCTTTTGTTGCAGACACTTATGTTATGCAGTCTTTTCATAGGCTGACCGTGCTGCAGCTTAAATGCAGCCAGGTAACTTTTTAGCTCAGTTGCAATGCCCCAGTCCTTTTGCCAGGAAACGTCTATCACCTTCCAGGTACAAGGTGACAGCATATTTACATGGGACGCAGTGGTTCTTATATGCCAGGCTCAGAGGGAATTGCCTGTAGGCTGCTACTTAAATAAACCTTTAAGGGACAGATTTCTATATACTGTCTTCAGCGTCCTTTCGAATTAGTAAAGTATCACAACATCGTACCCATCTGTTAAAAGTCCTGAACATGCAGTAAAATACTTGTTGACGTACTCAAAAGAAGTGTCCTGATGAAGGTCGACTTAATCGTTTCAAAGCCAGGTATAAAAGACAGATTCTTCTCTCTTATTTCTTTCATTCATCTTGACACTTGACAATCCTGCCTCTGCTGGGGTCAGCATGGGATTTGCTGTTTTACTCTTGTTGGACAACATTGCTCACGGTGGGAAAGATTCTGAGATTAGCAACTGCCTTTGAAAAACAAATGCCCTTCCCTCCCTCTCCTTCACTAGGTCAGTCGGTCTTTTGTTCCGTTCCACATATAACCAAAACAATGTGACAATAGCAGAAAATATTCTTTATCAAATGTTTGTCTTCTAGAAATCCAGTGGAGTAGAATTTGGTCATTATTTAACTTGCGTAACTTAGGATGCAATGAACAGCAAGGACACTTATACTTTTATTTCACTAAGCAGTTTAAAAAAATCTGTTTTCACCCAAAAGAAAATATTGGTTGCTATTGTAATGCCTCTATTTTCTTCAGCAGAAGAAATAATTTGTCCAAGTCATCCAGATAAAGTGTCTTCTTCATTTTCCTTATATTACATATAATTTCACACACTACATAAAATACACTCGTATACCTGGAGGGCTCCGTCTGTATTTAGGACTGATACATGTGCTAGATGTTGATTATTCTACTCAAGCACTTCTCATTATTCTATTTAAGTACTGATCACTCAGCATGGTCCGAAGATAAGATAAAAATCAGCTTTATTTCTTATTCTGAGAAAAGCTGACATCAGGATCAATAAATCCTGACAGAAGCTATTAACATTTTAATGAGTTACTCAATAATATTCTAAAGATGTGCTGGCAAGTCAAGCCTCCTTTGATTAAGGACAAATTTCTTAGACTACTGTAAATATATATTTCAAGGTCCAGAATGCAAAGCTGTCACTTATCAATCAAGAAAAAAGGGCAAAAGTCATGACTAAGAAGCTAAGGAAGGGGCTGTCCACATGATTATAATGATTACTGTACATGATGGAACTTTTTAAGATGCCATACATCTTAACCAAACACTGCCAAATATTAGTCGTGGGGTTGTGTGTTTGGTTGTCATACAATTGAAGAAGCGTCCACGACTTCCTCCTACAACGTACAGAAACCCCACAATGTTGGGAGCTGTCGGACATGTCTATACATGGTTGAATGGAACAGCAAATATGGGCAGTGAGCCAGGTGAATGGGAAAGCAAGTGTCTGTGCAAACTCTGCTGAGCCTCAAGAAAAAGGCACAAGGGGCCAACAGGGTGAAATATACCTGTCTAAGGGCAAATTTTGCCCTTTAGACTGCACGATTTAATTGCACTAACATGGATCTGGATTTGACCTGAGGAGGGATGTTACCTGACATAGTGTTAAACGTTGCAATAAATCTGTTGTCAGGATCATGCTATTGAACATAATGCCAATAGTTTACAGGAAAATCCTGGCTGAGTTGCCATGCTTACAGAATATTGACTTGAGCACAACATTTTAATAGACAAATATGAGTCTTTGAACACAAAGTCAGACGTGACTTTTCTAATGGAGGCAGTCCAATAGAATCCAAAGTACTGCAATAAAGCTGGGCACAGCAAAGGACTGTAGGGGATCTCCATCAAGGCATAGGAGAAAGCTGGGTAGGTCACATAAAATCACATTAACAAGTCTTCCCCATAAATATGAACATATGAAAACAAGAATCATGAAACCCGCCAAAAAGTAACTTGTGTTATTAGATAAGCCCCTTTGTGGGCCTGCCTTACTCGCAATGAAAGCATTCATTGATTTCAGTAGGAGGTATTGCTCTGAACAGGAGATGAAACTCTCATCAAAATACAAAAGTAAAAGGCTGCAAACACAGAAAGGGCAGCAAAATGCTCTCAAATATTTTGTGTCATTGACAGTGAACTCCTTGAAGATGGCTCATGATGTTCTAAAACCTGCGTTTCTAGTTTATAATGCAAGAAATAGGCATTTAGATGAAGACTCAGAGTTGTCTCACCCAGTGTGGAGAATTGATGCTTTATAATGACGAGAACTTCCTGTAAGAGAACAAAGAAAGGGAAGAAAAGTGAAAAAAGGAACAAAAAATTTGAATATGCTTCCAGTTCTACACTAGATTCTCTCTTTTACAATTGCCCCTATCTATGCGTTTAAAATGCTACTATATGAAAATGCGCTATCGATTCATCTCTTGATAACTTCTCACAGGCATCCTGCTCAGAAATGAGGAGCGCTAGGACTTCAGAAACAAGCAGCTCATGCGACCGTTGAGTAAATCGAATGCTGTCACACTGCAGAGGGAAATATTCCAGATTTCTTCTCTTCATGTTTTCTATGTATATTATATATAATGTGTGTGCATGTGCATAAACAAAACAGAAGAGATTCCAGGATTCCAGGAGCAAACTGAATAACGTTGGTATTCATAAAAACATTCAACAACTGAGGCTTTGTTGCAATCAAGTTGCTGTTGGCACTCACTAATAGACATGACATTTATTTACCTCTCTGACGGCCTCAGTGCCTCATGACATAAAACAGCATTTATGGGACTAAGCCTTGAAAACAAAACCTCAAGGAGAGTCATGAATGCCACTTCAGTATATTGGGCAGGTGGCAAAAGGATGGATGTCACCCAAACCCATTGATATGCTCCCATTTTTTCTTTATTTTTTGAAACTTTGGTCAGGCATTCATGGCACATAAATATCAACAGTCACGAATAACTCCATGTACAGCTGTATTTTTTTTAATTACTGTCTTGACTGAAAGGATTGTCTTACAGTCTATGCATGGATAGTACCGAAGATTTGTTTTGTGAAGAAGAATGTGTCGTGAAGACTGCTTACTCTTTTTTTCTATTGAAGTTCTTGCACTGAATGGGGTCATCCATGTCATCCAAAGGCGAGGACCCAGTCGATGTACATGTAGAGACTGGGTAATATAAAGTTCCTCCCCACATAATTTTTTAGGTGTATAAAGTCTTCGAGACCCCTAAATCCCTTCTTCGGCTAATGGTCAGAATGGCTGCAATCCCTACAGAGCTGAGCAAGTTGAGTTCAGGCCCTTCCTAGGAGCTACTGAATAATTTTATCCAGTGCAGATGTCATGTATAATGTATAAGGAAGCCTAAGAGCTGGGCTAAGTCCTTGTCTCTGCCTTCCCACGTGAGGAGCCCATGCACCTGATTAGAGCATCAAGGTCCTTCTTAACACAATGACTCCTGAAGGCTTTTTGTGTGTGTCTGACCGGACAAACAGAGGAGTGCCCAGACTCACCAGCAGCTCTGTCACCAGGGTACCGTCTTGCCAGAGTCTTGAACAACCTGTGTCCTGAGAAGTGCTTTAGCCGCTGAATTAGAGGACAAAAGGTTATTGTGATGACCGCAACCGCTTGCTCTTTTTTAGCCTGTATGATAATAGAGGAGAGTGACCTCTTGCTACGTTGTTGAAAGGAACAACAGCCTGGGTTAAGAGCCTGAGCTCCAAAAGAAGCAAAATGCATGACATGCATCTCTTTAAAGCATTCTTCACTAGCTGATTTGTGCGGCTCCCTGGCTCAGCAAGTGGGCTACAGCGAGTCCCAGACAGCACACAGGGGAGCCGGGCACGTAACCAGGGCCAGGCCTGAGACACGAGGCAGGGGAGACAAGAACATCTGCATCCCTCTGTGGACCTAATCTCAAGGCCCGACTCAGGTGTCATTCGAGACGCGCGGGTTAGATTCAGTTTTGATGCAAATGGATTCTGGTGACTTCACTGCAGCTGCACAGATATGAATAAGATCTCACTTTCCCTCACAGCTATATGGGTTCTTGTGAAAGACATGTTTTTCAAAAACATCTCATTCTCTTCTGGGGGACTTTCAAAGGAGATGAATCAGAATCTTCCTCTCAATTTTTTTGAAGTTCTCTCAGTCAGATAGGTCTAATTTATCTATTAAAAGTAAATAAAAAAAAGTAATTGGAAATGAAAAAAACAATTCCTATTGATGTTAACAGACCTTTTATAAAGGATTTTGAAGCTCTGAAATATTTAACAGATTATTATGTTTATTTCTGTTTTTTTTTCCTAGATATTCTTTACAGTTTTTTTCTCTTGTTCATTCAAACTTTCCTTCACAGACGCTGCTTTCTATATCTCCAGTTATTGACATTTTTGTTTTCTGAATTCCCTCTGACTCCCTCTGTGGTGGAGGGGATGGATCACCTCCCTACCCTGCAGACTTAGCTCCTGTCCAGCCCCTGGATGGCATTCACCCTTAGCAGTGTCCCACAGCTCATCTAATGACCTACTATAACAACTAGGTCTGTTCTTAGAGAGCTGCCATCTATCACCTTGTTCCCTGTCCTGTGCCTGTGCCTGCATAGCACTCATTCTCACTGAATTAAATATTTTTAAATGCTGTTTCTCAGTTTCGCTGCCATCATGTAGAGTTTGATTTCATTCTTTCACCTTTTACAGGTCTTCCCAAACTGGAGTCATCTGCAAACGTGATTAGTACATTCTTTATTTAACATCCAAGTCAGTAATGAAAATACTAGTGCCAGATCCCAGGACAGACTGCTGTAAACCACGCTTGGCACAGCCTCCCATGCCGTTAGTGACCAGTGACAACTACTGCCCAAGTATACCGCTCCAAACACCTTTGCATGCACCTCATAAGAGCCCTTACTATGTTTTCTCCTTTTCCAGTACATCAATGGTCTTCCCCACGTGTCCTCTGACAATAACTTTCCCATTCTGTTCTGCGGTCTTCCTTTTGCTACTCGTCTAGCAAGTAGCACCCCCACTGCCTACCACCCGCTACCCACACCCTCTCTGCCAGGTTTGGAGTTGGAAGGGGAATTTCCCTCCCAGTGACTGGACTGGCCAGGATCATCTCTCCTCTGCTCTCAACAACATGAAGCATTTTTGTACAATGTCGCGGGAGTTAGGAGACATTTTGTGCTATTGCAGGGTCCTGGGGCAGAGGCAGTATGCTTGATCCTCTTCTGCCCTCTTCCTGCGGCACAGAAATAACTGTGAGGTTTTGGCAAGGGGATCTGGACTTTTTTACAGCATTTCGGGCAAAGTTCAATGACTTAAGGTTGGTGCATTGAATCGATGCTCTGTGTACTCTTTCAGAGTGGACACCTGTTGGAGGACAGGGAACAAAACGATTCTTTCCTGCTGGTGTTCCTCTGCATTAGTTATTCTTGGTGCCCCATGCGAACTACATTCATTTTATGCCTTGGCCTCCCTGATTTGCTCATACTGTGTTTCTGTGAATTACCTGATTTAGTTTCTAACTTCTGTACACTCTCTTATTATGTTTGAGGCCCATGAAAAGAACTCACAATGTAGCCATTTTGGTCTTTTCTACATCATTTTCCTATTCCTTTCACAATAAGATAATTTGCTGATGGGTTTGTAACACCATTTCCTTAAGAATCCTTTCCACTCCTTTGAACCAATTTCCTGGGAGATCAGTCCTACAAAGTCTCTGACTTCTCTGAAGTCCATTTTCCTGAATGGGTTCGTGGTTTCTATTTTGTTGCCCTTCCTTCTCCTTGATTTTAAGCTCTGTCATTTCAGCCATCCTTACTCAAGTTAACTTCTGTGTGAATCAATTCTTCCTCTGCAGTTAGAATTGCATCAGAAAAAGATTCCTCTCTAATGTGTTTCATCACTCAGAATATACAGATTGAAAAGAAAATACACAACACTGCATCACCCAAGTTTTCTGGACAGCCTACTTGCCTTTCTCTCCCAGAAGATCTTGGGATAATTAAAATCTGTACAGGTTACCAAACTTGGTGCCCCGAATGATTTTGTTAGTTACTTGACAAAATATTTATCCATCTGACCTTCCTAATTTGGCAGCCTTGGTTGGATCTGCAGATCCTAGTTCTTTTCTTATTTTGTAATTACTGCTCTCACCTTCTGCTCTGCTGGTCACATTAATTCATACCTCTTAGGACATTCCCTTTCATTCTTTTGTCCCCGTTTAGACTTCATTGAAGTAACAAATTGGGGTACAGAGGTGCTCTTCTCCTTTGTCATAATGTTAACTCCATTCATGCTCAACATCATCACATGGGCTGGGATGGCCCCTGGCAATGTCATCTATGCAGCCACACACAAGCTACAGCTCCTGGCATGGGAGCTGGAGGGACATACTGAGAGCAACACTTGAACCCCTAACCCCTTATTCCCAGGGCCTTGTAGGTACTCTGATATGCTCAGGGTGACTCCTGGTAGTGTCATTACTTGTCAGAAAAATGGGAGGCAGAGATGCCTGATGTCTTCACAACTTTTGTACAACTGTTTCAGGTTTGAGCTCTTTGGACACAGCATACATCCTAGAATCTAAAGCTTGGTCCACTAGTGTCTATCTTCATTGCCTCCTTCCTCAGAGCAATGAGTGCCATCACCTTGGGCTTCTTTTTAAGAGTGGTAGTGATGAGTCCCATGGTCTTTACGGCACATGGCTTTTGCTTTTCCACTGCCCTGTCCTCTAGCAGGTTCATTTCCTATTGGAACCAGATAATAACCTCCACGTCCAGGGGACGCTCATCTCCAGGTCAATCTCAATCCTTTGAGATTGACAAATTCATTTTAGTTATACACACACTCATATAATACACACATAATTTTTGTAACTTTGCCTATTGCTGGTGCCACTACAGACCTCACTCACTGCTTTTGGGATATAACCTCCTACATTGTGTTACTAATACTCTCATGATTATAATTACCTCTCAGCCTTCTTCTTCATCCTACTGCTCTTTCATTTGCCTCCAGAGATATTTTCCCAGTAAGCACCCCCTATGCCAGGTATCATTCCCAGCCTCATTTCACTGCAGTGAATTTGGACAATCCCAGCCCACTGGCTGGGTCCTGTCTCTGGCTCTCAGAGGTGCAGGAGAACAAGACTTCCAAAATATAATTCTCTAATTAGACTGAAGCCATTGTGAACCATCTCTTAAAACCATTATTTTTAAGCCAGCCAAACAACAGGTGATCATTAAAACAGTGTCTACAGAAGTGTCCGGACGTTGCTCAGTAGTGTTTATGAAGATTTGTGCCAGATACTGCATACAAGTTCACTAAAGCCAGCAGCACTTCATAGTTGCATTGACTGATGATATGATCTGTCCCTCAGAACTCACTGCATTTTAGTACACCACCACCTGTAATAATAAATAAATGACCTATGACGCTTGGGCATCAGAGACACGGCTATCACAGTTTCAAGGATTAAGAGCAGTTCACAACATACCTAAATCTTTTGCTGTCTCCATTTTGAGGAAAGGCTTCCCTGGGCTGCAATTACATTTCACTTACTCTGGCTGTTGCTGTCTGAGTCTCCCTTCTTTCTACCCTCCAGAAAGGCACTTTGCTGTTTTTTAATGAAGTAGCCTGAACAAACATAAAGCTTCCAGTGAGGCAATGCGGTGTTGGTTACTAAGCAGCCTTTGTAAAGAGCGTGCACTGTTTAAACCCCCTCCCCCTTTTATCACTTAGATGTTATCTGCACAACAGGCTCACTTGTAAGTAAACGCTGACACTATAATATGAGCATGCTTTAGCTTTCCGCTCCCACATTATGCTTTTAACACGCTACTTATTTTGAGGGAACTGAGCAAATCGATGGTGATGATTCTTAGCTGAAAATACCTGCTGCATACTATCCAAGAAATCTAACAAAAACATTAAATATGTCCCAGGAAATCAAATTTATAGTGCAGGAAAGGCTTAGTGACTTCATTGCTCAGGTTACCAGTTGGATATCAGTTTCATCATCAGCAACCTCCAATTTCCTGTTTTGCTTATCGCAGAATTACTGTTTTCTTTTTTTAACATTTGCACAGCCCATAGGGCAATGGCTACACTAAGATTAGATACAGGCCTTTTCTATGATGGATTAAAGACCATGTTTGTTTAATGATATTTTAAGAAATAATAATAATAATAATAATAATAAAGTCAGGAACTGAATGCATATAAAACACAAATAGTGCTTATATGCTTTTCTTTTTTACCATTGGAAAAAGTATGATTCATGGCAATATGTGCATTAGTAGTCTAACCAGTGCTGATTTGTGTCCTGCTTTGGAACGGTTCCTTCTTGCTGACTAATAAGTGCCACTAGACCTCTGGCAGTTCATAATAACATTATGTACTTCTAGTCTTTACAGAAAATTGTTTGCCTCTTCTGTCTTTACCTGTATGAATCAGACACCGTGTCATCTCTTTGTGTTTAAAAACTTTCCTATTAATCTTACAAGCTGCCTAGTCTTGCAAAAGCCTGACCCATTACATTGTTTTACTCACCTATGAACCTCCCTTACTGCTGAATGATTTTTTTTTCAAGGATAAATGTATTTCTTTGTCTTTCCCAATCATTCTGTGAAACTGTAGCTTTTTCCTCTAATGCAGAGCTTCAAACCCAATGGATAAATCTCCCCAAAGCACCTCTCAAGCTGTAACATCTCATTGGCCTCTCTCAGGTTCTTCAGGAGGTTCCTGAGCAAAAGGTTTGATGCTGCCTGGAGATGGACCAGCCAGATTCCCAAGTGTTCCTGCCAGGGATGTTGTGGCTGCCCAGGAAAGGACCCTTACCTAGGATCGGTGCACCAATTCTGCATATCTCGCGGCTTTAGGCTGGGCCTGTAGTTCCTTTACTGAATTTTAATCTAACTTTTGAAAAGTGCAGCATGCTGCATTCAAAGCAAAATGAGAACTTCCCTCCAAGTGACTAAAATGACAGTTAAGAGGTCTCTGTAGTGAAGGAAGAAGAAAGGAAAAATCTGTGATCAATGGGCGGGTCAGCAGGTGGTGACACCACAGAGTTATTAGGTAATGTATATTCACCAAGTGTGCATTTTTAACAAACGTGTTCTGTACCAGGGGAACAAACACATTTTTAGTTTTTCTTTAGGATAAAACCAGGAGGATAACAAAAGTATTGTTACTTATTGAAGCAGTATGAACCTGACTTAAAGAAAACACATCCTTTAGTCACCTTTACCAATTGACTGGCAAGTTTTTTAATGCCGTGTTTTTCATTTAGAAAAACACACTAGAAGATATGCTGAGATGCAACAGCAATATTAATGCACAAAATAAATTCAGCTTCATGACTATATTAAGAAGTTATAAAAATGCAGTAGATTTATAAATGCAAAAGTCTACGGAAAATTACTCTTGTCTTCTTGCAAGCATTAGAATCTCCTGGTTGAAAAGTAAACATTAGCTAACAGACATTCAAACTAAAAGAATAATTACTTGTGCAAGTAATTATTTCCTATTTGCAAGATCTGACTTGTTGTCTATTTAAGCAGTTGCAATACAGTTTTGAGTCTATCTTCTGCTTATTTTCGTTGAAGAACAATGCAGCAGTATTCAGAGAATTTTCCTTTCTGGTGTAGGTGAGGTTCAGTTCACAAGCCCATGTGTATACATAAAACTTACACGTTCATTAGTTTGGGAAACAAGACTACCCTGTTGGGCAGTTAAAGTCAGATAGCCAGGATCAAGAAATTTTGAGCAAAAGTCCAGTTAATATCAGTGCAAATCCTTCTCCCACATCTCCTTTGCTTTTGTGAAAAGATGGACTTCCCAGTGGGCATTTTGCAGGCAATTCTACCAGCTGGATCAATAGGGGGAAATAGTAGCAATATTTGAAAATCTGTCACCTAGGGTCCCCAAAAAGTCCATCTTTGCAGCTTTTATTGCCAGCACCAAACAATACATTTCATAAAAGAGGGAAGAGAAATTGCACGTTTACACATGTCCATAGTTGTCCCTGTCTTCCCTCACTCAAACATACTTCTCTACACTGTCTGTCAAGTCAATGTAGCTGGTACTTGCATTTATGCAAGTAGGAAGGACTTGAGCCTGGAGTCATCCCAATGAGGGTGTTGTTAGTGTGTACCACAGAGAAAAGATTAGAAATGATCTGCCCTACAAAAGAGGGCTCCTCTCCTCTCCTCTCCTCTCCTCTCCTCTCCTCTCCTCTCCTCTCCTCTCCTCTCCTCTCCTCTCCTCTCCTCTCCTCTCCTCTCCTCTCCTCTCCTCTCCTCTCCTCTCCTCTCCTCTCCTCTCCTCTCCTCTCCTCTCCTCTCCTCTCCTCTCCTCTCCTCTCCTGATTCACCCTCAGAAACAGTGCTGATTTACCCTTAGAAACCTATCCTCTACTTTTTAGGCAAAGAAGAACAAAATCATATGCCTCTCTACTGTGCAAGTGCACCACACGTCCACAGGTCTTTCACAGGTTCTGTAAATTTTCCATCTATGAGCGGAAGAGGAGATACCAAAATGACCACGTTGAGGTTTCCATGAGGTACCTAGTGCCTCATGAAAAAACTTGCTTGCCTGTTCAAATAATTTGAAACTAGATCAATGCATCAAAACACTGCTTTTAGTATACACTAGCCCACCCATTTATTCAGTAGCATTTGGACAATTCAGATGCTGTCAAATCTGTGTATTGCCCTGGATGCTCTCCTCCTGCAGCCCTGGGCCCTCAGTGGGGACCCAACTGCCCCCTCAGCCTGCATGGAAAGAAAATGATCCCTGTTTTCACGTGCTAAACACATGCACACGCTCAGACACGTATGTGGTCTTGCCTCTGCATTGCTACTAAGGATCGCCACACCAACATAGTCTCTTTTGCTCTTTAACTGTATTTTATTTCAACAGGTGCCTTTTCAGCGGAGCAGCAATTCAGCTAGCACTCACCTCCCATCATGGCACACGTCTGCAGACCTGCAGCTGCTTATGCCAAGCCACATTTGTCCTGCTCACTGTATATTCAGATTGCGTTTCTGGTAGGGCTTACTACTGAAGAAATGGGTCAAGCACACAGGAATTTTTGACAAAGACTTCTTTAAAACAACCCTATCAATCTATTGTGTACTGTATTTCACTCACACGTTATGAAATAAGACTAGGGAAAATGTTCATCTGTGAAAAATTCCCCAAAGAGAGGCACGTCAAGACCGCTAGTCTTTCCATATTGTTATGAATGAAACTCGAAGTTTCAAGTATCAACCCCCAAAAGAAATCGCTAGGGATTTCCACTGATTTCCACCCCCTCTCAATTTTAAAGTAACTGCATTAAAAGTATGTGTATTTATACATTAAGGCATAATGCACACACACAGAGAGAACAGCGACTGCTGCTCCTGATGCAGTGAATGACCAAAAAATTGGCTGTGGTTCAGAGAATACTCCATGTTTTGGAGACTGTCATGACAGGCAGGGATTAGATTTTACATGAGTGGTGATGAGGATACTTCTACTGACATGTGGGGGCTGTATGTTTTCTTGCCAACGGGGCTGAGCCACATAATTCATCTTTCTCACTGAGAAAGGAGCACATCGGCTGCAGAGACTCCCTATTTACACAGAGAGGACTACACAGTGCACAAATGGCGCACAGCGATATAATGAATCCAGCATGACAGATAATTTAGGCTGCTTTTCTCCCTGTTAATTATTTAGAATTTCTTACTTTTTGTGCGGGGACTGGCATTGCTACAGAGGAACCGTGCTAGCTTGTCACTAAGCACACATAGCAGAGATCCAACCCCTGTACTGTTTTGAGAGATTTTAAACACACATTTTGTTTCAAGAGTCATCATTGCTTCTTACTTAGTCATTATTGATGGGTTATAGCAGTCCTATATAGGGCATGTTTCCTTAGTTTTTCTATAATCACTCTATAATTTACTTTTTAAATTTCTATTTGTCATACATTGAGAATGTATTCTTGTGGGTCATGGAGCACCCAGAAGGTACGGAAGGAGCTGTGGCATCAAATCACAGAATCATAGAATCATAGGATGTGTTGGGTTGGAAGGGACCTTTAAAGGTCATCTAGTCCAACCCCCCTGCAGTAAGCAGGGATATCTTCAACTAGATCAGATTGCCAACAGAAGTTGGTTATCATCAGTTAATAAGTACAAGTTTATGATGAATGGTTACTTTTGGTTACCTCACCTATAGAATAGTAAAAATATGAAAAGTGAACTGTTTCTATTCTGCATTATATTGGGTGTGTCACTTTACCATTAATATTTTTGAAAAGCTTTTTTAAAGACAGTTACTGGCAGTATGTTGTTTTTGTAGAGTGTAGATTGAGTGGATTAGACGTCTTTTTACTTTAAATCAGTATATGTTTTTAACTCATCAGCGCTTATTATTTTTGCTGCTTACGTATGTAGTGCAATACTTAATGAAGCTGGCAAGCAGGTAAAAACCCCCGATAAGCATGTTTCAACTTCTGTCAGAGTCACTGTATGACCAGGTGGGTTTATGTTTTGGAACCTTCCCCTGAGCCATGAAAACCATGGTGAGACTTTTGGTCTGTGCAGTATATAGGTATGCTCACGAGCAATTTCCGTGCTCTCCTCCTTTTCTTAACCGGCTCAAATAAAATGAGACTGAACCTAGAAACTTATGTTAAACAATAAAAACTTGAGATTAGCAGGCTTTAAAAATGTTGTCTGCCATTCCGGCCCAGCAATTTTGGATTTCTGGGTTTGAGTAAGATCACGAGTGATAAAACAGATACAATAAAAGAGACTGTTCTCTGCTATTTCCAGAATTGCCAGACAGTAAATCTCACTAGACAAACAGATTTCCAGCATACCTCTAATGTCTAGAGGTCTGAATAAACAGAAATAACTTATTAGGATTCACTCATCACTTGGGCTGAGTGTGACCCAGTGCTCGTCTTGCAAATGTAAGCATGGCTTCTAAACGTTCTTGCGATCTTGAGTTTTGAGTAATCTTGTGGTTCAAATGAAACCAAAACTTGAAAACCAGAAACTCAGCTATTATTTTGTTTTGTTCCAGTTTCCACCCCAAGTGACGATTTAGCTTATGCTTGCTTGAACCTTAGCCTATGCTTACCAAAATCTTGCCAAACCTAGCTCAACTGTGGGGTTCAGCAGCAGTGTCATGGTGGCAAACAGAGTCGGGATGCAGCGCCATGGTATTAAGCACTATAAACTAAACAATCCCTATTTGAAGAATTTTAAAAGTACTCCTAAGCTTCTTTTATTAAAATGTCACAAAGCTACAACAGGAGGAGGACTGAATTCTGCTCAGGACCTACCGGAGACCTGAAATATTTTCTAAGACAGTGAGAGCACGTTTCGGGATCATAGCTGCACATGTGGAACACTTTCCTCCTGATCTGGTAGCCAAGTTTTAAAAGGAATGAGATTCATTTAATATACCCTGTGAAAGCATCAAAAGGGAAGACTGACCTGTAACAATAAGGGCATGTCTGCACTGGAAACAGGCTGTGGATTTGGTGCATTAAAGGATCCACAGCAGCTGCTGTGCAGGCAGTACAGGAACATACCATGTATTCCCATCCTTATGGGCATAGTGCTTCTTGCACTAGGTCTTGGAGTGTCTCAGTAGAGAAAGGGGTATTTCTCCATAGGACTGCAAAGTCTGGTTAATCACCATGGAAAATATCCCCAGGCAGGGGTTTTGGGAGGATACCACCATCCTTAGAAGGCTGAATTGCTTTCTGCCATGAGAAACAGGTCTGCTATTTCTCCAGTCCTTTGGGTGAATCCTGTTTAACCTTTGCTGTGGTGTCCTGAGGAGCTCTTTATTGGACTCGTGGGCACAAGAAAGGAGGAAACGGTACCTTGGGGAGCTTCAGATTTCCCATGGGATGTGTCTTTAGGAGCCTGAAAGGTTTGCCTTTGAGGTCTGAGTTGGAGGCCAATAAATCTCTGACTGTTACAGCAGCTGTTTCAAGAAGAGAAAAGACCACGTGGTAATCAACAGCAAAAAGGGACTTTGTAAACTGACAGAGAACTACTGCCATTGACTTAGGGCCCAAGTCACTGCAAACATATAGCTTGGTACGTGTGCAATCCTAAATCAAAGATTGTCTAGTCTATGACATTGACAGCCACCGGGTCCAGCTGAGATCAAGCACTGCTGGTCGCAACACCGTTGGCCGCAGTAGAAATTTTTAGTAGAAGATGGTTACTCTCTCGAGGGGAACCAACAAAGGAGACAAAACATGCTAGAAAAAAACAAATGCCAGTGTTCTTGTTGCCCCCACTTTACAAGTGGAAACCTGAGGCAGAAAAAGGTTAGTTTGATCCATATCGCCAACAGAATCCACTGCAGACTTGAGAATCACCTCTGGTGTCTAAAGTCTGGGTCCGGGTCCTTTAATATAATCCCACTTCCTTGCTTCCTGCTTCATTAAAATTGCTTGGTGAAAGCCTGAAGTACTATTGCCAAAACAGCTGCCTCACGATGTGTTTTTTATTCATTCATATTTCACCCCTGAATTTCACTAGAAACCGCAGCTTCTCCAGCCTGGGGATTCCTTTTGACACTGCAATAACAAAACACATTTCGCTCATCACTTTCTCCCAACGGGAGTATCGCATACCACGCTTCTATCTCCTGCGTGCTGGAAACACTCTGCTGGAGACTCAGAACTCACGGCTCTAACGCGCTCTTATCTGTGTCAGGCTGGGCAGACAAGAGCTTGAGAGGAAAGAGATGCAATCTTTTTTTTCATCTTCTCTGCCTCCAGATCTCACCTCCCTGTCCTTACAGGCCACGTAATAGTAGCGGGAGAAATAGAGAGAGAGACTTAGGATCACTGCTGTGCTAAAAATGAGGTGTCTCTAAAAGGAAGCCTTTTTCACCTTACAGTATTTGCTGATTTTCTCCACTAAATGTACTGATGCCACTGAGAAAAATGCCAAAACGTATAAGAACAGCCCCAGTGATCAGACTGTACGGCAAGCTAAGTGGGAGTAAGGATCCTGTTGAGTTCAACGAGTCTTTTGTGATTTCCAATGCACTATGAAAAAATGCCTTCAAATTACCCAAGAAGCATGTTAATAGCTGACTAATGCACAAGCTGGCAGGAATCTTTGCTGCTTGAGCACGGCTCATTAATCTTACCTTGCATTAAAAAAATTCCAAACTTTTTAATAAACAATTTTTATTTAGGAAGTAAAGAATAGCGGAGTGCGCTTTTTGCTAGGCAAGTGAACTCCCTTTGAAAATAAAACACTTCTTTTGCATGTAGGGCCATCTTTTTTTCCATCACTGGGTTTGGAAATGCACAGAGTACTTTCCACTTCTGTAAACTCTCAGGGCTGATTTTTTAATCTCTCTTTTCACCTTTGCAAGCTTGTCCTTCCTAAGCTGAAATCCTCTTGCCATTGATACCCAGCCCCTTTCTGCACGGGGCGGGCAGCGCTTCTGGTGAGGGGCTGCCGGGGAGCAGAAATGAGAGGAGAGAGCTTCTTGCTGACAACTGGACAAGATGCTGGGTGCTAGCCTGCAGCACTCGATGTACCACTTTGCATCCGTTCAGACCCAGTTGTGGTCCCATTTCCACCCCCAGACCTTGGTGGCCTTCTGTTTCCCTGGCCTCCTGGGAAATATTGCACTCTGGCTTTGTGAAACGGATACCTGGGACAATTTTTTTATGTTGGGGCGATTGCTGTCATGTTCTCTTTTGCCTGTGGTTGTGGTCTGAAGGGATGTAGTCGAATAGTCAGCCCCGTCCAGCCTTATACTTTGGGACCCCTTCATCTGTACAGCACGACTTACTCAATGCAGTAATGAAAATGAAAGATAAACTGCATTATTACTAGTAGTTACAGAAAAATGATTGTTTTCAGTGATGTTTTGTCAATAAACACTAGGGTAGAACAGCTTAACATCAGACGTTGCAAAGTCCTGATTGAACAGAACAGAGAGGTAGAAAAAACATGTGTTTTTTGTGAAAAAAACCCACATGTGTATTATCACGGATATTTTACATTCACGCACATCTCAGTACAGACATATGCTAACTTTTCTAAGTAAATGCTCTTCAAGGCTTCTACAATAATTTTATTTGCCTTTCAAAACAACCCAGGCTTCAGGATTTATTAATGCAGCAATTAGTATGCTGATCATGCCCAGCATGCTTAAATCTTTATTGGCTGTATGCACGACCGAAAGTTTTGGTTTTATTAAACCTGAGCCTCCTACATACTGCTGTTTAGTGTGTGTTACAAAACTAAGATCAGCTCTGAATGTAATGTAACCCACATGTTGGATTGCTTGCTTCAGTGACTTACAGAAATATTTCAGGTAGCAAGTATTTTCTTAGTACTCTGCTATAAAAATATGTCAGGCACACAATGTTTGCATTATATGTTCCTTTTCTGTTATAGAAAAAGAATTATGCACCAAACCCCTGTACTCCATTCTGAACAGCCATTTGCACCAACCGTGTATCAAACTACTGTGAATCATCATGTTTCAGTGAAGATTTTGCATTGAGATAGACAATGGGTTAAATTACAGTACAGTTATCTTCATCATATGTAGATAGACAGACAGACAGACAGACAGATAGGTAGATAGATAGATAGATAGATAGATAGATAGATAGATAGATAGATAAAGTGCATACTATATCTGCAAAGCAAAAACTAGACATAGGTTGTAGGTTTTATTCACATGAAGGAAGGGGCAAGAGCAGCTGAGATTTATTTTTTTCCCCAGCGAGCGCCAGAGGCTGTAGGAAATCTGCCAGGCATGATGCTAGGCGTATTGATCTTTGCAGAATCGTCTTTCTTTCATACCCTGAAGATAAAAACGTCAGCATGATGGAGCAGCCTCCTGAGAAACCCTAGTCTGAGCCCCTCAAGACAGTGCTGTCCTGCCCGCTCGCAAGCACCAACCGGACTCTTCCTACAAGAACTGTTCTTCCTCTCTCTCAGCATCCAGCTGTAATACTGGTGTTTACACCACCCATAGGAAACAGAACAGCCAGGGCCGATATGATCTGTAAAACTAATTGTAACAGGTGATGCAGAGGCTTGGCCAGGTAGTTAAAAAGGTTTATTCCCTTACACCATGCAAAGAAGAGGCAATTTGCCGTTTGTTTCAGATTAAATCTGTGGCAATTTATACAATTGATCTGACTAATGGAGCTAGTCTGAAGAGACTTCTAACAACATGTGAGTTGCCTCCTGTAACGTACAGTTTAGTGTTGATTCCAGCAGATGAACTTTCAGACTTTAGCTGCAGGTGACATCCCCAGCCATCGATCCCCTTTCCATCCCAGGTTATCATCTGCTGTAAAAGTGGAAGAGGAAATGGGTTTGCAGTTGTGCTTACACTGTTGTCTGCCTGGAACACTGACGTGATACAACATGGGCACTCTGCTCTCTTCCACCACCTCTGCCATGGCAAGAGTCCCCCACCTGGGCCTTGTCAACACTAATATCCAAGGGTCCCTGGCTAATATCCTAAATTTATGCATCAGGATTTGCCAAAGTCTCTCTGTCACAGCCTCCTTGAGTGCAGGATTTAGGACTGAGGGCAGATGGAGAGCTCTGCATTTGCAGAGCAAGAACAGCACAGACTGTCCAGGATTCACCAAATTATACTGGCAAAAGGAACCTGAAGCCTGGCAGAGGAACCCCACCGCCCCATGACTCTGAGGCTGAAATTCTGTGTTTAAACATATTGCACTTATTCTGTTATACTGAGATAGCTGGCAAAGAGGTTCTCTGGGGGGGGGGGAATTAAAAATTAGATAACTGTTGAAACCAGCCAACACATTTCTGCTCCATCAGCTGAATACATTTGAAAGTCAACACACTTGGGCTTTGTTGGAGTTAATTCCAGCACTTAGGATTTAAGTGCGAGCCCCCCTCCCTTACCCATAAATACACACATTTAAATGTGTTCATTTGAGTGTTTCAAGTCGTCTCAAATTCCATGGTATCCACAGAAAAAAAGCCAGACTAAAGTCAACAAAGCCCACAATGACATTGTAAAAGGAGGTGCTATTGGGAATTCATTTCTGTTTTCTATGTTATATCCACCACTGTTTGCACAATTGGTGCCCCTGAAAACACAGTCTTAAAGTTTAATTGGGTTTATCTTCTTTGTTAATCATCATAAGCATAAATACAGTTTTTCAGACTTAGTAGAACTCTCATCAGGCTAAACAGATTATGAAAAACTCTGAGAGTTCAATTTGATGAAAAACAAGTGTTTGGGGGATTTAAGCATGGGTTTTTCTCAAAATTCACAATGATTGAAATCCAGATAGTAGCAGCTGACAACATGAACGAAACCCCAGAACTGCTAAAACCGATGTTAATTTGTCTACCAAATGGAGCTGGATTTCACGGGCTGTATCTGCTCCTACTTCAACATCTTCTCTCCAAACAACTAGATTTATTTCAGTCATATCGGTACTGAATCTGGGCCAGTTAGCCCATGTCTTTTTCTTTATAAAGCACATGCACAACCTTTGCTACCACAGAATAAGTAATTCACAGGTCAGGGCTACTTTCCCACCCTCCTTCCAACCTTCGCACAGAGCAGCAGGGCTCCGAATGGCTTGGTGGCTCTCCAAAAACTGCGTAGGGTGACTAAACGAGCAAGAAGGTAAATCTAAATTCCTCCAAAACATATGCAAATGCCTGAAACCCCTTTCTTGCTTTCTTGCTGACCCAGTTCTTCATGGTGGCTGCGCAGTGAATGCATGCCACAGACAATGCCGCCGTGACGCCTGGACCTGAGCCTGGTGGCACCCACTGGGAGGTGCAGTAACCGAGCCGGGGCATCCCAGGGATGGGGACACGCTGCAGGGCCCAGCCTTGGAGCAGCCTACCTGAGCCGCTGAGCTGAAGCAATGAGACCAACACGGGTGGGGAGGAGGCAGAGAAGTACAGCTGGATGTGATGAGTTCAAAACATGAACCTCCACAATTGTGTTGCTGTTACTGATAGGATTTACTATGGGAGGACCAGTCCAACCAAAATGGACAGTGTATCCAGTAATGGGACGCTGGCTGCCACAGTCCCTATAGTAAAGGTTACAGGATTCTTCAGTTTGATGTTCTGGGGACTCTGACAACCACACCTGCATATTTATGTGGAAAATAACCCTCTTCACTTTATCCTCCTATATATTCAAACATCACATGCATCACCAGCAGCCTCGAACAACTTCCTCTCTACCTACCCTTTCCTTCCCTCTCCACCTCCTCCCCTTAATGCAAGGGAGTCCAGATCCACCTGTGTACACAGTTGTATAATTTTTCACAAGTTAAATATCCCAGAGCTTTACATCTGTTCCTGACATTCCCAGTACTGCGCACCGGCACAGAGAATACTGGGATGGGTGATGATCATTCCCTTACACATTTTATTAGATCCTTTTGAGTGTAATACTGAGTTGATACTTTCAAGCCTAGTAGTCTGCTGCTTTTAATAGCTTGCCTCATACAGTCCAAACAAGTTTAGTGTTAAAATAAAACAACACTAATAAACGAAAGAAGCAGAGAGATGTTGCCACAAACCCGTCTGTTCAAATAGCATCAAGAGGGGAAATCCTACATTTAAAATAATACTTTCTACAGCCTGGCATTACCAAATAGTCAGGCTTGCCTGCTGAAGCAGGTAGGGCTATTGTTAGAGAATTTTCTTTAAAAAAATAAAGATTTTTTTTGCAGCTTGTGTGAATGAGCTGAGTCATATTTAGTGGTTTATCCGGTTTATGCCCGAGTTCTTTCAGGTAGAGGCCAAAAGAGAAAGAGAGTTATGCCACACTCTCATTTTATTCAATGTGGCTTTTGTCTAAGAAAAACAATTCTCCACCCTTCTCAGTAAGCACTGAAATTTTAAATTGTTGTCTTTACATCTCTCATCGAACTTTCATTGTATGTTTGTATGAAAGCCGAGCTGAAAGAGCACTTCTTCAAAGAGATGCTACCAAGAGTCCAAAGCTGTCTGCAGTTTCCATTAAAGCCAGAGACTTTGTTTAATTTCCAGTTACCGTGCAGAATCATATGTGCTCTCCCCTTTTTTATCATCAGAGATGAAGAAGAAAATAGGAGGTGAAAATACGTTGGCAGCTACAGGATGCTCAAAATGCTTGACTGCTCCTGCAGGAGGGTGCAACTTAAGTCCTGCTTAATAACAGTGAAGCAAGTTCCTTGCTGGCGTGACCCGTTCAGCTGAATTCAGCCTCTCTTGTCTCTGTCAGCACTGGGAAAATAATTCAGATTAAGCTGAGTGTGACTTTGAAATAGCGTAGTTAGGTTGGTGCCTATCGCCCTGAGTGCACATGGGTTGGAAGCAAATGGCTGAGTCCGAGGCGGAGGTGAGGGGCACTGTGCAGCATCTGCAGCTCGGCAGGACTAACCTCAACAGCAGGAACCTCCTCCAGCAATTTCTTTTAGCTTTTGGGAGCTTTGCCCCACATTTGGGTCCTCACGGAGAGCCACCTGCAGAGCGCCACACGCCCTCCATCGCCAGGTGAGGAAGGAGAGGGTGGCTGACCTCTCCCTCCGACACCACATACCTGCCCACGCAGAAAGCAGGCAAGACTCTTCCCACCACTTGGTGACAGGCACCAGTCACCCTGCATTGCTGGTTTGTCCCTTCAGGGCAGGCTACAGGAGCACAGCTTGCCCTATGTTTCAGCGTGGCTTGCCCCAAAACATTGGTTACATTATAGGCGTCAGTCCTCTTGATGTATATTTTTTTTAAAAGAAAATAACAGCTTTTTTGTATAATATATGACATACTTTTTTTCCTCCTACTGAGGAGGACTAGGATTTGAATTTACAAAAATACTTAAACGTGCTCCAAGCTTTAAATACCACAGGGGATTTATTCAGCGCTCAAACATGTGTTCATGGGTGACTTTAAGTGCGCGCCTAAGCACATTGCCGAATTGGGGCCTAAACCTGCATATTTCAATTTTATTTTTATTTTTATGAAATTTCTTTAAATATCCACGCAAATAACCGGGTGAAACTTGACTTCACGGGAAAAACATTTGCTGGAAATTATCTCTTAATTAAAATCCGAAACCATAATTTTTCATCTACGGATGGTGTGCAAGATTTTTCCAGTGCAAATTTGATGTGGTACAGAATTCCAGGTACAGAGAAGAGAAGGAGGGGGGAAAAGATGGGCAGTCATCTGGAAACTGTAGGGAAATATGGCAGAGGCAAGGGAAACCAGCAGGCATGTATAACAAGTATAATAAAAAGATATCCACAGTTTTTAGTCAGCAATCGCTGGGAAGACAATTCATGGGAAAAATAATTGTTTCGTTGCTTCCCACTGAAATTTCTGAACAAATTCAGGGAGGGTTTTTTTTTTTTTTAATGTAAACTGTCCTTGGAAGTTAGAGTTTCAAAATAGACACAGCATGGCGAGCAGCCGGGAAGAAACCTCGTTGAATTCTGTGAGGTGCAGGGCTTCAAATGCAGACTCTAACATCTTGCAGCCCCTGCCTCCCCCACCCTGCCCGGCTATTTCCCAGCTACCGCTCTCCTGCTTTTGAGTTGGAGCCCAAGAAAGCAAACTGTCGCAACAATTGTAACTCAAAACCTAAGTATTTCTCAAAACTGCCTTGCACCCTTCCAGGTAACCAGCTTCTTTACTGCCCTGAGCTGCAAATGCTGAAGTAGATGTGAAGTATAATTTGATTGCCGGTCTACAAAGAGGGGTATGAGGAGGTGCAGCCTTCTGCCTGTCTGAAAGAAGACTCAGAGCGAAGAGTTCCCATCTGTACGCTGGGGAAACACCCATGTCAGAGCTGAAGAAGAAAAATAAAATTACAGGATGAAATATCTTCGCGTGCAGACAGCACGCTGCCAGCCTCTGGCATACCCACGGGTGAGTGTTCTGCAGCCTTTGAAAGTGCAAGATCTCAGCACCGACTGTCACGTTCCTGCCACTGGTGAGATGCTACTAACGGAAAGTATTTAACTCTCCTCTCCCAGCACTCACCTTCAGTGTTACAGCAGGAAAAAGGTACCTGCCATTACGGTTTTTATTACCGTAACTGCCCTGACATCTGCCGGGAGCATCAGCAGCCGCTGGGGTTTGCCACTGCCGGCGTTGGGTGTGAGCAGAGCCTCACGGCAGCACCGCAGCCAGCCCGGGGTGACAAAACTCACCCCGCCTTGGAAGTTTTCATACTTCTCCAACAGAGTCACTGCAGGGCTGAACCTAGATCCATAAACACGCTTTAAGGGTTAACATCCGCAGAAAACTGGGAGTTAGTAGGTGGAGGTCTTTTGGGGGTAGGTTACTGCTTGCGCCTTCACAAAATCCTCACGCCGCCCTTTTTCAAGCTCGGTGACGGAGCTGTCACCGACCACAAAAGCCAGCCGAAACGCGTCGGTGCTGAGGATATGTTTACGCACATGATTTTCCTATGCTTGGGAAATATTTTTTTGGGGGGGGGTGGGGTGGAAATTGCACGTGCCAGTGCCAGACATTCTGTATGCTGTCCCAGGGGTAGCAGTTGCAGCCAGCACCCCTCCAGCGGGAGGTACCCCTGTTTTAGGGCCCGGCGCCTCTGAGCTCGCAAGGTCCTTCCTCCTGAAAAGCGAGAGGGGCGCCTACCACCCCACACGAGGATGTGTGAGGATTAGGTCTCTGCAAAAACAGACATCTCCTCTGCGGATGACAATTTATATTGTGCGAGAGGCCTCCCCCAGGTCTGGGTATCGCTGCCTCCAGCCCTGCGCAAACAACGCCGGCTGACAGACGGTCTGTGACAAAGGGCTCCCGGCCCGAAAGTGTTGGGACAGGTGATGGAGACAAACATGAGGATGGGAGAGGGGGGAGGAGGAAGGTGATGGATGGAAATACAGAAGTAGCAGGATGCCTTTGTGCTTGATAGCTGCCAAGGGCTCCACTAGGGCTCTTCGGACGAAATAAAAAGCATGTGAATTCTGCAAAAATAAAAGCAAAATACTGTAAATGCAATACAAAAAGCCAGAGAGACATAGAATAACATTTAAAGCTATTTAACCTTTTAGCTTAAACACAGGCTTTTTGGGGAAAAAAAACAAAATCCATGTGGACTTTAGCAAATCCTAGGAACTTGCCCTTTACTCTTCTGTCTCCTGGTGGGAGAGCAGAAACTTTGTGAGGACGGAGATCACACTGTCTGTGAGAGGGCAGCAAATCCCACATAGAAACATCTTTCTCCTTCCCTGAGGGTGCAGATACCTCTCCTTTGTCTTTCTGGACAGGATGTGTCCTGGGGCCAAATAAGGCCAGAGAAGAAACTGGCTTCTCCACGCAGCACTGTGGCCCAGGAGAAGCACACCCCAGGATTTTTCCAGCAGAAAACACCAACAGGGCTCAGCACAGAATGGAAAAATCCCACAGCCCTTGGGGGAGCCAAGGATACTGTGATTTTTAAAGGAAGTTTGCAGCAAGCAGGAAAGTAGGGTTATGGAAGAGGGCCAAGGGAGCAACCTTAGACAGCACATCCTCTATGGCATCAATTTGAGAGCTGTGGGGTTTACAATGGATTTCCCCATGAATCCTTATGCTCCATGTGGCTGGAGGGGCAGATCCAAGCCCCGCACAGTCCATTTCTAGTCCATGTAGAGGGAGCTGTTAACTGAGAAACTGAGTGTTCAACGGGGCAAAAGCTAATTAGAAAGTTTCTTGTGAGAAGCAGCAGTGAGACCAAGCAGGTCAGGGATGTGTTACAGTTAAAATAATACAATTATTCCCTTTCTTCTTTCATTCTACCATTTATTAATCTTTTCTTTCTCCAGTCCCAAAGGCCAGTTCTCCCCTTGGGTAGGAAATGAGAACCAGGAAGGGCGCCACTGAATTCAGTGATTCGTCTGGACTCCATGCAGTAAATGCTGTATTTGATAATTTCCCATTCAATGAATTTCTGTGCAGGAGAAAGTAATAATCTCTTTCATCTTCTGAAAAAGTACTTGAATTAATAATTCATTTATCTTAATTGTGTTTTTTTTTTAAATCTTTCCAGAAGAGAGCTGACTTGCAAAAATATTTCTTTTACTTCTTACCTGTGATCATTACTTACGTTTAATGGAACAGCTAATCCCCCATGCCTGATAATTTATGTTCAGTCAAGTTGCCTTTACAGTCATAAGAAAGATTTTTGTTAAGTCCAGTAAGAAAAGGCATTGGGCCCCTAATCTACTGGCAGAGACTCTGGCCAAATTGCTGCACCCTCCTTTCTGGCAAAGGCCAGAAACAAAGTGAAAGAGATGGGACAGAAAGAAAAAGAGGGAGAGCAAGCGAGCGAGGGAAGGAGGAGCGGAGAGAAGTTTCCAATGGCGTTTCCGTGGAAGTCAATGGCAACACTCGCGCTGGCTCTGTCTGCAGGAACATGCCTTTAAGCAATTGAGCTGAGCCCTGCCTTGGCGTAGGATCAAGCCTCGCAGACCCCCATCCAAGCCTCCCATCCTATTCTGCGCTAAGCCTGATCTGACAGCAGGTGAGATCCTAGTGTTAACAGTCCACTTCCCCTGCCGGCTCTATCTCCATGCGAATGACTCACAAGTCCTCCCAGCGGTCTTTGCAAGGAGAAGAAATAAATGCACAGTTTTGTTTTTTTTAAGGGAATAATTTTAAAATAGCAGGTACTTAAAACAAATGAAAGGCTACAGCTGTGCATAAAACTGCTACTTGTAAGCATTTTCATTCGCTATCTAAGTGAATCCAACTATGCAGAGCCGTTAACATGTTTTCCTCTTTCGCCTTGTGCAAAGAAGAATATTGGGTGGGACTGCAGTTTTAAATCAAACTTTTCACAGTTGTGAAATGGGAGGAAGGAAGAAGAGATGTGAGAAAAAGGAAAAAGAAAAAAAGAAAGGCCAGAATCATTGACTTTGTACTAAACTGCTTAAATCACGTTCCCCCAGAATAATTTCACAGAGGTGCCCCTGGGTGGTCTTGCTTCCAAAGATACAGCGAGATCTCTGTCTGATGCATTTTACTGTATTAAGCTTGGGGAAATGAAATATATCTCGAGGTGGGAAGTTGCTTTGCTTGCAGCTATGTGCACTGGGCTTTAGGAGCGCTTGGGACCAACACTTATGGGTTTTCAGTCTTAAACTGTGAAGGCAAAGTCCTACTGCTAATGCCAGGGGGTTAACTTCATGATTTCACACATTAGGGCAGTCTTCATAAAAGAAAATTGCCTTGCATGGGGGTCTATGTGAGCTTGCACGTTGCGAGTCTTTTACTCGGGGGGTTGGGTTGCATATCTTGCACATAATCCAAGAAGAAACAAAATCTAACTGATGTAGACATGCAATTTTTGCTGCCTAAGGCCTATTGAAGTGCAAAACTGGAACACGGAAATCCCCAGGGGAACTTGCACACTAATCTACGGTCCCCACTCATATCGTAAGTGGTGCTGTTTTCCTTTTTGCCAGAGACCTGCTTCTGAAATGAAAAACAGCATTCTGGAAAGCAAGCGTCACTGTCATAGGTGTAGAGCTTTGTATATGGAAACCCCATATTTTGGGATCATTTTTCTAGAAACGTGCACACAAAGTGTTTTGACAGGAAAAAAAAAAGGATACTTACTATGCTATTCACTTATTGGAACTGTAGGTAGGTTTGCCTCTAGTACGCTTGATTCCAGTTATGCAAAACAGTCACTTTCAAAACAGCAGGTGGCAGGATGAGCCACAGCCCCGCTGAAATTCATTTATCACAGGCTTATGGGCACATCACCTCCCTTTTGCCCACTTACACTCCAGGTCTCCAAGGGCAAGTGAATTAACATTTTAAAAAAAGAAACAGCTATATGAGCTTGTCCAGTGTGACGTCACCCTTCATAAGTCTAGTTTCCTAGGAACGGGGAGGACAAGCAAGGGTCAGTTTGGAAAAGCCAATGGGTTTTGTGTTGAGTGCTGCCTGGGACAGAAGGCAGTGCTCATTCATCATGCTTTAAGTTTTTCTCTCCAACAGGCTGAGGAAAAAAAACAGAGTGATGTCAAATCAAACCGATATGTTTTACATCACCAAAAAATCTCAGGTATATTTTGCACTTCAGATCTGTGGTGACTTTGGTTCAGTAGCTTTTTACATCTTGCAAACCCTTCAGATACCAAAAATCCTTAGTTAGCAGAGCTCTAAAAGGAAGAAAAAGTTCTCCTCCCTTATATACTTTTGAGCAACTGAGCAGGTCAGACTGCAAACCAACAGCAATGCTTGTGGGAACAGATCTGCGCTCTCACAAGTCTTGCACAAAGAAAAGAAGTATTTTTCCTTCCTGTGAAAGTTCATTAAAAGAATGCCAACAGCTGTTGGTCTCCACTAAACTACATCTTTGGGTTATGTCTTTATATGAACAGGCTGCCCCTTTTTGCAATGCCGTCTTTCTCACCTTCTCCTTTTGTTACCTTGATTTTTCTTGCCCATCGTTTGGTCATCCCTGTTGGCTATAACTCCAGTCTCTCACCGCTCCCGGTCCTGCAGCACAGGGTAGCACTATGAGGATGAGATGGACAAGCTCTGTGCTTCCCAGACCAACGGCGGTCTGCAAGACATCCTAACACCTCATATGCTGGCAGACCCTCTCTTGCTACAGCACAGCCTTCCCACACCGGCAAGTGAAATAGGGCTGAGATTGACAAACAGTGAAAGAGGTGTCCTTCTGTCATCTTTTCCAGCCTTGTGTTTGGCCAGCTGTCCAAAATAATAATTCAGAAGCGAGAAGTTAGTGAAATGTTGCCTACAGAGGTTAGGATAGACTTAAGTCTACCTCTTTGTTTCCCAATAGGATGAAGCAGATGCATATTTGGTGTCACGGCTCCTGCCCTGAAGGAAAAGGCAAGGAAGAAGAGAGGCTGTGCCAGAGCCAGATGGAGAGTCTCAATGTTAAACTCTCAGCCCGTTCAGACTTTCGGCGTTGCACTGCCTCTTCATGGTGAAAACTTTCACATTTAAACCAGGAACCTTTTATCCGGAGAGCTAATTTCTTTTGTTTGAAATGCCCAGGAAGCCTCGCGGCCCAGCATTTTCACAGGGTTCCCTCCAAGTTTTCACTTTGGTCTTAAGAAGATTTCACCTACAAGTGCTTTCCCTTTCTGATAGATCCAAACAAGGCTCCCCACTTTCTATGAAGATTAATTTAGATTTTCTATTGCGAAGGCATCCACCCCCCAGCCACGTGATTCCCCTCCTTTTGAAAACTAGGTAAAGCTTGTAAAGAGGCAGCTGTGTTTCAAGCTCTTTGAACAGTGTCTCTTATAGAAGAGGAGAATAGATAAGCCGTCTTGCAAACACTGTTAGTAGAGACCAGTAATCAGTGTAGAAGAAGTCTGCACTGGGAATGAATGTATCAATTTACCTCAGGCTGTGCACTTCAGAGATGGGCTTTGCCCTAGATTGGGTCCATTTTAAGCTAGGCCTGTAAGTAAAATTAAACCACTTTGTTATGACAGGGGTTTGTTTCTAAATTGCAGATTTTCCCCTTTGTATGAAAAGGCACGGCGATGACACTCTAAACCTGCCTCTTTGGAGGTTTGCATCATAAATACATGATTTATGCACATAAGCACTCATTGCTTATATATGTGTGTGCGTGTAATATATCTATCTATCTATCTATAAATAGATGAAACAAAACACAATTCAAAACTTCCCTTCTCCTCATGCACATAAGCGGGCTATAAAACAGTTGTTAAAAACGACACATTGAACAATACATACATTTCTCAATTTGCACGTTTCCTACCAGCACTAAGGATGGGATTCCTGGGAGCCATAAAGCATCGTTATTTACATTACTCTGATGTTTGCATCTTTTTCTGGTTTTTTTTTTTGTGTTTGTGTTTGTTTTTGTTTTTGTTTTTTTCTCCAGTGCTTGTCAGGTTAATCCCTTAACTCTGTTATATATAAAGCTAAAAGCAGAAGATTGAAAAGTGCTCTCTGCTAATCTAACCCTGTGCAGACTGAGCTGAGATGAGCACGCTGAGAAAGTCAGCTGAAAAAATCAAATCCCTGTCATTCCTGAAGAATTAGTGTTTCACCACCATCGGGGAACAAATTCTAGTTGCCTGTAGTCAACTTTCAGCAAAAAATATTTTACATCCTGAAGGAAGGTAAGCACATTCAGTTCTGGGAGTGCATGGTAAGACACTGAGATGGGGGAAAACCCCCATGTGCTTCTTGTTCCATAAAAGAAGGGAAAGCTGATATACAGGGTAGAAAGGTTCAAGAAAATAATGAAGGAGATCTTGGCTACTAAAAGATCAGTATTTCAAAGTGAGTAGCCTGAGACTATTCAGTGAAGCCACTTCAGCTGAAGTCCTCTGGGACTTCAGTATGGAGGAGGCTTTAAATTTCCTTAAATCAAAGGCAAGAAAAGGTGGCCCAAGTCTGTATTCTAGTGAAAGGGAAAATGCTGATAAGGAAGAGGTCTTCAGACCATATGGATAAAAAAAAAATTGCTTTACAAAATGAGAGTAGATGCAAATGGCTGCAAGGATGGAGAGTAAAGAGCAGGAAAAAAAAGCTGAGAACTGTGTTCTACGTAGGAAAGCATAAGTAGGAAAGTTTACCTCCAAGATGAGGTAAATTTTTTTTTTGGAAAAAAAAGCAAGTAGCAAAAGATTAATCCAGAATATCTGTTATAGGAAATCACATCCAGTGAGAATAAGTCAGGCATTAAAAATCATTTGTTTGAGATTCAGATGAACTTAAGTATCTTGCCTTATCTTCTAAGAAATATGCTGTTGTTGGTAACAAGAAGCCACATGGGAAGATAACTGTAGAAATGGAAACGACCATGGCATTGAAAATGAAATTGCAGTTCCAGTGGAAGACATTTTATCAAATAGATCAATTGAAGAAGTGAACCCACAAAAACAAGGGGTTGTAATAGTGGCATATGTATTTTAGAAGAGGTGGCAGACTAGGGCATCTTTGAGTCCATTGTTATAATGTCAATAACATATTAGAGAACAAATGCTGAGAAAAATTAAAAGGAAAGTGCAACAGGATATAAAAATTTGTGACAGAGGTTTGTTGAAGAGATCATGCCAGACATTTTAAACTCTTTGATAACCGATTTTCTAGAAAAATTAAATCTATTATATCTACTCTGTTTGGCCTTTGTAAGGTATAAAACATGCTGACACACGGGAAATCTTTAGAAAGTAGAAAAGAGGGAGACGAATTCAACTATTGAAAGGAAGTAAAGAACTACCTGCCAGAGAGGCAAAATGAGATTGCAATGAAAGCAAGTATCAAGCTAGAGGGAAAGTGCTAGGATATTTCTTCAAGGAAACTATATAAATATAAAAGTATATAAAATATATAAAAATAAATATATATATATAAGATAACTAAGTCTCAGAAAGCATGAACTTCACCAAAAAGCTGGTATTCATAGCCAATACATAGGAGGGGCAGAATATTCCAGAAGAGATGGAGCAATAAAGCTGGATTAGTAGTACAGAGCAAAACATTCTCTATTTTGGGAGTCAGAAGTGCTAAAGCATCTTCTACGAAATAGGCAAGTTGCTGGGAAAGATTTGACGTATCTAGTTTCACAGAACTCCTGAGAGCTAGGGAAAATATAACCAATTTACACAGCAGGACCTGAGGGTACTTCAGATTTAAGAGCTATTAGCAGCCAGGAGAAGAGCACCATCTCTCATTTAGACATGCAATTGCCCGTCACTGCCACTGTCACTCCTATGGAGAACTGCGATAAGACTGTTCATGAGGAAAATTGACTTTTTTCTTTGATTTCTTTTCCCACCAACCGTATGCTTTGGAAAGGCAGTATGCAACTACTGAAGCAGATACTCCCCCACCTGAATGGCAAAGCTGAGCAGGTCTCCCATATCATATGAGGACGAGTTACTGCAGTTGTGGGGTGAAGAGAGACCCAGTGCTCAGAAAGACCCCTGCCTCCAATAGATCTGTGCTTGCAATTCTGTAATATGTCAGTAGATGTGGACACGGTTTAATGATTCAAGTGGTTTAGCAGATTTAGGATCCTTCCAGATCAAATTAGAACTAGGACCATCTCATTGGGTTCCTCCTCCCATAAGGAAGAACCCAATTAATTTGATAGAAATAAAAATATATAGTTTGATACAGGCATGGCTGGGGTTATTGAAGATGCTCTCCTTTTCCACTTTCCAGGAGAGAAGATCTCTCATCTACGCAATCTCTGTTTTTCAGTCATGCAGATGATGTTTTCCTTTCCACCACAAGTGCTGCGCTACTTCAGTGATACAGCTTGGTGTGGAATCCTTCAAGAGTTAAAAATACACTCTGCAAATGCTATTTTTAGAGAGTCTGAAATAGTCTTTGCCCTTAGTACTTTCCACATGCCAGAAAAATCATTAATTGCAAAAAAAGAGCAGACCTATATGCAAATCTGGCAATGAAGTACCGGAAGGGTAGTGAAGGTCTCTCAGAATTGGTCCTTCTTCCATTTCTGTTAAGTTAAAATTAAATTTACCCCTGGTTTAAAGAGAAGCATTTAGGCTATTGCTTTCACTTTTGACAAATCTGACTTTTCCTTTGTGTGTTAGACCTGATTCCAATGTGTTGTTCTAGACTGGGAAAGAGTTTTATGGCAGACAGCCTCAATTTATTGTAGGCTTAGACTACGGAGCCCTACCAATAGTGTCCCGGCTATGCTAACTAATGCATTAATAATGTGCCTTGATAGGGATTTCTTGGATTCATGCCAGAGAAATTACTCTTATGTATAAACTTCGGAGTGATTAAAAGATTACACGTTTATTTTAAATAATCATTTGAGAGTACTCGTTTTAATGGTTATACTCAGCACAAGGTTCATTTGTATTTATGTTGCTGAAAACGATATCTTAGAAGGGCCAGCACTTCACTTAAACACTTCATTACAATAACAGCAATAATGAAGCCTCTAAACTGCTCTCTTGCTCTCTCTTTCTCTCCTTCATCCCTTCCACCACCAAAAAAAATAGAATGGGACAACTAGGAAGATAAATAAGCTGACCTGGCATACAAAGTTCTAGCAGAAAATACACAATATATGAGGTTGCAGCAATGGTCCGAAGAAAACAATGTTATAGCTTTTTCCACAAATGTCCCCCTGCCATATCCACGTTAAGCCCTCAGCTTTCCATGCCTGAAAAAAGGCAAAAAAAGCCGTAATTTACTGAAATATAACAAAACCGTAAAAGTGAATGATGCGTAGATTTATTGCAAGACAAGAAATCCCGAAAACATTTGGCATACTTTTCAATTCAACTGAAAAGGGAGGTGTTTTTGATAAACCTGACATTTACCCCTTTCAGATTGAACCTCTTAAGGCAGAGCTCCAAAATAGAAAACATAGATTTTCTTCCAGAAGTCAAGTAACTCAAAATAAACAAAAATGGAAGGTACTAGCAACCACCAATAATTAAAAAGTGCTTTGGAAATATGCTGATAAGAAATGTTGCTAGTGAAATGAAGTAGGAGTCGAACAAGAATAGAACAGCATAGGCAGGGGTGGCGAATATATTTGTAAATGACATCCCACTGATAGAAGTCTTGTGGAGACAGTGGCCATTTTTATCCCACCAAAGGATAAACATCTGCCACCACAAACTGAGAGTCCCACCTTGGTTACTTGAGATGAATACCACAGCATATCAGAATGGCTCCTGGACATTTTCTAGTTTGTTTTGAAGGTGTGATCTCCCAGCTCGAGTTGAAACATCCTTCCTTCTAACATAGGTGATCAACTGTAGCTATAGGGCCAAAACAGTGAAACATAAAAAAATCTTACTTTCTTTGCTGCAAATATTTGTTTAAGATTTAAAAAAAAATCAATCAAGAAATCATTGAGGATGCATTAAGAATTTTTGCTATCTTCAAAATGCCTGGAAGGGCTTTTGAATTGTAGACTATATATTTTCAAGGTCTTCCTTGTACGCTTGTCCTTCAAGTCACCTTTAATATCACAGTGATGCCTATCCACAACTGCAAAATCCAAAGTCTTTACAATTTATTTTTACATTTCATTTGCTTAGTGTGTTTTTTGTCAGGTGTTGTGCCTAAAAAGTAATCAAAAAGTGAAACTACAGCAATTTTCAGATCACTGCTCATTCCGACCAGAATTGGCTTTATGAATTAAATCCTTAGACCTTTAATGTTATTCTGTATGCCCTCTGGAATTGCTAGAGGAGCATAATGTAATTAGGTAGAAGACATTCTTTACCCTGGGGGTGGTGAGGCACTGGAACAGGTTGCCCAGAGAAGTTGTGGATGCCCCATCCCTGGAAGTGTTCAAGGCCAGGCTGGATGGGGCTTTGAGCAGCCTGGTCTAGTGGGAGGTGTCCCTGCCCATGGCAGGGGGGTTGGAGCTACATGATCTTTAAGGTCCCTTCCAACCCAAACCATTCTATAGTTGTTTCATTTAGATTGAAAATGTCATTGCTCCAGAAGAGGAAGCACTAGTCAAACAATGTAATTCAATACCGGAATCATGAAAACACCGCGTATAGCATTACTATTACTTAAGCATGTCAACTAGACTCACTGGAAAGAACAACTCTAAGGTAGATATAACAACCTGCTTTTTGTTGTTATCATTGTACCCAAAGATACACTAACTACAGCTGTTAAACAGAAAACAGCTTAGCATGGTAGAATTAAATGACACAGTAAACTTATTTCCATAAAAAACTGTATTTGCTAATAGATTGTAATTCTTAAATTGTTGGTATTTAAGAAGTGCAGTCATGCATATTATCATGTGTATTTTGAAGCAGCAACTGGAATCAAATAGTAGAGTCTATTACCACAGAGAGCACAATGTAAGAAAACTCAGAAGTACAGAGCTTTTATTCAATACAAGTTTTACCACAATTTCAAGGGAAGCAAGGTTAGGCTCTGTAAATAACTTCCCTTGGATTTGTCCCATGATCTTGCCATTTATGAATCACTATTTTCTCGAGGTTACGCTACATCGCATTACAGCTTAACGTCCCTTCCCCTGCACTTTTTCACTGAAGCCAGTTGTGATTCTTCAACTTGTCTTCAAAGAGCTTCATTGTTCTGATCCTTGATACTCCAGACGTGACCCCCTTACTGTTTCTCCCCTCTGCCCAGGGCTCTGCTGTTGACTACCTGCAATGTGCATCTCACAAGAGGTCTATATATATGTTAATGCTACTTCAGATGCATGTAGTAGCAATTAGGAACAGTTTTGCAAGATCACCGTCCTCTAGCCACTAAGATAAATAGACCTACATGAAATCTGATTAATTGGCAATAAGTTATGTAATAGAAGAGGCAAGGAGCACTTAACTCAAAACAAGCGTGCCCAACAAAGACAAATTTTATTTGGGTTGCAAAATGCATTTGTTTGATCACCCTGTGACTACTGCTTGCATGTGAAATGTTATCTTCCCCATGCCCCTTTTCTGGCTTTCTCTTTTTTTCTAATTGAACTTAAACTAGGAACACATTCTTCTCCTGCATTTTGCACTGATGGTAGTAAAATCATAGCATAGTTTGGGTTGGAAGCGATCTCTAAAGGTCGTCCAGTACAACCGCCCTGCAATATGCAGGGACATCTTCAACTAGATCAAGTTGCTCAGAGCCCTGTCCAACCTGACCTTGAATGCTTCCAGGGACCGGGAATCTACCACCTCTCTGGCAACCTGTTCCAGTGTTTTACCACCCTCATTGCAAATTTTCCATCTTTGAAGAGAAACTCATTGCCACCAACATTGCTGCAGATAAAGGAGAACAGACTACACATAGTCATCTTATTGCACTTATTGTCAGGTCCCCAAATTCTGGCTGCAGAAAAATCATTCCCCATTTTCCTTTCTTTCTCCACCCCCTACCAAGTACCATTTCAGTACAGTGAACTATGTCATTTCTGACTGGAGGAATCCAATGCTGCAATAAAACCAGATAAAAGAACTGAACCATAAAAGTATGGATATTATACACATTACTGCTTGGATATTAAACTGGGAAGGAAATTTCATGGAAATAAATACAAATAAATTTCTAATTTAATTTCTTAGGGCTAGTTCAGCAACACATATTTGATGGCTAGCCTACATATACCCAACGGAAAAGTAAATATGTCCAGCACTCCTTTGATTTTAACAATTTTTTGCATACGTAGCATCAACAGAGAAGGAAGACCAATGTTTTCAATTGGTCATGTAAATTCATATAAGTATATTAGAGCCTTTGTGGAATGGAGTTCGCATTTATTCTTCAGTTTACAGAGACACGGACTATAAATTTACAGAGAGTTTACAGAGACTTGGATTATAAATTGTCTTGAAGAATATTGGTCAGAAATGGGAGATAAGTAGCCAAAGCTGCTATCAACTTTGCATCAAAACATTAAACTAAAATAAAAGAATTAGTGGGTATATGCATAAATGGTCAATAGGATAACTTGTTTCTTAGGAAAGAGTCAACATGGCTTTTATAGTGAAAAGTCATGTCCTTGCAGGTCTCTTAGAATCCTGAGACAACAAACATGGACAAAGGAGATATGGTTGCTGTACACTGCCTGGATTTTAAAAAGGTTTTCGACAAGATTTTTACCCAAGTATTCTTAGGGAAAATCAAATTTCTGCAGGGCAGAAGGGAAGGTCACGACATGTTTACATTACTGATGAAAAGGTGAGGAACACAGAGAAAAAAAATAATCTTTTTTTTTCAGAGGAGGAAGGTCAAGTGTGGAGTTCCTTTGATTTCTGTGATAGGGCCTGTGCCCTTCAGAAATCAGATGAAAGAGGCGATGAAGAGTAAGGTGACAAAGTTGGCATCAAAACAAAAAATTCAGGATATTAACAAGCTAAGTCAATTGCAGAGCTCCAGAAGTACCTCACTATATTGAGTAACCGGGAAATAAAATGGCAGATTAAATTTGATGCAGAGAAATGTAAAGTAATACTTTTGGGAAAAAAGCCATGCAAGTTTTGCATATAAAATTATAGTTTTCAGACTATCTATTACTATTCAGGGAAAAGATTTCTGAGCTCTGATAGGTAGTCAGCTCATTGCTCAGTAGTAGCAAAAAGCAAGTAGTATAGGAAAGGAGTATCATGTCGAAATACCATGTCTCTAGATAAACTCCCAATGCGCCTGCATCTTGGTTACAGGGGTAGTGCTGATTTCTAGCCTCTCTTTCTAGGCAGATATTTCAGAACTAGAGATGGCTTGGAGAAGGTCAAGACGATACCAGAGAGTCTCCACATGAGGAGCAACCATAATCTAGTTTCAGTGAATGAGGAGTGGAGGGTAGGGGAAAACATAAAAGAGTTAACTTTACACAAATCATATATAAAATTCTAGGTGACGTGGAGATAGTGACTATTGAACTTTATTGGCTGCCACTGTACTACAAGAAAAAAAGGGTAAAACCAGCCAGGGTTATAATCACAAAAAATGAGGTATTTCTTCACATGACCTGCAGACAAGCTGTGAACATACTGCCATGCGGCTTTGTGGGAGCTCTCAAACTAACATGGTTTCAGAGATCTATTAGACAATTTAGTGGCAGGGAGGTTCACCAAGAACAATGCTGGTGCTACCTTTGGCTCAAAAAGTCTCCAAACTGTAGAATTCCTCAGGGTTGAGAATGGACCAAGTACGCATCCCTCTGGGATTACCACACTGCGTACACTTTGTGGGCATCTGCTAGTGGCCATTGACAGGGGTGGGAAACTGGGCTAGACGGATCTCTGGTCTGCAGTGGCACTTATGTGGACATAAACAGGTTTCCTTGTAAGAAGGTGTGTGCATTTGATAAACAAATATGTGTCCTCCAGGTTGCAAAGACACACGGTCAAATCTGTAAGAGAAGATTCTGATTTCCAGAACTGAATGGGAATTGTTTTTCTCTCCGGCTAAGGCTTCATCTATAGGAATGTTTTTCCCATTGCTTATAAATTTACTAACTAACTGGACAGTATTGATAATGTCCAAGAAAGTTCTTTGATGTGTACTGTTTACACTGTGCAACTACAAATAACAGGAATTTCATCCATTATACTGAAAATTAGAATGATCCCCTGCTTAAAGTTAAAAATTAAGGTTTAAGTCAGACTTGGTAGGAAGAAAAAAAGATATTAAATATTCATGGAAATGTAACTCAGTAAATAATGTCACGTCATTTCAAATTGACTTGCAGAATATGTGCAGATGTGTGTATAAGCACTATGCATGTATAAAGTTAACAAATTTACATGTGTGAATGACAAGAAAATAATTTAAAGCAACACAATTAAGAATGGATTAAAACTTGCCTCTAACTTCATTATGATTTGGGAGTTACCATTAAATAATGGATTTATAACAATTCACAATACATGAATTGCCATTCCTGTATTTTGAAGCAGCATTTTTAAAAAAATATCCATTGATCTGGCACTGGTGGCTCTCAAAAGAGGTACAGGGTGCCATAAGGGATTCTATATCTCATCAAAACTGTTTTTCTAGGGGAATTATTCTTAAAAGATGGTTGAGGAGAAGAAAGCTGCTCCATTTCCTTCAGAACGAGGATTATAAATTCTGTTGCAATATGGATGCATCTGAAAGCAAATAGAAAGATATGTAATACACACTTACTACAGAAGAAGAGGCACTCCCTGGGTTTAGGGGAGAGCAACTACTCCAGGCTGCCTCCCCTGCTCCCCCGTCCTTTTCTGTGAGCGCGTGGAAGATGAGGTATTACATTTGATGAAATCCAGGGCTGCAGATCAATACACCGTGGAATCAAGATATGCTCTGGAAAATGTAGTTCCTGCATCTTTAATATTCTCCATTTCCTTTTATCCTAACCTTCACACTCCCAGGAGCTTAATAGCTCTTAGTCAGCTTGGTGGTTCCAGTGCCCCTCTTCTTCCTGCTGGCAGACACATGCCTTCCGGCTCAAAATGCCGATGCACGTCGGACAATCTAATTTATAATCTTAAATCTTCTGGAAAGGGCTGCAGAGGCCAGGCCATACAGGGCTTTCCAAATTAATTCTGAAAGTAAAACAGTATATGTAGCAGGCGGGTAACTTTATCTAGATTTCAGAGATTTAGTTACATGAAAGTGAGAATATAAAAACGCTTTCGCATGTAGCAGAATACTGTTGAACACATTTGGAAAGGATCAAGTCAAGACTACCTAAATCATTCAATAAAATCTGCTACATAAAACATCTAATAAATTGTAATGGCAAGGACTTGTGCAGAGAGGCTGAAATTCCAGCTATGTGCTGAAAATAAAAGTTTGGTCACATAGTCACTCTCTTTTCTTTTCTTTGCTGACTTTACTAGCCATTGGGCTGGAAGTGTCCAGTTTCACTGGAACACCACAGAAAATGTTTGGCACCGGTCTCAAAGGAGAAATGATTTGGTATGCTGTGATTTGCTTTATGATTTTGGGGATACTTTATTAATCCCTGAAGTTTCAAATCTCTTAAGACCATGATTAAATAAAAAAAAAAGTCCCTTGGTGCAAAGGCAACTCCTATCATTAAGAAAAACGATCATAAAACTCCAGTGACAAAGCAATAAGGATTTCATAGTAAATTACAGAGTTAAATAATGATAGTATCTCACACGAAAATAAAACTTACTAATTCAGTTAAGCGCTCTGTAAGTAAAAATGGAATGCTGCTAATACAATAAGATTTTTGTAATCGTGTTAGTAAGAATGATAGCCTTATGTTCCATATCCTGTTCCTCAAATTCAGTACCTATAGGATACAATGCAAGAAACACCCCCGCAGAATACACACGAGGAATCCGGAAGCATCTGTTTCTGTTACTCTTTGTTCTAGCCAATAGGTACATTGATTAAATTGCATTTATCTGCATTTTTGCTGCTGAACTGCCTTAAAGAAGTAACAACCAAGACTAGGAAGCTCTTCAACATATGCAATAGCATGTATTATATATTGTCTATACCAATCTCTCCTAGAGACAGGATATAAGATACTTGTTATTACTTTCTAGTTGTCTTGAACCAGTAATTAAGTTCAGTTTAGATGTGTTTTAGAAATTGGACATGTGTTCTCTTAGTAACTTTTTTTTAAAAAGTAACATTACCCAATATGTTCTTCTCATTTTAAATATGACTTGTAATGTCCCCATAATTTAAACTACTGATTTAAATTAGTTTCAATGAGCACCACAGAAGTTACCATGGAGGGACCTGGAGAAATCTTTGATGTATCAGTATAGCCTAAGCGGGAGCAAAGGTTTCCTCAGAAACAGCTTCCTCTTCATTACCTTCCAGACTACATTTGCCTACAATTTTTAATTTTAATGTAGATGATGGCCTTGTGCTGCATTTGGACCTGTTAATTTTTTGCTTATTAATGGCTAATGAGCTCAGTGAGGCAACAAGTCTGCATGGGCCATGCAAAAGGTGGCACACAAGTTGAGTTCATGTGTTATGAGCAAGCTAGCTCTGCCTGGACTTGAGTTTCTTGGGGATGGCTGCAGGTCTAACTATTTCTTTTTTCTGCATTTTCCCTTCCTTGAGGTCAGGCCAGTGACTTAGTTTAAAAACTGGGGTCGGATTGTGGCTGCAGAGTGGGAGAAACTATACAGCGTAAAAGGCCTATGCACCAGGTCTCCAGCTTGTTGCTTACACCAGCTCCTCCAAATAAGATGAGAGTGGTATGAAGGTATGACCACAATTCAGTGAAGTTCCAAGTAAAACCAGCTGCCCAATATGGAGGGGAATACAAATCACACATTTGAAAAAACTCAAACCGAAACAGGTGGCATGACTGCTGCAGCACAAAAAGCTAAGGAGCCGAAAGCTACAAACCCGTTCTTGTCTGGGTTGTTTTTTGCAGTAAGACTGTGACTTCCATGAGCCAATGTTTGACATAGTTTTTAGCTCGCTAATGTCTGCTTCACTTTTGATTGGGGCTCAGTTCCAAGCATTCTGATATTACTGAAAATATTTATATCGATTGTAATGGGGATTTGATTTGAACCAGAAGTAACAGATAACAAGTAGGGGATCGGAGAGCACTTTAATGTAGTAGGAGTACCTGAGCAGAGGGAAACAAAACAAAAACCACCACTTGATAATAAATTATCAAAGGATCACAATACCTATCTAACAACATCTGGTAAATATTGTCCAAATCAAAGAAGACAATAATAGGCAGAGTCTTTCCTTGAGTTGTAAAAAATGCATCTGATGAAGAGAATTACAGGAAAAAAATGTGCATCACAGATAACAAAAGATGAGTCATAATTACTTGGAGACAACTGCACGTGCAAATCCCACATATTTCCAATACACAGATGAGCTTGTGCATATTACTTGAAATATTCTTTACAACCGTAATTGTGAAGTATGTCCCACGCCTGATCCCACCCTCTTGGACTAGAAATGGCAGCATAATTTGCTAATAGCACAGGATAGGAAGGGTGCAACCTAAAAAGTATCAGCAATTTAAAAATTTCCTCCACTGAAGCAGAACAGACAGAAAACAGCAGCATCCCAGACTCCAGTGTCCAAGAAACGCTGCAGTGAGACATACACGTGGCTGTCGTCCAGGGAGGTCATCTTTCTCCTTCCATCGCTGGTGGCAGTGCTGCAGGGCACAACTGACCATCAGGAAGAAAACAGTGTTCATGGTACAAAGTCTAACGGCAGTCGGACATTCTTGAAAGAGCAGTAGTGAGGGGAAGGAAGGAGAAAGAAGGTGTAATAGAGTGGGAAAGGGATGAGTGATGTCCAATGTGTGGGGTAGCAAACCTTTTTAAGAGGCCAAGACACACCAGATGTGAGTCACAAAAAGGAAAGAGAGGAGGGAGAAAAATGTGTTTGACTCGCAGACCACCATTTGTGGAGACTTGCAATAAACCCTGACTGACTATTCTCTCTCCTAGGACAAGCCTTCAGGTTCTGGCACCTCATTCTCATGACAAATATTCCAGCAAGAGCAGGAAAAGACACAACCTGAGTATGGTTTAACAGCGACTGGTAGGCAATAAAATAGGAAATGGTACATACATGAGATATTTTTATTATGGTCTTAGTTTTTGTAACTTTGCAGTCTTTCTTGAATGGCTCATTACTAATCAAAACTATTCCCATACCTTTGTCCTATTATTATTATTATTATTATTATTATTATTATTATTATTACAACAAAAACAACAAGAAGAAATGTTTTTTCTCAGCACATTTCAGAAGTACCTTCTAGTTTTCCTACATTTGGCACGATACAGCACATTGCTTACAAGGAACCTCACGACTCCCAGCCAAGTTTTGAAATATATAATCAGTTGCAAATGTTTTGGGGTGGTTGACTGATGAATGCAGTAACTTTACCATTTATCCCATTTTTTACCATTAGTAAATTTTAGATATTTTCAGGACAGCAGCACTTTCCCTTTTTTAGGATTAAAAAAATTCAAAAACTTTTTAAAATGGTCAAAACAGCTATTTAACACATTGATTGGTCTGCTCCTTGTAATAATAAATACAGTAGTGGTATTACGGTGATGAACTTTCATAAAAACTGATGTAATAGGATAATTTCTACTATAATAAAACACAGTGTCAAAATACAGTTACCTGCCATTCTTTATACTTTATAAAAAATACTTTCTTTCCTGTATTCTTGTTTCAGCTTCTTCCTCTCATAATGATACACTTCGTCTTTTCAGAAAAAAAATCAGTGACTCGCAGAACAGCCCCTACAGTGGGCAAGAAGGCTTTTAATTCATTCACCCTCTTTTCAGGTCCAAACTTGTTTATCATTTAGAGTTGTTCATTTTTTTTTTCCATTCAGCATGTCACCCGTGATTTACATGAATAATAAAAACATTCAGAGGTGCATTAGTGAGGACTTGCACATTTTGGAAGGTATATAAAACCTTGTATTTCAGGACGTAAGCCAAGGTCTAAGTAATAAGTTATTACATCAACAGCTTGAGCTAGGATATTTTGCAGCTCCTTTATGCTGTTGGCCCCTGACCACTCTCAGAATGAGTATGGACAAGGAGGACTACTGACCTGCTCTGACATAGAAATTCCACAAGAGATTATTCAGACAGTTGCAATTTATTTAGGGGTGTGTGTGTGTTTTCAAGAATTTCTTTCTAGGCTTACCAATGAGGACTGAAGACCAAAATGGCTCTGAAGAACAAAAACATATTGTCACATCAATGACTCTGGCAAGTGTGTTGTGAGACTACTTCCACGTCGGGGAAAGCAACCCCTGGCACAACACATGCAGGAATTTTTATTGGGGACCTACCCCTCCCTTAGTAAAATTATCTCACCTTACTTTGAGGACTAAAAGTCAGAGATTTTTCTCCTCCTTCCATATTCCAACACCAAATAAATCTTTCTCATTTTGCAGCATTTAAAATACAATTCTACCACTTCAGGATCTGAACACGTTCACAGTGTATTACCCTGTATTTTCAGAATTATTAAACGCGGCAGCAATAAAACAAAACCAAACCATCCTTCAGGCAAATAATTTCAATTCTCTGTTCCCTCATGTCCCCAGATAAAGACATTAGTGATCTAAAATACAACTACTTAGGCATTTTTTTAATTTGTATCCTTTTGATACAAATTGAAACTGGCTTTGAAACTGGCATTGACTGTACAAAAGCTTAGTCCACAGTGTGACATGTCAGTGCACCAGCAATCTGAAGACTGGGTTCCACTTTTGGCATTGATGCTGACCTACTGCAAAAACAGGGGGAAATCACTGTGCCTCACTATGTCTCTGTATCTCGTCCCATCCTTTGTCTTATATTTAGACTGCAGACTCTTTGAGGCAAAGGCTGTCTCTTTGAGAAATTACAGATACAGGGTAGGAACAGGGTCCTTGGTCTGTTTGGGTTTTCAGGTACTACCACAATTTAAAAATAGAAAGTATCTATTTCTGAGCCCAGATGAATTTTGCAACAAGTTGCTGTGAACAGATTCCATCATCCTCCTGGCTTCTGTTCTTTGGCATTCCCAAATTTCGTACCTCAAAATAGGAGCTCGAACTTAGCTAATATGGGCTGTCAAAACTCTATTTATTTCACTGGCACCATGACAGTTCACACCAGCTGAAAATCTATTTTGCACTTTGGAGCTTCCACCCTGTAGATGAGGTTCCAAAACTTGCATAGCCAAAATAGGATTTTCAAAATTATGCATCTAAACCAGGGCAAGGACAACCCAGAAACAATGTGATTACACTTACCACACACTATTTTAAAATACAGATCAGTACATGCCTATCTCTCTCAGGTTTTTTGCTACTTATTCTTGAAAAAAAGTAAAAAAAGGTGCGTTTTTTTGTTGGGAAGTAAAAATCTTCAGAGGCTTCAAATTCTTCATTTCCTACCCAGAATTGAAAAAGTTGCACTTCCTCACTGGTGTAACAGAGAATATACATTAATAGAAGCGGTAAGTCGCGACTGCGCTATAGACTTCAAATTTTGAATATGAAGTACTGAAAGTAAAGAGAAGCAAACTCTTCAAGAAATCCCATGACTGCAAGAAACACTAAAATATTTGTTGAGTAAATTAGAAAAAGTAAGTGTTAAATAATTGCAAATTTCTAATAGGAAAGCTAATACATTTTTCATCAAGTTTTATTTGGTTGTTTCTAATAAAGAACTGAGAAATCAGTACTCCTGTTGAGACAGCACTGCATGACCTGTAGCATTCAAAATCTTTTGCTGCCCACACTGCGTTGCAAACGTTTAGGAAAAAAAGGGTTTCAGTAGTTTGGGTGCCTAAATAAATGCAATTCGAGGGCAGCAGCAGTGGGGGTAGAACTGATGAAGAGCCCATCCCTGCAAGAAAAAGGCAAATTGGCACATTATCCAACTCTATACCAATGCTCTGTGTGCATTATAAAGGCTGTAGAGAAAATATTTAGTACTGTGCTTTGAGAATAGATTATAACAGTCTCTCTCCCCACAGACTGAAATATATGTAGACGGTGTTAGCAATAAAGGCTACAGTAATAAGACAAATACGAGAACACTTTTTTGGGTGACTGCCACTACTCCAGGATGTTGCTGGCATCCCAGAGAGTATCTGTTGGTCTGTGTGGTCTCATCTCCGCTGCTTCAGTTAATCTTTCTGCTGCTGCATGATTTTAGAGATATTCCCCTTTCCTCTTCCTCCAGCCTTCCCCGTCTCTCTCAGTCACATCCAGTCACTCTTCCTTCCGGCTGTATCTTTGGAACCTCCTCATTTCCACCACCACGCACAGTGCTCAGTAGCTGCTTCTGGAGCCTTGCCTTCCCTCCTTCATGTACGCCTCAGATCTCCACAGGAGAGTAGTTAAAATGACCATCCATTACTGCAAAATCCCTGGAGGCCATCTGGGCAACCAAACTTTCCATCTGCTCTCTCACATGGAGAAGATGCTTTGTAGTGGAGATGGTTGTATTTTCTTCAACTGACAAAAAACAAAAACCAAGCCCTAAACATTTTTATTAAAACCAGAAGCATGTTCAGGTCCTGGTATTTCACCAAGACACAAAACATATTTCCACAGGAAATTAATTTTTTTCAAAGTTTCCAGCGCCCCCCCCCCCCCCTTAAATCAGCCCTGAACTTCTTTAGCAGCCACATGAACTCTCTGATAACCTCACCGTGCCGTCACTGTGAAAACGGCAGACGGAAAAAATTCTGACCGACACAAAGAGGAAAGGATGCCTCGCTACCAGGGGAGTCCAGCAGTGGTTGTCTGCTTAATCCCCTTCTGTGCCTCTGGAAACCTCCCCCCTGCTCAGCGCAGAGCCAAACAGAGGCTCCACAGCCGTCCTGCTTTGCTTGGAGCTACAGTAAAGAGCGGGTAAAGACAGCCAAGGCACCGTGCGTTTCCAAATGATGGCTACCAAGCCCTTGCGATTTTCTCAAGTCAAAATAATGTTTTACCATCTCAGTGGGTGCAATGGGATCCTTACTGAAGCTTTTACGAGCATGGCAAAGTTGGGCTTGCAAAGGAACTAGCAGTCAGGAGGGTTAAGTGTAGCAGTCGTTCTCCACCTCTTTTTACAGCCGAAAGCTCACTTGAAAGAGTTGGAAACACTCTGAGCCTCACCGAGCTCAGCTTTTTTCCATTCCCTGCCATCTCCCTCCATTTCCATTGCCCCGCTTTGCCTCCCACTTCTGCGAAAGCTGATTTTCATGCAGGGATAACTCACAGGACCAGCACGGATCCGAGCTCCATCTCTCACCTACAGTTTATTCTGTCTTACCCATTTGAAACTACAGTCACTTTTAAAAAGGCTTTTTTTTTTTTTGCGCTTTTTTTTCATGGCTTAGATCATTATAACTAATGTTTGTAACTTCTATTTGGAAAGTTAGGTTCAGCCTTTGATCTTCTTTAAGCATATAACTTAGACAAAGTTGTTCTATTGAACTGAGAGAGACTTACATTCCTGAAGTCAAGCATACGCACAAGCGTTTTAAGAATTATGGCTTCAACCTAAGTCAATCCTAAACCTTACATGAATTTTGGATATTAAAAAGAAAAATGTTTTCAAACCCAAGTCTCTAAGGAAAGAAATAAATACTTATATATGTCCACTATATTATGAAAACTACTGTACTTGAATAAGACAGTCATGAATGTTTTTTAGATTTAAGAAAATAATTTTGAAATAAAATATATCCATACATACATGATTAATGTGGCTTCTCTGTTCTCTTCTGCTCGAATTATTTATATTCCTAGTGAGAGGGGAAAAATTTTTTCCAGCTAAAGAAGCAGCCTCTTTTATGAATAAAAATGAGCTTTTTTTTTTTTTTTACAGAAAAGTGGAAAAAGGGTCTCCTTTCAGTTTGATTTTTTGACATCAAAATAATATGGTGCAACTCTGAATATGATCTCTTCTCTTTGCTTTCTACGATGTCAAATTTTCATAATAGATTTCAGCAACACTTAGAGACTCCAACGAGGCATTTGGTAAAATACACACAATAAGTAGGTAGTCATGGCCCAAAGAGCCAATAAGGAGAAGACAGGGATGGAGATAACACAGACGGAAACAATAAAGTAGCACAATTCAAATAGTAAGCAGCAGTCATCCCACACCCGTTTCTTTGCCATCATAACAGAATTATTTCCTAGCATATACATTTGTCATAAAGACTCCTACAGATAGCTGTGGTCAGCAAGATCCCAAAGATTCAAGTCAAGAAAACTCTAAGAGGCCAGATGCATAATGAGCAAAGAAAGAAAACTGGATAGAAGTGCAATCCACATGTCAAGTAGCCACATTGCAAAGCAGACATTAGCCAGGAAAGAAATGTTAGAACAAAAGGTTTTTGTAGGATCGGGTTACTAAGAAGTGGAGAGCTCTTGAGACAACCCAGCAATTTGGGCAAGCTCCAGAAAGTGAGGAAGGCTTCCTCCTGTAGGGTTCCCTTCCTTGTGAGCTGGATACATGGTCCACTTCTTCAGATTATGGAAGCTTTTCAACTTAAAGCAGTGTCTGAAGCCATTGGTAATGTCCTCATTCTCTTCTTGGGACATACTGGAATATCTGAAGTTGCTATGGGTCTCGCATTTACTTACAAAGTTTGACCCATGAGGAGCATTTTGGGGCTTGCAGTAATTTTTTTTGGTTGGCACTCCGGACAAGGTTTCTATTTCATGCTTGTCTGTAGCTGTGGGAGATTGGGCTCTGTGATCCCAGGGGTCCAGTCCAGGTGCCTTTCCACCAGTCAGTCCTCAGAGCTGTTACCAACAGATCAAAGGCTACTAATTGCTGCAATAGCATCTTTCTTCACTTTGCCAAAGGATGGAGGTCAAATAGTGAAGATGAGAGTTTGCAAAATTAGACTGGTATAGAACAAACATGGGTGTAGGAGCCTTCAACCAAGGCAAACAGCCCAGAGATGAGACAACAAGGTCAAACTGGAAATGGTATAGAGACAGAAAAGGAAGAAGATAGAGGATTGTGGATTCAAAAGAGAATAGCAAGGATGACAGGAACAGAAAACAGTCTTTTTGTTTGCCTACAGGTCCAGCTCCTGGTGTGCAACTTCTGACAGCACACAGGCAAGATTATGTTTTAAACCAGCAGTTTTCTGAACACCTTAAAAGTGGCCTTTTCCTGCTTCCCCCTCAATGCTGAAGATCTCTGGTGACAAATAAAATACTGATAGGTTATCAGACAAAAGGACACCATGTATCTAAAAGATCCATTTGTAAAAGCAGCATAACAAAACTCTCCAGTAAAAATAAACAATTAAAAAAACTCTGCTTAAATACTGCCCAGAGGAGACAAAGACACGTTTGCATTATGTGTGCCCTCACCTCCCCCTCCTGCCCAAAAAGCGCCAAAGGTGAGATGACCTCTGTTGCTGGCTGTGTCCCAGCAGCTGAGGAGACAGAGAGCAGTGGTGCCTCCCTGCTGTGGGCAATGCCCCGAGGCGGCTCTTGGTTTCCAGGAGGCTGCCTTGCAGGGGCTGAAACAACATGGATGGTCAGGGAAAGCCAAAGGAGAGGAGAGAGAGGTGCCTTGATGTTTAGGAGTTGAACAAATAGTAGGTTTTTCAGAACGGAAGGTCAGCTATTCATGGCCTTACAGCTAACTACTACTGCTTCTTCTCCCACTTCCACCTGCAGAGCCAGAGGTTTAAAAGCATTTTCAAATCATAATGGATTCTTCATGATTTTTTTAAAAAATCACTCTCGGGGTAGCTATCCAACTGTCTTATTTGCCAAATCATCTCATGAAAAGCCCAATAAAGCCCAGTTTGTTTCCCAGGATTTGTTCTTAAGTTTGTTTCCCAGGATTTGTTCTTAAATCATAAAAAAGAGAGCAAGTTATTTGCTTCGATATTGTAGATGTCAGTACTGATCCTACTCAAGGTAACAGCAAACTCATTTTCAATTTACCCTCGCTGGGCCACTTGGCCATGATTCTTTAGTAGAGGTACACAAGTGAGCCAGTCATAAGTTACGGCAAACAGCGAATCAAATTGTATCGTTTTCCATTGGTGAGTAATAGACGGGAAATGTGAAATGTCATTACAGGGCTAGTTAACCATCTGGTAAAAGCTCCTGTATGAACAGTGCAGATGAACTACATTGAAATATTAAGGAAACATCAACTGAAGCTATTTAGCCCCTCCAGAGACCTATAGTTCACGCATGGTGGGCAGGTAATAATGTCCAATTATTCTGGAAACAACTAAACAAGTCACTGTAAAATTATCTCATTTGCACTGGATCCAACATTAAGTATTTTTTAAAATATTCATCATTCATTCCAGGTAACAAAACAAAACAACTAATCAATCTCGGAGGAACTAGCCATAAATCAAAAAGCCATACTGAGAAGTTGGCAATTTTTCATTATTCCAGGAGTAATATTTTAAAGCTGACAAGCTGACGGGGTGGTCCACGTCTGTGACATTATCACGTCTCTGATGAACAACCAAGCTTTACACATTTACAGTAGTAATTGTTAAAGTTACTCTAACAAGTTGCCACAGAACTCGTGGAAAAACAGACTTTTTTTTTTTCAATCTATCTACACGGACTTTACTTAGCAACAAGTTATTAAAATCAAGTCTTGACCAAATTAAAGGCATTTTGTTATTACTACACAGAGAAAATGTTTGGTTTTGCACCCCCTTATGGTGATTAGCCACAGCATTTCACAGAAGACTCATCTCCTGGACAGAAGTGTACATTCAGCCTCCATTTATTTCAGAGCAAGCTGACGTGAAAAGGTTAAAAATACTTTAGTGAATGGCAAATCAGGTAGTAAATTTGAGGCTATCCTGCTCACAAGTGGTGCACATTGATTGGTCACCTGATGGTGGTGATAGCACATGAAAATAAAGCTGTCCATCGCTTTGCATCCCTGTCTGTTGAGGATGTAGTACAAGAATCTATCAATGATGTCACCTAACTGCCTACTGAAACAAGTAAAACCAGGCTCGGTAGAACTTCTGGTAAGTCATGTTGATGCTCATCTTGCCTTTTTGAGCCACTTCTAGCTGCTGCCATAACTTAAGGTGCAAGAGAGAAAATCCTGAAAGCCATTTAAACACATGGTCCAATTCTGCACACTCTGTGGGTGATTGGTTACATACACATGACGAGGATTTGAAAGAGAGTGGGCAAAGCAAAGAGCACAGAACCTAAAAGCCTGGTTGAGCAGAGCAAAGGTATTCAAGCATATGGGTCTTCTAGTAGACATGCAATTTTCCACTTTTTTTAAAATAATGTCTTGGGTTTTTTAAACTCAGAGCAAATACCCGTTGCATATACAGATGGTTTGGGACTGGCTTTTTTTAAAATAATGTCTTGGCTTTTTTAAACTCAGAGCAAATACCAGTTGCATATACAGATGGTTTGGGACTGGCTTCTATTTTTGATGGTTCAGTTTAGGAGAAAACTTCATCCAGGCTTGTGCTGCAGCGTAGTTTGCTGTTTAGGGACTCACAGACAGCAGAGTGAGGAACTGCAGAAAGGAGGCTTTGAATGTGGACCCTGAGCACACAGAGCATCACAGACCTGCAGGAGCATCCCACAAGACAAGCCAGCTCGCAGCAGGCATGAGGTATCTCCATAGAGCATGTATTAACCAGGATACAATAATAACGTGTTTAGGAAACACCCTTTGCACTTTCTTTGCAAATGGCTTGACTGTAGTTAAATATGGGATAGGGAGGCCACAAAAGTTTTAGGTGACACGAAGTGAAGGACTGAATGTCTGAACTATCCAGCTGTTTTACCGAGTTTGCTTAGTTCGTAACCCAGGGAATTTCACATGTATAAGAGCTCAAGACGACGTCTAGTCACAGACAGGGCAGAAAGACTTGACTGACTGATTTGTCCCAAAGCTTCTGTACCCAGTGCCGTGCTTAGATTTGACTCTTAAATAGCTCAAATATTTGGTAACAAAAACTGGGGACACGGAGAGGAGTGTTATTTCTGTTTTCATTCAGACACACACAAAAAAGCAGCAAAATACTCCTTTTCCCTCTGTTCTTCTTGTTTTGCCCCAGTTCCTTTCACTTTAGCAAGCTTACCATTAGATACGAGTGTCTACTTCCCTCATTTTTGTCCACTTTCTTGCCCAGCTTCTCTGCCCTGTCATCTTTTCTCATCCATCAAAATACAAAGGGTTTGTATATTTTTACAAATTATCTCTTTTAACATTTTGATGATACAAGAACACCAGAAGTTTTAGAAAGCAAACTGTTATATTTTCAGATGTGGCCACTTGCTCAACACAGCCTCTATTTTTGGAGGTTTATCCTCTCTATCCAAGCTTTTAAGCTTTGTTTATGTACCAAAATCCTGTTGTGCTTCTCAGGCACCAGCAGCAAAGCAGAAGTCATTAGGTGGTAATATAGTATCAATTGTCAAAAGAGACAACTTGCAAATTCACAAAAACTTCACTCCGTTAGTCCTTCAAGCCTTCACAAATTCTAAGAACAAATGCCACAGCACAACTCTATGTATTTTAGAGACAGTTTTCAAATCGCAAAATGCTCCCAAAGGCATGTGGCTCCATAGCCAAGAGCTTCATACTGCTGAATCTGAGGACCTCAGGAATATTGTCCAAGCGATTTTTGTTAAAGTCTCAAACTGCCAACCTAAGGCTACGTCTACATTAGCAAGCATGTGGCCTGATAAGAGTGGATTTATAAAGTGAAAAAATGGTGTTGATTATCTGATGTGCAGATGATTCGTGCTTCAAGGGAATTTACTTCAGGCTAGTTTCAGTCTGGGCCTGTGGACTGAACACATAGAAATAATTGGAGACCATTAAGACCAACACTGGAACACATTGTCTGGTTTCATTTAATCCAAAAGGAAACCAGTTTGTGTACTCAGAGACTGCTCTGTGCCGTGAGCCAAAGTGTGGTAAGTGGCAATTATGAGGAGATCGCTAATGTAGCTGCACCCTAATTAAGTGTCAGTCTGATCTACCAGGAAGGTTCAAATTCACATTTCCTCAGACAATTATTAGCAAATTTAATTGGAATAGTTATATTTATGGTCCTAAAGAAATCTCAGTCATAACAGAACTTGTCTCTGAATTGCCAAAACTTTCCTGTCCCATTCTATGGATACTTTGATCAAAAATAAATTGGAAATTCCAATGTGTCCTTGCAAAATTCCTGTATATATCAAACCTAATGACTGAGGACTCGGGAGAGAATTTGAGCCAAGTCATGGTTCATAACTTGATTTTGAGCCTGTTCCAGTAACACCACCCTGCCTCACGCCAGTTTGATTTAGAGATAGGCTTTGTGCCCAGCATCTAATTTTGTATATAATTACAGATTTAATGTTTGTAATATGGTCTTTGTAAAAGGAGGAACCCTCTGAGGAACCTTCAAACTATGCCAACAGTCTGAATAGCTGCTTAGATTGAGACTCAAACACTTAAAGAAAAAGACAGAAAAAGTGAAGATAATGGATTAATACAGCTCAAGCACACTCACGCTCCTTATCTGCTGCAGTACTGGCCCTTGGTCAGTGCAAGAGGCTCTCCTCTATACAGACGTGCACACAAAGTCTAGATGTGGAAGTGGTGGACTGAGATTAGGATCACAATAAAACAGGCTTGATTTCAGCATGTAATGTAAGGATTATTGGCTGTAACTCAGAGATGTGTTTTCTTTTTGTGATGACTCCTCCACTGGCATATGGGATTGCTGAGAAGCAGGGATTAGACCCTGCTAGTCAGCAGGACTGATTCTGCTGCTACTTTTGCTCCCTTGCTTCCTTCATCCTCAGCAATCTTTAGCCATGCTGCGTAGACTTGTCCTCAGTAACAAACCAATATGACCGTCAAGTTTCTGTACAAGATTCACAGAAAATGGACAAGTAACTATCAATTTCAGACACAGCAATGCAATGATTATGGCATTATGCCTTCACATGTGCCTGTATCCCTTTGTGGAAGATTGCTCTGATGATAAAGCTGGCAGTATATTTCAAAATTATTCAATAAGCCTGAAGAATAACCCAAACAAGAAGTGAATTTTTGCCTCAGAAATTACTCACAGAGGAAAATTCTGCATAATCCTGATCACAAACGGTAGCAAGATTGGTATCCGTTAAGATAATATAGAAGACCATAGTGCTGCAATTCCTAGAACTGAAATTGAGACCAGTGCCAATTTTACTTTCTCATGTTCCTGGGTGATACAGCTTGACTGGTTGTGTGTTTAACAGGCACTGCCAACCTTAACAGGCATGTTGAATTCTGGGACCGGTAATATAACAGACTTTATTGGATATTAGGAAAAATTTTTACACTGAAAGGGTTATTAAACATTGGAACCGGCTGCCCAGGGAAGTGGTTGAGGCACCATCCCTGGAGATATTTAAAAGACGGGTAGACATAGTGCTTGGAGATATGGTTTAGTGATGGTCTTTGTCAGAGTTAGGTTAATGGTTGGACTAGATGATCTGAAGGGTCTCTTCCAACCTAGGCAATTCTATGATTCTATGACTGGGTACTATTCAGAAAGTAAATTGGAACCTCTTGGTTCTACTTTTCAAATAACCGACAAGGATATGAAATGATTAAAAAAAAAAATAAATCTTCACCTACAGATTTCTTCATAGTTTTGATACCCCGAGGCAACTTCTATTGATATAAAAACTATTTTGCTAATAGTTACCTAATAGTCAGTTTGCCACTTCTTGTGCAGGGGGGAAATTGGCAGCTTAATTACCACATGATTAAGTACATGCCGCAGTCTGTAAACCCGTGTTGAATCCCAGAACTCATCATTGTCATTATTAGTATACTGTTCAGTTTAGCTGAAAAAGATATTCCTCCATATTCTTCAAAGTGCCATTTTTGAAGAAATTATGTTCCACAGCAAAGCCCACATGCAGATATTCTTATCCAAGTCAACTCTTAAGATTGAGGCTCTGCTTCTATTAGGAAAATAAAATGGATTTTTCTTTAAAATGAAACATTTTTTGTAAAGTCCTTCACTTCAGACTGTTGCTATGACAAAAAACTGGACCTCTTTTACACAAGGTCTTTTAGAGAAAATTGTTGGTGTGTTGTACAAACACGCTGAAACAGGCCATGCAGCTGAGAACAGGTTTTGAACTACGCCATGTAAGATGTTTCTCAGCTGCAGGACTTGGGATTGCTCCTTGGGAGCTCCTTGGCTAGGCTTTTACACCACCCAGAATCAGGTGAGACCAAAGTATATGCCAGCCTGCCCCACAGCCCACTTCTAGGAGAAGAAAACCTGGCTATGTAAGCCAAAGGAGAGCCGTGGTGCAGTGCAGCCTGGTCACTGGAGTAAGTAGGGTGCCAGGCACTTCAGGATGGCACACAGCCTAAGCACAATGAGAAAACCATTTTAGGAGTTGTACCTAACAGGAATGTGAAAACTGAGTGGGGAGATGTACATGTACAGCTCTAACCTTTCCCTGAGGAAAAAGAGGCTGTGGAGAACAAGTGCAAGAAGGTAAAAGCAGAAGAAATATCAAATAATATTTACTTCCCAGGGGAGCAAATGCCCATACAAAGCGCATTTGCCCATACAAAATTGGGCACAAGGGCTCACAGTGGGCAAATTAAGTCAGTGAGATGCTCTGTGGCGGTAGCCTTCTGAATGAAAAGACACCTCCTTTTGCCGCTTTCCTGGTTTCTCATCATCCTCCTGACAACGGCACACTCTCCCAGATGCGGTGCAGCTACTGTCCATGTTCCCCAGCAGCTGCCTCGCAGGAGCCTCCACAGGACTGAGTGTTGCTGAAGCCCAACAACTGCCTTGCCCCACTCCCTTCTGATGCTGTTTCCAGCCCCCAAACCACAAGGAACCACTTTACACCAACCGCAAGCAAGGAGAAGACTGTACTGCAAAAACAGCGTTCCTTATGCTGCAAGGGCAAGGGCAGAAAAAGAGGTTGCAGAATCAGAGTAACTTTGGCACTTCGCAGCTGGAAAAGGACCTCTACCACTCACTCTCTTTGTGAAAATGTTAATTGAAGAGTTTTGCTTTCACAGAATTTGATGTTCTCCCTCTCCATCTCTGTTACCAATAAATAAGTAAATGTCATGGGGAAACGTAGGTGAGGTTTTCTTTTTCTTCTTACTTTGAAACCGAGAAGAGCCCAACTTTTTTCAATTTTAAAGTTTATCAAAGCATCTGACCAACTCAATTACTTGACTGCTGTCACCCATTTGACTGCGACAATGCATCACGGCCAAGGACAGCTGTGGTCACAGACCACTAATGGCATGTTATAAAAATCTATTTTTTGCAACAAAATATATCTGGTAACAAAATGTTCAGAGCTTATTACATATATGTAAAATATAAGGGCTTAAGCAATGCCCCAAAGGAGTTCTATGAGAGAATAAGTACTGTTCGGTGGGGAAGATGAACAAGTCTACAACAAACCAGGGATGTGAAAGGACATACAAAGATCACACATTACCTGGTATCATAGAAAAATGGTTTCAATCACCCAGCTAGCAGAATGACATTTTTTCCTTTTGTTTTCCCTGTCACAAGACCCTTTTCTTTTACCTACCTAAGAGTAGCTGTGTATTAATAACTTGATCACATGCAGGTCAGAGGTGACATTAAGAACTTACTTGCAAGTAATGCTTGGAGCTAGTAGAAAAACAAAAAGGATTTGGAAGGAGTCAATCAACAGACATCTGTGAAGATTATTTGGCTGTTTTAAAGCAAGAGAGATGTCTCAGAGTGAAAGCAGGTATTTCCATTCCTCTTTAACTGAATATTCAAATGCATGTGCTACAAAGCTCACTGAGCTTCCCTGCTTTGTAACTGGATACAGCATTAAAAAACACCAAACAAAATACACACGCCTTCCCATTTTTGTGTACACATGTGTAAGAGACCGGGGTTCTTCACCTGGGATTCATGTAAATGAGGATTTTTCCAATTTTCTTGAACTAACTGGAGTGGCGGTTGACAAGGGCCGTTTAAAATGGGGCACTGCACAAAGCTTGTCAAACATGTCTTTTCTAAGATATCTCAATATGGTAGTTCCAAGAAGAATTTCAGGTAGAGTGTAAGGGGAGGTTACCCATGATGCATCAGATGTCCATTTTAAAGTAAATGACTCCAAATTAGAGGGTGGAAAAGCCTCGTGGGAATAAAAATCTGTTAGCTCCTTACAGGGACTTGGATCCTAGACAGACATCTGAGAAGATGAGTATAGAGCTTACGGGTAAGATCTGCTCCATTTCTCACTTCTTCCCTGCTGATGGCATTCAACACATTGTATGTCTCTCCTGTAAACAGTTACTTCGGAGATTTTTTAAGAGCAGCTGTTTCCATGTGCATGTTTCCTCTCCCTTCCCAAATCCCACAGGCACGTACAGCACAGCAGTGCAGACTGCACTCAACTGGAGCTCCTCAGCTAAGGTACAAGCCTACCAGGTGAGAAGGAATAGCTGTCTCCCAGCAATTATCCTCAGGCAACATATCCCACTGCAAACCACTTGGTTTCGGTTGATTCACACTTTCCTGGGCTATCATTAAGATTCAAATCAAATAAGTTAAACGTACAATGGGAGAGTACTGCTCTTGTGCAATGCCTAAGTTCCTCCAGGAGAACACTTCCTCTAGAAAGTCCTCCAGTCAAAGATGCAGGCCACAGAGTTTCAAACAAAGTTTCTTCAAAACCAGAATCCATATATTTGGGCTTCAGCCATTAGAAGAACTTCTGCCTTCCAGTAGTTTTCCTGAGCGGCCCATCACTGGCTGACTTGGCACTCCACAGGGCTGTGAAATTCCTCCATTCTCCATCGTAACCTTCATTCTTGGCAATAGCTGGAATTGGTTTTCAGAAGCAGAAAATTTCATTTTGGCAGCAACCCAAGGGCAATTCATGAGGAGTCAGCTGAGCTTGGGCCTCAACGCTATTGCCATTTACCAGGGTTTAGCGAGTCCAAGCAGACAATTTGCCTTGGGTCACAAAAGCATTAGTCCTTTCACACAGTGAAAAATACTACTATGCTTTCTCCTGCTTGATTTTTCCCATTCTTGGCCTTACTAATAATTCTGATTTATTGTTATAATTATTCATAGCTATTCCAATATCTGCTGTTTCACAGACACTGTGAGCCAACATTTGTAGCCTATATAGTTCGTAGGATTCCCCTGCATGAAAATCCCCCCAGAGGGAAACCATGTCACAGCAAAACTAGGAACAAGAAATATCATTGTATTGTATTAATTGTACAGCAATATGACTGTGCATTGCTGTGGCAAGTAACACACACATACAAATGGTTTCAGAGTTCAAAAAAATGAACATATCAGCCTTATGATGGGCAGAAGAAGGTTTCTATGCCTCATGGAAGGAACAAGTTTTAATGAGGTATGTTAAGGAATTATTCTTTCCCAATGTCCTATATGCTTCAGAGGAGAGTAAATTGTGTGTTTCTAGAAATTATTGGTCATATACCTCTGCTCTTTGCTGAAACAGAAAGCTTTTCAATCCAAATTAAGCAACATAAAAGAAAAAGACTGTTAGATCATCTGATCCATCCTCTGCCAACCCAGAACGCTTCCCCGAGTTTGCTAGTGGTTTGTCTGCTGCACTACTCAGTGAGTCAAGCAGTGGGACCTAGTTCATCACCACGGGGAGACTCTTGCACAGTTCAATAAGGCTAGTCAGCTAAGAAAATTTTACTAATATTGTTTTATGTAATGATGAGATCAATAGGGTGGATATCTGGCTTACCCTAGAAAGACCTGTTGCTGGGTTCCCTGCTGCATTTCAGTTTTAATTTACATTCTCTAATCTGCTTTACACTGAACAGCACTGTGCTTCCCTTAAAAAAAATTTTCATGCTAGCCCTGTGCATCCACCACAATAAATAAAATAGATAAATGCTCAAATACCTGACCTACTTGTTCAGGCTTTGTGAAGGCTCTGCCAAACTTACAGTTCAGATGTATATCAAACAACTGAAGGCAGTGTTCTCTCTTGCCTCGTCACCTACAATTTTGTTCCAGATTTTTTTGTTAAATACTAAACCTCAGGAATATTAATATTGTTTGCAAGAGACAGTCCCTTGAAACAGTATAACAAGTATATTTTTATAGATCGGCCAAGACTTGATGATATAGTGGCAGTGGGATTTTTATTTTTTAAAAATAAATCAAGAGTGAAACGTCTGCAATTGAGATAGGCCCAGAACACAGGATCAGGAAAGCTCCAGCAGCTGTGAGCACGGACGGAGAGGCTGGGTGACTCTAAATCCACATCTGGATTCAATGCTGGGCCGGTTCCTCTCTTTGGAATGATTTGCACCAAATGCATCAGGCCGAAACATCCCTGACCTTCCCAGGGAGGCAAGGATAGGGAGCTTAACGGCTAATGCAAAGATCTGCCATTTGCAAACTTGGCGCTTCCTAAAGGACCTTTACTGGTGACAGCATTCACAAAACAGAGGGAAAGTTTATAGCCTTGTATTCAAGAAGAATATTGGATAAGCATTTAATAAATGCTTCATGACTATGCGGCCTGGCGGTAAACAAACAAGTTTTGGATTCGGATACTGATGCCTGCAACATCCCCAAGGCAATTTAATGCCTCAACCCCATTTTCTTTGGGAAGGGGTGTGCACCCATGAGACTCAACCAGCCAAGGGCACCACCAAGTCTTTACGCATCCGTCACACAACCCTGGACGGCTGATTCCCGAAGGCGCGGACACAACAACCTCCCAGGTTTCTTTCCTTGAACACCGGAGGAGCTTGGTGGCAGGAGAGCTCAGCCCTGGCGGGGGGTGTCCCTGTTGCCGAGCCCCAGCCCCGGCGCCCAGAGGCGCTCCCTCCCGGGGACGGGCGGGGAGACGGGCTCCGCCGCCGGAGAGGGGGGCACTCGAACCGGCAGAACACACTGACATCTAGTGGGTTATTTGGGAAAGTACTTGGTTGTCTTCTGTCCTGGCAACAACAATTAAAAAAAAAAACAAAAAAACAACAAAACACCCCCCCCCCCAAAAAAAAAAATAAATTACAAAGAAGCGTTTTGCAGGCCACTCGTTTTCAACCATCAGGCAGACGTCCGGAAGGGGCTCGTGAAGTCTGCGCTGAGACACTTGGCTTTACTGCTCCCACTCGGCAACGCGATGCTGTCTGACAAGAGAGCATCCATCCCCTGCTTCACTGGTTGAAATTCTCATCCTCTTTCCCTCCTCGGCTTTTCAAGCCCCAACAAGCAGAAGTTGCAAGGTATTCCAGATTGGAGGGGAAAGTGTAATTTTTCCTTTCCTTTCCTTTCCTTTCTGAGCAGATTAAGTGTTTGCCATGATGGGAAGTGCTGACCACGTCTACTACAATGAACCATAGTTCCTTGGGAGCCTTCCTACGGTTTTTGGGTTGGGAGCTGTTATGTTCACTGAAGTCCAATCCTGCAATAAAGGCCATTTTGTCTTCTCCCATTGAAAGTACATATTTAAGAATAATTAGGGGTTAGAAGAAAAGAAAAACTTTATTCCTCAAGGAATACCCATAGTGTTTCATAAGTGCCAATGTGGGACTGATCTTCACCAGTTTGCCGCAGAAGCAGCTTCCAAAGGGACGAAGATTGCCCTATACCATCAAATTATTTTGCAGTCTTTCCCCTCCTCCCACTCCATCCCCATCATGTCCAGCTCTCAGAACACCATGACAAACAGAGAGTCTGGAGAAGCATATTTATACTTGCCCAAGGTGTACTGTTTCTGAAACAGCTCTGGCATTAGCAGAGAGAAAGATGATCCTCTTCCTTGCCCCAGCTCTATTTTGGCCACAGTTCCCACTTACTTTCCAGGTGCAGTTGACAAGTGTCCTTTTGGGGTCCGAGAGGGAAAAGACAACTCCAAAGGCTACAGCCAACCCAACATACCTTCCTGCAAAGGGAAGTGGCTCCCTGTAAAGGAATGTAGCAAGAAAAAAGGACAAGGAAAAACAGAGGTAAAATACTTTCAGTTACATACTCCTAATGTGACTTTCTTCCTTAGTTTAGCTACATCCCTCCAAGTTCAGGTTACAAAAAACTAGGGGCTCTGGTGTTGGGTTCGAGGGGGAGTGGGATAGGAAAGCCGATTACCCATCCTCATCTGACATTGAAGGCTGAACTCTTGTGCTGTAAAGCATACTGCTGTAGGTAAAAAAGGGAGTTAATGATGTATGGTAGACTGAAGGGACCCCGTATTAGCCAGTCATGCCCAGCTGCACTGTTGTCTCCACCTTGGTGACCACCACTCCAAAACTCACAGGCTCCTTGTCTCTAGGAGACTGTAAATAGTCAGCTGCACTCGATGCTCCCGTTCCAGCATTACATCCTCCACCAAACAGTTAGGCACGCTCTGTTTTCTGACACCTCTCCTCCCATGACAAATTTAGACAGCTTGGGTCATGTACTACCAGCTGGTTACTGACACAAGACTCCTCCTAAGCAAAGGATCTGCCTACAGCATTTATATGTGGGAAGATGTGTTTCTAATTCCTGCTTTCAAGGTCTCCTTGAGCAACTGCCCTCTGGTAGCTATGGGGCTTGTCCTCCCCAGCATCTCCCAGTGATCCATGTCAGGCAATATGAGAGAGTCCTGTAGGAAACCAGCTGATGCAGACAGCGGATCAGCCCTTCACTTAGCATACAGCAGGAGAGCCCGGCTGGCTGAGCGTGCCACTCGCTGCCTGTGGCTTCCCAGCAGTGGGTATACTGTTTCCCTTCGCGACGCCGTCCCTCTCAGCTCTAATCAAGTGTGTGACGGTATTACCCTTTAGCACTTGTAGCCCACCAGGGATTATCACCACGAGCTTCTGCGCTGATGTTTCTGAAGCACGTAGAGGCAAGTTGCCGGGATGTCAGAGCGCTGTACAGAGAGCGTAAGTCACCGCGGTGGAAAACAGGCACTTCTTGTCTTTCCTATTAAACGCACGGATGAGAGAGAATGAATAACAAAGCTTGCTTGTCGTGTTTTCCTAAGCAAGGCATATAAAGCTAATTATTTGTAGAATGAAATATGTGAGCTTAACCTTTGTATCTCTCAGGATTTTTTAATCAGCCAGGGTTTAAAAAAATTTCAGCTGCTGGACCAATCGAGTTTGTAAGAGTAGTATGCTCATTTAGTGCCGTTCCAAATGAAGATTTTCTCCACTCCAAGTTAATAAATGGGAACAAAGTTGGGGCAACATCATGGTTATAGAAGGTATGATACTTCAGGAAGGGGTGTGTGTGTGTGTGTGATTTTAGGATGTTTTATTTTCACCCAAGGAAAAACAGAGTCTATTCTAACCTGCTGTGAACACAGAGGGCTGTTTTAACTGTTTGGCGTTGTTCCTGTTGTTTGTAACTAAATAGCACTAGCAGAAGAAATCTTTTGATACCTTACTGATTGCTTCTAAAAGCTTCTCTTCTATGACTGCGGAAGCCAACACGAGAAGTTTACAGAGAATTTTAGGTCCAGCGGTGAAAGGCTCAGACTTTTTAAAGAAGGGAAGAAAAAAAGTACACTGTCCTCTCCATCAAAATGAAAATTGGGCCAAAGATGCACAGATGTGCAAAGTTCCATTTCACAGTAATTGTCACATAATATTACATCGTTTCTGTACAAGCTTCAGTTTTTGGAGGGCATTTCCTTGTCCACTTCACATCATATGCTGCCAAAGGTCCATGGAGCCTTCCTAGCTTTTGGATGTGTGCAGACAGTTCTGACTAGCAGAAACTGTTTGAAAGGAGCCAGAAAACCTATTCACAGACTCCTCCTGAATACATATTGAACAAATCTTTGCCAAGCACTAACCTAAACAGAGCCAGCCTGTAATAAAGCCCAAGAACTTATTAATTCACAGAGTGCAGAAGCAGGTGCTATGAGTCTGCTACTTCTGCAGTCTTGGTTTGTGCTTCTCTTGTGATAGTTTTTCCTACTCTCATTTAACAGTGAGGGTAAAACTTACCTTTCCGATACAGAGTGATGAAGTGAGCTGTAATTAGCAAGGGAACTCAAGAACTGAGGATATTAAATTCACACTCTCGAGCCACAAAACACTGCCTACCTTTCTACAGTTATTACAGAAGCCAGCAAAGGTGAATAGGGACATCTGCCTTATTAAGATCCAGTGGCCTACATTTTCGCCTGGGGGAAGTGCTGATGCGGTAACCTGAACCCCATCCCGTTAATTTCCTAGCTCTCTGCCGGTGCAGCCTTTTCAATATAACATCTTGGTCGTGCACATCGCTCAGCTCACTGCTTGCATTCATGCAGCAATGCACCTCAGAGCAGTGGTGGCACAGCGAGACATGCACAAACCCTTCTCCATTAGGAGAAGTTTCCATTTTTCCTGCCCAGATGAAATTCCACTCGCAGGTGTGGGATGTTTATTTGTGAGAGAGGGCTAGAGACTGGTAATGTATACTGTATAAAAGGTCAGGCAAAAAAGTCTCATATAAGAAGCAAGCAGGATGAGGGAGGATTTAGATACAGGATGAAAATTGTAAAACTGGCTTTAATATTGTTATTATGCTTCCATGGGAGGGAGAGAATATGTTAACAATTTTATATTAGAGGCAAACACAATACAAAAGTAAGCCTCTGAGAGATCACCAGGTCTCTCCTCTCCACTTAGACTGTATTTTTGTTATAACTAGTAGCTGAACTTCCTTCACTTAAAGAAAATCAGTACACAACAGCATCTCAGTTCCTGGGTCCTATACATAATTATATGATTGAAATAGCAATTGTCATCAATAAGGCTGCATTCGTCTATTACAACAATTGTCTCTTAGATCATTGTTTGGAATAAACCTGTGACCTGGATGTAACTTCTCCCATATGGCAACGCAGAGCAATTGGGACCGTCTGTGAAAAACACACTGAAGTTTTGTTCCCCTGAGGGTTACACCATCACTTTGCTTACGCGCTACTTCCTACTCGTTAATTTTACCAGCCAACTTCAACGAGACTTGAGAGAGCAGAAACTTCTGAAATATTAGGTTCCTAAGCATTTTATGAAAATAAGCAGCTAGAGAGAGAAGATTTTCCTTATGAATGCTTCCAGTGTAAGAAAGGCAGCAGGAGAACTGCATTTACTAAACAGCACCGAGACACCACAGGGATGCTCCACAGGAAAGAAGTGGTTTGGGGCCCTTCTTACTAAAATACAAGTACTCGCGGCTCACCCTTACACTTACAAGGCCAAGTGTCCTCTGTAATGTGAGGGCTGGGACCTTCCTGTGGGACAGGCAGTCCTGAGAGGTGCAGACATCCAACTTCACAGGAGGCCACCTAGAGCCGTACAGGACATTCGAAGGGAGACGAGTGCTGAACACAGGTGCCAACTCGTATGCCAGTTATTCAAAAAACCCTCAGCTTCCTAAGAAACAAAAGTACCACAGGTTACCACTTACAAAAAAACCCCAAAACCCAAACAGCCCACTAAATTTTCTTGGACTTAGCCTTTTTAGTTGCCCCAAAAGAGTTAAGCCAAGCCTTTGGGCAGAGACAGAGAAAAAAACACTTTTCTGTTTCAGATTCCTCTGGGAAGAACAAAACCCAAAAGTTATCCAGCATAAAAGGACCTGAGAACCAATACCATATGCACATGAGCTTTCAGTCCAGCTACAAAGCAGCTTGGCTGTGCTCAGTTAAAGCAGCCACAGCTGGAAGACTGAGGAACTTCAAATCTTCTACTTTAATTGGAGCCCTTATAAGGAGAAGTAAGTAAACAGCATAATTTTTCACTTGGTCTACACCCTCCCTCCTCTAGCCCTCCTTCCCCCAAATGTAAAAAGACTAAATCTCATCCTGGTTCTCCCCACTCTCTTCTGCATTGAAATTCCCAGTGAGGCAGAGCTGGGGTCTCACTCCACTCCATTTTAGCAACCAAACAGGTGGGGAACCTCTCTTTACCTGCTTGCAACCTTGACTCTAAACCTCTGAATGTTGTAAGGTCTGCAACAAAGTTAATAACACCTGAACTTCATTTCTGGTGCCTCCCATGTTGCATCTAATCTTCCTGCAATATTAGCTGTTGAAGTTCTTGTGGGTTAAAAACACCTGCTACAAAACTTGAGGATTTCTGTTTGTTATCAAATTTTCAAGATAGGCCTAAATTCTGTAGAACCAGAACATTTGTTCATCAGCACATTTACTCATGCTCTTGCTTAAAATCAATGTATTTGATATGCACTGTATGTGGTTAACGTTATTTACAAAGATAAAGCTAATGGAAATATTTAACTGGCTATCGTTACATACCTGGATAAAGGGTGCAAGAGGAGAAAAACTTGAACCAGTTAGATCCTGCACAGAAGACTTTAATTCCTTTCACTGTTAATCTCAGAAGAAAGTAACGGGAAATAAAACCATACCCACTATTTTTGTTCATCCCTCAGAATATAACACATCACGAGCTTGAGGTCCCTACCCCTCCTTTTTCAGGCAATAGGTGCTGTCATAAATCCCTGTGCTTGACTGATGAGGTAAAGACAGCTTTTCAACCTTCATTCCATATTGCTTGACTTTTACAGCTTTAAAAATTATGTCAATATTGCCTTTGCAGTATAATATTTTTGTAGTTCTCCTTGGGTCTATTCTAAGTTTGCTTAAAGATAAAAGAGACGATAATTAATTTGTGTGAAAGAAAAGGCAGATCCTTAAATCCTTTCCTGTTGGAAAGCAAACTGAAGTGTGTGCTTAGTGGTGGTAGTAGTTAAGGGGTTTCTCATATTCCTCCTTTTCCCAAGAGGAAGAAGGTGATTTGTAAAAGCCCTTATTATATAGGAGGATCCACTTACAGTGTTTGGGGACGTGAATTCAATCCCATGATGAGTTTTAGCATTCTTGTAAAGATTCCCTTATTAGCACTATTTATCAGCACCATGCTGCTAGAATAAGAACTGTCTCAAAGCCTCGGTGTGCAAGACTCGACAACCAAGAAAGTATTGCTATTAGTCACACAAAACCCCTGCCATTTTTCAGGATGGTAAACCCCTATGTTTCATGTTCATACGAGTTAATACATCCTGTTGATCTTGAAGTCTGTCCTTCACATTTATCTCTACTCAGTTTAAGCCATAGCAGTAGCGGTACTTTTGTCTCTGTTGGTTTTCAAGATGTTTCAAATTCAGCATGTCATATGAGGAAAAGACCCTTAGAGGGAGGCAAAAAGAGATGTGCGAGTCATGGGGAGAAACTACAAAAAGGAACCAGGGGAGAGGGAGAACATCTTTGCAAGCCAAATTTGTTTCACACATCTTGAGCTCTTGCCCTCCATCCCCTGTGTCGCGGCACATCTCCCTTCCCTACTTCTGCTTCAGGAACGTCATCGTCTTTCCCTGTGGCAAGGGCTCTGTATGTCCTGCCACATTCCCTTTTCACTCCCATACAGTAGCTTTTATTATTCCTTATCCCAGCACTGTTTGCTTCGTATTCGAGTTCTACAGTCCTCACCTACAAGGAGTTTTATTTTCTTTTCATCGCTTCTTCTCAATACAAGGAGTTGTGTGCCTCTGTGTTCATCCACAACTCCTTCAGTTGAATCTCCAGATAATTGAAAAGAGGGGAAAAAAGCTAGCTTGAATTTAAGGAAAACAAGAATAGAATTTGCTGTGTGTACTGGAGATTTTATGGAGTATTTCTTGCTTAAATATACAGTGAGAGGCACTGTGAATATTTCTGCTTAATCTTGTGGTACAGGCTATTATGGAAAGGATGTAGCTCCTACAGTACTTAGCTGTTTTGGAAAAAGTTGGCCCCTGTCTTCTGGGATACTTCCACACACAAAGGTCTTTTTGTGTTGTTTTTTTTTTCTTCTTTTTTTTTTTTTTTCTCAGCATGAAGCAGAGAAGCCAAGTAAACTACTGAACCCTCCACAGTGGGGCTGTGAGTCAGCTCCAGGGAGAATCTAATCAACAAGCTGTCATCTTGCCTGAGCTTTAGGAGGATTGGGGAGGTTTCAATACTTTATCTCCTCTCAGGGAAAGTGCCTATCACCTGGTTTCTGATGCCAAGTACGTCACAGGGAGATGGGATACTAAGTTCTCACTCTCAGCTAAACCACATTCCTTTTTGAAGTTGAGCCCAGCAACTGGGAACGCCTCTTCCCTACACATAAGATCTGTGCACTTTAGAGTCTCGGAGCCCTTGCATGTATAGAATTCTCAGAAAAGTACAAGACACGTAGGAGCTCAAGCAACAGAAATGTAAAAAGATAAAGGCTCCTAAATCTCTTTCGGTGCTTTGGAAAATGTTAAGTGCTGTCCCTACTGATCACAGCAAGAGGAAGAAAGAAGAAAGATGGACTGTGAGCCATGCCTGGGCCATTTCAAGATTTTACAGCTGAAAGACAAGATCCTTGAAGCCAGTTGTTTAACTGGACCAGGAGTCCAGAGGGAGTGCAGAGCACTGGTGTGAAGTGCTTTCTTTGGCATGTCCGACTCAGGAGACAAGTCTCATGAACTAGTTACAGGTTCTGAGTGCCTTTTTGTGGTTAGCTCCAGCTTGAGAACGTATTGCTTGCAATAGTCTAACTTGAAGGTGGTGAAAGCACAGGTTGCTCAGCCAAGTTCCACATCCAAATGTGAGGGGCATAATTTCCTGGCTAGTTTCAGATGAAATTAGGTGTTCCTGTTGTTATTTTGGTTTCCTGAAACAGAAAGAGCAATGGGAACCTTAGGTCCACATCCATCTTAGCTGCAGGAGGGGCAATCCTTCCAACAGAGATGAAACCACAGCTCCTGCAGACCTGTTTGTTTCTCCCTTTTTGCTACAACCAATTACTTTCTCACAGTTATTCTCCAGAAGACACTTCTTTGATTTTTGACTTTCTTCAGACTGCAGACAACTAGGAAAAGTGTTGCCAGGGCATGGGAAAGAGGGGGGACTAAGGCTGCTGCTGGTGGCTCATAACTCATGGGGTCTTGTTCTCCTGGCTCATGGTTTGACACAACCAACAAACAGGAGCAGGATGATGAGACTCTAAAGAATTTCACAGCTTAAAGGTCTGAGAGAAAATCAAGAAGCATAGGAACTACTTTGCCTGAGTCTATTTATTGTGAGACCTCTGAGATTTCGTAGATGGTCAGCCCCTGGTGTCAGATTGCCCCATTCTGGAAAAGGCACCTGTTTCTCTGGGCTGGGTCCCTCCCACCAGCTGCCTTTCTTCTAGTGCCAGCATAGACCTCTTGCTTGCTGCTGAGGTCCTGCCAGCTCCTATAGGCTGCGTGTCACAAATCCTTGATAACGCAGCACATTTCAGCAGCTTTTCAAATTGTTGACTGCAGATTGTTGTTGGCAGTTTTTCACTGAAACAAAACTTACATAGTTTTTAACACTTATGGAAACAGTCATCACTCAGACGGTTGAGAGTCACTGGAAGGCAGTACTGATGGATTTGAAATCTGGCCTATTTCTGGAATTTCAGAGTGCTTTGTGAGGCCTTTCACTCAGAATGTACTAAATATGGAACATCTTATCATCAACACACTGATATCCTACAGCTGAGCTCTTCTGGTGGAGATTCAAATGATTATCACTCTCTGGGTTCAGAAGACCTCCCATGTTGAAAAGACAGGTAATGTAGAGTAAATACAAATGAGTAGGGTGATTACAATGTCTCTGTGTTGCGTGTATTCAAAGAGAATGCAACTTGAAAGTGTTAGTTCTAGTACTATTAACTCGGTTATTTTCAGTTCTGAACTCTTGCTGGAAAGATGCGTATTGGATGTGTCCTGAGAGTAGTTTTGTTTTCCTTTTTTTTTTTTTTTTAATGTCTGTAAAATTTGCAAATGCTGTATGCACCCTTATTTACTTTGCAATTATCCTGCAAGAGCAGTGCTTGCTCTCTTGGCCACATTTTTCAATTACTGTAATTCTCTTTTGGTAGGCTTCCCAGAGAGCGAAAGACGCAGCCGCACAGTCTCAAAACGCAATGGGCAGCCCCTGTCACGGCACAAAGCCTTGCTTTCCTCGTATTGGCTCACTTAGCTGATATTTGAGTGATATTTAGAGTGGAGCCTGTCCTGCTGACTTGCAGCTAGGGTGTGACTAAGGAGATTCGGGCTTAAACTCATGCCCTCAGAAGGGATCTCAGCTCTGTCTGGAGAAGTTTCCTCCGCAGGAAACGGGAAATGTGGGACTCTGTTCCAAGCACTCCTCCCAATCTGCTGTGTCACCAAATGTCCCCGTGCCCCCATTTCTCCTTTTGTATGACATGGGTCGTGCTATCCGTCTTCTTCTGTAAATCTCTTTGGGATCGAGGATCGGCTGTAGGCGTGTAGCAAGGAATTATTGTGTTGGCTGAGGTGAACACAGAAAGACTCTCCTACAGCAAATGGGCCTCAGTTCTCCTCGGGCTGAGGGAGGAGGTATATCCCCCCGTGTTCAAACGCTGTGTTCCCAGCTTGACTTACACAGCCTTTCCTTTCCACCGCAGGGCGGGGAGCCCGCCAGACACATTAGCTAGCATCTATTTCGTATGCTGTATTCCGCACGGTGGCTATCCAAACCTATTTCTGCTCACCTGACAATATCATTTTTAAAACTAATAAGATTGAAGATTTTTATGTTCCCAAATAAACAATGGTAAAAGCTTTTACTGACCTATTGCCACTTGCCCGAGGACCTGGAAGCCGGCTACAAATTGCCTGTCACTCAGTGAGCCATTATAGATTCTGCTTGCACCCTCCTGCGGGCGAGAGCCCTCCCGTGCTGCTGACAGCGACGGAGGGATTTGCAACCGGCTCCCTCTAGCCGGGGGTCCCAGCAAGGAGGCAAAACTGAGTCTCATCCAACCCCAGGTTTGCCGAGCTGTTTGCTCCTGGAGAGTCGATGGTAATTTTTCTAATCGGCTCAGAGAGGGAAAGAAAGAAATGCCCAAGCGTGGTGGCCTCTGCTTGAGTACCCAGAAAGTGCCCAATGCCCCCGACTGCCGTCGATTTCAGCAGGCACTCAACAACTTACGAGTGACGGTGCCTGCAACGCCATGAGACATGCTGACATTTTGGTCTCTTCATCCTTAAGTGCATATTCATTTTGTTTAGCTGGTTAAAAAAAATGGTGCCATTTTGTTGATCTACTCTGATTTGCGCTGGCAGCAAGTATAACACTTTCTCTGTGTGAGTCTCTTTGGGTTTGTGTCCCGAAGGCAGCCAGGGGAAAGGAGAAGTTTGTTTTACTCTCTCACAGGTGTGCCTCTCTCTGCAGTTCCTCTCTGAGAAGGAGCTCCATGGTAATGAAAACCCACTCGAGAAACATCCTTCTTGAATTTTTGCTTTTAGCGTATTTTTAGTCCATTTTTTTCCCAAAAAGCGATTTCAGCATCTGGTACTCCCAGGACCAGAGCAAATTGCTCTACAGCTGAAATAGAGCGGTATAATAACAGAGGTTTGAAGTTCAGATTGCTTTCATGGTGTGCCCAGAAGCAAGCCTTGCAACTGTAATTATCGTCAGATAATTTTTCATTTTATTGATTTAACTTTTTTCCCATATCACTGATTGTCAATAAGGACTTTTTTTTTTTTTTCCCCTGGACCGTTGGGTGTAAGGCAAAATAACTTGCAGTCTAGTAAAACAGTAATAATTGAATGGTGATATACACAGATGTGGCTGGTGAGGTTTGAGGGTTATTTTCTCAGTGGAAGTTACACAATTCCAGAAGTCTGAATTTGTAATTTACTTTTTTGTTTCAGGAATTGCACTATTCAGCCTAAGAATACGTAGTTTTTACAAACAGAATCTAATAGAAATAACATATGTCTTTTTTAAAACAATGTTTGGTAATAAACCCAGACCTCCAGTATTTTAAAGATATATGTGAAGCCTTGGTGCCAGCTACTCAAAAATCATTTAGAGACCAGCAACACAGGATCAGATTCTGCTGCTGTTCCTCAGCATGAGTCGTTTTTTGCTTCGACTCAAGCCTTTTGAGGCTAATTTGCAATCAGATAAAACTCAGTGTGAGAAAGAGCAGCAGAGCCGGACCCTGAGTCACCTGGCACTTAGCAAAAATTGAAAAATACCAGAGGCACCTGAAATTTGCACTGAAGACTGGTGGTCACCAGCAAATAATTATTATTATAGTGGTAACAGTGAGTCTTGGCTTCACTGTCCTTTTACTACTTTGAGTAAACAGTTACTTGCCAGATTATTATTATCTTGGCACTTGATGCAAAAAACCCTGTAGTTTTCCATGTTTCTTAAAGCTGAGTATACATTTATTGAATGAAAGCATTTATTAAACATATGGGGACAGATTCTCAACAGGCACTAAATAACTTACCTCTGTTTGCCAAGAACTCTTGCTTGTTATGTTTTATTATGCTGAGAACTGCAGGTTGCATAGATGGAAAACGGTGGAAAATGGAAATAGGTGGAAATGCAGCTTCACTATGAAAAGCTGAACCATTTTACATCTCCTAATATCATGTAGATCTGAACTCTGTGGTTTTGGATTGATAGGGAATGACTATCCTATTATAGGAAGAAAGGGGCATACAATGAAAGTAAAGTAGGATATAGCAGGTTCAAAACATTAAGAAAAAATAAAGGAGGTTTTACCCTCTGCCACAGGACACTGGATATTAAACACTTTCATGGGCTCAAAAAGTAATTGGACAAAATAATGAAAGAAAAAGTCATTAAGGTGAAACTCGGTGTCAAGAAATCTGTGATCGTCAGCTTGCAGGGACAGTATTCTGGGAAAACAATGCTATATGCTTTCCCTATTTTTACTCTCTTTCCTAAACCTCAGCTATTGGCACTGTTGGGACAGACTACAGAAGTGGATGGATCTTTGATCTAAATCAATACAATTTTTGCATTCCTATGTAAAACACATTTTTTGAGCCAAAGAATGAGAAGGACCAGCACAAAGAGACTGTTGTACATTGAGATACACACTTAAGCTATAAACTGGATCTAAACCATAAACTAAATCTCCCAAATTAGATGTCTTCAGACACAGGATTTGGTGTGATCCCATCACCAGACGTATTGATGGCACACAGAATTACTAAGTGTAGGGATATCCCATCTTCAGAATTTCGGCTGATTAAAATTAGATGGGGTGTTTGCAGTATCTGTTAAAACTTTGTCCATTCCACAGATAGTCTCTTTTGATCTTCAGAAGAATGGGGCAAAGCCTGAAGCCCTCCTCAGCTTTCCTTACACTGGCTCGACTCCTACCGCAACAAGTAGGACTTTTGCCCACATAAAAGCATTGGGACTTTTTCCAGCAATGGTAAATATCAGTAGACAGACCATCCTCCTGGCTGAATATAGGGTGCTATTAAGGGTCAAAACTAAGATATTGTGATGAAAAAGTCCTAACTGTGTGACAGGGGTTCAGAGGTGTGAGTTAACACGCACTGCTGGTTGCTGGCATAACTTCCTCAGCTCAGGCAGACGTCACCAAACAAAAGGAATTAAAATCTTACAGAATTAAAATCTTGGCCCAGGACTCATTCAGTTGAATGGTAACTTCACTGGGTGCTGAATTCGGGACTGACGGTTTTCTACCTTTGTTAATTTGTCCCATTTGTGTAGTGAAAGAAACCCAGGTAGGTAAGTCAGAAAACATCTAGGGACAGATTCAGATGTTAGTCACAGCAAGGTCACACAGATGTCACCAAGAGGGCCTGTAGTCTTTTATTACCTCCTTTCTCTTTTGGTATAATGACTTTTTTAAATCATTCACCAGCCACACAGCCCACCGCACTGAACTGCTTTATCTATCAGCATCCAGATGAACTACTGCTACTGGGCAATCCTGGAGGATGATTATTCCACAGCATATATTAAGCCCCAGGAAAAGGACGGTAACTTTGTGTGTGTGGAAACAGACTTATATCCATATCCTTAATAAGGCTTTAAAGCTGTTGTGGAGAGCCAGAGAGTTCTTATGGAGAATCTGATATGTAACATAAAGAAAACTTGACCCTTTTACCGTACCTTGCATCCTGGGGCTGAGCAGCTGCTGGGATCTTCACAGGATGCATGATATTCCAGTGATACATGGTAGGATGGAGGACAAATAAAACAGAAAGGGTAGGGATTAGATAGTTTACGTCCAAAAAGCATTAACTTGGTAACTCCTGGGAACTATTTATCGATTCCTTCTATGCACTGCACATTCCCATTAAGTGATTTCATTTCCTTATTACTCTTAATCACATCACTTCGTTTAGAAATCTTTTGCTCTCTGAAACCTGGGGGTACACAGATAAATTAACTTTCTCATGTGGCTATACTTTTTATTACATGTGAAAAGTTGATACAGTAAAAGTAACTCCTTGGAGCCAGCAGGTCTGGAGCTTTCATTGTTATGAACTGCTGCATCAAGGAAGAACCGGCGGGTTAATTGCTGTGTTAGCCTCAGTCAGACTAACATGTGGCTTTTTGCATCTCTGTAATGGGCACTGATAAAGTCTTCGGAAGATGTGTCTGCCTCTGAAAAGTATATTGCCACCTTGGAAATAGTAGTAAGAGGCCAGTAATAATACTACTAGTAAGACAGCGATGCTGTAAAGGTCAAATCCTTAAGTCATTGTAATAGCTGACATTGCAAATAACCTCTACCACAGAAAAACATGCTCTGCGCTGGGGTTACACTACTCGCAAATAACGTCTTCATTTTGCGGGGCAGGGAGAGGCTGGAGAAAGACACCCAGCAACCCGCTGCTTTGGTTTATTTTTCACTTTAAAAATGAAAGAAGAAGTGGAAGGTCTTAAAATCTTTTAGCTTGTCAAAAAGGAAAAAAAGCACTCCTTGCTCTAGCTGACTCTCGAATGTCATCCCAGGGACATGCAGTGCTTTTACTGCCCTTGCGTTAAGGAGCTGCCAACGGCCCTGGCTTCTCACTAGCCAGCCTGATGGCACCTGGAGCACAGGAGGTTCCTCTTCCTTCTCTGGGAGAGGGTGGAGAGTCACCTCTGCTGCCTCCTGAAGCTCAGCCGGCTGTGGGAGGGTGGGGAGGCCACTGCTGCTCCCAGGGACAGGAGGATCCCATCCACCGTGCGTTCCCCTCGCAGACCTTCCAGCTGCTCAACGCAGGGCTGGCCGTGGGCTGCGGCTCTCCCAGAGCGGCTGCTGGCACCGCTCACCTCTCAGCCGGGGAAAAAAAATCTGCAGCTACACTGGAACAAGAAAGAAATAAAAACAGAGATAGAGAACATCGGGTCTATTTCCATTGGCTCCGGCTGCTGGGCACGGTGTATCAGCAGCCTCTCGTTCCCGAAAGGTCCCTCCTTTGCAGATATTTACAGAGGCGTTTGCAGCAGTCAATCGGACAGCACGTAAAAGAATGAAAAATAAACCTACAAAATGGTATTTCCCATTCTTTGGAACACAGTAAAAGGGTCTCCTGTTCCTTTCAGCACCTAAACTAGATACGTTCGTCAGCGGAGGAAAAGAGGCTGGCAGATAGTTTAGGCAGACACATATTCAAAGGAAACAAACCTGCGTCACCCAGTACTTTCCAAATTAAATAAACCCATCATTGTACATATTTCTGAAAACCAGTCTACCAGCAGTGTGAATCATTTTCTCCTGTATAATGCTGAGCCCTTTGGAAGACCTTTGCTTCCACAAGGTTTTGTGCTCTTTATAGCACAAATGATTTGCCCTTGTTTAAAAAGATATTGGTTTTCCACTGCAACTCTCAGTCACATTCATATAGGTGACTTCCTGCAGTTAATACTCTAAGTGTAGAGCCATGTGTCACTTAAGGTTAGTAATAAAACCGTTCACCGCAGACAAGTGTAGGGTGTCTGGTCCCTTCTCGCTGTAAAGGGAAGAGGATGACGTACTATCTGAGAAACTGGTGCCCACTGACACCGTGCTGTGCTGCCATTCATCCCGGCTGGATTGAGGGATGTTGTCCTTCGCTTTCAGATTTCCCGTTTGGCTGATGAGGGGTAAAAAGCCACCTCATGGTGGAGAGCCAGCATTAGCCTTCAGCCACCATTTAATCCTGTTTAAGGGGGTTTAAATATTGTATGGGTCTGCTAAGCCCCCTCACAAGGGGAGAATTTTCACCTAAAAAGACCAGCTAATAAAAGAGCTCCCACCATCTGCTCACCCCCAGAAAACCAGTCAGCAGTGGGCACAGAAACAAATCCTTAACTTGAGATGCAAAACAGTCTGGATACAAACTGAGAACGACCTGCATTTTGTTTTAAATGAACACAGTTTCCTTTACTTATTATGCTACTTTATGATTCCATATAGACAGAAAGGCTTAATTTCCCACTCGCGTTCAGGGAATATGCACACTAGCAGCCATTAGAAGTAATTTGTCACCTGTTTAAATCCCACATGCGTTGGATAGGAAAATTAAATTCAATTTCCTTTCAAGTTTCAATATCTCTAAAGATATTCCCCGATCCAGGAAAACACTTAAGCAAGTGCTTTACCTTAGGCATGTGAGTGGTTCTAGTGATGTCAAGTGCTTTCCTGGACCGGGCTGTGATCCATAGCAGATGTACACCTGCACCTTAGAACGAACACCCAGCAAACACAGAAAAGTTAAGGCACCAGGGTACTAGAAACACACTTGATTATTGTTGAGGTCCTGTGATTTTGCTCCTGTCTGCGAGATTTTCAGCTGAAAAAAAAAAACCCAACAAAAATAGCAAAATTAGCTACAGAAAGGCAATGTTTCAAAAGCACATAGTTCCCTCAGTCTCTTGGGGAAAATTTTACACAATCCTCGTTTCAAAATAATGTTACGGTTGCAAAATTGAGCAATCATAAAAGTCAGGAAATTTAAAAAGTTAGTACGTGTCTTTCAATGTTAGCTCAGCAATAGCAAATATATGTAGTGGGAGAAGTTTATACTTGCAATTTCTGTGTTAAATATAAACTTTAAAGTATTCTTGTTGACCATTAATAAGTAACATAAACTATATTGGGTATTTAATGTCTGTAAGAGGCATCTTAATCATAAGAATTTCCTGGCTTTGGAATTCAGAGGGCTTTGTTTTGAAATATAAAAAGTCACTGTTGTGTTGCTGAATTATTTTGGCTCTTTTCTCACTTATGGGTGAAAGTCATCACTGGGAAAGAAAGGGCATTTCACCTGTGCTATAACACAATTCTCACATCAGAATAGTTTTGTGATGTTTAAGAAAGGCTATGATTTATATAGTTAGGGAACTGACTTAATTTTTTGGTTTTTTTCAAGAAGTAAGAACTTCTGTGGTAAAGAGACCGCAGTGCTTTCCCCTTGCTGGCAAGAGAACTAAACCTCGCGTAACAAATGTGCTCTACCTGAATTAATAATATGGAGCTGTTCCACAAAATGTTTAAAATACAGAATGATATTTCCAGGCCAGATGTATGACTTTCTCAAATCTATATGTCGTGGTTTAACTTACCGTGAAAACCTAAATACAGTGCGATGGTAGTGTTTAGATAAGACAGATGTAGAGTGCAGTGCAAGCTTGGTATTGCAGAAATGCTGATCCTTATAAATGAGCTGTATTGCGCTCTGGGATTTTCCTGGCCAAGTCTTTCAAAACCCAGGCTAGATTAAATCATCACAGCTGGGGAGAAAATATCAAGAGTTAAATAACTACTTTATGGAAGTTGTAAGAGTGTGAAAGTTTTAAGAAGTTAAATAATTACAGCACTCTCTGAGAGCTACAGGAAAGACGAACGAGTTTGTGGCCGACGGTCCTACTTATTCTGATGTCGTCCTGAAAGACAAATGACACAGGGAGAATTTCACACACAACCAAAGACATAGCTATCAAAGCAAATATGGGTGAAAGTGTGGCGGTGAGGAGTCCCACACATGCTCAGCTCAAAGGAAAGATGGCACTTTGAACTCAGAGCTTCCACCAATTTTTACATTAGATTTAGTGCCACGGGTATTGTGCACTAAGTCACGAGCATCTTGAGCTCTCTGTTACTCAGCTGTCAACTTGTTTGCTAATGGAACTAAGTCTGCCTGGGATTAATATATCTCCCATTAAAGTATGCGATGTGAGAACCTAAAGCTTTACGTAAAATCTCCACGAGTGTGTCGCAAGTCCAAAGGCAAACACCTTTGGAGAAGAAGATCTTTGTAGTGGTGTTGGTTCTGATGTATCATCCCCTTATGGGATGAACTCCGGAGGAACTATTCTCCATTTACACCAACTCAAGCGAGTTCAAACCTGTTCTCAGATATGTCTTCAGTGCACCCAAATGTTGTGTAAGCAAGGATGAGAATGTTTGGTGGTTTATCTGGGGCTGCTGAATGTCTTTCCAGAAGTGCACTCACAGCAGCACCAGCCACAACCCTGGGGTCTGCCAAACCTGGGCAAGAGGCACCACAGAATCACAGAATCATAGATCGGTTAGAATTGGAAGGGACCTCAAAGACCATCTTGTTCCAACCCCCTGCCATGGACAGGAACACCTCCCACTAGACCAGGCTGCTCAAAGCCCCATCCAGCCTGGCCTTGAACACTTCCAGGGATGCGGCATCCACAGCTTCTCCGGGCAGCCTGTTCCAGTGCCTCACCACGCTCACAGGAAAGAATTTCTTCCTAATGTCTCATCTAAATCTACCCTCTTTCAGCTTAAAAGCGTTACCCCTCATCCTATCGCTACACTCCCTGACAAAGGGTCCCCCCCCCATCTTTCCTGTAGACCCCCTTTAGGTACTGGAAGGCCACTATAAGGTCTCCCTGGAGCCTTCTCCTCTCCAGGTTGAACAACCCCAACTCTCTCAGCCTGTCTTCATAGAAGAGATGCTCCAGCCCCATGATCATCTTCATGGCTCTCCTCTGGACTGGCTCCAACAGGTTCATGTCCTTCTTATGTTGGGGTCTCAGGAGAGTGGAGTAGAGGGGGAGAATCACCTTCCTTGACCTGCTGGCCACGCTTCTTTTGATGCAGTCGGCTTTCTGGGCTGTGAGCGCACATTGCTGGCTCATGTTCAGCCTTTCATCAACCAACACCCCCAAGTCCTTCTCCTCAGGGCTAGTCTCAATCCATTCTCTGCCCAGCTTTGTGCTTGGGATTGCTCCAACTGGTGCAGGACCATGTGAATACCCTAGGCAGCAGAGGTGCCACCAGTCCCTTGTGCTGGACATCTATTCAGGCTAGGTGCAGTTTGTGCAACATACACATATAGCGCATATAGGATGCACTGCTCAGAGATTGCCCATGCTTCTGTCTGGGAATCCTCCTGGCAGAAACATGTGAACCAAAAAAGGCCAACAAACAAAATAAATAATATGAGCAGACTGCGAATGCCCATGCAGCTGTGGGTGATTGGGTTGAAAGCTTACCGGGCCAAGAGGAGGACAGAAGGGAGACGCAAAGGGCACCCTGAGTCCATGTGCATGAAAATCACAGGGAGACGTCCCACTGACTCCGGGCAGCTTAGCTCAGATACAGCAAATGGCCTTCCCCTTCCCCCCCTCCCTCCACTTTGTGGCTGCTGAGTGAAGCATGGCAGCCCAGATCTTATTTCAGGTTTTTGCGATGGTGCATATTTTCTCCCTTAGATCTTTCAATGAGAGAGCACCGGCCTCTCTGTGTGGGACTGCTAATGCCCCCGGGACTGAGCCCGAAGGCGGGGGTTCAGGAGGGGAGGGCTGGCTCCGCTGCCAGCCATCACCTCCGGAAAGCCATCGTCAATCCTGGGAATGAGAGGAAGATGCAGACACCTAGCAGGTTATGCTGCCGCCAACCTGGTAAATTTGATTTCAGCCTTTAACAAAGTAATGGTTCAACTGTTTGGAAGGAGTTTCTGAAACCACCTGCGTCACAGAATAATGCTGACCAGAAGGAATAAACATGAAGATTTTGCAATGGGAGGATGGGTACCAGTCTGAGTAGCACGATCCCTTCCTGAGCTCAGTCTACGTAATGGCTGAAGGGAGGAAGACAGCATAAAGTGCAATACATCACAGAGCCTTGCAACAAAGATGAAATTAAATTGGGCTGAAAACTATTTCAAGCACTATTAAGTAATGTAAATAGCACAAATGGAGGGGGTAGAAGGGGAAGAGGGAGAGAGCCCAGGTGAGACACGGATAATAAAAAAAGTATGATAACTCTCAATAGGTATTTGCAGGGCATGCACATTAACGAGGTAATTTGTTTAGGCTGATTCAAGGAAATATGGCTGGGAGAAAGAGTAGGAGAATTTAGTTTGGCTCTCAGAGTGTATTTCTGAACTGTGAAGTGTAGCAGACTGTAGAGCAGTCCGCCACAGGAAATGTTAGAAAATGCAAGACTTGAGTCGTTTCAAAACTGACTGGGCAAAATCACCCAAGAGCAATCTGGAGGGAAACGCTCATGCAACTCGCAGACTGTGCAAGCACAATGGTCTCCGGTCATAAATTATAATAACTCAGATACGATAGGTAGCCAGCAAGTTGTATGTATGTGAACGGGAGGGACAGAGCTCAAAACCTCTGCCTCCCAAGCTCCCAGAAGCCAAATACTGTGTCGGTGTAAATTGGTGTAGCTTCGTTCCCTTCACTGAGTGATGGTGCATGGATTTATGCTAGCTGACAGCCTGGCCCAAGAGCTTCTGACCTTCAGTCTAAAATAACTCCATCATCTCACAGTATTCTCAGGTAATAAATACTCTGATTTAGCTGTTAGACTTTCGTAATCTGACTGGGCAGCGATTAATTTACCAGCTCACACTTGCAGACAGGAATCCTCCAGGGCACAGAGCCCCCCGTAAGTTCTGCGTCATTCCGGCTGCAAGCCTTTCTGCAGATGTGGTGGCCTTTTAATCTGAGGGCCCGATAAAAGGCCAGCCTACGCACAGACTTCCCCTGGTTCCAGCAGATCGTGTTCCAAAAATGGATATGGTTGTTTCCAGCACGAGGCTACGGGGAAGCTTTCTGGTGTTGATTTGGCTACTTTTACTGTGGAAAAAAAGGGTCCACAAACACACTGGTACACAAACAATTAGAGTTTTGGTTCTCGCATCTCCTTATTTTGCACAAATTTGTTTGCATACCAAGTCCACGCATAAATACTGAAAGAAACTGAAATCTTGCCTTTTCCCTGTACAACAAAAAGCTTACAATAAAATGCTATACTAAGTTTAGAGCAACGTCTTTGTGGTCTCGCTGTGAAACATCAGTGTTTCAAACACTGATGGACTTACCCTCGGTTGGAATTATTTCTATTTTGCATGTGGAGAAGAAAAGCCAAAATGATCAGAAATGTCACCCAATGTTTAGTGTTTGGCAAGTGGAACCACGTACCTGATTTTCATAGGACTGAGTATTTCATAGCACATTGCCTTGTCCCGTCTACCGCTGAATTTCTTGATTGTTATGCTTGTCATGTTTGGTACCCCCTGAAAATGAAATCTGGCACCTGTGATTTGCCCGACATTGCTCGGGAGCTTTGGGAATAACATGGATAAAACACCCCTGACGGCAGGATAGAGCCCTTGCTCAGCTCACTTCCCTGAACGAAGGATGGGCTCTAAAGGAAAAAGGGCTCTATTATCATGTACGTATACAGTACTTCATAATGTTTGTGTGTTTGTATCCAAATTAAGATTACCCAGACAGGTACTAATAACTCCAGCAGAGTTTCTTCCAAAGCCACAGTCAACATGCAAGAAAAGAGCCCATTATTTCTAGCATGTTAAGCTGACTCATCTAGCAGCGTCCCACAGGCAAACAAACACCTTCTAGATTCCGTAAACCAATTTCAGGGAAAGGATTCATTTCTGAAAAGAAATGAAGGTTTATAGTGTACATTTGCTACAATGCTCTTTTAAGACATTAATACTATAAATAAAGGGCATAATTAAGTAGCCATATTGCATGTAGAGTACACTTTATAAATGTACCATTCATCATATCCTCCTCTATGTTATATTATACAGTGGAGCCCCTACCACATCGTGGATGTTTATTATCCTTCAAAACTAATAACCTTGGCTACATTCAGTAAAAAATGGGATCACGTGAGCTGCAAGTGGTCCAAGCACAAGAGCTTTTGTTCACGTGCCAGCCAAATAGTTATATGCGTATATCCCTCTGTCTGAACACATCAATCATTTCAATATTATCACAGTTTAGCTTTCAGATAATTTTGTCCTTTCATTCTTTTTTCCATACCACAGATTTTATGGGTGGACACTGAGACCCAGTGATAGATGTGACAATTGATTTTAAGTTTCTCAGTTCTTAGAGCTTAAAACTGACTACCATTGAGTAGAGCTGAGCATTCAAAGGTTTCTCAAGCTAAGCATCCAAGACACAAGCTGCTCAAAATCATAAGACTCTTTTGAAAGGCCTAGTCCAGATGAGCGGTTTTGGAAATATCTACATTGAACTTATGCATGTATACCACTTCTGGTTAGCATCCCTTCGCCCCTTAATCCTGTTGCTTATTCACACCATGCAAACTGCTTCATGTTGCAGTCCTTGTCCCTGAGGCCTGGGATCAGGCACTGCCTGGAATACCTTGGTGAGGAGACCCGCTCCTTCCAGCTTCCCCTATCGACCCCAAAAAGCAAGTAGCAGCCCTTGATGGTGATTCATCCCAGTGATGATATAAACCTCTCTCTGAAGGTACCTACCTGAGCCACTGGTTATCTGGAGGACTGAGGTGACAAGAGTCCAAAATGTAGGGAGTAAAATTATGAGCTATCAAAATGTGGACCTGATCCTTTTTTCTTCGTGGGCTTTCTAGTTTTTCCAGGTCTATTGACTTTTACGTAATTTCAGGATGAAGATGAATCTTTTGATTTGCACATCTAGAAAAACTTCAAATAACAGGCCCCCAAAAGTTAAATACTTCCATGATAGGAAAAAATGTGGGGTCCCCTCAAGACCCCAAAGCAAGATAATTTCAAAGCAAGATAACTTTAATGTAGAGAGAACGTATGGGTGGATTCAGGCAGGAACAGGTCATGAAATGAATGGCAGTACCGCTGGCGGCTGAGAGCACCCATAGCCAAGACAGACACCCAAAAAGCTGGGCAGGCAGATGGTGAGAAGGATCCTGTCCATGCAGAAGGAAACACCAAGGTGGTACAAGGCCAGTTACAACCCAATAGTGCCGCGTGGGGAAAGTCCTGGGGGCTCCGTGGGTCTGAGGAGGGGTTAAAGGCTCCTCCTGCGCATCTGGCGGAGCAGCAGCTGTGCTGCGGTGATGGATGTCAGCGTTTGCTGCGAGGACCTTGTTTCACAGAGAGGGGGTGGGAGTAGGTGTAGGATCAGGATTGGTTACAATGTGCCTTTCAAAATTTTTATTGATTTCCTAATCTCTTCTTTAAAAAAAATAAAGGAGGGAGGCAGGGAAGAAGAAGAATAATTTTGCTGTGAGCCTGGGCAACCCACCCACACCCACATACATGGAGGCATCCCTTCTTACCAAGTGCAAAGTGCCAGCCAATTTTTTTTTTTTCTCTAAAAACGTTTCAGCAGGAGTTGGCAATGAAAGGGCCCGGGGAGGGGAAACGGCCCAACTCACGGCGTCGGAGCGGGTAACCTCACTCGTCCAGCAAACGTGTTACCTGAGCATGCCTTAAAGCTCTGATCCAGCTGGCACTTAAACACAAACCCAACCTTAATGGGTTTTGGCAGAGTTGGGTTGATGGTTGGACTAGACGATCTGAAAGGTCCCGTCCAACCTAGGCGATTCCATGATTCTATGATTCAGGCTGTGTGAGATTAAGCAAGCCTGTAAAATGAGTGTGTAAAGGGCCTGGCTCAGCTGACGTCCACAACAGGGAGTACTTCAGGCCTGACTCTCCACTGGTCTGCAGCTGGTAAAGGATATCTGCAAAGGACATCACCACACCGCTCCGCTCTGCACTCCCCATGCAGAGGCTGAAACAGCCAGATTTTTGCCATTTTTGAGAGAACTGGTGCAGAATCTGAGGGGCTGAAGCAAAAACATTGGTTGGCGAGGGTGCACAGAGAAATACGAAATTACTGAATTAAAATTCAATGGCAGAACCATCTGCAGCCCCAGGGATGGGAGGCACCACAGCCATAGTCTGCGTGAGAAGAAACAATTCGCAGGTCTGGAGAAAGGGCCTGGAAAAAGCAGAAACAAAAGGGTAAGACCGATACGGGTAGGGAAATAGTAAAATGAGAAACAATGAAAGAGACAGCAGTAAAACATGCATCTGTCATTTAATCCGGGGTAAATACCCAGATTAGTGACATCAGTTTCTGCTGTTTATTTGGAGCTTACTTTGGAGCCATGTCTCCCAAGCCTAACACAGCTGTGATACAGCCCAGTGGAAAGCACAACCAACGATTTTTCCCAGCTATGGCCATTCCTGTACAACACAGGCATTAGTCAAAACTAAAGTTTGTATGGAAACATTGTCTTTCCAACCCTTGCGCTCATAAAAATAAAGCTGGCATGAGCTGGCAGAGCAAGGAAATTCAAAAGTGTCACATTTTCTCTTCACAAATTTTCACATGATTTTACATTCACTCGGTGCTTAGATGGGCCTTGAAGGTCATGAAGGCTAAGCTTGCACGCTGTCCTGCTCTGTTCTTGGTCCACTTATGGGGCCTTGGCATTGGGATCCATCGCCTCATGTATGCCAGCAAAGTAACAGCACTCATCATCCAGATGTGCTGCAGGGGTTCACTTCAGCCGGCTCCAAGTTTCTTGCTAGTACAGGCCAAACTGCACCAAGAGGGTGAAGGCAAAATGATGTATCTGAGATGACTGGCTTGGACAAGACCCCATGAGGTTGCTGGTGTTGCTGCTGGAAGGGGTGCAAACAGGCACCACCGCAGCTAAAAGGGACTTTCCCTGAAAAAAGCATCTTGCATCTCATGTGCTCCGCAGCAGCTGAGGTGTGGGTGTCTGGCTGAGCAAGCCAAAGGCAGGGACAAGTCATTTCAGCAGCGTGCTTGGTTTGAGAAAGCCGTCTCTGCCTTCTCTGGCAGCTGTGCACTGGGCAGTAGCGCTACTAGCTCCCCTTAGAAGTAAGCAGCCATTTTACCAACATTCATCATTTTTCACCCCAGACAGCTGCCGTCTTCGCTGGTCTGCAAAGGCTGGCTCTGCTTTCCTCTCTTTCTGAAAAAATACTGACACAATCCATGCAGAAAAAAATGGCTTTTTTTCCATTCTTGTATTTAACTAGGTCAGCCCAAGAGAAACATCCAGCCATCCACTCACCCGATCCCGCTGCAGTGGTCGTGTTCCTCGCCTAACCCGCTAGGAACAAAGCTGTAAGGTGAGACATTTTAACAAGGCCGCTGATGTTCTTGGAGATACATGTGTTACGTTACCGCTGGCTTTGCCACTTGCAAGCAGAGCGGGGAAGGCTGGTCCACAGCAGTCAGAAGCGTCACCGAGCACCAGAGGCAGCTGGCATCCACTGAGAACGGCGCATGGAAAACATGACGCCAAGCAAGCGGGGCTAATTAACACTGGTTTCTTAGATTAGAACGCTCTTAATGGCTAATGTTTAAAAATAACACCTTAATGATATCTAAAAATAGGTGCTACCAAGCCCTGGAGTATTCTGACCTCCATTAAATTGTGAGTCCATTTCCCGTGACTGGTGGTGTAAATCACATTTACCTTTTATATCCTGTTCTCCCCGGGATTAGCTGCAAAGCCTGACGCCTGACCTTGAAAGCCTGTTTGCAAACATACACGAGTAACCTATAGCACTCTTCTGAGTGGTGTGCAATATACGGGTATAATGTACGTAAGGAGTAATTGGATAGAGTATAATCTCTGGTTCCACTTACCTGCATGGGGAAAAATACCAAGGGAGTGGGGGAATACCGGGCAAGGTAGAGACCAGGGATGCGAAAGGTGGTGCTGGCTTTAGGGCTTGGGGGACCCGAGCTCCATTTCCAGTTTGGTCGCAGATTTCCTGTGTGACTTGTGTAGGTCCCTCGTCCTCCTGCTGTGTCCCAAAGCCGTGTCTTGATCTGCCTGATCCTGGAGGGGTACAACCAGGATAATTTCTCTAAAGTGTGTGGCATGCTTAGATGCAACAATGATATCCCTCACAGGAAATAAACAGTAATGTAAAAAGGGAAATCACTGCTCAATTTGCCTTATGCTAAATATATGAGCCAAACCCAAAGAATCTGGAAGGCAAACACCCTGAGGGCTTTTAGAGCTCTTACCCAGCCTGTGGTGGGAATAGAAGTCAAATGTTCAGTACTGCTGGAGATAACTATTTGCTTATTTTTGCTGTGCTTGGCCCTAACCTGTGTCCTGTCGTATCGCAATACTTTGTGATAGCTGGTACAAAGAGAGAAACCTGCAGCTTGATCTTCCCAGGCAGAAAGGAGAGAGATCCCATGGCACCTACCTCGAACCATGATTTCTGATATAAAACCCTCTGCGCCTGCCTAACAATTTGCAAATTAGGCAAATTACTTCAACAATGACATCAACCCAGTTATTTTCATTTAAGCATTATGTACAGAGTATCTGAAAAGCCAGAAAGCCCTAACATTAGGAAAATGCCTTCCTTCAACTAGCCACACTAAAGCAAAGCCAGTCTTTGGTTTTTCTCTTCCCTTCCCGTCAGAGGGGTGGGTACTTCTCCTCAGATCCTGTCCAACATCGCATTCCCCCCCATCCTATGTCTGTGCACAGCAGACACGCTCCAAACAAAAGAAAAGGAACATGTGTAAGTACAAGACTTTCGGCCTGTGCTGTTGGCCTCCCTAGCCCACAGAATCCCTGTGCTTTACGCTTTTTTCCATTCTTTTGGCACAACGCCTAAGGCAAAATCTGGTTGTTTTGGGCAGAGACGCCCCATCTTGCTGTTACGCAGAGATCGGTGCATGCCGCGACGTGGTCTGGAGACCAATATCGGCACCGATGCACACCCCAAGCACTCCTGCCTCATTAGTGAGATAAGGGGAATGTAAACCAGCTTTCACTTCTCTCCCTCTGTGTTATTCTGTTGTTCTAATGGTCTTCATTAGTTTGGCCAGATGGTTTTCCTTCCTTTGCCTGCTAAGGCACAGTCCTGCAAACACTTATGCTTTCTTCCATGAACATGCGCTCAGCACATGCATGGGTCTTTGCAGAACTGGAGCCTGAATTTGTTTCTGTTTCTGAATTCCAAGTTGGATTTTGATGCAACAGTTATTTTATATATTAAAATATCGGGTTTCTGCCCACACACAAAATGCATGATATATAACAGACCTCGCAAGGCAGCCATTGGAAAAGACCACTTAATCTGCGATTTATACAGAAGGAAGAGTTACTACTCCTTGTTTTTCAGCTAGAATTTATACGCAACCAAACTGTGAAGGTGTAGCTCCTCAGAAGCTCCATGATGTACATCTGGTTTCACATGCTGTCATTTCGCCCGCAACCTTAAAATCATAAGCTGAAACTCCACAGAGGCTAACGAAAATTATTCCCTTTTGAGTTGCTTTATTAAAACTCAACCTCTAGAAATACTGGCAAGTCAGGAAAGCGACTTTAATCCAATACTTGTTATCCTCTTCCACAGGTTTTAAATCACTCTCTTCGGTCCATACTTTGAGCAAATACACCCTTATTGTTTTCCTAGTCCTGCTATGACCTTCTGGGAATGTTTTCATCGTGTAAAGCAACCTGCAGTTCCCTACTTTATAAATCTCCTTCGTTCCAAGTGTTAACACTAGCTAATTCTCTGCTTTAGAAAGGAAATCATGTTTGTTTTTTTGAATAGTCTGCTGGGAAGAGGAATATTTGCATTTAAAATATTTTTTTCCATTTCATAAATTGTCTTGAGTTTTCTTCCCAGTGGGCAACAGAAGACTGTTTATACAAGTGAAGAGGGAAGCTTACTTTCCCATTACTTCCACAAAAGTACGATTAACAGCGATAACTATGCTAATTATTGCACTAACTGCACTTGGAATGCACCTTACTGGCTGGAGAGGTAATGCATTTGGGTAATAATTAACTCCTTTTTTCCTCAATTACCTTTTATTAGGAGAGCAGAAGGTGTCAAAGTAAAACAGCTGCATATCTTCCAAGAAAAGCCCGTGTTTTCTGAAGGAATTCAAGCGGAGGTGCTTTATTAAGAGAACTAGTCAGGACAAACATTAACATGGCAAGCTCGGCTGTTCAGTTACTTGGCTTCTCTCTAAGCCTGCTCGGCCTAATTGGGACATTAATTGCTACTATTCTGCCACACTGGTGGCGGACGGCACATGTGGGCACCAATATTATAACAGCTGTAGCCTACATGAAAGGGCTTTGGATGGAGTGTGTCTGGCACAGCACCGGCATCTACCAGTGCCAAATCCACCGCTCCCAGCTGGCGCTGCCCCGTGACCTCCAAGCCGCCCGTGCCATGATGGTAATTTCCTGCGTCCTTTCCGCGCTGGCGTGCGTGATCGCTGTCATCGGTATGAAGTGCACCCAGTGTGCCAAGGGGACTTCTGCCAAAGCCTCCATCGCCGTCTCCGGGGGCATAGTTTTCATCCTGGCCGGTCTCGTTTGCCTGGTACCTGTTTCTTGGACCACTAACGACGTGGTTACCGATTTCTACAACCCCATACTTCCCAGCGGGATGAAGTACGAGATAGGTCAAGCTCTTTACCTTGGCTTCGTCTCTGCATCTTTGACGATCCTCGGCGGCGCTCTGCTGTGCACGTCAAGCCAGTGTGGTGGGAATGAGACACCTTACCAGACGCAGCCCGACAGCGTAAGAAGGACTGCTCCCTCCTATAGACCACCAACTGCCTACAAGGGAAACCATGCTTCTTCCCTGACATCTGCTTCCCATAGCGGCTACAGATTAAATGACTATGTGTGAGTTCCCTAAGATTTGCCTGCGGGACACAGCTGCTTTATAATTTCTGTGCATGGCATAAAACAAAGCTAAGATGACTTTTAATTTATAAGGGTTACGATACAAAGTTTACCATTGTTCGTTTCTTCCTTTCCTTTCTTTCCGGAGAAAGAAAGAATGCGAACACAAAACTGCTTGCTGCAAAACCTGGAAAATAAATACAAAGGAGGCTGCGATATTCCAGAGACAGCACATACCTGCCTACTTTCAATTAGATTTTTGCAGGCAGGCGGTTCAAGGGCAGTTTTGCTAAAAGTAATGGCTTGGTTTGTAGTTTCTGCCCTGCGACAAGCACTAAAGCCGAACTGGCCACAACTTGTGGCTTGAACAGTGTTCCAACAAAAAACGTCGTTTTGCCTGAAACAGAGAGCTTCATGGTGAGACACAGTGATATTCAGCAGCGATTGCCTGCTGAGTTTCTCGTTTCCATAATGCATGAATGTTTCGTTATGACAAGGTTTTGCTTTGACTTCACTTTTTGTTTGCCTTTTTTTTTTATAGTCCCTTGAAATATGAATTTCAATAGCATTATGACAGATGTATTTGACAGTATGTTATAACCAAGATTTTAAATTATACTACAATGTTTTGACTTTAGAAAAATAAAATTTTAGCACATTTTTGAAACAAGACGGTGCATCATAATGGAAACAAACCATGTCAGTGGATCAGAATTGTGTTTTTAGAAATGTCAGTAATAGGACAAAACTAGCCATTTGGTGTTAAACTTCTATTAAAAAAAAAAAAAAGTATCAGAATTTGTCACACAATGGGCATTTAACTCTTTAGCAGATATAGCATTCTGTACAATCTATGCATTATATAGATCAGAAAAAAATTTCTAGAATCCTATGCCCAGGTAGCATTTAATGAAATGTATTCATTTCTTAGGCTCAGGTCTGCTGGTTTTTTGCCTGGGGTCCTGACTGAAGGTGCTTTATGGTTAGCTAGAATATTTCCGTCTACTCCAGAGGTATTTGGGGAACTTCCATTCAGGCAGGCTTTGGTGCACAAGGCAGCCTCCGTGCCAGCAGAGGTTACGCTCACAGCCTGTAATCATTGCCTGTCGGGAGGAGTGTAAGATCAAGACATACACTTCTAAAATCTTTGCAAAATGCAATCATTCTGCAATGTGTTCAAACAATTAAAACACAAACTAATGAACTAAGAACCCCAGCCCTCTCCATTTCATGTTACAGCGAAGTCCAGTGCAACACGTACTATGGTATAAAACCATCACAGAAAATAAAGGCACTGGATTCCTATTAAACCCAGAAATCTATAGGTGTCTCCAGAGCAACATATGGACCAACACACTTACATTTAATAGGGTTAAAAAAAGAAAGAGTTTCAAGAGCTGTGAGGCAACTACACTTGCTATACTTCATTTGGCAGACAGCCTGCTTGCAATTACGTTATCACCTGGTAGCACCTCCAGAGCTGGGACACTTTCAACATTTCCCCTGGTTTCCCACGGCTGATCACCTAGTCATTTTTTTTCACGGTGATTTGAATTGTGACAGGGTGTTTTTAGCCTTGATGCAAGTTATCATCATGTCTGGTTTTAAAAAACAAAGTGGTATTTCTAAGCAATTTGCTGAGACCAAAAATAACAAAAAGGATTTGGGACCATGCTTTGGTGATCGATCATTAACAACTGATTATAAACTCATGTTTTAGTAATTGCTGCTATTACATATGGCGTGAAAAAAAATTGTACAGAAACTTCACCGGCTCTGCAAACTTCTTAATAACAGACTCTGAGGTGCAAGGAATGGGCAGAAACCGCTTTGACAATGGCTTCTTAGAGAAGAGGGAGTCAAACTGTTCATAGCCCATTCGGGAGTTTCTGGGATGCCTTTTTGGGATGAAAGGTAGCTTAATGGAGGTGGTCAATTATGTAGGGTTTTTTCTGTATTTACATTACAATAGATCTAGCCAAGTGATTACGATATCAACTCCGAACACGGGCTTTGGACAGCCATGAATGCTGGAACACAAGTCCAAGTGCAGGAAACGGGCTTGTGTCTCATTAGGTAGTGTGTCTGCTATATACTGATAAATTAATTCACTTGCCAAGATGTTTGTGCGGTGGGAATACTTATGTGTAGCGCTATTCTTACTGCACAAATTCCCAGCCAAGTAGGATACGTGACAGTAGTAAGAACGGTTTATAAAGTCCTGGCAAAAATACCTGGAAGTGCTCTGATGTCAATAAAGATGGGAAATGGTTTCTTTCGCAGGGGTCTGTGAACCAGCGGATCTCGTTCCACGCTAAAACTGACATAAATTTCTGCTTCTTTCTTTCTTTCTTTCTTTCTTTCTTTCTTTCTTTCTTTCTTTCTTTCTTTCTTTCTTTCTTTCTTTCTTTCTTTCTTTCTTTCTTTCTTTCTTTCTTTCTTTCTTTCTTTCTTTCTTTCTTTCTTTCTTTCTTTCTTTCTTTCTTTCTTTCTTTCTTTCTTTCTTTCTTTCTTTCTTTCTTTCTTTCTTTCTTTCTTTCTTTCTTTCTTTCTTTCTTTCTTTCTTTCTTTCTTTCTCTTTCTTTCTTTTCTTCCTTCCTTCCTTCCTTTCTTTCTTTCTTTCTTTCTTTCTTTCTTTCTTTCTTTCTTTCTTTCTTTCTTTCTTTCTTTCTTTCTTTTCTTCCTTCCTTCCTTCCTTCCTTCCTTCCTTCCTTCCTCCCTTTCTTTCTTTCTTTCTTCCTTTCTTCCTCTCTTTCAGCTGCCATTTGAAACAGAAAGCATATCCATTCTAGCAATCTTAGAGGTCTGGCTGCAGCTATCCCAGCGCGTGTTGATAACCCGAGCTCCATCCCTGCTGCCATGCAGACGGGTGGCCAGACCTCGCTCCCTGCCTGCGTGGAGCCTGCCCTGGCAGTCCTGCACCCCCCATGCAATGAGGCATTGCTCCGAGACCTTCGCCAAGGAGTCAATGCCCACCGCTCCTCCTTTGCAGAGTAATCCCTTGGTCATCAGCGCAACAGAGTGTCAAGGAAAGGGGATGAGTTTCCTGGCCCACCGAGGTGCTGTTTATGGGAACGTGCTCTTTAGGCAGCTGTGACTCAGTAGCAGGGGAACACGGCAGGGCAATGGACGGGGGCTGCCACATGCCAGATTCTGCCCACGTGCACCCACTGGGTTTTTGCAGATTCCCATGGAGGCAGATTTTTTTAATTTATTTTCTGGTTTTTTAGGTAAGTACAGCCTGCTTTTTGTCTCCAGCTCACTAGAGCTGAAATGCCATCCTGCCCTCCCCATGAAGGCACTGCAGGGGACTCTGATGAGCAGCACCGATGGATGAGAGGAGGCGAGGAGGGGATCCAGGGTGGGCAGAAATTCCTTTTAGCAGTGCAAGCATTGTTTGTGCATGCAACTGTGGTAACACCGCATTTTGATCAACTTCAGTGCGACGTTCCTGGAGGAACAGGGGTAGAAGTCTTGGCAGGGAGGCGTAGGTGGAGGACGGGATTTTGCAGCAAGATAATATTGTGGTTAGCTCTGCAACATCAGGAGAGAGTGGGGACTCTGCTGCAGGATCAGGTAGAGATGGAGGCATCTGAGGTAGGGATGGAGGCTGGGCTCAGAGAGGCTGGCAGCTTCTGAGGCTGCAAGGAGCTCTTTCAAAGATGGATCTAACCAGGACGAGCATGTGGGGATGGGATGAGGTCAAGAATGCTGATTCCCACCTTGGCATCCTCCCGCAGGGCTGGTGAACTGTCCATTCTCCAGTCACCTTGGGTTTTGCCGTCTAAAATGTGGCAGGCCTTGATATTATCTCACAGAATATGCCAAACATGTAACTCTGACTCAGGGCATCACAACCAACCAAACAGAAATCAAAAGAAATTAAGAGAAGGAAACGTTTCAGTCATGTCTAATATTGCTGCTAGAAAGTGGCTAATAGACCAAAGGAAGAAAATGTGCAATTCTGTCACTACTGAGTCTGTGGGATTAAAATAATGAGCTCCCTTGCAACTTCGTCTGCAGGAAGGGAACCTGACCAACAGGATGTGAGAAGAGACTGGTCTAATGACATGCAGGCTAGGTTGAAGGTGAGCACAGAGGTAGACCAAGGCCTTCTTTGGGTGCAAGGCAGGTGGGTAGAAAAAGTGATCTACCTTTTGGCTTGAAGTACAGGAATACATAGATTTTAGGCCATGAAGAAACTATTATGTTCAAACCTGCTGTTCAGCACAGCAGAAGACAAAACGCTGTGGTGCTGGAGGAATATATAATCCATCAGTGAGTTTTAATGCTGCTCAGGCTGGAAGTCATCAACTAGATCTAAATTTGGTAGATTACGTGTAGGATACAGCAAGAGTGCTCATGTCATAGAATCATAGAATTGTTAGGGTTGGAAGGGACCTTAAAGATGATCTAGTTCCAACCCCCCTGCCATGGGCAGGGACAACTCCCACTAGACCAGGCTGCTCAAAGCCCCATCCAACCTGGCCTCGAACATTTCCAGATATGGGGCATCCACAGCTTCTCTGGGCAACCTGTTCCTGTGTCTCACCACCCTCACCCTGCAGATCTGAATCACAGGTTTCAACTGTGGCTTATGCTGAGCTTCCACCCTGATCCATGAGTTGATGTAGCAATTCACTACACCGCTAGAACCACTAAAGAAGTGGTGAGATCCCATTTCCCACCCCCTTTGCTGCCCCAGCTCCCAGCCACCACTTTGCACTTTGGTCCTCTCCGTGGACAAGTTTAACTCCTCGAAAAGGCAGAAAACAGGTACATCAAAGACTGGGATAATTTTCTGGCACTGAAGTTAGCTAAGCTAGCTAGTGGAAAGGTGTGAGGAGAGCCACAAAAGGGATGCCTGGGAGGGCAGGAACAGTGGGAAAGGAGGAGTAAGGTTTGGAGTAAGTGAGGAAGGTTTTCCCCTTTTGGTGGCAAGAGCTTGGTCAGTCAGCAGACAGGCACAGCTGCCCCGAAAACCAGCGCCTGAGATGTACAGTGGTCTTTGTCACAAAACCAGACAGAGCCACTGGGCAGACAGAAGCTCTCTGGGTCATGAACTGGTTGGTATTTTTTTTCTGTTTTTTCCACAATGGTTAGCACAAGTACTGGAGTGAGGTAACTGATAAAACCATAGCAAAACTTAACTCATTTCTTCAAGAAATGTGTCCGAGTTAACTAATAAGATGAGGAAATGAACTAAGTTCAGTAATTAGAAGTTCTGTTGATCTAAGACAAAAGTTACCAGACCTTCCCTACACTTAGCTGGTAGTTGAAGTTTTTCACATCAGCGTATTAAGATTAATGGAAATTCTGTGACCACCTGTAAATATCTACTGCTAACTTACTGTTTACTTTGCTGGATATCCCACAAACTGGTTTGTGTATGTAAGAATGATAGGCAAGGATAAGGTGTTTCATGAGGCCCAGGAGCAGCTTAAAGAAGAGATGAAAGATTATTCTTGTTCTCCCTAGCTGATCCACTGAAAGATAATGTCTCTTCCTTGCATGCCTTGCTTTGCTGTGCAGAGTAAGATATATGTTCTTTTCCATCTGTTTTCTTAAGAAATTATTCATATATCTTAGTCCATATGTTCTCATTATCCATATTTCCTATTCTTACCACTACACAGGCACCTGGTCACATTGATTCCCAATTTAATTGGTATCCTTTCATATTCTTCTGCCCGTGACATCAGAAGACATGTTTGAGCCTAGTGAGGCTTGATCCTGACCAAGCATAAATCAGAGGAGCTCAACTGAATTCGTGTTACCCCTCTTTCTTCACAGTAGATCTAGATGAGGTGTCCCCCTTCACTGAGAAACCTGCCAGCTTGTAAGACAGTTTCCCATAAGCTCAAACATCTGAAGGGGCTTAAAATGCTCCACAGAGAAGAAAGACAAGACGTACTGACCTCCATCTTTTTTCCTTTAAGACGGTTTCCTGGGGGAAAAGGTTGTTAATTTTATTTTTTTGCTTTAAGCATGAGGAAAACAGATTAATTTCATTAGCTGACACCTAAAAGATCTTTGGTAAGCAAACTGTTAGAAAGCAGAGTGAATAAAAAGAGTGAATCAATGCACAGATTTGATCTGTTAAGAGCATATGTATATACTTCATATATATGTGCGGATACATAAAACGGTGGAATTCTGGCACGATTGACTTTACTGAGGTCAGAATTTCACCCATAAGCTTATTATTATTGTCAATACTTCCAAGTCTATTATAGAGCTTTTAACTAAAAGGCCTCCAGAGCAAAGAGAATCAAAGTCATGGGAATTTTGACCCTGTAAGAGAGACCGCAAGGAAAGACTTCCAATGGCCATTTCACAAAGTGTTTCCTATTGAACACAGCAGTCGTATCTGGTGGCATGTATGAATGAGTCCTCCCTCCCACTCGAGCCAAGGACAATCAATTTTATTTTTAAAATGTCATAATCACTGGTATTGATCAACGCTCCCCTAATGGGGGTGCTGTCGAATCCATACCGGCTTGGGCTATTGCCACTTCCCTAGCAATTCAGGCTCAATTAGGCTGCCTTGCTAATGCATGTCAGCTTCATTTAATTGCTCTCAGGCTGGCAGTGTGAGAAAAGGGCAAGCTGACAGAGTAATCCCACACTTCCACTTTGCAGTGAGCTGCCTATTTGTTTTATTTGTTCACATTTTAAAGGGCTAAGCACTTGTTATATGGAAAACACAGGAGAGCAAAAGTCAAGAAGTATTAATAAGCCTTGGAAAACAGAGTTAGAACTCAATTGCTTGTGCAAAGAATTGCTGATGTTTTCAGTACTTTGAAAATAAGGTGGATTTTGCAGCTAGGGTGCTGATGAGCAGCATTTGTCTCATGGAAAACTCTGTAAAAATTGGATGGAAGCAAATGTCTTCTAACAGCTACATCCTAGGGAAAACAATCTGTTTATTTTTGGTTGGCTGATGATAACATCTCAGAAGGAACCTCTAAAGGAAGGCGGTAATGAGCTGGGGATCACGGGGTTATGGTTTCTTCCATAATATTTGACACTAATGTTAACAAATGTTAATAAATCAGGAGATGGGGGAAGAGAGGGGTGGCAGCAAGCCAACAAAAGGGAAATAGCCATTAAACACTGAAGATCTCCAATCTGTGAAAGAAGTACGTTCGTAGCTCACACATCCCGCGGCAGAGCAGTTGTCAACCGAAACAAAGACTTCACCTGTGAGCACCAAAGTACTTGGCTGCAGACAGAAGCTCTCGGGCCTTTGCATCTAGGCCTGAAACTAAATACTGGAGGAAGAAAAATGCAGGTATGAGGGATGTGAAGGAAAAGACCTCCAGGGGGGCTCCCCAGAGGAGAGTGCCCCCTTTGGAGTCGGGCTATGGGTGCCTGGCCACCCTCACACCTCCTGGCTAACGGTTAGGTTTGCTGGAAGAATAAAAAAGTCAGGGTAACGTTTGGAAGGTGGAGTGGACTTGCTGCCACAAGTCCTGGATTGTCAGCTCCAAACGCTGATGTGTATCCTGGGAATCAGACCTGCATCTGACCGTAGGAGGCATTTTATTTTTGTTTCTTTCCAATTTTGTTATTGCCAGCCATGGACGCTGCTAATCAAATGTCTGCCTGATATTTGGGGGAGGAGGGGTAAGGTGCATCCAACAGGTTTTGAGTGCCTTGCTTCCTCGGAGCCAGTGGCTCTGCCGAAGAGACAGCGTAGTCTGTCTGGCGGGACCTCTGCCCCAGCTGCGGGCTGGAGGAAGCTGCAGGAAGCTGCAGATGTTGTCTTTCTGCTGCCAGCTGGGGGCTTTGGGGAAAGCATTGTCCTCAACAGCACATCTGTAATGCTGCCTCCTGGAAGAGGTAAGTGGCAGCACCTCATCTCCGTAGCTCTGCAGAGTCACTGCATTTACCTGCAGAACTGAGCCCTGTGCCGTGTCTGACCGGACTGTAGTAGGAGATCGTGCAAAAGAAAACGTGAAAATAAAGGCACCCCAGCACTGGGGATGTGGTTTCTTGCCTCCGTCTTTCATTTTTCATTGATTCTTAAGTTTTTAATTTCCTACCCATGACAGACCTCTCTCTTGTTCCCAGTTTCCTCTGCTCCAGACTCTCCAGGTTGCTTAGCTTATGAGTTTACTTACCTTCTAGTTTTAAACTGCTGAGGGCAGTGCACATGACTCAATTTATAGCAAAGAAAACTGAAACCACCCGAGACAGGTGGGGAAAAAAAAGATGTGGGCTTTGGTCCGAGAGTTTAGTTTGACTGGGCTGAAAAAAATCCAGTACTCCTAGCAACACATACAATTACTAGTGCATGAAGACTGTCAGATGGTAAAAGTGCTTACAGAGGCCACCTAGAAGTGCGCTGTGATTCCTTACTATTGTCATTGCGTAAAACATTATCTAATTGCTACACAAGGTAATAGATACATCTGATACAGCTAGCTCTCGCTTGTATTCCTCTTCTAGAAGTTACTTTATGAGCGCTATCTTGTATAGCATTTTTTAAGACGACAAGGACAGTGCTATTTACCTATTTGTACGTTTTAACTGTGATGTTCTTGCCCAGCCAGCCTGGTGATCTGGCAAGCATCTAAGGCCCAATTCTGCAACACTATGGCCGACAGAATTTTGCCCAGAGCCAAATGGAAAACTCCAAAACTATTAATTTTTGCTTTTTATGCCCAGTTGTTCTGGTTTTTAATTGCCTAACGTATGATTCTGTTGTTTTCATCTGCTTTTTATTCTTGTTTTAACTGCCAATTAACCCAGTGGTTTTCAGTATTTCTTTCACATTGAACACTTAACTAAAAAAGAGCACCCACAAACATTCAAAAAATTCTCCAAAGCTGTTTTATGGTTTTATTTACATTCTTTTATACACATATTTATATATTCATTTAGTTGTATGTATGTACGTGTTTTACCAGCTGTAGTTTTCACATTTGAAAAGGCTGGAGCTCTATTATGCCTAAGGACACTTTACAAAATTTCCTTAAATTGATCACTATGTACTCTTATACACCAGTTTGTGAAATGTGTATACTATGGGTATAGACTACAAATTATTTTTGTGTTACAGATTACTAGACAGGCGTCTTTAGATGTTTAGATGTAGAAAATGCAAACCCAGATGCTGCACCCCCCACACCCCAGACTTTTTCACCCATGCCTGTTTTGAGTATTTTTGAGTTTTAAAAGTTACATTACACAGCTATTTCAATATAACGAAGCAAAGAGAAAATTCATAACTCCAGTAACATGATCACTGATGTCTGTGGGACACATGCCAGAAACACTAAGGCCAGTAATGCACAATTTAAACTTAACTACAATTGGTTATTAGCATAATAAATATACACATATGTACCTGGTGAAATCCTTCTGAAATTAGAAGTGGCACTGAAAATGCGGTCCACTTGTAAAAACACCCTATTTTACAGTAAGATCAGTATGGTCCGGAGAAAGGAAGAAGCGCCACACAATTCATTTTGCGTGACCAAATTAGCAAACCTTTGAACAGCAGCCATCGGTGGTACAGAGGGAGATCCTCTCCCATTCAGAGGCAGAAGATGCCCTGTCCTGCCTGCAGGACATCCCCGTTGCCCCCCTGGCTAGAGAGCAGTGGCCCCGCATCTCCTCCAGTGCAGGTGGGTGTCAAATGGTGATGATTCCCACCTGAAGCCAGCGGCACTTTCCTTGCGCAGGGCTTCGACAGAGGAGTGGTGCGGTAAGGACTCCCACTCCCACTCCAAAGCGTGGCCAAACAGGGGATGCTCACATCATGTAGAAACATCAAGAACTGGCTGGGTGAGATGCTCTGCGTATTGGCCAACATCCACGCTCTGCGAAAGCCAGATGTGGCAAAACGTTAGGAATTAAGCCAGACCTGAGTGCATTGGAAAAGCCTCTTCTGAAATGAATGGCGTCTTCGCCATTAAGCCTCCAAAGGACAGTATGTTCTTGGAGGGCCTCAGCAGCACAAGGGAAAAGTACCGGCTGCTCGTTTTGATGGGACCAGTGCCACGCAAGCCACCGTCACCTCCTTAGCCCTTGCTTCGGTAATGAAACCCAAAGACAATGAACCTGTTGTTTAGGGTTGCCAGGGTCTTAAAAGGAATTGTTTTAAATGAAAAACAAAAGCTCAATATGTTTCTGGCAATGGATGTATGGTGCTCTGTATTTCCCTTACAGTAATTGTCAGTGATGTGGTGCACTAGTTTTTGTAATGTGTATTCCTGTGCATGCGAATGATTGTTTTTTTAATGTGCATTTGTAACGGCAGGCTTTCTGGGCACCTGTAAATTGGGTATTATCTTTTTTGCTGTACTTTTCTCACAAACCCTTCATGTGTGCAAGGAGATGTAGTGGGTCATTTTCTACCACGGCTGTAAAATCTTCAGGATCTTCTTTAGAAACCTTGTCCCCAAATATCCTGACAAATGCAAAAGTGTTTTGGCACAAAAGCACATTATTGTACTTTATTGGGCTTTTGTTGGAAGATTATGGGTTTAAGTTAAGTTGTGGGTTTTTTTATTTTATTTTTCTATCATCATTCTTGATTATTTGCAAAAGCATAACAACTAGTTGAAAGTTTGGGGTTTTTTTAAATAAAGAAAGATCAAGAAATAAAGTAAGGTGAGGCTTTCCTTACAAGAATGAAGAGAGAGAATCTTTCCAGAAAAAGGTTAACCAGAAAGAAATCTTACTTAAAATTAAAATGTTTGCCGCTATCAGATAACAAATATCTGGACTAGTCTTCTGATAAGACTAGCAGGGGCAAGCAACCAAATGGATATTAAAACGGACCCTGGTCACTTAATGAAAGGCATATTGGGACATTGCTCCCTTGCACTCAATAAGCCAGAAGAGTCCTTCCCATTTTGTTATCTGACAATTAGTTTTAAATACAAAACTTGAAGGAGTATAAAATAATCTTTTCAAACCGGGGAAAAAAGGTCTTAGTTTTTCTTAGGGAATGGGTAGCGCCAGGAGTGATTTGACAGAAGGACACAGCTAGCGCAAGGAATCAACTGCCGCACTACATGAGCAACAGGGATTAGGACCCGTAGATTGAAATTTGTCTGCCAAAAACCAAAGGCAGGCTGAGCATGGAAGAATAGTTTTACAAAGCACTGGCTAGACTTGTTTCCACACATTACAGTGCTGAGTTTGCTAGATGTTTCTTCTTATTCTAATTGCAACAAATATGAAAGCTGCTAGCCAGTATAGGATTTCCATTCATCACATGCTATGCCTAGGGAAATTAAAGATGGAGGAAGAGAAAAGCAATGAAATAAAACCTCAAAGAATCAAAAAACTCAAAGAAAACACTTAAAAAGTGTTCCAAACTAGGTTAAAATAACAAGATCTATGTAAATGGAGAGCCATCCGCACCTCAACTGCTACTGAATGCCACCAATACACATCCGAAAAGAAGGCGGCAAAAAAATTTAACCACGTTTCTAAGATACCACTGAAAAGGCAGAGAAAGAGAATGCAATGAGATTTTTGTCAACTGCTCGAATCTGGGAAAATAAAATGAAAAAACCTTGAAAGAACTGATCAGACACATCATTCTAAATATCCTTTACAAAGATGTAGCATCACGATAACATACAAACTATTCAATCCTCTAGTCATAATCTGAGTGGAGCGACTCCTATATTTTCTTTTAACCACCATCGACTAGTTGATATCACATTTGCATATAACTACCGTAAATAAGTTGAAATGCTTCCTGAGCATGGATATGACTTGACACAAACACAGCAAACATTTGCACAGTGAGAAATCCAACAGAGACAAAGTACATTTCACACGAAGAAGTAGAGAGGTATTTGGCAGGTTATTGGTCAAAGACTTTGCCATGATTTTGCTGAGGATTTGGCCTGATCTAGTTATAAACAGAAAAATGGGACCCCACAGAAATGAAAGTTTAAAGAAATATTCAGACAAGTTACGGAAACTTCCATTTACTTAGCCAGCATGGCTGAAGTCAACTTCAAAGAACGTGAGTACAGAGAGAAAGAAGAGACCAAAAAGTAGTTGTTGGAACACAACCTCAAGTTCCGTTCCTTTCTTCAAACTCGTGCGATGTAAAAATCAAAATTCTTACACCGAATCTGTGTTTGTGAAAGAAGCATCACCATTCTTTGCCTCGCTGCAGTCAAGGCTATTTCACAAAAAAAGACAACCTTATATCGTATACAACCTTCTCTGTATACAGCTAGTCTGAGCAGTCTGCTTTCACTGAGAGGTTTAAAGAATACTTTCCTTACAAGCATTTATAGAAGGGAAGAACTGGAATGATTCATGTAAACCTTTAACTGCATAAATACATTCCCTTTCTTTTTGTATATGCATCACTCAAAGGTAATATTATCAACACTGAAGCAATCTCCAAGACAACAAGAAAGAACTCTTCACTTACATTGGCCATTAATCAAGAACATTTTTTAAAGTTGCTTAAATTTATTCAGATTGTTTGAAAGCTTTATTTTAACAGCTAAGGCTTAAGGTTTATTTTAACACCCTCAGCTTCCTATCCTTAATATGTATTTTTAAACAGAACACAGAAAATACCCTTATTTCAATATTTTGTTTACAGAATCAGTTACACCGTAAAGACTGGATAAAGTTGTATCAGATTTGGATTACATCACGTATGCAGAGTTAGACCATCTTAAATCCCCTCACTCTTGGAAGGAAGATGAAAAGGAAGAACCTGGAAACCAGGATAGTTTAGTAAAATATTTTCCTTTCACTGAGCTCTGTCAGCTCACTGACTCAGCTTTACAACTGTTAGTGTTTGCTATAGTTTTATGGAATTGGTAGTCGTTTCCCCTACAATGAGGGAAAACCATCCCTTTGCAGCTACAGTTACGTGAGCTGCCAACAACAGAAAACTGGGAGCGAGGAAAAGGTATTTCCATCCCCAGTAATACAAAAGTGTTCATTTAGCGACTTCAACGTGTTAACAAACACCGTGCTTCCAGACCCACATTCTCACATAACTCTTGGCACCTTTAGCTGACAGATGCCCCACCAGAAATGCCGGTCACCTTACCCATGCAGCGAAGCTCTTTGAAGCTCGGAGGCCATCTGGCCTCTGGAGTCTGGGCAGCATCCAGCCATGGACCCTCATTTGGGTTCTCTTGGCATGTTACTGCGATGCAGATCCTGTGTCCAGTAGCACAGCCGAAGTGCTGGAGCGCACAGTGTGACCACCACTCTCTGGACTCCAGCGATGACACCTCAGGTTCCTCCCACCGTTTAAACTCATCTTATCCCAGAACCCCAAAGCAATTAGGAGTCTTCTGGCTTTTAGTTCGCTACCTCATTGCAGAAGTTACATGTCAGGCACAAGCAAACTGACCCATAAAACCAGAAACGGGCTTTGAACAGAACTTCTGAATGTCTCATTGCTTCAAAGGCCGAAACAGGAAAATACTGGTCATTAGAGAAGCTCACACTCCATGGACACAAGAGGTTTCATATTAGCCTTCTCTTCCCCTGGAAGTCTTATATCATCTCTAGGCATACGGCTCAGGCTTTCTCTCAACGTTGACAGTCCTGTAGAAAATTCTGTTGACCCAGTCTGCTGCAAGGTCTGCTTTTCTTTCCTCAGTCCTGTCTAAAGTTTCCTCTATTCTTTCCACAAGACATTTTGAAGATGTGTTTTGGCCACCTGCATCCTTTATTTTCTCCTTAGTGAGCTTCGTCGTTTCCTGCCAGGAAGGGAAAAATCTCGTCCCTTTCAGTCCCAGGCAACATCTTGGCAAGTTGCTTGTCAAAGTTCAGTTGTTACAGTTACCCACGCTCCAACCACCTCTGGTCTGCTGGTTGCTTTGTAAGCAAGATGAATATGTGTTGACCGAGGTTCACGGTATAGATAGATTCATAGTAACAAGTATATTATAGATATGGAATATCAACCTATATGTTGCACAGTCAGATTTCCCAAACATTTATGCCTAGACTGTGTCTGAAGTAACCCACTCACTCTGCCTAAATAAGTAACTGAATTTTAAACTTTGGGGTCTCTGGGATATTATAGGGTCGTCTCACACGCTGTTCAGAGAGGAAGAGTGGATGGAGCTCATGTTTCTGCATCTTTCAGACACTAACTGATGGTATCACTGGCTACTAAATGGAGCACCAAAAAAGCCCTATTAATTTTACCACTCAAACTTATAATCAGGTAACGCAAGGGAAACACCAAACGTGGGTCACCAAACACAAGCAGAAGAAAACAGATTGAAAAAGTCAGCTTTGCAACTGGTTCCCTCCTGACTTCTCTAGCTCCTCTGCACATTCTTTCACTGTTTTGGCAGGCTGGGTATAACTGCTCATTTAAAAAAGAACCGTGCTGTTTGTACAGCTTTTTAACAGTCTAGCTGCAAACTCATTTCACACGCCGTTATTGTTTTTGGTCCATCTTTGGCAAACAGACATCACCAGGGTTAATAGTAGTAATTATTCCTTTGTGGACACACATTGTAAATGTTGAAAACGTATGACCTAGATGAAATCATGAGGTTGACTCCGTGCTTGCAGGAAGTTGCTACTGCATTTTAATGTATTGTCGAATAACTGACAATTCTAAGAAAAATACGCTATGAAGCTCCACCTACATTCTGTATCTTGATTCTTCCATTCCTTAGGTAATTTGTACTTGCCTTCCCATGCAATGGGTTATTATTGTTATCGCATCAGTAACTAGATAATAAACTCTTTAAAGACAAAAACTTGTGGATTTATGGGATCTTGTGAATTGACATTTTATTCCTCACCCATGAAGCACCCATTCTATGTCCACATACTAAACACTGTAACTTTCCTTTTCCTGTCACCAACAGCGGGCAAGCATTTTGCAGTGCCGGCTGGGTAGAAAGCTTGAAAGAAGCAAAATTTCAAGTCAGATACTGAGGGTGCTCTTGCGCAGAAAACATTATTTAAAAAATTATTGATTAATCGGTGTGGCATTTTAACAGAGTGCAAACTAGCAGTGACCAGTTGAAGATTTAATTCAGTGGCCGAAGAATGAACTGGGCAGATTTTAGCTTTTCTTTAAGAACAAAACTCCGCATAAGCAGATAGGACGTTTCTGAAGGAAGCCTGGATACAAAGTTTCTTACGTGCTCTTTACAAATATCCTCTCTTCTGACGGGTCAAGACATCAAAGACGGCCAGGTTAATAATCATAACTTTTTTACACCATGGGTAGTGTGCTCTCTCTCTTTTTATAAAGATCTGCGAAATACAGAACATAGCCTAAAATTCTAGATACTATGTCTTTACTGTTACCACGCCCTTATATCTGGATTTGTGGGGGGGCTTTGAAACACTTCTGTGCATCTGTGACCTAAAACTTTGTCAAACTCATTCAGCCCGTCTCTCTGACGGTTATAGCTACTATCATAATGGACAGAGAAGGAATTAAAAATATTGCTGATTGGGTCTGAGAGAGTAGAAACAAAGTAATGAGCTCCTGTGATAAGAACTGAACGGTGCTCCTAGATTAGAAAAGCTCCTAAGAAGCCCTGTTCAAGGCCAGGCTGGATGGGGCTTTGAGAAGCCTGGTCTAGTGGGAGGTGTCCCTGCCCATGGCAGGGGGTTGGAACTAGATGATCTTTAAGGTCCCTTCCAACCTAAACCGTTCTATGATTCTATGATCAGTAGCAAATAGCTCCAGTGTCCTACCCAATAAGAGGTTTAGCATCTAAGCCCTGAAGTCTATTGCATTATATTAATAAATGCCTAATGGCTGCTACATTTGTACACAATGCCTGCGCTGTCAGCATTTAACTCATCACCCCCAGGAAATCCTGTGAGATACTTGGAATATGGAAGGTATTATCCTGTCCTGTGGGATCTAAGGGGATATTTATGTGGCCCGCATCACTGGCAGTCTCACAAGCAGTGATGGATTTAGCCTCAGAGCACCCTCAGGAGGGAAGCAAGGATCGTTATCCCTGACTTTTTATGACAAGTACCGAGCGAAAGAGTGCTGGATGAATGCTGGTAAGTTCACTAGAGGGGTTTTATGAAGTGACCAGCCTCTTCAGCCCTAACCAATGATGCCCATCCCCATCCCCTCGCAGCGCAGGGTGAAGCAGGTTTGTGACTGAACCCTGTCATTCCCCAAACCAGCCTGAGACCCCAGAGCTCACCGTCAACAGCAGGGGCCAAGCACACAACTGCTGCCTGGCGTGGGACACTTATAGAGAGCCACGCTGGAAAGCTGAGTTCACACCAAGCACCCGTGTGCATCTCAGACAGCAGGTGGTGGCAGAGCACCGTGACACTTATTTGTGAGTATGGGTGACACAACCTACACCCAGGACAGAGGCGGGGATTGAATCTGTATCCCAGATCGATGCCATCTACAGCGGGCCTACCTTCTGTGTCCAAAGGAAAGGAATATTTCAGCGGAGGATGAACTGAATTATCTGCTACATCTGATTTGAACTTCAAGTTATTCAATGGGAGCCAACTCCAACTCATGTTGCATCCGAATGCCTGTGGAAAAAGCCACCTACAGCTCCCTGTAGGTTAATCACAGAATCCCAAAGGATGTAGCCAATAGCTCCTTTCCTATTTAGATGCAGTCTGAATTGGGTATTAACTACCTGCTGTGTTTGGCAGATCTCTTATTCCTAAAATAAATAACTGTATGAAAAGTCATAAACTCTATATTGGACTTTTTCATTTAAAAAAAATATCAAAGTAATGTCAGGATTTTAGCAGCCTCACTTACTGCAGTAAATCTGGCTTCCACAGCTGTTCATGTTGTACCGTGTGCTTCAGCCAAGTGTAGCTGCAGTCCAACATTTCCTTCTTAAAGTATCCCTTACCCAGAGCAAAGCCAAGTGAATTTTGGACAGGACTAGCATGCTAGAAATTATGAATGTGCTCTTATTAGAGCAGGTTGCATGTTTTGCATTAAATATTCATTCAAATAACAATCCAGCAAAATGTTTGTCAAGATGATAGTTACTTTGGCCAAAAGAACGCATTTTTCCTCCAGTCTCCACCAAAACTTGCCCATATTTATCACGTCGAGAATCTAAGGACATTAATGAAGATCTTGCTTAAACTCAGCTGAGCTCCTTCAGTGGTGCCAGATCCTGTTCTCCTGTTTTATAGCTGTACCATTTCAGAAATTGCTTGGTTCTCACTAGGGACAATCCTTTTACGGGTTCCACTGCAGCTCATAAAAGGGGGGGGGGGGGGGAAAGAAGGAAAACGAAACAAAAAAAAGGGAAAGTAGCATTTTCTCCTCCTGCCTGTTAAAAACCTGCCTGTGTTGAGCTGAGACCCCCAGAGCACCTCATAAAGCGGTTTGATTTCAGTGTCATGGCTTTCTGCGCAGAACCAAGTTTACCTCCATGCATCCCTGCTGCTGTCACCCCACTGTTACCGCTAGTGCCTCGGTGCGCCTTTCTCTGTCCCCTTTTCTTCAGAAACCAGCTCTTTGTGCTGGTACGCTCTCTTGGGCACTTCCCCACTTGTGAAAGCACCTCGCTTCCCCTGGCCACAGTCGTCTTCTGTTTTTTTTTTTTCCCCGATCCTCCTCCGAAGCCTCTGCCATTAGCCTTTCTACATTGCCCTCATCAGTGCTGGGGGCCCTAAAGGCACTTGCGTTTGGCAATCATTTGGTGGGCAGTCTGCAGCAGGCCCTGGCCCTGCAGTGGGCTACGCAGGATTGCAGAGGTCTCCCCCGGCCGGGTGGCTGGTGGGGTACCTACCAAGCTTTCCACATTCTTTAACACAGCGAACAAAAATAATATGTTTATGACACAGGTCATAAAGTAATTGCTCCACAGGGCTTAGCAGAAACGACGGACTGTAAATACTTCCGTGTCCTCAGTTACACAGACAGCATCTTCGTTCCATACTCCCTTTCTTCTTTGTGTTACCCTCCCGTTGTATGGCTAACGCGTGCTTCCAGAGCCTCGGCAGCACCCACACGCACGGTACAGCACATTTATGGCACTGTGGTGTCACAGATCAGGCGGTATCGCTGATCACTTTTTTCCTCTGAAGTCAAGGATGTAAACACAGGCCCTATATACAACCGGTATCACGTACACGAAGTCAAATCATGAAAGAAAGATTTCCTCTGAAAACCAGAGAACTTCAGTATTCTAGTAGAATTACATATCTTATTCTGAATCAAAACCAGAGCTAGCAAGTTAGTTACATTAATAAAGTTAAAGATTAGCAATATTGCCATCATGTGGCTACTTTAAGTAAATGCTCAGGCATGATCCTGAATTTATTAAGCACCAGAAAGCAGACTGTATCTGAATTCAGCTGTTAACTCTAAGAGGCAATATTTAAAGTTGTTTGTTACTCTTATAAAATCTAATTATTCCTTTGTTAGTAGCAAGAATGTGTGTACTATAGATAAGGTTATATTACCCCTTCCACTGTGACTCTTATCCTCATGGATTCATAGCTCATATATAAGAACTCGCTCCAAAATTAATTTTGAATTTTCCAACCAGAAACTATATATAAGTGAAAATCACCTCTTACTGCAGAGAGCAAGGAGGAAGAAAAAAGCACAAGTAGTCAGTTTAGACGCTCTTCATATTTGAAAAGGCTTGTAAGTAAAGTTTTAATGTTCAGACCCCTGAACTTCTTTATCTTATGACCGCTGTGACCATTTATTATTTTCAGGAATTTTATTATATTTTCTCTCTCTCACCCCCCTCCCACTCCATTCTTTGTCCTATCACAAGGCCTTCTAAACAGAATAAAAAATGTACAAGGAAAGGAACTTCCACAGCCTACATCAGGAGAGTTAGATTTTGCTTTGTTAGCTAGATGACAGAAAAATAAAAACCTTTATATTACAGCTACGAAAAAGGAGGTCAAATCCTGCCACATGCTAAGATACCTCAACTCCTGGCAGGACTTAACATAAACAACTTGAGTTAGACTTGCAAATTTTGTAGAAATAGAAAGCATGAGTACACTTGACAATATCCTAAGTTGTTGCAAGCTTCCAATGCCATTTTGAAAATTGCTTCCCTATTTCTGGGAATCTGATGAGTGAAATAATAGAAACAACAGTGTATTTACTACCAGCATCTACTCCAGCAGCTAATACATACCAGGCGTTCACAGGGTATTCCAGATTTCTTGGTTGAAGAACACTATATAGGTACAAAGTGGAATTGTTTTATACACACACGCACACCAACACATTGTTTCCCACTACAGACGATTCATCCCTCTAAGAGATATATTGCAATGACCAATAACTCAACTTTGTTACCATACTGTCTGCTCTGAATTACACACACCTTTATCTAGACAAAATATTGCAGCAGAAAACTGGTTTGTGTTATCACTGCGTACGCAAGCAAGAAACACTGATTTAGCTTGTTGCTGGCTCCAGGCATTGCCTTCTTGTAATAGCTGCTCATACAGCAGAGATGCAGCATTTTCATGGGGTCAAAGCTCAAGTCTAAAATACTGGAGCACACAGCCAACATATTATCTCTCTCCTGCTCGCGGAGTAAATCCATACCTTCTTTCCTGCCCCGCTATTTCTTTGTAAGTATATCCAGCTGGTGCAACCCCACTGATGCCAGGAAAAGGGAAAACAAAACATCCACAAGGCTCCTGCAGCTCCCGGTATGCAGGAGGCAGCGCTCAGTGATTTAGCTCAAACTACCATTTTAAACCAGTTCAATTAAACAGGCAAAGATCACACAGATAGCCATTCCCGTTGCAACCTGGCCTACTTCCATTTCCCTCAGCAGAAAGCATTTAAGAATTCCTTATTTCAGCTTTGCTGAAATCAAAACAAAAATGCCTGCCCAGCTTATTTATCTACTTTTGCTGGCTAAGTACACAGGAGAAGTTTATACTGAGACAAAATTTGACATTATTTATTATCATCATTGTCCTGATTAAGAATCACATCGTGCGAGGGGAGAACCTACAGAAGAATGTCAGAAAAAAGGCCCCCCAAAATTAAGATTTCCTGGTTAATGGAACTCATAGCAAGAAAAACATTTTAAATGGAAAATATTACAGAAGGACATCCATATGGTAGGCAAGAGTGTGTATGCTCGTGTATGCATACTTGAAGCGTAGAACAAACCTAACATCGCTGCAGACAGCCAACTTTAAATAACTGGAGAGCACAAAGAAACCCCAAACATCAAGAATTTGGGGAGTAAAGACAAAGACCACTCAGTCCATACAGAAAAGATACCGATAGCTCCCCTGTTAAAAGACAAAAACAGGTTCTTCTCCTTTCAAGAGCACCAGGATCAGGTTTTCACAGACAAGCCCCGATTTATGACCGGTTTCCAGACAGAAAGAAATCTGTGAACCTTTTTAATTATTCATGCTCAAAGAGGCAAACCCTCTCAGGTTGCAGGCCAAGAGGCCTCAGGGCCGTGGCTTTCTGGGGTTTTCAGAAGAGGGAATAAGCAGCCGGATTCTCAGCAATATCGCTTGGCCGAAAGGGGCTGTCGGGCTCAAGAAAAACAGCAGCGTACGCCGGTTTGGCAGACATGAAAGGCAGCCGGCCGGGGAAAAACTTAACTGCTCCCCCTTTGCACATTCCAGCTCTTCTGCTGGTGTTTGAGCACCTGCAGCCCGGGCACCGGAGCCCCCGGGCAGCAGCAGGGCAGGCTACAAGGGTCGAAAAATATTATTAGATCCCATGGAAGACCTTCTCACGCATGGCAGGGGGAGGAAGGAGGGCAGAAAGAGCAGCGGCAAAGGCCACACCTGAGCAGCCAGGTCAGGGCAACCTTAGCACCTACAAGCCACCTCTCGCCGAAGAAGCAGCATCAAGAAAATGGCAGTGCCCCAAAAACCCCGCATGTGAGGAAGAAGAGACCTGCTGTGTGGGGCTCTGGGCTAGTCAGGGAGGACGAAAATTGGTACCAAATGTGGGGATTTTGCTTCAGAGCCTATTGGCGGCGTAAATGATGCCAGGGAAGGGAAGGGAGACCTTCTGAGCAGGCTTGTCCAGGACAAGGTGGGGAGCGGGCAAAAGGACCTGGTGAATGTAGTACTGTCTCGCACCTTGAATGCCCCTGGTAGACTTGTCTCAATACTAAGATTCATGTCAGTCTCTCCGTTAAGACTGCCAGGACCTTTAGCTGGTTGCTCCCACAGCCGGAGGTTCGGCTGGAGGTGCGTGCAGCAAGCCTTCCATGCTCCTGCAGCCTGGGTCACCTCAACCCGGGACACTGGCTAATCAAAGGTCAATTGCTTGGAGAGGCTGCAGTGCCAGCTCCCGCTGGAAAAGCCTTCAGTCTTGCCCGGCATGCTGCTGCTGAGCGGAATAGGAGGGGCTGTGCTGCGCTCCACAGCTGGCAGCACGGAGGAGACCTCTTGATTGAAGTCAGCCTGCTGTATTTTTCTCCTGAAAGAACTCGTTCCTGTAGAAGCCTATTCTCAAGTTTTCTTCTTCACGAGGTGGAAAGGAACCAAAAATAATGACTTTTTAGAAAAAAACCCAGCAACAATAAAAAGATATAAAGACAATGAGAAATGTCTTGAAGTAGACGTAAGTCTAGAGTAGACGTCAGTTTCTGCTTAGTTTGACAGCATTCCTTCAGTGCTGCCACCACCAGCTAGCAGGAGACTGCAAAACTGAGCGGTTTGTGTCAAGAAAAGAGCCTTTCCATTCCAGAGGGAAAAAAAGAAAATCAATAATACAACTATAGCACGACCTAGAAACCGAGGTGCTCTTGGCTAAGAAGGATTGTCACTGGGCTGAGTCCTGCACAGGAAAACCCTATGATACCGAACTCCCTCCCTGCCACCTGCCGCTAGTCAGGCTTTCTGCACTCCCAGCTTCCCATCCGCTTCCTTTTCCCAAATGCTGGTTTCTTCTCCTTTAGTTACCAACCCTCAAATATCTCTCTGCATCCCAGCTCAAAGAACTTAATCTACACCTGTGACTTTTCCTCTCCCACACTCTTCTTCTACCTACACCCTTCTTCTCAACAACTAAGGCCCTTTTCCACCTCTCATGTGGCAAAGAGGAAATCAGGAGGTACCACTGGGTAGGAGCACTGTTTCACATCTGCCTGACCATGATTTCCCTTTTGGACTCAAAGTGCACAGGGAGCACCTATAGATTTGGGGCTGCTACAAACGTCTTTCTGCCTGTTGTTCTAAGAGCCTTGTCCTCACCCCAGGGAATTGCAGACGGATGAGAGTCCTGCTGGTAGCCTCGATGCCTTCTGGGTGTTTCCACTTTGTCCAAACAGGAGCTTGAAGTTTGTAGAAGGTACTTGATGGTGTTCCTCATCTGTCAAAGAAGATTTGAAGTAGCACATCTCCTTTGCCCAGACATACTTGTATGTTCATAAAAAACATTACATGGTCAGAAGCAGAAGGGAGATTCTGTTTATGGGAGAGACTCATTGATCTATGGGGTGAGTTAGAAGTGGACTGGTAAAACCATCACTGTTTCCATATAATTCTTTGTATTAAAAAGTTGTACCTTCAGTTTGTAGGAACTTTTAGATGTTGACAAAACATAGAATCATAGAATAGTTTGGGTTGGGAGGGACCTTTAAAGATCATCTTGTCCAACCCCTCCATGAGCTCTTAGTGCTTCTGAAAATCTGGCCCTTGTAATACTGATTTGTCTGCGTAAATTCCTCAATGAAATTTGCTCTTGCCATGTAGCAATGATCTAGAGCTTTGAACTGCAACAGAAAAATCGTTAATAGCAGCACGAAGAAGAGCGGTGTGAAAAGTAGATGTTTCATACAGCAAATCCCATTATCACGTAATTTATGATACCATGCACTATCACGTAACTCCAGTCTACCTCTTCTTCATGATCCTGCAGCTGCTATAGCAGAAAACACACATACGATATAGTTAGTTGGCAAGCCTGTTCTCCTTTAAAAGAAATTAAGTTTATGTAAACATAGGGAATGTGCATACACAATACAGAGATTCTGCTTTAAATCCACAGGAAAATATGAACCAAATTTTGACAAAAAGGTAGTGGTTAAATTATTACAAGATGTATTAATATAGATAGCTGGTTAGAAAAAAAATTAAAACTAACATCGATAGCACAGGAGCATGATGTCTAGCTGCCTAAAAATGAACCATTATTTCCAAAAGTAAATGTAACATCTGTAACATACCAGAAAGTCTTTCCAGGAGCAAGACGGTCATGAATCTAAAAAGCTGCAAAATCTATTTGAACCCCCTAGTGCAATTAGCTCTATATCCATATGAAACAAGGCCTCAGTAGTTCAGTGGCTCACAGAAGCATTTGGGTTTTAGGGTGGTATGCCCACATACCGTTTTGTTGAGGAGCGAGAGAACCTCGTCATTTTAACTAGCAATAACTCAACAACGGAAGAGACAGACCATCGACTGGGCAGCACCAGCCTGACACGCGGTGGAAGCAGCAGGAAGTGTCTTTCCGGGCAGGAATAAAAAAATGACAGATAAGTAAGAAGTTGTACATCTTTTTGCTCCGGCACACAGAGCACATTTCCTGTGTGAGGACTGCTTGCATGTGGCCCTTACACCTGTCACTCTCCGTGGCCACTCTCCCAGACACCAGGAGCCTTGTGGACTCTGTCCTCCTCTCTTTCATTTCCTTTTCATGGGCTGGGAGACAAACAACATGGCAGCGCAACTAATCTGTTTTAAAACAGATTAGGACAGGTAAGATGCTGTTGTTACACGGACGCACACAATTAACTGGTTTTGGACTTACGGGTGGGGCACGCAAACATTTTTCTCTCCTTTTCTGCCAGCTCCCACCCAGAGCGGTAGGTGCTACCACTGGTGGTGGCGGCAGCAGCTCCTGGATGTTGAAATGCTTTGTGTACCTGTAGCAATCCGAGTATCGCGGCTTGGGAACTCACGGCAAGACAACCGAAAGCTGGCTGGAGCGTACACCAACCAGATGGTCCATGTGCCTTCCAGATCCCTCTCATTACCTCTTCAAAAGAGCTTTTCAACAGAAATGATGCTTAAGACACCCTTGGAAAGTTTGGGGCGGCATGTGGCATTTCAGGTTTATCATTTTCTATCTCCCAACAGAGAAAGGCTAGTATGGTACGGACTTACTTCCCTTTGTCAATTATAAAACATAATTCATAAGAAAGCAAACCCTGTCGTCTTAGGAGGAAGCTTGTAGAAACAATAGAAACAATTTATTTTGGTGATAACGTACATTTGCTATTTAGATTCACCTACAACTTGTTTTTATTTAAAAAGAAAACTGTTTTCTTTCCCCTTTCTGCTGCCGGCAGCATTTTTCTCCCATAGCCCCGGGAGGAGGAATGCTGTTAGGAGAGTGACATCCAGCGGTCGCTCTGCACTTTGTTTTTACTCAGAAGTTTCCCGGTTTACGTTTCTGCAGCCCGGATTTTTCCAGCCCTTCACTGAACTTATGAAAAAAGGCACAGGGTTTAACGTAAAGATCGAACCGTTTTTCTAACATGGAAAAATGATTACACATATGAACTGACACATGCTGGAATTGGTTGCCCAGGGAAGCTGTGGCTGCCCCATCCCTGGAGGTGTTCAAGGCCAGGCTGGATGGGGCTTTGAGCAGCCTGGTCTAGTGGGAGGTGTCCCTGCCCATGGCGGGGGGGGTGGAACTACATGGTCTTTAAGGTCCCTTCCAACCCGAACAATTTTACGATTCTATGATCCTATATATTTTAAATACAAATATGAAAGTATGTGGAATTGGGACATAAAGATGACCTTTTAAAAGATCTACTATCAAGACAGACAAATAAGTACATGTAAGACATGCAAGCAAACCAGTTTGAAAAAAGGATAGGATCACAGCTGGAACTCTCCGAGATACATAGTCCACGTAGACATTTGCGCTATCAGACAACGCAGACTTTATCTGGGCCGTAGTGGATGTTTTCACTGCCCACCTTTCATTATGCTTCACGCACCTACGCAAAATCCATGCGATTCTGAGGAAGATGGGAAGAAATTGCACATGCAGATCATGTATCTCCGTGAACTCCCATGACTGGTAACCAACTTCTCCATTTCAAGTGTTAAAGCACTTGCTCATTCAAACCATGCCAAACTGGAAACAGCAGCATTCACTAAATCACAGAATGGTGAGGTTGGACAGGACCTCTGGAGGTCATCTGGTCCAATGCCCCTGCACGAGCAGTCCTCTCTGTCAGCCTGGAGCCTGGGGAAATGACTTTGTGTGACTTTGCTCTCTCTTTGGTTTTTTTTCAGGGGACTGTCCTGTGGGACATTGACATAGGCTGGTAACAAACGTGTTGGAAGCCCCAAATGAAGAGGTCTGCGGTTCCCTGAGCAAATAGTAATTTGCTGCCTCTTACGGAAGTTCCTTCCATGAGTTCAGCTCCCTCTTCTTACTGCTGCGAGGTCAAAAGATGTAAACAGGGCATTTTTCCATAATGTTATCTCATCAAGATAGTACAAGCAGGATAATGGTCCTTAGAGCGGGTACGACCCTCACAGAAGGCACCGAGCAAAATGTGACCTAAGATGACACCTGCAACACGTTCACAACTGGAATATGAACTCAGGGTCCATGTGAAGTACGAACGATTCAGCTGGGCAATTAAAAATAACCTTTAAGTGAAACCTGAATTAAAGAGCACCCTGGAAAGAATTACGTCTGTGCAATACATCGCCTTACGAAGCAGTCAAGAAGTAGCAGTGGGCATGCCTCTGTCTTGGGGCGGAATCTAGTGCATCACTGAGAACAAAACATGAACCCACTCTATAAACAGCGTGAGAATAGTTTTCAGTGTCTGAAGTATGAATGTTGTGTGGGGATGGTCCCTTAGAGACTGAAACAGGGACTACAAAAAGATAGTCATTTATTACATGAATGACAGCATCCATTTATAGAAAAAGGTTAAAAATCTAGTGCCACATAAATGTTACAAAGTAACAGAATAAACCCAGGAGAAAAGTAGGAAATCGTAGTGGCAAGAAACAACTAGAACTAAAGAAAAAAAAATCCTATTAAAGAAGACAAAATATCAGGTAGAGCATTCTGACAAGAGATAATAATGTGAAAACAGTCTCCCAATCGCATCAGTGAAAGCCACGTGAACTTTACAGCTCCAATTAGGTTGTAAGGCAGAGCAAAAATAAGCTGAGCAACCATATAAACAAACACGTATGTCACCTGAATGGTTATGGTATGAGATAAAGACAAATACTTTGGCAATTAATTGCCTCTGAAGACCACAGAGACTAGGCATGCCAATAATACTAAACATACCCAACCTGCTAGTTTTCAACAGAAAGAGTAGTTTACACTGAAATACACTGTGTTAAAAAAAAAAAAACAAAAACAAAAAACCACCCAAACAAAACCAAACCAACCAACCCAAACAAAATATTTTAAAATACCTACCAGGATGACTTTGCAATTAGTATTTAGAAGTGTGAGTTTGAATTCAAAGGATCCTTCGCAGTGCACAAAATGAAACACTGCAGTACTGTACTAAGTGGGTCACTGTCCCACAGAAAGATGAAATACCAACATTCTTAGAGCTCAAACTGGACAAAACATAAAATAGCAAGTCCAGCAATGCATGTTATTTACAAATATCTGCTTCAGCTATCAATTCAGATCTCTCTACAAACTTTAATTTAGATATCTGTATATTAGATGTGGCTTTGCTTGGTAATTAAGACTTTATATTCCTCACAAGAAGAAAACCCAGGTTTGGCTAAATCTAATGAAGCTCCATCCTCATCTCAGTGGTTCAAAACAAAGATACAGTTAGTTTCCTATAACTATTTGCTTATTAATTTGTGTTGAAATTTAATTATAGGCAACATACTCATTTGCCTGAAACACTGAAATAGATATTTGTTAATATTTCTGCACACCATAGCAAATCCAGTCTAGTGATTTTCAAATATTTTGGTTTCATTGTTTTCAATCTGCAGGTCTTAGTTCAATTATTAAATGCTAAATGCTTAGTGCAAATAATAAGTGCTAAAAAGAAATCTGCTTTTAGAAGTTTAACATACACTTGATTTATATTACATTTTATTGGCTAAGGGAGTCAACATTCGAAAACAAGAAAAGAGGGAAACTTCTGATGTATATACTCAAATCCTGCTGCCTTAAGAAAGTTTCCTGTCTGCATTTTTTTTTTTAAATACAGAAAGTAAACAATGAAGAACTTTCTTCCGCTATTGCTTCTGACAGGTCTTCAGAGAGTTTCTTCCTTTTGCTTTCTTGTTTATTGCAGTTACAAGTTCTGATTTGTGTTTCAATCATATCAGTCATATTGTATGTTATGCATTCAGAGCATGCGAACATCAGCTTCCACTCCACCCGTACCGCAGAGCGTGAAATATTTTGCACATTCCTAAACATATAAGCCAAGATGCCTGAATGAAACAGTTTCTTTTTTTTTTTGGTCTTAAACCACATCAAATCATTATGAATGCATTTAAGTCCTTAGAAATTCTATTCTTTTGCCAGAGAGGTTACTGGAAGACCTAATACTTTATAAACATCACCTTAGGGACTTTGATGGAGACTCTTAGGTTACTGTATTGCTTTTCAGTACCCAGAGTCTCCTGACTTCTTTAAGCTGTGGCAATTCTTGAAGAATTCTGTCTTCAAGAAGTAGAAACACACTTAGAAGTCACTTCCCAACTATTTCCTCTTCTGAAAAGCTACATTCCTGAAACGCGTGTCTTCTACTGCCAGTTTCTTTCTTCACAGCATTATGTCAAATATGCATATGGTACTTTACTCAGGAATTGAGGATTTAACATTTGTAAAAAGAAATGCGGTCTCAGATATGGCTGCATTGCCTTCAGACTGTGAAGATTCTACTAAAAGCTTAGACTTTATTTGTTTGAATTGCAGCTGATTTGATCTTCAGCAGATGTGGAAAGAGGCATTTCCTCAGTTCTAGGACGTTTCGATGCTGGGGGGTTTTGAAGACTGTCATCAGATGGTAATGGCCTCTCTGAAACAGACAGATAGGAAAAATCATTTAAGCGAAGTAAATCCAGATTAAGAAAGTAAACCAGTTTGCTGAATTCACAAACAATTCAGCACTCATCATAAACACTCAACCCTGATTTGAGGGTCCAGCATCTGAAACAATGATGTGCTGGAAGTACAAGGGTCTTTAAAACCCACCTGTAGGACCTGTAGAACATTACATCCAAGTGAATTTACTCTTCTTAGTTTCAATGTCAGCTAATGCCCCCATTACTACATAAAACCGTAGTGGCATACTCTCACACAAGCAGCTGCCCAAGAGCAATCGCAGTGAGAACACATTTCATATTGTCAAAAGCACCTTTCAAACAGACCAAGACAATGAAGAAGCTTTTGAATCTGCAACTAGGTTTCGGTTTGTGCTTGTGTTTTAAGCTTATAGCTTATAACATAAGTCTATAAAGGAGAGAACTGAATGGCAAAAGACTTTGCTGGATATTAATAGCCACAACAGCTTACCATGTTCCTGTTCTGACGAAGGAGGTATAGGAACTGTATCTGTATATGCAGAGGTTGGCGCATCTGGCTTCAGTGGAATCAAGTTTACTCTCCTTTAAAAGAGCAGAAACAGCTCCATTGCTTCAAAACCATCATTTCCACAACACTTTATTTAAATATTTAGTACAGAAAGAACCAGTTAAATTTAAATATATTTTACTACGCATTTTTTCCTTCTTGTTATTTATTGAACAGGGCATTTTTCAGAAGTACTTTGAATACCACTAGTGATCTTTTCCACTAGAAAGTACTTTTGCATACGTTATATGTGGCACAATGCTTGACAGTCACCTTCAGAGCACAGTATCTTGGTCAAATATTTTAAAATTAAGACTGGCTGCGCTTATTATTCCCTAGCCCCGTCCATGTTAAGACTTTAGATTCATAAAATTCTAGAAAATTCTTTTGCCCACTGAGGTCCACTAACAATTACTGTCAATCTGTTTTCTTCTGCTAGATCTCTTCTGGACAGCACTTAAAAATTAAACACAAAAGCAGCAGAGGATTGAACCATAAAAAAAAAATAATTCCTTAGAAGTAGCACCATGCATGCTATTACAAGATGACACTCATAGCATAATCAGTTGATATGACTGAATATAGTTTCTCTCTCAAAAATAAAAAGATTAATTAGATCCATTGGTCCTCCAGGCAAAAGTCACTTTCAACTACCTACAACCCCTTGACTTGTTAGTTCCAGTACAGATTAAATCTGGTGTGTAGAAAGCAAAGATTCTTCTTTGCAGTTGTTGATGAAATCCACTATCCTGCTTTCTCATTCACCACTTCCTCCCTAGCCACCTAGTAATTAAAACATTCTTATGAGAAGTTAAAATAACCTCTTTTATTTCTGGAATAGCCTTGTTTTGCTGACAAGGTCTCGGTCTCTAACTGCGTGGCTGTCTCCTTACTATTGCACACCAGCTCAGGATCTTATATTGCAGGCTGTTTGACAATCAATACAAGGATTACAACCAGTTTCTAAAAATCCAGATCCCTCAATCAATGCATTAAGTTCCACACCCATGACTGCGCACACTGAGGGCCTGTCTATACTTGTACTGTTTACTTCTTAAAATATTATTTTCAGAAAAGTATTTCTTGTCGTTAAATAGTTCTTGTCAGCTGAAGGCTTCAGGTACCATCTTTGTACAGAAAACGGGACCTGAAGACAGACACCTGTTGCTGCTGTATGGATGTGGCATAATGGGCAGGTTAACTTTGCTACTGCCTCACATTTCAGACAGAAATGTAAAAGCTGTACATTTAGGATTCAGGAGACATTTTGACCTTTCAGTTGCAGTATAACTGGAACAAAAAGTTCCATGTCAAGACAGCTACCACCAAGAAACAGGGCTGGGAATTTATGTCTAAACCTCAACCCTTTAAATGTAGCATAAGCACAGCTTGTCTTGGCCTTCATATTTATGACTGGAAACGGCAATATAAATCTCACCTTGGCGTCTTGCTCCATGCTTGTAAAGTGTTGAGAGTAATCCTCCTGGGCTGGTTTACTTTAGTGCTCTGGCTGGCTGACTGGCTGATTTTCCTCTCGTCTGAGGATGAGACTGGAATATTTTTTACTCCAACAGGTGTGAAAGGAAAGTCCTTACCGGCAGCTGTGGGTGTTCTAGGTTGCGGGGCTGGAGTGCTGGGGTCAGTGACCCTGCTGGGAGGAGTCCCCTCTGTCAGCCTAGAGCCTGGGGAAATTACTTTGTGCGACTGGCTCTTTTTCACTTTCTTCTCTGTTGCACCAGAAGTCCTTACATTTATCTGTGGCTTCTCCTTCAGTGGTACTCCCAGTTCATCCTTCTCAAAGGTAACAAACGAACAGTATCCATCCGTGGAAGAAATAGCAAGAAAGGCTCCATCGCTGGACCTATTTGTGATTTTTTTTTTTTCTCCATTAAAAGTAAAGGTCAAAACTTTTCTTCAACCCTCAGCCCCCCCACCTATAACACATGCTGTACCTGCCTTTTCCTCCTGCCTTCCCCAAGTATATGTATACATTTAAATAAAACTGCAGTCAAGTGAAAGACATCCAATTCAAATGAACAAAAGATCTTAAATTATGGCGTTCACATCTGATTTAATTTCTCTAGTGTCACCTGCGATCACCTGTAATACGCTGATGCCAGTACCTGCATGCATTCAAGCACCACAAAGCATGGTTCAATTGCAGGTACACAAATCTCCAGCCACAGTTTCTGAAATATTGCTGAATTCTCCTCATTCAGACCAGCAGAGCAGTTCAAGCTCTTTGGCTATGCTCCTTGTGCTAAGTAGAGGCAATGCTCGGGATCACCACGGTGCTCACATGAATGGGCTCTCTGTGCTCATTTCACCAAGTAACATCTACCACTGACTAAAACCACTTGATTTTCTACTCTCTTCCACTCCCCTCCTCCTGGCACACAATGGTTTTCACAGTGTCTGAGCACCAATTATAGCTTCTGAAAAAGAGGCCTCCATGTGGTCCTCAGCTTAGGTATAGTGTCTAGAATGGTATGAGAGAAGAAGCCTTGTCCAGTAGAGAGGTGTATCCTGATTTCAAGACTTGGGTCCAATTTGCAGCTCCAGTTCTGACACCTCACATCAAGTCAGATATATTACTTAGTCCCATACATAAAGAACCGCTAAGCAGAACTGTGCGGATAAAGCAGAATTTGGCCAGGATTCACACACTTGAACTTAGGGGGATGACTTCCAAAACCTCCAAATAACTTCGTTACTACTAGTCACGCTGCCTGAACAATGAATACTTGTCATGGGCACCCAGTACACTAGCTTTCACAAAAACATCCATCTGCTTGACGCTAGGGTGCTTGCACCTTGTTTCCCAACTGATAAAAGACCCATAATTTTTACAGAGCAAAAAAGGGGCAGCTTGCTGTTCAGACACTGTGATGACAGTGACCACGTATGTCATAAGTGAAACAAAAATAAAGCAAGACACAAGACGTGTAGAACTTTAAAATGTAAAAAAGACATTTCCATCACAACAAATTTTAACAATATAACAATTACCTACCACGAAACGTCACTCAGGGTGTGATAATGTATGTTAGAAACATAACCAAAGGGGAAGGACTGCTCAGTATCATAAAAAAGCACAGAATCTTCTGAAGCAACAGCAAACACCAATCGATAGGGCAGATCAAATAGAGCGGGAGCTGATTTCTGACTGATTTCATCTAGAATGCAAAGAAATTAGCACATTGAGAATTCTTGTATTCACTGCAAGGTAGTAACTGCACTAGCTTAGTCATGAATCTAAATAAAGATTTCATTATTAATCAGTATCAAGATTACGGCTGAGAAGACAGCAATTCTATAAAACGTAAAGTTTCATGCCAAGCACTAATATTTCTGTTGCCTGAAGTTTGCCCTTTTTCTTAGCTTAAGAAAAAGAAATTGGCAAAAGTTTTGTCTATCTGGACTGCTATTATTTTGTTTTGTAAAGTTTGTCGTATATTTTCCAGCTGAAATTTTCAGCATATTTATATGCGCTTAGTATAGAAGTCCAAACCAACACACCTTAGGATACAGTATAAATCAAGCTCATGACAACTTTATACCACCACATTATATTCTGTATGACTCATTCAAAACAATGAATTTAGCTCTTTTTGTGTTACCCTGGGTTCAGCTCCTAGCTACTCTTATTGTTGCAACGTTAGCTCTTTGTAAGGGCAGTTTACTCCAACTTCCTCCCACTGGAAGCCGAGTGCTAGCTAGCTGCTTTCAGAAATTCCTAGGATACGGAGCTCCCGTTCAGGTCTACAGTGATGATGGAAGCTATGCACTGAAACAGACAGGCCATTAACATTAACATAATGTAAAGTACTCACGTCTATAGATTTCTAGACTATCACAGATTTTCACTTTTCTGGGTGCGTGTTGCAGAAACTAAACGCTCCATTTAGAGAAGCTACAGACCAACAGCAGACACGTACCTCCTTTGCCACACACCATTACAATGGATCTAAAGATTATGACGAATATACAGAACACAACAACACGCAATCTCTAAATCCTGTAAGGAATACTACAAATTGACCCTCTAAAGAAAGGAGCAAAGCTGCACCTTTTCACTAGAATAAGACGAGTCTTGTTAAAAATAAACACTCCTGGACCCACTGGGCTCACAATAAGGCTGGATTTCAATCTCCAGCTAAGTTCTAACGCAACTTCATACGATCTTTTCCCCACCTCAGAACTCCTGTTCTGGCCAGTAACACCAGCACTACTTCAGGTTTGGCTTCCTTGAATAAACAGCAATGGTTGTTGCAAACTACATCAACTCTCTGGTGCTTCTGTGATGTGGGTAGTTGAGACTAACAGAAAATACTTCACTGGGTCGTTCCTTTAGTGCTAAGCCAAGTTACTTACTTTTACTCACACAAAATGGTTAAAAGTTAAAGAAAAATATTAAACAGCGTTTCTGCAGCCTAAGAGGCCAAGTAAGAACATTTATCCACTATATCAAAAGCTACTCACAAGGTACTTAAGGTGAATTCAAGGTCTTAGAATCAGGAAACGGCTTCTAAGATGTGGTAGAACCCTATCTTAACGGAATGTTAAAAGGCTAGGGCATAAAATAGTAAACAGCCACATTGGCCATTTCCCATATTTGCTGTAAAATCATACTCCCTGAAGGATTTACAGTACCTTTATAAGATGCTCGTCTCAACTCAAAGTAGACTGGGCAGCAGCGAACAGCAAGAGTTGCCTTTCCAGGACATGGCAGGTGACCCACAGGCCTTTTAAAGAGAGTCAGTATTTCAGATAGCAGCATTTCATTTTTAATTTTTTTTTTAAATCAAAAGATATTTTGATCTTATTAAACTCTACCTTTTAAGATTGTTTCTGGAAAAAACATAGGTGGTGTTTGTTACGTTTTCTCCTGATTCAACACAGCCAGCTGCAAAAATAAAGGTTAAACCATTACTCATCAACTCAAAAAGGTACTGAGTACACACTTTATGTCCATAAACATTCTACTTCTCAGGAATTAGGCTTGTCAGTTGGGCAAGAGCTGTGCAATCTGAACACAACTTAAAAAGGCATCCCAAATATTTATTTAGTGCTGGTTTTGTTTCCCTAATATACTTCCCCTTCAAAGCTTCTTTTTGATGTTGCCAGACATCTATAAAAGCAGTGCTTATATGGGCAAACTGATCCCCTTCTTGCAATGTTATTTTTACTATGACTGCAGAACATTCTTAAGAAAGGATACAAACAAAGAGAGACCAGTCAAAAGAAACCACTCATTCTTCATTTCTATTTTAACAGAGCTGTATTGTTGCAATTTACTTTTTTCAGCTCAGAAAAATGACATAAATATAATTTTTATCACAGGAGAAAGTTGCTAAGGAAGAGTATTGTGGAGTCTCTATTTTCTTCAACAGAAGAACGAGGAATGGCATAATTAAGATAAATAAGCATCCCCTAGCAGTTTGAAAGCAATCTTGATGCACATTCAGTCTAGAGCATAATAGATACAAATGTAAGCTATAGTACACATTCTCACATACCTGGAGTGAGTAAATAGGAGCCATCAGGAGTAAAACTGAGCCTGCGGAAAAACGACTTCATGCTGTCATCATGAAACATCCGATAGCTCCTAGCCTGTAACATTGAAAATACGATTGTGTAAAGTGCCAAGAACGTGTCAGCTGGAATTCAAGTGAGAAAAAACATCCAGTTGTACAATCCAACCTGATGTAACTTTTTAAATAAAAAGATAAATGTTTTAAAAAACATGGCTCCTTCAAACTCAATTTCTGCTGCGCTATAAATTCTTCACAGTTAAGAAAAACAGTCCTTGATCCCTCTTCAGCTACTAATCAAAACACTCCAAGAGCAGTCACATTAGACCAGTAATCAAAAAAATAGTAATAACCTGGAGAACAACATTATTTAACAGTCAACGTAAAAGCCTGTTCCTTAGGTATTTAATTTTAACTCTGGCATTAGAGGTTTAAAGAGAACTTCTATAACGGCAAAACGCCCTCCCTCAGGCCTGTTCATCAGTCTCTATAAAACTGTTACAAATGTTTTTCCCCCCAAAAAAGAGAAGAAATAGAAGGAATTAAAAAGGTTATAGCCAGCTTGGAGGTGTTATTTTACTATCGCTTAGAACTGTTTGGGGAAAAAAAGGTCTTTGTTTTCCCTCTTAGGGTTAGAATTTCCCAAGTTTTCACTAATTCATATTTTTTCTAAAAATCAGACTACCTTTTTGAAAATTTCAGGGTGCTGACTTTAAAATATTATTGCTGTGTATTATCCATTAATAAATTTACAGCTAGACAGACATGTTTGAAGTTTTTCCTATGAAGAATTCACTATGCGTACTGTTTTTTCCACACTATTTTTAACATTTACAACCAGAGACACCGTCTTACTACTTTAATCAGCTGAACTTGCAAGTGTTCTTTCTTAGTCATTTCTGTAATGTTCGAGGAAACCTGAAGTGGTCTCTATTTACAAAATGCAAAGGTGAGATAGAGACAAAAATATCTGATATACTGATTACTTGAACGGAAAATATTTGCCCCTTTGGTTTCATAGAACAGAACTCATAAAATAGTACCCAGTGCATTCTCCAGTACCATTAGTAGCAGAACAACATACCTCTCCTTCAGCTCCTGATCCAGATGGCATCTTGGTAACATTGAATGCTACACGCTTGGTTTGCGTGTTGTATACCCGTAGGACCCTACATGGTGGAGAGCAAAGTTTGCTATGAACAGCTTCTTTTCACCCCAAGTTTCACACAGCACTACAGCACCTCGCTTCTCAGCCAGGAATGCCAAATATAAAGGACAATCAGACATTAATTATAACTCTGTTCATGAGACACCACCTTGTGGACATGTTTTGATGGCTAAATAACCAATGAATCACTGACAATTATTTGACTCAGTAAAGTTTGTGAAGTACCAGCATATGCATTTGTGGAGGAATGCGGGGAATTAGTAGACAGTGAACGGCCACGCCATTCCTACCTGTGCTGTAGCAGCCATTACCTTCCTGCAGAGTGGGAACTCACCTCAAGACAATTCGCTACATCCCTATGCTTCAGTTCGCTATGAATAAATGAAAACTGGAGTATGTCTCTGTACAGAACGTTAGAACTCCCCTGACTTCATGTCACTAAAATAGCACGTAGCCTGAGCAAACCCAACTGCTCATCCCACCCCCCCTCCTTTCTGACAGCTATGACTTTCACCGAGTTATGTTGGTTTGTTAGGCTGGCAGAAAACCAACATAACACAAAAACCAGACAGTTTTCTGATGATTTAATGTGCTGAAACATCTCTACAAAGAGTCCTGGGCAGAGCTAAGTAGAGAATAAAGAAGGTGAGGCTGTAGCAGACAGCTTGAGATAATTCTGGAAGTACTAGCACTGGATGTCATACAGCTAAGCTGGTCTGCCAAAAGAGGGAAGCAATCACCCCACCTCAGGCCGATGAATGCCCAGTCGTGGCAACTGGCCTGGCTCCTGTTAAACTCCCACTGAACCAATGCTATTCACTAACTTTGCAGAAAAGTGTCTGAAAACAGAGGGGGTGGGAGACTTCCCCTCTTCAAATTAGTTCATGCCTTCACTTGCAACTTCACTCTAAGAAAAACTTGTGCATCGTTCTATTACTTGTGTTTCACTCCTATTAATTTAAATAAAGGCACAAAAGTCTCACATAACTGATTATCAGAAGGCAGAGGCTTATAATGACCTGGCCTACTGCAAATCTTTTTTTTTTTAAGCCTACTGCAAATCTTAAATCAAAACTACTTTTCCACTATTACAGCAATTTTCTTTGCAGTGGGTGCCAGATGACATGCATTTATTAGCCAGCTGCGAACCCTTTCAGAGCAGCACACATGCCCTAAACAGCTTAAGCTCAACTCAAAGTTCTGACAAGAGCCAAGTTTATGAAGTGTGTGTTTTGCTTTCCCAATGACATCACTTAAAAAACTGTTGGTGATGAAGGGAGCAAGAGGGCAAAAGAAAGATATCAGTGGAAAAACATTTTAACTGATTTCTTAACCTGGTTATATCTTTACGTAAAATGACAAGGATGAACTTATTAACTCATTAACAACCAGATAACGCAGCATTCTCTTAAGATGTATTTGGTATCTCTAATGACCAATACCATGAAAACATATTTCCTGAAGAAAAATTTCTATACAAGGTTATGTAAGCTTATTTGCTGCTTAGAGAGGACACTCAGACTTCAGGAATCATTTACCACAAGCAAAAGATTAACTAAAGTATCATTTTAATATCAACCTTCTCACAGAACAATCTGAATAAAATGAAAAGTCGTATTTACCCCATACACTTGCTTTTAATTCATCCTCAAGTAATAAAGAATGCTAAGGCAAAACACTTAGACCACGAGCTCACCTATCACAACTCAGAGTTGCAATGTACTGGCTTAGAGGATCCCAGGTTATTCCTTGGACATAACTCTTGTGTTCATTTAATATTGAAACCTTCTGTCCTGAAAATACAAAGTTTCCAGATACTAAGTTTAAATGTGCTTTAAAACGTTTCTTCATTTCAGAAATAAAACAAGACAAAATGTTTCAAAATCATTTTTTAAACACACAAATTGTTAACTTGATGGTACCCGATAAGAACATCAGAAATAGTTATTTCTCAAATCTTCACAAGTACAGTAAATTGTGACATGCAAATTTAAGGCTTCTTCCCTACAAACTAACCAGATAAGCAGCTTGGCTTAGGCATAAGACATACAAGGTGAGTATATTTCAAAACCAGAAGTATTTAAAAACCTTTGTGATTTATAAAAGTATTTTCAGGCTAGTCTAGCTGTTCAACAGCTACCTGAATACTGAGCCAGAAAGTTCAGCGTTAAAACATAACTTTAATCTGGGGGCTAGATAGCCAGGCTCTACTATCTGGGGCTGTATAAACTCACCCACTCTGCTGAGCAGGCAGTGAAAAAAATATACTACACACATATTGACTGATGCTTACACATGGGCAGCTTCCAGAAACAATTCTACAGCAGTGCTAACTCATGTTCTTACACAGCTTACTCTGACATGAAGACCTCTCAAAGACATCAGCTCCCTGACCCCACTGATATCCCACAGTTGATGTCTCAGATCCAAACCATTGTGATGAGGTAAAATTAAAGATAATGTCATTAAATACCTTGTTTTGAATAGTAGGGACAGAAGTTTTTTTCTTCTATTAGTATAGTGTTGCTTTATTGCAAAGAAACACTATAAACTGACAAGTTTCAAAGACAACAACTCTTCAAAAAGATTACACAAATAGGGTTGAGGCCATGCTGCATAATACCAAAAGTGCCTTCTGTTGCAGTATTCTGTCTCAGACGGTGGCCAACAACAAATGCCAAAATATAAGAACAGACCAAACACGTGACAGTATTCCTATGGGATACTCTATACGCTGCCAACAGTTTGTACCTCAAGGACTTCTTAAGCCAGTAATGATCTCTTTGTACTAAACAGCCCGATGGATTTTTACTATTAATTTTCTTCAAGATTTTTTTTTTTTTTAAAACCACGCAAGCTTTTAACCTGGGAATCACTGGAAGCTATCCTTGAAATACTTTTCCTTCAATGTACCTACAACTTCAATCACAAAACCCACATCTTCCAGTAAGGGCTTCTTACTTCCAACTTACTAGTTGCGCCTCTACCCAGAGACAAAATGACCTCCATGGCATTAATTGCAAGCTAAAAGCAAGCAGTGAGAATAGAAGACACTACAGATAAGTAACATATCAGCTCAGAAGGCCATCCAGCTTTTTTTAGTAGTAAGTCTAATAGATGTGTCCCTTTAGAGTTGTTACAAACAGTCCAAGATGCAAGAGACATGTGGTTACCGTGCCCCTAACACATACTTATGCTCTGAACGTACGCACTCTTAATTGAACATTCATGTATTTATGTTAAAGACTTATGGAAAGGAATATATGTGACAGTTTGGATGGGAGAGACATTAAGCACCCAAACGAAGAACACAAAAAACGTCAGCAGCAGAACATATGTATTTTCATGGCTGTATGCACTGAAAAAAAAAAAAAAAAAAAAAAAAAAAAATCAACCTGCATTCTACTTTCTTTTTCTTAATTAAACACTAAATATTCGAAGTGTGAGATAGAAGGTTAACTTTAGAGAAGTAAAGTTATTTACACATTAAATTTAAAGTGAAAGTAATGATTACACTGCTAATAAGAAAACATTGAGCCATTGTAAAGCAACATACTAGCTGGTTACTAGCAGAACTTCTATAGATAGGCCTTTCTTGGAAAATACAAGCAATCCCACTGCAGTGGAATGAGCATGAACAGAAGTGTTTTGCTCAGTAAAACCTAAAAAAAAAGCCACATCTTGCAAATCAGAGCCTGTGTCCTATACTTGCTTCCCATTTTTAACCTATGTAGTAATTTATCTGATACTAGTCAAGTTTTGTTTGTTTGTTTGTTGGGGTGTGGGGTGGAGTAAGTAATATACAAGCTGTTTGTGTAGGAGTCTGGGGGGTGGTGCTGGGGGCTGGGAAAACATTGGGTGAAGTTTACTTCCTGAATACTCCAAGGTGAAGAGATTACTTATGCATAAATTTTGCTGGCCTGAGGGTATCTTTGTATGCTAGGCTATCTGCCTCACAGTCCTAGAAGTCTAGCAACTAAGTCGACTGCTCTCTCAGAAAAAAAAAAAGATGCTTTGAACTCTTTTGGTAAATACCATGAGATACTTCCATCGAGACTGGAGCCACAAGTGACAAATGTAGCATTTACCTTTATTGACATCCCACATTATAGCTGTGTTATCTACAGAGGCAGATGCCATGTAATTTCCATCTGAGGTCCAACAAATATCATACACATCTTCTAAGTGGCCTCTACAAGCCAGAAGAGAAGAAACCAATTATTAATTTAAAAATTAGCAGCTACATGTAAAAATGAGTTTTGTGCATTTTTAGGTTAAAAAAAAAATTAGAGGTAAATAAAGTATCATTGAAGTAAAATGAACAATATGACTTTCATCTTTTTTAAAAAAATCCATATTCAGAAGGCAGTAGAATATCTTAAAATAACTCATCCTACTTCTACTCAAAATAAGCCTCCCTTTTCAACATTTTTCATAGACAGTGAAAACACTGCATTTGAAGTAATTATAAATTTGTACCTACAAATGAAAGTTTCTAGCATTTGTACAAATAGAAAATAAAACACTATACCAAAGTAATTAGGAGTGTCACTATTCAAGAAAACTTTCATGCATATTCATAGGTTTCATAAAAGTAGTAAACAAACGTGCATACTCAGGAGAACCACATGAAACAGAAAATTAAGGCTGATTTAGATATAGCTGAACAAACATTGCAAGATATTCAGAACCACCTAGAAGGGCTTCATCATAAACCATTTGTATTGCTTGTAGTTTGGAGACTTATCATACAGTGTGGTAACTTTAATAATAAATACTTGCAACACCAAGTTTAGGGGGAAGGGGGACGTAGCTCTGATGTTCCTAAAGGACCATACTGGTGCTTCATGCAATCTCACTAGCACTTTTGAAACTGTTCTCACATAAACCTCAGCAGTTGCAAGGAACGTATCAGTTATGGATAGCAGTTATTTTTTGTAAACAAGTGTACATTCTTAATGATTTTATCAGTATAGACAAATAGAGACCAAAACTTTTAACAGATACTACACAGAAAGCAAGGCAGTTATAGATATTGCTCATCCAAAATGCATTTCAGAGTCCAGAACCTCTGATTTCTTTCAGACTTCAGCTGAGACTGAGAAAAGAAGACTGTTGTACTCCATCTGCCAGCAGTGGTATGATGCCTTAGCTACTATCAGCTAATACTAGCTTAGTCTTAGCAGGCACAGTCTGTATAATTTATTAACCATTGAACACTTGAAACAAACGCTGTATAATACAGTAGATTTTTAACTATTAAAATGAACTAGTTGAAAAAGATTGGTCAAGCCTCACAGCTATCATCTGGCAAAACTGCATGAATCATGTAATATACTGATGCTTTTTGCTTTAATAATGACCAAAATTTCCACTATAAAGCTAGTATATAAAACTTCACATTTACTTTATATATCTCTGTGCTAAGCTTTAAGTGCAAATCTCAGGAACCAATTTCAGAGCACGTCAGTTATATCACACAAATACCAAATCTTCTGCGTTAACAAAAGATGTAGGTTGGCACTGTATCAAAAAGAAAAAAAAAAGGGTTAAAGGACAATAAAAGGACAAATATTAGAGCAAGTAAATTTTAGACAGCATTGAAGTTCAACGTACACTGGACAAAAGACTGAACCAGATAATAAAAGCCACTGAGGAGTCAAAAACACTTAACAGAAAACACACACATAAAATATTAAGCTACCTTAAAGTTTTAACAACTGTCCAGTTCTCCTTGTTGAGCTGAGCTTCATCTTCATCCTGAAAAACTAACGGTTCCAATTCTTTGCTATCATTCAGCTTCCACAGTAAAATAACAGCATCTGTAGAAGAAATCATATGAAGATTCTTTCTTTCCCACTCACTGTTTTATTAATGCATTACATTTAGTTCAACATTACAATTACCTCACATAAGACACATGAAGAGCAGTTCTTCCTTTTGTGGTGGGGAAGAGTAGGTGCTAGACTGCTTTAGCTCCCAGTGTGCGCTACTTATTTTAATAAAGGTATTTTTTTATTTTTATTTAATTATCTAATAAAAGATGATTAAGATTTCCAGGTCTAAGATGAGAGTTAAGTGTTTAGCTTTTAATCTGCTTTTGATTAGAGCTGGCTATGGTTCTGCACTTCGGGCTTTTGAAAAATCTTCCACTAAGATAACACTCGGCTCTGTCTCAGAGAGCACGTGCCTACCTAATGCTGTCCTTACTGCGACTGAAGAACCCATGTGGCCTTGGACAGACAGGCCTAAACTTAAAATTCTGCCACAGCTTCCCAGCATGAGACTAGGCAACCCATTCAACCTCCCCATCTGGGAAACGGGGATACTAATTACTTTCTATCTGGAAAACAGAGCCTCTCAGACACACAGCCAATGAGAAGTTGTTACTGAGGAACTGCACGACATGCATTTACTAATTACAATCGGAGGACACATGTGAAGCTAAAGCTGGAAGCATGAAAGCAGTACAAACAAGTTCCTGTGTCCTTTTTTTTTTCCCTTCACTCACCAGATACATAAACATAGCTTCTTTATATTAGTTTCATTACGCATTATTACTCACCATCTCCTCCAGATGCTAGGATCTCACCACTTGGAGAGAAGCGCACAACATTTACTGCTTTGGTATGGCGGGCGAGGTTGGACAAGAATTCCACAATTGCTTTTCCATCTGGTCCTTTTTCCACTTTCCATATCTAGTTACAAAATCATGAGAGAGAGTTTTCAGAACAAGATGATATATATATCCGCCACTTCAGTTATCTACAATTTACTCATTGGGCAGTCATTCTGAACTTATTATCTGAAACTTTCAGAGCTAAAGCTACAGTGGCACCACAAATTTTTCCTCTACAAGCTACAGCTGTGTACTTGGTTTATGTGGCAAGGTTTTGGTAGCTGGGACAAGGGGAAGTCTTCAAGGGTGGCTTCTATGAGAAGATACCAAGAAGATCACCAACCCGTGTTGGTCAGAGGCAATTCCAGTCAGCTCCAAGACTGTCCTGCCCCCGGTGCCTCTGTGATAATATATTTAAGAAAGGCTAAAAAATACTGCACAGCAGCTGTGAGAGAAGAGTAAGAAAAATACGAGAAACAGCCCTGCAGATACCAAGGTCAGTGAAGGAGGTGCTCCAGGCACCAGAGCAGATTCCCCTGCAGCCCCTGGAGAAGGTCATGGTGACACAGGTTGTCCCCCTGCAGCCCACGGAGATCCATGGTGGAGCAGATATCCACACTGCAGCCTGTGGAGGACCCCAAGACAAAGGAGGTACATGTACCCTGAAGGAAGCTGCAGCCCATGGAGAGCCCATGCTGGAATAGGCTCCTGGAAAGAGGTGTGGCCTGTGAAGAGGAGCCCATGCGGGAGCAGATTTTCTGGTAGGAACTGTGACCCCATGGAGGACCCACGCTGGAGCACTCCATTCCTGAAGGACTGTAGCCCATGGAAGGACCCACACCAGAACAGACCATGAAGAACTATGTACTGCGGGAAGGACCGATGCTGGAGAAGCTTGTGAAAGACTGTATCCTGTGGGAGGGACCCCACACTGGAGCAGGGGAAGAGAGTGAGGAGGAAGGAGCAGCGGAGACAACCTGTGATGAATTCCCCATCCCCCTGCACCAGTTGGTCTGGGGAGGTAGAGAATTTGTGAGTGAAGTTGAGCCAGGGAGGAAGGGAGAGGTAGGGGAAGGTGTTTTTAGTTTTGCTCTTACTTCTCACTATCCTACTCTGTTATTATTTGTCAATAAATTAAACTAATTTCCCTAAGTTGAGTCTGGTCTGCCCATGACAGTAATTAGTCCTTTTCCCTGTCCTTATCTTGACCCATAAGCTTTTCCATTGTATTTTCTCCCCACCCTGTTGAGGAGGGGGAGTGATAGAGTGGTTTGGTGGGCAGCTGGTGGGCAGCCAAGGTCAATGCACCACAAGCTGTAATTATATTGCAGTATTTTTTTAGTCTGACGAAATATATTATTGAGTATTTCCAATAAATGAAAAAAAAATAAAAATAAAAAACCTAAAAACAACCAAACACATGATGTCATTCTCTCTTCATTCATCGACAACCTCTAGCTTCACGGGGATTTGGTAAATACAATGATTCAACAGTATGGAATTACAGTATCTTGTTAACAAACCTGTCAACCACAAATAGTCTGAAAACAAACCTGATTACTACAGGAGAAAAAAAATATTAGCTCTCTTTAGAAGTCTGAGAAAGTTGAAGAATTTTGCAGTATACCCTGAAAGTCAATGGATTTACTGGTTTTAAACAGATAATTTGAGCAAGAATTATAATAATTCCAGTTTGACAGTGATCATAGTCACAGCACTAAGGCAGTTGCATGATATAGACGCCTTTCCAGCAATGTTGGCTTAAGGAATTCCTGATCCCACTTGTTCTTGATTTTGCAGGGCATAGTGATGCTTTCCCTCCTTAATCAACAGCCCTCTGAAAGAAGACATAGCAGCAGTATCTTTTATGTCAAAGAACACCACAAATTTTCTGGCCCCAAAACACGTATATTTATAAATATGACTTAAATATATATTCAGTAACGTAGACAGACAGACTAAATCCCTGAAAATGCATCCACTGCCAGGGAAAAGTTTTGGCTGCAGTTAGTGGAGTAAATCCCTAATTTTCAATGGCATTTATAATCTCCAAAAGAGAGGCATTCCAATCATGCACATATCATAGCAGTTACCATTCATAATAATTTGCTAATCAATACATTAACAAATACTGGCATATTTCACAAAATACTGCACTGAGGATCCTGAGGAACAAATCGGGATCCAATCCAGGCATTCCAAGTTGTCAGCATAGATCTGATCTTTATAACTCAAATTCTCTGCTAAAAGAGAGCATTTCCCTATTCAGAAGAAAATGCATCAATAATACAGAAGAAAACCTTATTCTTTGTCTGTGCCTATTCCAAATGTAATGACAATACTTTTTATTTCTTCTTCAAATATATCACATGATGGAAGCCTGACAGAACATGAGCAGGCCCAAAAGGTAATTAAAATGTAAAATTGCCATGCAAAGACAGATAAATAGACAGATACACACACACAGCAGAAAACCTACATGAATTTTTTGCATTGGAGCTCATTACTAAGGAGCACAGGGAGGGTCCCAGCTTGTAACCCTTCTTTATTGCAGGATGAGTTTGAGGAACTGTTTCAAATTGAAAAGTTAGCAGTAGAGATTTAAGTAAAAAGAAAAACAAACCAGTTTTTTACAGGAAATCACCAGGCCCAGATACCAAAGTGACACACAGGAACACAAATATGAAACGAACAGCCATGCAGTGATGGGTAATCTACTCTGTTTCATTCTCAGATCCGAAAAACAGGGGATGCAAGTGTGTTACAGAAGTGCTCTAACGGTCACCCAAAAAACTCCGACCACTATGTCTACCTTCAATACAGAGAAACTGTTAAAAGAAAAATAAATTAAGAAGTTGAGTCGATGTATTTCTCTGCAAAGGAAATTGAACCTCACTTTTCCACCAACTTTATTTAAGGAGCTAACACGCAGATAAAGGGAACATGGTTCACCCAGTGCACTCAGTTTCCCAAAGCTCTCTGACTAGGGCTAAGGCTTTTAGAGAAACCAAGAGGTCACTGAACAATGGGGACACGTGCATTAAGGATCCGGAACACAGCAAACAATCGCCTGATTTTGCAAAGGTGAATCTTACAGACACATCCTTTGGGGCTTGTGCTATTGAACACTTTCACAAGTGATTCTCAATTTTGCTAAAATTTTGCTAACACCAAGATGAAATTACCTAGGAGAGTTGCACGTGAAGCTGAGTGAAAAGGGCTGTAGAAAGATGTCATACTGCTGAGTGACTACTTATAAAATGGCAGATAAAATCCAACTTTGATGAACATGAAGAAATTAAAATCAGTTTCTTCTCATTAACCCACAGGATTGCACCCTAAAATAGCAGTTACTACTCAGGAATATCACCCATCAGTCAATAAGGTAATTTCTTAAGAATAACAGTTTTTGATGACATTACACAATGTCATCAAACTGACAATAATCAAGGGGAACAGTCATTCTGTATATAGCTGTATAATATCACACTCTTTCCCTAAACAATCCACCACAGGTGTCATGTACGGGCCAACAACCTCATACCTTGGATAACCAGCCATTTCATGCACTGCATACGCTACAAAACCAAAACAAACAGGTTTGAAACTTACACGAACAGCTGTGTCTACACCTGCTGAGGCCAGTCGATTGATCTTCCCATCAGCTCCATGTTGGAAGTCTAAGCTGTAAACAGGCTCCTTATTATGCCATGCTATTTCACAAGTGATGACCTTCATGTTTGCTAAAGAAAACAAAGCAAATACTGGATAAATTCTTGTTTCTTATGACTAAGGCAAAGTTAGCAGAGATTTTGCAAGCGCTACAGACAGATACCATAACAATTTCACTGCAGAAACTGACAGAAGGATGGTTTAAGGAAGACCATTTTTAAGTACTATGACTTACTGTGGCCAAAGTTACTGCCTGGGCACTGCATGAGAAGGGGAATAAAGCCACGTCTCACAGCAGAATTAATGTTGTGACAGAAGCGCGGGCCAGGGTTACGACAAGCAGTAAATACCGGACATTTGCTACTTATTGGACAGACACCGCAGCTTTTCCCTTTCAGCCCCCAGAGCGCTCCCTCGGCCGCCCCGGCGCATCTCCTGATGGGGTGAGCCCTCGCCGAGCAGCCCCAGACCGCGCACCCACCCAGCCCAGGGGGTAACAACTACTTCTGTGCCCGCAGCGAAGCGCTGAGAAGCCAAAACAAAGGAAAGGCACGAAGGCCCCGGCGGGGGCAGGAGGAGGGCAGAGGCGCCGCCGGCCAGAGAGACCCCTCGGCCACGCAGCCCCCCCCGGCCGCCCTGGGCGACACCGCTAGCAGGGGCCGCTCCCCAAAGTCCCCACACCCCCTCGGCCGGGCGACCGGCGTTACCCGCCGCCCTGAGAGGGCTCAGCCGCACGAAACCCAACGCGCTCGGTGGCGACAGCCCCGCGGCGCGCCCAGACGAACGACTCCCACAACTCCCCGTTGCTCCGGCTTCCCGCCCTCAGAGAGCCGGGGCTCCCCACCGTGGTTCCTCTCCCCTCAGCACAGCGGGCCACCACTAACGGCCCCAACCACCACTAACGGCCGGGTGTAGGGTAGGGTGGGGTGGGGTAGGGTGGGGAGGGGATCAGCCCCTACCTGTGGCCCCGCGCGGCCTGGCCGAGGTCCAGCGCGGGCGCGGGCTTCCCGCCCCAGCCCGCCCCGCGCCTGCGCGTGCCGAGGAGCGCCCGGCGGTGCGGCAGCGCCCCCTGGCGGAGGCGGGAGCGGCGACAGCGCCCCGGTGGGACGGCGACCGGCGGACTCGCCCCATGCCGGTTTCGGGGTTTCGGCAGCGGGTTGGGGTGGTTGGGGCAGCTTTTTTTTGCCCGCCGTTTCTTCTGCCTCGGGGGCACTCGGCCTGCCCGAAGCTTTTGCTTCCAGCTGAAAAACCCCACAAAGACACGAAATAAAAACCGAAGCAGGCCAAAGCTCTCCCGCTCCCCTGAAGAATTAAAAAAAAAAAAAAAAAAGGCTTTGCCACATTCGATATGTTTTTACGTTTAGACTGGCCAAAGGGCAATCAACTTGCTCTGGTAAGACCCCACCTGGAGTGCTGCGTCCAGCTCTGGGGCTCCCAACACAAGAAGGACACGGACCTGTTGGAGCGAGTCCAGAGGAGGCCACGAAGATGATGAGAGGGCTGGAGCACCTCTGCTGTGAGGACAGGCTGAGAGAGCTGGGGCTGTTCAGCCTGGAGAAGAGAAGGCTCCAGGGAGATCTTGTAGCGGCCTTCCAGTACCTGAAGGGGGCTACAGGAAGGGTGGGGAGGGACTCTTTGTCAGGGAGTGGAGCAATAGGACCAGAGGTAACGGTTTTAACCTGAAAGAGGGGAGATTTAGATTAGATATCAGGAAGAAATTCTTTCCTGTGAGGGTGGTGAGGCACTGGAACAGGTTGCCCAGAGAGGTTGTGGATGCCCCATCCCTGGCAGTGTTCATGGCCAGGCTGGGTGAGGCTTTGAGCAGCCTGGTCTCGTGGGAGGTGTCCCTGCCCATGGCAGGGGGTTGGAACTAGATGATCTTCAAGGTCCCTTCTAACCCAAACCATTCTCTGATTCTATGAATCCCCCAAATCCCCATTTCTTCCAAATGCAAACCTTTCAATTTGAAACAATAAAAAAGTCACAGCCTTAGAAACCAGCCTTGCCTTTCCCTTCTTCCCATGCCACATATGGCCACACTGCTGCTCACCCCCATCCCCGTACCAATAGGCAAAAGAACCACTGGCCCCTGTGGGTTCAGAGCCAAAACTTGCCCTTCGAGGGCCTCACCAGTTATCCCACTGCCTGACACAACAGGTGAGAAAATAGAAGAAATGAAGATTTACTGTATACAGATTAATCTTTCTTTTTTTTTTAAAGAAATAGGACTTCTAACTAGAGGGCAATGAGGATTTCCACGCAAGCAGGACTAGGCTTAGAAATCCGGGACAGTGGAAGTCCTCACGGTTGATTTGAAATTTCACTTGCACAGCAGTAAGCGTGAAGCACACTGGTTGTCCCTAAACCAGGGTTCTTCACCTGGTGCGCGAGAGCCAGTCACCACACTCAGACAAGATATTTGGTTTTACTTCAGTTCTTCAGAATCGGGTGCCGGGCATTTGACAACAGCCAGCACAGCACATGTTTCCAACCGCCCGATACTTATAATGATAAAATATAGCTGATTGGTCAGTAACGATTCATTCACCACTCCTAACTATACATAGGCATCTAAGCTCATGTTTAAAACATTTAGGGAGGCTACCTGATTAGCATGCTCATTATTCACAGAGGTGTGTATTTTAGCATTATAATTACCCAAGGTTAGCTTGGGATACACTCTTGGCTCAACTTTGGTCCAGAAGTTATGTTTTTTTGCTCCCTTCCATCTAAGTCAGCAACTGCAGAAGAACACGCAAGAGACAGTTTCGTTTCACATCCTAGTCAAGGTTAGGTACCTTCTGTCACATCTTAACCACGTCACAACTGAAACTTCTTGATAAACTTTTAACCTTGGGGTGTTTTTGTTGTTGTTTTTTTTTTGTTTTTTTTTTTTAAACACACCCATGTATTAAAACCAGAAACTTCCTCAAAATTCAGTTAACACATACCCTGGATTATAACAGCACTGCTTTTTCTATAGCCAGAACGTTTCCATACCAGGTTTCCACACCCTTTCCACAAGACCACTATGCACACTGCTGTCTCTTTATTCGTTGTCTGTACTGGATGATCAAGTACCAGTAAGGGAAAAATGGTCTGCCTCAACTACAAAAATACCTGAAAGAACTCATTTCTCATGCCGGGGAACTGATCAACTAGCCTAAGGGTACGACTTCACAAGGAGAGCTCATCTGGTCTGATCCAAGGGCTTACCTTCACCCAAAGAGACGGCTGGTCCCACCTCCCTTGCTCTTAACCTTTGCCTTCCTGTCACTTCTCCCTCAGCACCAAAGGAAACAGCTCTCTAACAAGGCCTTGAAAAACAGTTTTGTCCCAACTCCTATTACAGTAACAGTCTTGTAATTAACTGGGTAACAGAATTTCCCCCTGCAAAACTGACCGTTTGAAGAAGCACAGCCAGCCAGCTGGTTTGGGCTCAGTTCAGATGCCGACCTGGTCTGAGGACATGTGTGGTGCGCCCGAGTCTTCTGCTCAAAACCAGACTGAGCCAGCTTTCTTGTAAGATCAAATAAGCCAGAAAAATTAGCCATTGTGCATAGTGTTTATTTATAAACAAAAACATTGCATTTGATCACGTACAAGTTTTGTTCCAGCAAACTCAGATTTATATATTTTTTATTTTTTACAAAAAATACATTTTAACAAGTAAATAAAAACCATTTCCATTAGTCCACCTTTCTCCAAAGTGTAAATGTACAGGGTGAATTTGCCATTTTTAATATAGACATATGCTATATTTTGCCAGTTGACTATAAGAAATTAAACTACAGAGTGTGATGAAACGTAATAAATAATGATTAAGAAATGGAAAACTACACACCAATAAATGGAAAATATAAACTTTTAAAAAGTCATACAAACAGTTATATTACAGCCACCTCTTCAAAAAAATCAAACATTCAATTTATCCATTATAAAGTACAACAGTACTGCATTACCCTTATTGGCATATTAGAATAGATAGCATCTTAAAATTGAAATACTGTCCATCAAAGGAAACTGACTGAACTACAACTAAAAGGAACATAATCTAATTAAATCAGGACAGTAGCAGTGCAAAAGCCAAAAATGTTGGCTTTATAAAAAAAGACAGTTCCTAAGAATAAACATATTGAATGCTATTTCATGATGTTTTTTTTTTTTATTTTTAAAAATTTTTTAAGTTTTTTTAAAATCAAGAACCAATTCTCCTGATCACTTTTTGGCTGACAAATACCACCACAGAGTAAAAGGTGGATTTGCTGTCTTTGCTGCCCCTCTTCTGATTCCTGATGACTTCAGAAGAAAAGTATGCAACTGCCTGAAAATACTGTCACCACTGTAACAGTGATTTCTCTTGGTACCATTGCTTCCTGTAAGTTTTTGCATGAGCATTAGAGCATGGAACTAGTGGCTTAAGAGTCACTATAAAACATTTACAAACAAAAAAAAAAAAAGAGGGGAGGGGGGGAAGAGGGAATCCCCTATTGTGCCTATAATAAAAGATGTCTAAACTTTAAGATTGCATAAACAAGTTATATTTGAACATTTTCAGCTTTAGCTCACTGTAGCAGTTAACACCACAGATAAGGAAAAATGCCCTCTTTTCAAAGTACTTCCTATTTTAACTAGTTAATCAAGGATTTAGTAGCCTATCTCATTCGTACTCAGCATGGTACGTTCTAATAGGGAGGTACGTTCCGGAGACAAATCTCAGCACCCTCACATCTCAGCCTGAAAGACACCAAGGCAGACTTTATGTTTAATACAGCAATGATTTGTTTTTTGAGATAATATATATAAACACTTGTAGATATCACAGAACCTCTGTGTCAATCCTGTTCAGCACTGGGCTTCCCTGAAAAAAGGCCTTCAGGTCTTAGGAGGTGGCATTTTGATGCAGAGCAGAGGTTGCCCAGGAATCCTACCTAGCTTTGGATATGCCGCCCCACCTTGTTCTCTCCAGTGGTCCACCAGGATGCTTTCCATTCCACGAGCTGCCTTTAACTTGGAAAAAAGTAGGCAAGAGCTGTGTGTGAAATCTAGCCATTGAAGCCGCGTAATAGCACATACCCGTACTTGTGAACCAGCACTGCTGTGTTCAAATGGCAACTACAGGGTGGAACCGAAGATCCCTCTGACTGCCCTCAAATACAGACAGGTCCTTAGTTGTAGGAAACAACAATCAAGTAGCAAGGGCAGGACACAAACAGGCATGTGGTTTCCATCACTGAAAAGGCTGAAATATCCTAGCCATATCCCATGGAGTTGTTTATGCTGCAGAACTATGTACAGATAATGTTCTTTAGTGACATCGAAAAAATCCAAAAGGGAGTCAAAGATCATCAGTTTTCAGGATAAAACCCTTGAGGAATTTTTCATCTTTTGGTAGTCAAACACAAATATTACCCATATGGCCAAAATTTTCATCTACTAGTTACATTTCTATCCCTTTTATTCAACATACAACATTGCTGACAGCAATGAAACAATACTGTAGTATACAACAGCACTGCTAAGATTTGTTCTGAGAAGGAAATCAAGGAATATTCTTTTTTGCATTTTTTAATAGATTCTACTACTAAGATTTTAGAAGAGGAAGTAATTGCAAGTATTAATGCTTATATAAGATTAGAAGTCAACGAAAAAGCTTCTGTAAAAAAGTATTAAGATTCCTAATAATAAAAATATTTGCAAATTTAATTACAAATATATTTTAAAAGCAAAATCCTTAATTAAGTACATCAGCATTGGTCAATATTAACAGTGTTCCTTTAAGAGGAAGCGACGATAACACCCACTGCATCTGTGGGAACATCTAAACGCATATAGTATATACACTTATTGATCAAATTATGTCAAATATATAAAGTGAAGAAGCAGTATATACAATTTTGAACCTACATAAAGGTTATAACGGAAGATCAAGTAAGACTCTGCTAAAATCTCAAGATACTAAGTACTACTGATTTCATGCATTTGTTCTACAACTTGTCCTAAAATTTCATCTACTACATCAATATCGTAATTTACTTGCTGCAAGTCTAGATCAGGCATGATTGTAGCCAGAAGTTGTCCAACATTCACTCGAAGAGAGCGTAGTTTCAGGCTGTGAAGACATAATTAGATATCATTAGATGCAGATGAAGTTTTACGTTCAAATACACAGTACTTTATTTAACAAAGCTGGATTAATACTCTATACTGGAAAGGCTCTGTACATGATTTCCGTAAGTCAACAAAAAACTGATGCAGTTAAAGCTGCATCAAGATAATTTCAACATCTACCAGTTTTTCAAAGCTGAGCCTCTCAAGTTTTAATTTTGAAGGTGTATATTCCCTTAGTTTCAAATAAATACTAAGGGCTAAACTGAATTCTGCCTTTCCCAAAACAGATCAGAAATATTTTCAAGTTAGCAAACACGCACCGGCACATGCTTTATCCCACACCACCTTTTTATTTCTCAAAACAATATGAAACCCCAGGACTTTTATATGTTTAGAAGAACAAACTACTACCACTTTTGGAAAGAAAATAAGAGAAAAAGAATAGAGGAGAAGGCAGGAAAGAGTAGTTTGGATAAAGGCTTTAAAATACAAAGAGGAAATAAAGTATGAGTTATAGTACTGGGAAAATGCTATGCTTCCTCTTTTTGCTTTCTTTCCTGGATCCCCTTGCTCTGTCCTCTTCCTGATCAAATTGCTTCCAAATCACCCATCCCTTCTCTTAAGTGTTTATTTCTACCATCAGTTCCTTCATCATCTCCAGTAGCCAGTCTTCACAGTGCCATCGTATTCCAATAGGACTTGTGGTGGAAGTTCCTTACAAGTCCTGAATATGTTTGCTAATTCTTCTAGGAAGCACAAGGCAGGTGCTATAAGAAGAAAATGAAACACTGGCAGATAAAGGGGAGATTTAACCACAGAAATAAAGTCAGATTAAAAGGGGTCTCTGGAAATCATCCAGTTCATTCTTCCCCCACCCCCCACTCAAAGTAGGGCTAGCTCAGTTCAGGTCTCTTGGGACCTTCTTGTGTTTTTAAAGTCTCCAAAGATGGAGCTTCCACAATCTCCCTAGGTCCCTTTTTCAGGGTTTGACTACCCTTGCTGTGAACACTTTTTTCCTCTAATATTTAAACATAACTTCCCTTGTTGCAACTTGTGTCTATTGCCTCTGATCCTATCACTGCACTCATGAGAAGAGGCTGGCTTCATCTTTTCTACACCCTCTCATCAGGTAGCAGAAGACAGCAATAGGATTTCAAGGTAACCCACTCTTTGTAAGGCTATTTCCCTCGCCTTCCCCTTCTATATCTGATGCTCCAGGCCCCTACCCATCTTGGTGGCTCCTTCAGTAGACTTGCTCCAATATGCCAGTGTCATTCATACACCAGGGAACCCTAAACTGGACACAATACTCCATGTTTGGTGTCACAGTGCCCAATGGTAGGGAAGAATCACTTCCCTCAAACTGCAGGCTGAACTCTTGCCAATATAGCCCAGTAGGCACTGGGTTCTCCCACCACAAGAGCGCACTGCTGACTCACATTCAACTTTTAGTCCACCAGCATCACAGGCCATCTTCTTCCAAGCTCCTTTCTTATGAGTAGTCTCCAGCTTGTTCAACTGCATGGGTCATTTCCAACACAGGCGCAGAATTTTGCGGTTGCCTTTTGTTGAATTTCCAGGAGGTTTCTTTCAGCCCATTTTTCCAATTTGTCAAGGTCCCTCAACAGGAGCTCTACCCTCCACAGTATCAATGATTCCCTCCAACTGATGTCATGGTGAATTTACAGAGTTAATTCTACTGCCTCATCTAGGCCATTAATGAAGGCATTACCCATTACTGGCCTCAATATTGATCCATGAGCTTGGCAGTCCAGCCAGTTTTACAACCCACCTCCCAGTCTACTTATCCAAACCATACCTCACAGACATCGCCATCATGATATCATGGCAGTCCATGTTGAAAGCTTTGTTAAAATGAAGGGCCACAGAACCAGTCATCTCATTGCAAAAGGCAATGAGGCCAAAAAGGCATGATTGGCCCTCAATAAATCCACACTGGTTGTTCCTAATCACCTTGACTATCATGGGGCTGCAGGTGGCTTTCAGGTAGATCAACTCCATGGTCTTCCTAGGGACTGAGGCTACTCTGACCAGCCTGTCAAATATGGGCATGTACTTAATTAAGTACATCAGAGTGGTCAAAATATGGGCATGACAACTGCCTTTTTCCAGGCATCGGGAACGTCAACTGTTGCAGCCTTTTGGAGACACCATTGTAAGGCCAACTCTCCATCAACTGGCCTGCTCCCTATGATGTGTCTCATCTGGTCCCATGGACTAGTGTATGTCAAATTTGCTTAAGCGGTCCCTTAATTCAATCACCTTTTATTATAGGTAATGCTTCACTCCCTAAAGTTACCACTTGGCTCAGGGACATGAGCGGCCACAGGGCAGACCTTACCAGTCAAAACCAAGGTAAAGACGACACTGTGTACCTCAGTAATTTGTGCCTCACACACCTCATGTCCTTTGCTTCTAAGGATCTGCCGTACTGAGCAGCAGGCCCACGTTTTTCTTAGTTCTCTTGTTACTGCTACTGTGCTTACAGAAGACCTTCTGGTTGCCCTTCTCAGGCCTTGCCAGTTTTAACTCCAGCTGAGCTCTGGCTTTCAATTCCATCCTACATGCCCAGTCAGCGTGCCTACATACCTGCTGGACTGCTCATCCTGCTTCCATCTGGTATGTGTACTACTTTTCTGTGTTTGCTATTCCTATTAACGGAGAGCTGCAAGCTCTCTATTTCTAAGTTTAAATGCTTGTTTAGTTCAAAGATACACTCTGAACACAATCTAGTTCCATAGGATGGTCTGAAGCAAGAAGCTCTTACAGGAAAGGTAAGTTTCAAAACCAAACCCAAACTCTTTTCAGTAGAGCACTACTGATCCAGGAAAGAAAAATAGAATATAAAAAGTGAAGTTCATCTACACAGCATAAGTGTAGATGATCTAATGATCACCCTCTTTCCTGCCTCCTTTCTCTCTCCTTGTTCTGCAAGTCGTGTCTAGAAGTTATATAACATTTTTGATCTTTTAAGAAGTGTCAGTATGGCATTCCATTGTGCAATGGCCAACCCTGCTCACACAAATACCTAAATCATAAAAAAAATTAAATAAAATCACTTGATAAAAAAAATGTTACTGAGTTAGGAGTCACAAGAGGCAGTAGAAAAGAATTCCAAACATCACATTTTATTATATTATCAGACATGACCTTCATCAAGATGTTTCGGATACAATCAGCCAGCCAAAATGTTTCTTGAAATATAGTCTAGAAAGAAGAAAACTGATACCTTTCTCCATCAGAAAAATTTACAGAGTCTTCTACATTACTGGTGGTAGAATCATTTGCATGTGCTACTGCTTGTGGAATTGAAGCTTTTAACTGTGCGATTTCTGCTTTGAGTTCTTCACATTGACAGGCAATTTGATTTTTTTCCACTTCTAGTAGTTCAATCTGGTAAGCAAATAAAAATAATTTTATATAACAAATTAAATTAAAATAATTTCATATACCAAGAAAAATCGTGGTGGATCAAAATAGAGACACATACAAATTTAAATCATTTACCTTTGTTAAGTTGACTGATTTTAATTAACTTTTCAGTAAGACTTTAAGACATGACAACCCAGACAGACTGCTTTAAAATAGCCAGCTGTCAGCTGAAGCACTGTATGTGTGCTCCCTCTAAGCCTGCTCCGTCTCTCTTGTGTTGCAGTCAAAGTCACTCAGAGCCTTGCAGTCTCTCTCAACTTTGCTTATTTCTATCTATGGAAGCAAAAGATCAGAGACTCCTAGGCTAATTTAGTATTTCTTCCCCCTTTTAGGGTGGCTTGATTAGTTAGTGGACTGAGCTATACAACACATTGTGTACTAGAACTGCTATGAAACACGCATTAAAAAAATTAATTTTTAAATTTGAAGGATATCACTGTTTTAACAAACATACCTCACTTTTATATCTGTCTCTCTCAATGCTGCACTTGTCCAGTTGCCTGAAAACATCATCCAGTTGCACTGCAATTTCATCCACCTCGCTCTTATTTTCACCATCAGCACACTTGCTGCATTCAGTTTTTAAGTTCTGCAGGGTACTGCATTGTTCCTTTAGCTTTGCTATTTCTTCTAAGGCCTGTTCATAGAGAATGGTCACTTCTGCCGAACGTCCTTCATGAACATTTTCTTCTTCAAATGAAGAAGTTGTCTCAGTTGACTGATGGCACATTTCTTTTTTTACATATTTATTATTCATTTCTAAAATCTTCTGTTCCAGTGTTTCTACTTGTTTGGTTAATACTTCACATTTGCTTTGGTACATTTCTTTTTCTTTGTTTAATAATTGCAGCTGATTTTTCAGTTCATTTTCAAGATCTACAGACGTCTCAGAAACATCATTAACACTGTACTGTTTAGTTTCCATCTCTGCCCTGGGAATTTGAATATCGGTGTCGTCTTCCACCTCTTCCTTTTTAACAATCAGTTTTGGAAGCTCTGTCTGTGTTGCTGAGGTCAGCTGTTCACTTTTTGATTCTGAAGTAACCGAACTGCAAGGTTCTCTGACATCACAGTTTTCTTTGTGCTTCTCCTCTTGATCCAAATTAATACATTCAGTTTTTATTACAGGAACATCAGAATCTGCTGAAGGCTTTGGAGTACTGCTCTCCTCTAAAATAATGACGTCTTCATCATCATCATCATCATCATGGTTGTTGAATGTTTTGTCATTTAATCGAGGTGTCTTTAAAGACACAGGTGTCGTGCAACTAGGTGTCTTCCGTTTAAGACTGAGAAGCAAAGTATTAAAAAACATATTGTCTTGCTCAAATACTGCAAAATCATTTGTTTCAAACTATGTTTAGTGTTTCTATAAGCACTATTAAAAACTACCACTCTATAAGTAGAAAGGGACGTGTCCCCGCATAGTATTTTAAGATGTGTAGACAGAGTAAATACCTTTCCTGTAAAAACAAGTGGCTAACACCCACATGCTAAATTATTACCTTAACACGTTATTTTGAAACAGACTCAGTGTTTGCAGGAACAGCCCCCCCGCACCTGTTTGTTAACCAACGGAGGTTAAGGAAAACATACTGTGGGGTGTGGCTAACACAATAAAGTCTTTTCCTAAAGAGACAAACAACCAAGCAGTTTTCCTTGCCAGCGCACAGTATTTTTTGCTGCATTCACTTGTGTACTTCACAAGGTTTATAGGTACCTTCAATCAGCCTACTGCTTCCTATACTCCCAAAAGTGACACATAAATTTTGGCAGCTAACACCTGAAGATGGGACTGCACCCAACACCTTCATTATTAATCTTAGAAATAAACAGGAATCTACCGTGTACAGGTTCACTAACCTGTTATCAGAATCAGAATGAGGTGAGGATACTGGTCTATGTAAAATAAGTAAAGATCTTTTCACAGAAGCATTTGATGTTTCTGGTAAAAGTGATCTTGGAACTTCCTTTCCACTCACAGCTGAGAATGTTTTGAAGTCTTTACTTGAAGAAACAGGTGTTTTTAAAAACATTTCATTATTGATCTAGAAGATAATATTAGTTAACGAAAAAGAAACAAACATTAGTAGATTTTTCAGATAGGTTTGAGCAGTTCTGCTAACTGTCAATCTGTCAACACCTAAAATTCTGACTGGCATTTCTTATGTACACTACAAGGATCTCCTTGAACCCAGACTCAGTATTTTGGAATAAGAAAGGCTAACTAGACTCCACATTGCAAATCCCAATTTTCTTAACTTCATAATCGCACCACACGTCACCCCAAACTCTACTGAAGTATTTCCTTCATGTAGGTTTAAGATATAAAACAGATTAGAAAGCAGCAAGTTCTATACCATAATTACAGACTTCTGGCAGATTTCTCAGAGGACTTTGAATGCTGTACACCAGCTGCACAACCCTCTCGACATGCAGATTTATTGCTGCCAGAAAGCAGCTTTCTGATCTTACAAGTCTTTCTCTAGATACAGATATTTTAAAGTACCATGTAGTATCTCAGGCAAGAGCTTTTCCCAAGCTTCTGTCTGAAGTCTGATCATCATACACAAAGTACAGGGACAGCCATCTCTGTTAAAGCTGCTCATAATTAATTCAGTTTGTCTAAAAATGAACAACACTTTACTTTTAGAAATTACTTTTGTACTCAGGTAAAAGTAATGTCAGAAAAATTAATACAATGAAGTACATAGGTTAAAACAGCACATGCAAAATCTCTTCTCCAGAAACGCAGAGATCTTAGGTTAGCACTTTACTTTTAAAGCAACTTAAGCTAAAGGACGCTTCGGAAATTTGATTTTGAGTTACAATCTACACATTCTCATCATTCAACCATGTTGACTTGCATCTGCATTTAATCTGAATTTGAGTACCTCCTTGCAAAAGTACAGCTACTACCAGTCTGTCCATCCCCATCTGCCTACCCCAGTTTTATGGGTATCCCTGCTTTCATATCCTCATCACATCTCTCTACAACAAATCCATTTTCAATAGTTAGATGTCATGCCATAAAACCAGGTATGAGTGAGTCACGTCTTTACTAGCACTATTTTGTGAGAGGGCTTTGTCCCTCTCAAGCTCTCTCTTAAGTACTACATAGAAAGCAATGGTGTATTTTCCATCAGACAGCAAAGACGGGGGATTTTTGGTTTACTAATAGCGAGCATAACATGCACAGCCATCAAAACAAAACAGGATGTTGAACAAGAGAGTTAGCCACTAGCTAAAGCAAACTCTAACTCAAAGCCTGGTCTATTCAATCACACTGTGTAGTATTGTTGACAGCAAGAACAACTCTGCTCCCAAAGTCAGTTTCCTATCGACTTCAAGAGTTACCTACTTGGTGGCTGTACTCTAGTCGCTTCTTCAGTTTTTCCCTGTCTCTGCACAACAGCAAGGAAAAAAAATAAAGAGCTTAGATTCAAAATGTTAATTCATTACAAAACCAAACCAACCTCAAAATCTAAAAGCAAACACAATACTTCTTATTTCAGCTAGATACAATAAAGTTCTAACGAACATATTCTGATTTATTGAATGAAAGTTTTATGCATGAACTTAGAAGCTAGTATAGCTAAAGTTAGCTTAACTAACAAGTTCTCTCTCAGATTAAGATTTATTTTAAAAAAACTGAAAAACACCCCAAAGCTCCCACTTCTAGAATACTAGCCAGCAAAAGTTAAAATTACCCAAGTCGGTTTTTTTCCCCATACATGTTAGCTAAGAATCCTCTTATTCTTAAATAAGTGTATGGAGGCATTCAGCTGCTTCAATATGGACCCTGAAAATATTTACCCAGACAAGGTCTCCTAACAGCCCTAGTAGCTTGCTTCTCTAACGTTCCAAACTATCCTCTTATCACTTACTATATGTAACAATGCCCCTCTCTGAGAGCTGTACTTTAACACCAAATTGCTGCATTACTCTCCTTAATAGTGATTAAATGAAAGAGGCCCCTTTTGTTATGACTTCCCCAATTTTGATTTAGGAGGGCAAACAAGTCAAAGACAGAAATCTGAATTTAATGCCAACATGCTAATAACAGAGAAAAGAACAGCGCTATTCATCTATTCACTGCTATGATCAAGACTTGATTTCAGGGAACTGTTTTCTGGCTGGATATATTCCCAGAACAGTTGCAATTATATCACAGGTGAGAGAAAAGAGCATTTATTTTTCATATCCCTTTTCTGTTGTTGAGATGCTTGTAAGAAAGTCTCTAGTACTCACTTTTTCTTGTAAGTTTTTTCATATGTAGGATGTATTAAGTCATCATCTTCTGGTTCTTCTGGCACATTACAATTCCTGAGTTGAGGAGGAAAAAAAAAAAAAAAGAAAGCAACAGGAATAGCTCAACATCCATGCTTATAACAGATGGTAAAATAAGAACTAAAAGCCATATTCAGATATTCATCGAAATCTAATTTTACCGGAACTGTGGGTCAGGGTTCAGTGAGCAGTACCACTTTTCTGGCAAGTGCTCTATTCCATCTGGTAGCTTCCGCCACTTCAAACATGCATCACATTGTACCCATGTCTGATCAGGCTGTTTTCTGTAATGGCGAAAATACCAATAATTTCACATGAAAAGTTCATTTTCATGACTGAGTGCAAAACAGTAATAGTAGTATGTAAAATTCTTCTAAATAGAAGTGATACTCACTGTATCTCCTCAACTGGCAAAGCTAATGGACATTCTTCATTTTTCTTTGTTTTCATTTCATTCCAGTAATCATTAAGCTTTTCTCCTAATGCTGCTATTGTAAGTCTAAAAAGATAAGTTTTTAGAAGACCACCTTAAATAATCAAATCCCATCACAGAAAGAACATTTATAAACCACAACGAAAGAATAAGCTTATGAACCACTCTATTTCTGTTTGCACAATAGTAAGCTTTTTGCTTTTAGAAAACCCTAGAAATTACGAATCGTGTGAAGTCATGCTTATCAGCAAATAAGTTACTGGAAATATGTGCTGGAGCACAGACAACGACTGAAATCAAGAGTGCTCAATTCAGAAGCACTGTGAATGTATAGTGCAAACCCTGAAGCTACCTCACCAGTTCAGCCTCAATCACAGAAGAAACGAGTACAAAACCACCTGTGTCAATGCAGTACCTAGCTGTGTATTTGGCTGATGTTTCTGTACATCCATTAACTGCAGGTTCATGACTACTCTAAGTTGACGTACAATACATGAAGATTGCAAACATTTGATCACTTTAATATAGTATAACACCTACACACTGCTAAAAGGAGCAGGCCAGTCCTACCCTGTCTTAATTTTTAGCTGGATTAGCTTCCTGATCAGGGCTCATTATGCAGCTCAATGACTACGAGAGCTGGCAGACACAGGAGGGAGTGGTGCGGAAGAACAACAAGCCCCACAGGTGAGGCAGAGGTACGACTGCCTCTTGGCAGCATGCTGAATTTACATCAGAGCAAAAGTGGCAGGGTAACCAGAGCCTGAGAGTCAGTCCCTCCCTGCCTGGCTTACTCCAATACTCACACCACCCTGCCCCTTGAACTAACACAAATGTTTGTGCAGTGAACTAGTCTGACCTAGAGAGTTTTGATCTAGATCACCTCTGAACCCAAGACATGAATTTCTGTGCCAAAAAAAGGAAGTACCACAAGGACAGAAATAAGCAGCAATGGACGGACAGGATCACATCTCTTCTGGAGAGGGAAGATGGGCAGGTCAGCTTACACTGATCATGAAATTACAGCATCGGTTTTATGTTTCTGTTTTGGGCTGGAAAGTTATCTTTTGAAAACCCATAGCACTCTTTGCAGAAAAATCTTTATAAAAGATCTTTCAAGTGTAGTACCTCTATGCCCACATTAGACATGTTTTTAAAAAGAAACAAGCAAAAAGCATTCAATGATCACTGTGCCAGCCTGTGGGAACATACTGCAACAGTTAGATAGTTAGATAACAGGTGACTATCCTACAGCATTCCTAATTCCTCTCCCTCTGCCAAGGGAACTGTTAGTGCCACCACACAGGAAGTGGTTCAGGGAACACCTGTATTGATAAAACTAAACAAGAGTTATTTTCCTGTTTAACCAATTCCCTGATCTACTTTACCATGTGTTCTCGTTAACAGCTCTGCTATCACAATGGCGACAGAAACACAGGAACTGTTTAAAGCTGGCAATATCACTGCAAAGAGCCACACAAACTGTGGGTACCATTTAGAGATACAGGCAGAGTGAACTGTAGTGGCTGTAGCAGCTATCAGGTTTGCTGCTCCTCCTCCAGAGCACTGCTGTTTCAACAGCAGGAATGACCAGATTTATCTTGCTATAGCCCCCTCAATTGCTGCAATTAACAGCTCTGTTTATTACAGCACTCTAATGTGGGGGTTTTGGGTTTTCTTTACATGCAGAGGTGCATATAAATCAGCAATTCGGGAAAGGCATTGTGGACAGCTCAGGCTGCCAGTGGAAGCTGAATAATTGGTTGAAGAGAAAAACATGCAGCTTGAAAAAGGTAGTGACTTCTCCTGCCATAGTTTACCCCACCTATGTTTGCAAACCAATACCCTAAGTTTCTAAGTCCACATTGAAAGCCAAGGGTAATGGCACATAGAAAGAAAGTGCCTGCTCCTTTAAGGGCATATGGTCAAATGAGCTGTAAACAAGAACCCAGAGAAAAACCTGACTGACAAGGAGGTAGTGATAAGAACAAACCTGGTCAGTCACACTAACTGGTAAGGATATGTGGAGCATGAGAATGTTTATTTTTTCAGTTGGGAGGATAAGGAAAGGGAAGACGACAAACATGGAGAGTCATAAAACCTGACCAAGTAGAGTTAACAAAAACAATAACCACAAACAAACCTGGTCAATCACACTAATTGATGGGCTATCAAGAAACTGCAGGCAAAAAGGTATCTCGCAACTGATAAGGATGCGAACCTGAAGGTCCAGGAAGTCTGGAGGTGGTCAGCGGAACTACGCCAACTGATGAGGAAACATGCATGGAGAAGGGGGAGCAGGAAGGAACACAGAGGAGGATAGGTAGAAAAGGGCATAAAAGGAGTTGGTTTCACGTAAAACAGGTTTGGTCAGAACAGTTGTCTGGCTGAGCCCTGTGCCTGATAACCGCAGTCTGTCCAGTCTTCTTGTATTGCATTTAAAGTTTTCTTAACTCTCTACATAATCTCATTCTCTATCCCATGTACATAGCAAAGACTAAGTGCCAGGTATTGGTGAAGGCTGTGTGTGAGTGAGTGGATTTGGTGTGAGCTCCTGGGGCCAAGACTGGGTATGTGGTGTGAGCTACTGGAGCAAGTGGGGGTTCTCAGCTGCCACCCACTGAGGCAGGAACAGAATGATGTGTTCCCCCAAAAAACAGCTCCTGGGGTGGACCAGCATGACTGAGGGGCTCAGTACTGGCAGCTGGAGCAGGACTGTGGGTCACAGCCCGTGTGCCTGGTGCTGGCAGGGGGACAAGTGTCTGAATCTTCCCCAGTCCTGGTGTGCATGGAGTGTTCGTGTGCATTTGCTAGCAAACTCCAAACTGGACTCATCTGTGAGCAGGAGGCCCCAGGTACAGCCAGGGGTATCAGGCAGGCAAAGGTTCCTGCTGGTATACCCAGGGGGACTTGCTGATATGGAGTGTCATTGTACAAGAATGCAGAAACCCTGGGTCCTCAGGCTGGGCTCCAGTGGCTGGGCGGGAAGGAGTCATGGGATAGAGCTGCTGGAGGAAGTGGCAGGTCCTAATACCCGTTAACACAAAGCAGCACAGAAAACAGAAAATAGCCTTGTCATCATGAAAGGAAAGAAAGTAACAGAGCAGAACAATTCTCAAGGTTTGTATTTAGGAAATTTTCCCTGGACAGTTCTTAACACCTCAGTCTGAAACTGCTTAGATAAGGCATCCCCTCTAGCCTTTCCCCCCCTACATGCCTCCTTCCACAATGCCAGCACAACTGATTTGCAGCAGAGCAGTAAAAACAGACTAGGAAATTCACCTGGCTTAAAACCAGTTAAATCTCTGAAAATTTTAAGTCAGACTAGATCAATTTAACTATAGGAATTATCACACTAGGTACAGACTGATGGGACGGATGCAGATATGCGGAATAAAAACTGAAACAAAGCAGCGTTCCAAATCACTGCTGCCCTCAGGACATCAGGTATTTTAAGTGCTCTATCAGGTAGCAGAGGATTTGAGGCTATTCTCTTAAAAATAAATTGAAAAGGGCTCAAAAATATCCATCAAAGCTTTTCCAAAAAAGACCAAACAAAAATTGTAATGAAAAAAGTTAATAGTGTGGTATTCACGTATCACAATTTTAGTCATGTGCCACTTCTCAGCAAGTTATTCTGTGCTCATTTTACAATCAGTGAGGGGCATAATTGCAACCAACCACTTTAGGGCACTTGCTTTACAATGATGTGTAAGATACTCTAGACTTCAGGGACTGCACAATGCAGTACGACCAGTATAGATGTAAACATCCCCCCACTACTGTTCAGTATAGTCACGCAGTTTAGTGATGAACATAAGCTTTTGTTCTTACTACTTAGAAAAGAAGCAGCCTTTACCGTCAGGTATTTCACAGTGAACAACACTATTCAATAGGACGTCTACATAAAAATATACATTTACCGGTATTCATTTGTGTAGTCAAAGTCTTGTTTGTTATGAGTTGGTTTTAGGAAGTTGCATTCAATAATCCCAACTACACCAACACCCATGTTGTTCGCCTGTAAGAAATGAAGGTCTATCAGGAGAAACAATACATATTCTGTGCTAATATTGCAAGAGTTCAGAGGTAATTATAAGCTATATATACACTGGGTAAAAACTATCTTCTGGCTTACAACTCCTCTCCAAAAAGAAACTAGATCTAGACACAAACCCCCTTAATAAACAAATCCGCTGTTCCACCACTCTTTTTGTCCTGAAAGATATGCTCAGGCCTATACAATTTAATAAAGTTTAACTGCTGCACAAACTAAAAAAGGTTGTTTTATAAAAGTTACATCAATATCGCAGTTTCCATCTGTATTCTTTTTTAAAAATCAGTGTTTGAGTAAAAGTGATTTCTAAAGACGTTAAAATATTTTTGAGCTTTAGTTTCTTACCTTTAGCTGACAGCCGACTCTTTCATAAGCTTTGATGAGTCTGTTTTTATGGTACATCATTATTCCATAATGATCTTTGTTTCTGCAGTTAAATCCAAAAGTAATTCTTACTGTTTTAGCCTTTTACCAGATATTAAGGAAAAGTCTGGTTAATCTCATGTAATACAAAAATATAGTTACTCTGAGTAAACTGGGTCTTGGAACTTCCTTTTTTTATATTGAGATAATTCCTTCAGTATGTCTTTACAAAAAATAAAATAAATTACATGAGTAAAACTGTAACATACCCAGCAGAACCAGAAAGCTTACATAAAAAGTCACATCATTAAATTCAGCGTGCAATGATGTAAATATTCACAAAGGATACATTCAAAAATTTTGGCCTATATATATCGCGTTCAATGAAGGCAAGGCTTTTGGAAACCAGCTGTGTTTTCACTTTCTGTCCTCGCAGAATAATCTGCATTGTTGGCTTCAGATACAAAATACTGCAGTAAGCCTACAAAACATATAGTAGCTCCTGTTATTAAAACCCCCCAAAACCTCAAGATATGAATATTTTACAATACACGTTATGTTTAGGAAGACAAACTCAAGTTTTAATTGAATTTTATGAAATGTGTTCTTTTCCAACTTGAATCCAGAAACATAGGAAATGCAAGTGTGCCTAATGAGCATACTTATACCACAAATTAAAAGAATAGCAACAGAAGGACAGCTTTTATGAATAAGACAAGTTAATCAGGTGTCTGAAGATGCAGTTTTACCAATAAGAGAGCTCTCAAATACACAAGTCTCTCTTTTCTTATCCCCTATTGAGAGCATAAAAATTCTACTACAAAATTTAATAACTAACAAAAGCAAGCGTGTTAACTTTGCTCCAAACAACTGCGTATTATCATAGCTTGATTAATAGCTATACAATCTTCTTTTAAACATGCAGATCTACGGATTTTAATTTGCATTTCACTTATTATAACTTCTAATAATTGAAGTGGATATAGGACTTCAGCGAGTCTTAGACTAATTGAAGGTTTTAGTTCAACTGGAATAATACTTCTGGATATTATCCACAAGAAGTGCTCAGAACACCTAGTAACTGCAGATACGCTTTCTTACAAAAAAAGAAGTCTTCAAAGCTTATAGATCAACAGGGGAGACAACGGGCCTATGACTTCACCTACAGAAAAGCCTTGTTCCTGTCTGCATGCATTCAAACAATGGTGCTGCTTCCCAATTCCTTACCTCTTTTTGAAACCTAGAAATGACACTTTGCCAACCAAAACCTATCTGTTTTAAAAGATCCATATGGCATAGCATCAATACCACATGCATGTATATTTGCACTACAATGGAATGTTTACTCTGCTGACAACCACACACACACCTATTTAATTACTAAAGCTACTGATTGCATTTCCTTCTTTCCATTTAACAGTAAGAGTTATTTGCAAGACAACATAAAACCAGTAATTTTCTTCTAAATAAACAGCAAATGTTTACACAAGCTCACAAATACATTCTCCTTTCAATTTTCATAATTAATCTTGACAAATTGCCCTAACATTTAAATTCAGGCATTCGTCCTCCCCCAATAATCAACACTTCTGTAGTATAGTACATTATATTAAAACAAAAGCATACACCCTCCAGCTTCCAAAAATAAACAAATAATTTTTAAAAAATGTTATACATACTCGCAGTGAGTAGTCACTTTCTGGAACAATCTGATCCAGTCTCTCTTGTTTTTTATATCCTCTTTTGCCCGTTTCATCTAAGTCTTCTGGAATTCTGATGTCGTATTTATCCTTGTCAAAGTCAAACTCTGTTTTGTCATTTTTATCCCTAAGAAAAATAAGATTAAAAAAAACATACTAACTATGGGAATTAAAAAAGCCAACACAAGACAAGATATCATGGTGAACCCAGTGGGTATCAAAGATGCAAGAGAACGGGAATTCCTTCGGGCCATGATGGTTTTCCTCACGGATTTGCTAAAATTCACGTAAACAGAGTCCACCAGTTCCTTTCTGATATCCAAGGAATACAAGAGAAGTGATAGCAAGTGAGACATCAATGAACTCTAACTTAATTCTAAACAGGTCCCACTTCAAAAGTAAAGGCAGTCAGTATCCGCTTTAAACTCTACCAATTGACTTCCTAAGATTTTTAATGCTGCAAAAAGGACACTCACCACAGCTTTCCAACTCAGTAATTATCACCATTTCTTACTCACCAGATGTATACACTGTATTTAGTTGCAGATATATACACTGCAGTATACTGGCAGTACCTCTGCACAACACCGAGATATACCATAGTTGGCACAAATTGTCATAGAATACCAGGTTGGAAGGTACCTCCAGGATCGCTTGGTTCAAACTTTCTTGGCAAAAGCACGGTCTAGACAACATAGCCCAGCACCCTGTCTGGCTTAATCTTAAGTGTCCAGTTTTGGGGAATCCACTGCTTCCCTGGGGAGATTATTCCAATGGCTCATTGTGAAAAATCTTCCTCTTGTGTCCAATCAGAATCTCCCCAGGAGTAACTTTTACCCATTATCCCTCATCTTTTTCCAGAAACAGCCTTTTAATACTGAAACAGCTCTGTCTGTTTTTTGGTTTTGGGCTTTTTTTCCTGGTTTGGGTTTTCTTTTGTTTGGTTGGTTTTTTTTTTTTTTTTTTTTTTTTTTTTTTTTTAAGTAATTCATCTACAACATATTAGAAACAACACGAACTCCCCAAAAGTGTTCTTTCCCACACTTCCCATGAATACACTCCAAAATTCAGAACATGACAGTTATCCTGCCCAGTCAGCTGAGTTCAGTGTATTTTCTTTAGGAGTGATGCACATTCCTAAAGACGTTCGTACCTAAAAGGAAGGCTACCTGTGCAATGCAAATTAGTTTCTGAAGTGTAAAGTAGGTGAAGTTTTTCATATGGAGCAGGTGGCAAGGGGAAACGACCAGAATTAGTAATATATTTGTTACCTCCAGCTTTCTTGTATTAAAATCTCCTAAGCTAAAAGTGATTCAGGGCTCTAATACTCAAAAGACATTAATGAAATTAAAAAAACCCAAACTTTTCACCTGCTACAACTGCCTAAGACATTTTCTGTCCTGTAACATTTAATCTACACTCACGCAGGTATGGTTTCCTGTCCCCCTCCTCCCCACCCTTTTTCTAATGGGCAACGATAAAGATAACTGAAAAACGTGATTTCTTGCCAAATTCACAGGATTGAAACAGTTCAAAATTGCTTCCTATGGATACCTTGTTATTTCAGGTATTTAAAACTACAGTAAGCTAAACACTTAACAACATAGTACAAGATAACATCGTCCCAACCAATTAGGACCATCACAGTTAAAAGCCTGCTAAAGCTTTTCTGGACAGACCATCAGACAGGTTCCCTGTTAATAAGGAAGCAGCAAAGATGTGAAGGAAAAGAAAAGAAGATGGGAAGTGATGACACCCATCTGCAACTGCTACAGCAATAGCTGTTTAAAAAAAGAAGGCAAAAAGCAAGTCAAAGCTAGAAAAGGCTGGAAATCTATACTGCCATGAGCAATCCCACAGAAGCAAGAAGATAAATAAGATAAATACACACAACTGTGTTTATTTACTTGTATTTCTATTTATTTTATGATAAAGTTTAGAAAGGTGTAGATCCCTCTAGGAAGATGTTGCTGACTCCAAACTTTAAAAGCCAATAAGACTTGCCTGTATATACAAATATTTTTTGTTTGAATTTTTGCATTCATAATTTCATAGGTCTGAAATAACAGATTTATAATTTATCTATCAATTTTCCTTCTGGCAAAAGCAGCATTATCTTACCAGAAGAAAAGAAGTCCTTTACATTCTTCTTCCTTCCACACTGTTACTTGAGATATTAGCAACAGTTCTCATGCAACATTACAGCCCTTCAATCATGCAAGTCTGAGTCTAGTTTCCCAGTTTCAGCTAACTGCCCACAGTCTTTTGGAATTACGCTACCAAAAAATCCTTGTACGTTTGCATACACTGAAAGATAACGTAACTTAAATGCGAGATAAAGAGACTGGACTTCATCTTACCTTCTAAGATTCCAAATGATAATTCTTGTTCCTTTTTTCCCTATTATAGCATCTAGCTCTGCCAGTAATTTCTCCTCAGTAGAAAATAAAGAATGTGTTAAGATGGCCTTCAGGCTGTTTTTGGATTCTGTTGGATCACTTATCTGTCGTAAGCATTATGTTAAGGAGAGCAACTTTGAATAAAGTAGGCTTTCAGGAGGTGAGGAAACTTCTGCAACAGTATCCCGTACTCACTTCACACATTCTAATGCTGTATCTCAGAGCTCCTACAAATTTAAAGGCTTTAACAAATTACAGTGTTCCTTGCATCTTACAATTTATTTTGGGTACCCATAAGACTAGACAAGGAGGTTTCCTTTACTGATATTATCATCCAAATTTTCCACGTACCCACAATTTTTCTTTCAGAAATTGTTGAAAGGATATGTTGGTTGTTGAATGTCACTATAGGAACCATGACATGTTCTGCTTTTGTGACTTCAAGGAAAGTCTGGGATAACAGGCCCACACTCATGGTTTCTCCATTCTTGGTGAAGACTATTGCATCTTTTCCCAGACGCATGGACCCTGATTTAAACCCATTTCCATACAGTCCCACTGGAACACGGCCATTCATCGCTGATTTCTCACTGAAGCCAAAACTGAAATACAGAAAAACATTAGAAGAGTGTAAAAAGCCCTATAAAACTTGAAAACCCAAAAGATGCATGCAAGACTTACCAAATTAAATACAATGAATTAATCCCTTGTTTTAGAGATCAGGGAATACTATACAATTAAACAATGTACAGTTAAGCAATCCTGAAAGTTACCCATAAAACAATGCTAAAACCACAGAATTCAAGAATTCAGGGAAATTTACTTTAATTTTTAAGCACAGAAGAGAACTGTCATCTGCCTGGAATTATGCTATAAGCATTCTTATGGGGTTCTAATAGTTACCATGTGGCTTCACAATAAATACTAAGAAAAGCCTCTAAAGCTTCCCCCCACACCTTGATTGAAAATGTGCGATCTACACATTTTCCATTCCTAACTACACATTGCACTTAAAGTAAAACAGGTAACTGTATATGGAACATGGAATGCAGCAAGCAAGCTAGTAATTATGGTATCTAACAAAAAAAGAAAAGTAACAGTTTGAATTCAAGCTTGCTCAAGTTTAAACACAGAGATTTGTCTGCAGGCAGAGCAATCTTTCATACTTCAAGAACAATTGAACAGCAACCTCTTTGCTGACTGTAGAAACAAAAGTTGCAGAAAGATCAGTTCAAAGCCTACAGAACATTTAAAGATAAATGGACAAACCACATCAATATAATTATCATTCCCCTAAGTTTTCCCACAATACCTTCTATTTTCAATACTCTAAAGGGTATGAAATTAATCTCCCTTTTTTCTTGCTTCCTAACTTAAACTAATGCAATCTTGAATAATAATAATAAAAAATATTAAATTCTCCTTAACTCCACTAAAGAGCACTGCAAGGAAAGTTAAATGGGAATGCTGACAGAAAGGATAAAAGGAAATTATGAGATAAAAATATGCTGGCAAAGTTGTGTGAAAGTTTTACTAGCATCTGTCTATTGTAGAATTTCACTTGGATAATCCCTTACCTTCAGAAATCTTAAATTTACAAAAAAATTAGTTGATTACATATGAGAACGAGGAATAAGCTGAGCAATAACATAACTAGAATCTGGAATCTTTACAAGAAAAAAAAAAGAAAAGAGGTTATCCACCTTAGCATTTTGTGCAGCTTCTCTGAGTTCATACCATTTCCATTATCAGTGAATGTCAAGCATATATTGTCGTTTATCACTGTTTTGTCTATCCATATCTGTTTAGCGCTCACATCTGGATCATAAGCATTATCTGAAGAGAAAGAAAGTAAATAAGGTTGGGACACTAAAAAGCAAAAATTAAACTGTTTAAGAGTGAACATATTTTGAAGTGCTTAATTCCAGTGAAGATGTCGGATAGTAACTCTTTCAAAGTTACTTAAATCCACCTGTAACATGCAACAGAGCCTTATCTAACAGGAATACATATATAACCAATCTGCCAAATGTTAGTCTTGCAACACTGCCAAACAGCTGTATGGAACGGCCCTCCCTAACTTTATTACGGTGCTACACGTACACATATGTTTAGCTGGTGAATATGGCAGCTTAATGTAGTTCCCTGATCGTGGGCCTATGACCCTGCAGAGTCACATTGCTAACTAATGTACCTCTAACATTGTGGCCGTTTTTCAGGTGTGCAGTTACATGTGTAATATAGTTGCAGAAATTTTGTGCTGGCAGAGACATAAACTTCTCAGCTAAGTCACTGAATAGTAGTCATCTTTTGCACAGAAGCAAGAAGCCATAGTTTTTCATAAAGTAAAAGTTACACTAAAACTTAAGTCTCCTAAAACTCTATCTTCTTTACAGATGACAACACTGAATCAAAACATTATGACAAAATGGCTGCATCAAAACCTGGCAAATCTTGCTGAAAACAAACACACAATTTCCCAGCTATTACAGATGACAGTAATAGAGGCAAAAATTCAAGTGGAGATGGGTGGCTGAAACGTGAGAACAGAAAACGAAACTAAGACAAGTTTTACTTTCGTTTCCTGTCTCCCAAGCAGATGTTGCAATATTTACTTTCTCCCAGCCACACAAACATCTCTTCTGACTGGCTCTCAGGAGGCCAAGTTATTGTCCGCAATGCGGACAAGGGCGCATCACTTATATACATGGCTGCGACATCTTACTTGCTGCAGACTTTTTAATTGGGAAATCAGATTTGAAATACTATCACAACTTCAGATGATCAAATTTGAGACACTAAGAAAACCAAGCAAAAAAACCCTGAAGCCCAACTCTCAACATCCCAGGTAGTTCTGTGAATCTAGAATTTTGACTCCACAGATGCAGGAGATTTGGGTGAAAAAATATTGCTGCTCTGCTATCACATCACTTCCGTATTAACAGAGCTGAGTGTCACAAATACGCGTTTTTGCTAGGGGAAGTTGTTCAAGTCCATGAAGGTACGACTTTCACAGAAGGAAGTACAAAATGCTTTAGACTAAACTTTCTATTTACAGGATTTGAAACAGCTTGCAGCATTGCCACCACAAGTAAAACAGAAACCATGGCTCCACAAACATTTCTTGGCAGTAAAAGCCAGTTAGAATCTCATCTGCCCTAACACCACTTTCTCCCTGTCCTCAGCACTATGCTACTCATGGAATTTGCAAGGTGGGGAAAGCACAGGGAGGAGGAGAGGTGGGATGTGATAGCACAGCAGGAGGCAGTGCCCCTGCCTCACTGCCTGTTTTGCAGGTTCAGCTAAGGGCCATAAACAAACATCTCAAGCCAACATTGCAGCCTATAAAAGGAATCACAGCTTGGCAGCTTGCTTTCTATAAGCATAAAGTACAAACTGCATCCACAGTGAAAAAGTTCATAAAAATACATTTCAGCATCAACAAAAGAGGACTTTTCAAGTATAATTTAAAGTTTGCAAGTATTTTTCTAATACCGACTGTCTCTAGATGTCCTAGTTACCCTCTTCCAAGTATCACCATTAGTTCACCTAAATTTAATCTGAATGAGAACTAATGAGAGAAGCCAGCAATACAATCAGCAAAAAGCTGACAGGAAGGACCAGAGCTTAAACAGCAAATTTTAGCACACAGACCTTTTTAGTTAAGTTTGCATAAACTAAAATTCAGGCGTCCATAATGTAACCCTATTTATATTATTTGATATTTGGTATGTGGTATCACCTGAAATAGCATGCAAGAGACAGATTGCAAAACTTACTTAAATCAACGTGACTGACCAGAAGCCTTTACAACCAATACGTTGCTACGATGCTTTTGAAGCTTTGTTAAAGCAACACATATGACAAACCAGGAAGAAGACAAGTTTGCATGCCTTGCACAGCACATCTACCATCCTTCCAGCCAGGTATGGCATGGGGTGATAAAACAGTTGAAATGATTTAATATTTTGTTACCCCCAGAACAGCCAGCCTTTCCTGCAGCCATGTGCTTCTGGTTCCCTCCTTTGTGACAGCTATGGACTTACCTAGCTAAACAATTCCTACTTCCTTTTGTTAGGTCAGTTTTCTGGATTAGTAGCAGCAAAACTCATGCACAGGAAGCAAAGGAATGTATGACCAGAAGAGTTGCTCCCTTTGGCAGCAAACTGCTAGATAAGCTTGGCAAGTCTTTCCAAACCACACCTTTATTTTGAGGAACCATTTAAAGGCACTCTGCTAATCGTTTACTAACTCAGGTAACAAAGCAACCCTGAAGATATACAGTTAACAGTTATTCAAAAAAAAAAAAATCAAAGGCAAGACGATCAAAAGGAGCTAGTAAGTTAACCAGATGCACAAGCTCTAGCTAACAGCAGATGACAGAAACAATAACAAAGAGCAGAACACTTAGGACATCAACGAATAACCCTGAAGATGTTCAGCCAGAAACTTTGTAACACAAAAGAAAAAAAACTTGGATGTTTGAGGGGTATTGTGACAACGCACAAAAATTACTAGTGGATGGATGCTTTGAAGAAGCATCAAAGAAAATGGAAAAGTTAAAGTGGATGGAAGAACAGTATAATGGGAGGCGGACAAATAACACGGGCTGATTGCATGCAAGTGGGCTGCTGGTCAGTATGTTTGTATGACTGGACCCTGTGCTACCCTTTTATACATTATTACTAAACGCTATTTCTAATAATTTCCTGCTCTCTATTCTCAATGTGTGCCTCTATCCATTTGTTCTGATAGCAAACTTCAAGTCGGACAAGCCAACAATTTGGAAGAAACAAGCAACCATTGAGATCCAATGTCTGAGCCAGAGACTGGTAAAAAGCCCAGGATGCAGATACTGGAAGGACTCCTAGGTCTTGGCAAACACCCAGAAACATGGTTAAGCATGAGTGATAAGTGAAAGTACACGTATGCACCACTAATGAACTTTAAACCTGGTTAGCCAGGAAACAGGAATAGGAGAAGTCAATTTGTGCTGTTCATGTTTTGAGCATTGCTTTGTGTTTATGTGGGTTCTTGCAAATTACTGTCCTCCTGTCTGTGCTAATCTGTCTGTGGCCAGCTGTGCCTGTATAGGACACAAGTGTGCATGCACATCTCTGTAATGTGCACTCAGGCTGACTACTCTCTGGGTCTAGGAACAGCAAAAAGCAGCAGGCTTGCATTTGGTGGACTAGAAGAGAAGGAATTCACTTGGTTCCACAGTCTTCTGTATTTGGCAATCCTTAATAAATTCAGTAAGCAGAAACCAACAACCTGCAAGGCCCCTGCAACTGCTGTCAGGTAGTACATACACCATTAAGAAAGAAAAAAAAGTTAACTCAACTGTACCAAAAAGAGATGTTGTAAGATTCTGAATGGTAAAAACAGGATCAACTCCTCCTCCCACCTGAAGGAAAAATGTTTTACAACAAGAAAAAAAGTATTACAATCAAGTACTCAGGCAAACTATTGATCCACATACCTATGAGTTCTGCAATTGCACTGAAAGGCCAGGTGTGACTGGTAGAGTTGGTATGCAAGAACTTTGGACAAAGCTGAAACAAACAACAATGGCATTAGTTTGTGCTCTTATACCAAGCCATAAACCAGTATATTGAATAAAGTAACATTAAATGAAGCTGTTTTGTACAGCACTACCAAAAGTCTGTAATTTAATTTACTTTTAGATATTGGCATAATAACACCTTTTAAAGGGAACGTTAAACATTAATACAGCTATTAAAGACAAAAGAGCAATATAGAATTCAGCACTGTATCACACTATATTCTGAGCATGGGTTATATTGTCGTTTATGAAACTCTCTTCATCTTTATAAAAACATAAGGAACTATTGCTATATACTGATGCTAGAGGTTACAGAAAACATCAAAGCCTTAGTCCAAAGGAAGTAACAGAAGCACATGCTCTCAAATATTAAAAGTGTACATCTTAAATTTAATCCGAAAAGTGAGCAGCACGTATTATACTCAGTGGATCTCGGTCCAATGTCATTGCTCCTTTTGCCCACATTGATCAAAATCACTGTTCTGATTCTCTCAACCAGTTGTTTGGGCTTTTAGCATTTTGATCTTATACATGCTGTCCTCCCTTATGATAAGATGTAACCAAAGGAATATAGCCACTCTTCGGACTATATGAGAATACGCAAATGAAGTACCTATTTATGGGATGTACCTTATAGATTTCAGTGACAAAACTGTTCTCAAGTAAATTATGAAAGCCTGGGTTCGTATATATTCACCTAGATCAAAAGGCTAGGAAAACCAGAACTAAATATCTACATAACTTCAGGATTTGTCAGTGCAAAGTTTGGAGAAATCTAACTGCTGAAACTGATACAATTGGATTTGCATTACCACTGAGAATATATGTAATTACACTTCTACAAGGCCTTTAACACAAACCCACCGCGCATAAGCCTTGCTGGCATAGTTATGTTGGTGGCATAAAAAGTAGTACCTATGAATACATAATGCTGGAAATAGTCCTTGTGCAGTAAAGTTACATCAAAAATCCCATAATATAATCACATTTAAAATATCCTTCTGATTTTATATACGTGTACATATCCATACTTCATAAATTTTACAGAACTACTAAACTGACAAGCACTTTTATATAATTAGTAAACTCTAAATAAAAGCAAGCAACCACTTCAAGTCTCCAAGCTCATTTATCAGCAAAAAGAAGTAACACTACAGGCAAGTTCTAGAGCCATGAGCCAGGTACCAGAGTAGGAGAAAGGCAGCAGCAACAGCAGCAGCCCCAGTTCAGATCAATATAAATTGCCTGGAAACCTCACCTTGATTCTAAGGTCATAAGAGCACAGAACACACTTTCAGACTGCAACTTAATCCCTGCATTTCTCCATCGAGCCAGAGTACAAGTATGAATAGACATCACGTTCTTCATTGCCACCTGTGCTTTAAAACTACAGTTTTATAACATCTGGTAAATTGAGTTAGGTTAAGTAACTGTGCCCCATTCAAATTCTTAACAGATACTTACAAAAAATTTAGAGTCCAAGAAGAAAATTACATCAAGCCTATTAATGGAAACCTCAGATATTCCACGGCAAATAGTTAACAGGATCTTTCGATTTCCTCAGCCACACAGTAACTCAGTGATCTTAAGATCTCTGTATCATTCTCTTCACTTCAGCCTTTCACAGTGCTGGCAGCATTTGTTCCTTTATTTTCTAAGCTTCATGACCAAAATACAAATGAAACAATTGGGGTGTGTGTGTGTTCTGCCCAAAATCCCTCCTTGTCAAAACATAAACACTAACATTAAAAAAAAAAAAACAAACTAAAAAAGACACCCCACACAGATGCACATGTAAGTATTCAGCAACTGCTCAACTCACTGCTAAAATACCTCTGCTGCTAGCCAGTGAAAAACTCCAGCCATACACAAGATAAACGGGCGCCTCTGGAGTTACTGCTGGCATCGTAACCTCAACAGTATGAACCTGGCGAAAAGTCCTGACTGTAGTTTTGATAGAGACATGAATTCACAGTTGTGGAGCTCCCTTGGTCACCAGACAATGCTGATGAAGAACGGAACCTCAGCATCACCAATACTGACATAATAGCAGACAAGTGTCCCTTCTTCTGTGAAGCAAAGCATACTTGTTCATGGCAAGAAAATCTCTTCACACGCTGGCTGTGTATGCAACGGTTCTCCATCCCCCATTTCACTGCTGCACACTACTGATTAACTTTGAAAAGAACAGCCTTTTAACAAAACAACATTTTCTATAAACAAAACACAAGAATTGTGCTGATCTCTGGATCGCCCTTTCAAGTGAAAGGCTGGAAGTTGGTATATAAAACTGGGAACTTGTGAACTGTTTATATGAAATGAGTAGACACGGGTTCAAACACAGGAATTGTAAGAAACTGATTTTTGGCTCTAGTATGTCCCTCAGCAAAAGACAAGCGAGTATCCCACAGAGTACTCCATGGGAAAGTCTATCTCAGAGCAGATACTGCCATTTGCTCATGTAAAACACTGAAACAAGGGCACACAACAAAACCAGATTAAAAAATGGAGAATAGTGGTTTAAAGGCCATTACCTTCGTAGTTTGTTTCAGAGGATACCCAGCTGTCAACAACTCCTCATTTCCTGAGGAATTCATCAGGAAATATTTAAGCCCATTTTGTCCCTGAACACACCATTTCATCAAACCATCACTTCAATTAGCTCATGAATAATTGAAGTTCAGTAAGTACAGTAGGAAAGAGTTAGTTCCCTGGTGAAGACTCACTTTCGGCTATGTTAGCATGGCTGTAGCCGAGACAATTCAGTTGCTTTGTTCACCGGGCCTAATACATTTTGTTACTAGGTGGTTTTGTTCAGTTTCACTTTTTCTCCTGAGACCAAGTGCAGCTAAATCCTTTTTGGAGATACAACTAAACCTCCCCCTCCTTCAAACTGCATATACAGTGCATATTCTAAAAAGACACAGATGCGCTAAGAGAAGCATCTCCTACCATTACGATCAGCAAACATTTAAGAATAAACAGCTTCTCTCTCAAATACAACAGACAGCTTTGGGAATTTTTATTTTCCAAGAAAACTGGAATTCTTCCATCCCTTGCAGAGCATAAGGCATGCACAAACCAAATTACCACTGAACAATCTGTCTTGTCTTATAAAAGTATTTTGCAACTTTTTGGGGAACAACCCCACTGCCATCTTCCCCCTCTTGCTTTTATCCCACCTGGCTGCTTGTTTCTTTCCTAATATGTTTTCCTTTTTCCTCCCTCCCAGTTATGCTTACATGACTGTGTAATGAACCACATCAGGGAACTGATCCAAAATAAAAATAATTTTTAAATCTTATTTTTAACCTGGATCGCTTCCCTGATCTATCTCATCATGCAACCAAACAAAAAAGTTTACCAGAGCAACAGAAGGAGATAAAGGCCAGTGTGGGAATGAGTTACCAGGCACACTCACACTGCCTTTGTTGTTTATATATGCTTCTGAAACTAATGGAAATATTTTGGTGAAACCCAACATATTTCCAAAGAAGAGCTGCTGAGAGAAGAGACTATCACCATCAGTTCTCTATTGTTCTCTAGAAAATAGAGCCTTTTAAACTGTAGGACACAACCTGTTAAAAAACTCTATCAGCTGCTTCATTTCGTTAGCGAAACCCTACAAAAAATCACAGCTTTCACTGGAAATAGACTGAATGTAAACTTTCAGTTGTAACTACTGAAAAACAAAACCAAACAGAATCCTAAAAATAATTCAGGAAGTTACCGACTGCACCAGCTGCAGCTTTGATTTCCAATTTTCATCCATAAGAGCTCAGCTTGCCGAAGTGATTTCGACTTGAGAACAATTTTAAACTCTGCAGTCTGACTCGTGAAATATAGGTTTTTTTGCAAAGGCAGATCATTAATGCTGGTGTATGATTCTCTCAAGACTAACAATGCATTAAAAGCAAAGGGAGACCTCCTTTTTTTTTTTTCCAAGATTGCATTATCTAAGGAATGAGAACACTTCTCTAATAAAATATATCAGACAAACTGTTGATTTCAAACACTTTGAAGAATTAAAGACCTGAAATGAAAGTGTAATTCTTGAACTTCAAGTAGATTACATTTATAGCTAACCTCTACAATCACGGCAATTTAAGGTAATTTAAGCAGTGCTGAGAATATACTAACATGTTTTGTCACTCAAACGTTTAAGTTACTGTAATGATCCACCTTCTTTCCACTGTTCTATAAGCAAGGTTATGAACCAGGTGCTTGTAACTGGAAGTGTGACTTCTAGGCATAGACAGCTGAAGTCAGAAGGGCTCCTGCTTCACCAATGATGTGTCCAACAACTGTAAAAGTAGCTTTAACTTAATTTATATTAGCACAAATAAGGAAGTGACCAATTGCCACAAAACGCCAGCAACGCGCAGTAGTGACTGACAACCACCACGCAGCAGTGGATTTCACTGCAGGCACGTTCACCACCCTCGTTAAAACGTTAAGTAGGCCTCTTTGCAAAAAAAGCAGTTAAGATTTTTAAGCTACAAGCTTCCACTCAGAAGTCACCACGTTCGCAACTACCTACAACAGGCTGTGAAATCCCCTCCCGCCCCCAACACCCGAACCAACCCACCCACAGACAGTAACCCCCCCCTCCCGCGCCGCCTGAGCTAACACAGCCGCTTCTGTGCCCACAGGGGTGTCGGAGATTCCCCTCCCGCCCCGCTCCCCCCCGTCCCGGACCTGCCGACCGCGGCCCCCCGGGGGTTCCCGCTCTCCACACCCCGGCCCGGCAGCCGCTGGTACCCGCCGCTCCTCCCGCCAGCAAGCACAGCCCGGGGCCGGGCACTATCGGGGCAGGACGAGCGGGAAGCCCGAGGCAAGGGGGAGGTGGGTGGGTGGGTGCTGGTTAATTTGAGGCGAAGGGCTCGGCGGCTCACCCTTCCCAACGCTCGGCCGGCAACTTTTTAAACCCCCGGAGAGGGGAGGCCTCGCCCCCCGCCGGCTCCGCTCCCGCTGAGGGGAAAGCGAGGAGCCGTTCAAACGGCGGCTCAGCAGCTCCCGCCTCCCCAGAGCGGCCTGACCCTCAACCGCCGCCGGCCTCGCACAGGCAACCCCGCTCCCGCCCCGGACTGCCCAAGCAGCGCCGCCCCCCGTCGGGTGAGGGGGGAAACCACCGAGGTGGGGAGAGAAAGAGAGACCGTTCCCTCCGGGACCCGACCCCGCAGCACTCACCGCGCTGAGGCGGATGCCTCCCTGTGTTTTCGCCGCCATCTTTTGTGCCGCAGCGAGAGCCGGGGCGGGGGGTGGGGGGGAGGAGGCGCCGGGGAGCGCCCAGGGACCGGCACTTCCGCCTCGCCCCCTCCTCGGAGCCTTCCGCCGCCCGGCGCCGCCGCTGCCGGGGAGAGGCGGGACTTTGGCGGCCAGGCCTCGCCCCCTCCGGGCGGGGGCGGCCGTTAGCGGGAGGCGAGGCCGGGCTCGGGAGCTCGGTCGGGGGCGGCGGTGGCCGGCTGCCCCTCGCATCAATGGCGGCGTGCGCGGCCGCTCCGCTCCGCCGTCCGTTCGTCAGAGGCAGCCTGAGGCCCGGGTGAAGCGGCGGTACTGACAGCGGCTGTTTTCACCGCAGGGTTGACTCGGGGTGACCTGGTGCCAGTAACGGGAGCTTTTACGGGAAGGCTCAGCACTGCCTGTGTGCTGTAGAGCTGCACACGGAGAACGCACGTTCTTCCTCTGCAAGAGCAGCAGAGGCCAGAATTCATGTTTCACATGCTGTTTTACTCACAGAACTAAATTCCTCGGGTGTTTCATAGAATCACAGAATGGTTCGGGTTGGAAGGGACCTTAACGATTATCTAGTTCCAACCCCCTGCCATGGGCAGGGACACCTCCCACTAGACCAGGCTGCTCAGAGCCCCATCCAGCCTGGCCTTGAACACCTCCAGGGATGGGGCATCCACAACTTCTCTGGGCAACCTGTTCCAGTGCCTCACCACCCTCACAGGAAAGAATTTCTTCCTAATAGTGAATCTAAATCTCCCCTCTTTCAGTCCTATCACTACACTCCCTGATAAGGAGTCCCTCCCCATCCTTCCTGTAGGCCTCCTTTAGGTACTCTAAGGCCACCATAAGGTCTCCCCGGAGCCTTCTCTTGTCCAGGTTGAACAACCCCAACTCTCTTAACCTGTCTTTGTAGGAGAGGTGCTCCAGCCCTCTCATCATCTTTGTAGGTCTTTTCTGGACCTGTTCCAACAGGTCCATGTCCTTCCTGTGCTGGGGACTCCAGAGCTGGACGCAGTACTCCAGGTGGGGGCTCAGGAGAGCAGAGCAGAGGGGCAGAATCACCTCCCTCGACCTTCTGGCCATGCTGCTTTTGATGCAGTCCAGGATGCAGTTGGCTTTCTGGGCTGCAGGTGCACATTGCTGGCTCATGTTGACCTTCTTGTCCACCAGCACCCCCAAGTCCTTCTCCTCAGGGCTGCTCTCAAGCCATTCTCCGCCCAACCTGTGTATTTGTGCCTGGGATTGCCCTGACCCAGGTGCTGGACCTTGCACTTGGCCTGGTTGAGCTTCATGACGTTTGCATGGTCCCACCCCTTAAGCCTGTCCAGGTCCCTCTGGATGGCATCCTTTCCCTCCAACGTGGTCATCGCACCACACAGCTTGGCGTCATCAGCAAACTTGCTGAGGGTGCACTCAATCATGTTAAACAGCACTGGTCCCAGTACTGACCCCTGAGGAATGCCACTCGTGACTGGTTCTACTTGGACATTGAGCTGCTGACCACAACACTTAGAGTGCGACCATCTAGACAGTTCCTTATCCACCGAGTGGTCCATCCATCAAATCCATGTCTTTCCAATTTAGAGACCAGGATGTTATGCATGACAGCGTCAAATGCTTTGTGTAAGTCCAGGTAAAGGATGTCTGTTACTCTCCTTTTATCTACCAACTCTGTAACAAACAACAGTTGTAGAAGGCTTCATTAGGTTTCATTACCATTACTGTGGTTCAGCTATTAGCACATATTTTGGGCTGTGCATGGTTACTTACCTTAAGTCCAAATTATCAATTTTCTTCCTGAAGGACTTTAAAAACCAACTGCTTTACGCATGTTATAGCTGGGAAGCTCCCTGGCCTCTGTTCCAAGGTAGCTCTGCGTACTCTCCAACTCCTTTTGTTGTCCTGCCAGTTTTTCATTCTGTAATCTCAGTTTCTACAGCTGGAGGGGAGCTGTGATTTTGGTGGTGGAAAGTTAGAAAAAAAAAACACAACCCAAAACACACAGAGATGTAGTTATTTTCTCTCATTGCAAGAGAAAATGAAAAGCCTGAGATAATTCGTGGTGACCGAAACCTTACAGGTCACTTACTCTTTAGTTGAGGATCAGCCTTCAACAGACCTGCAGGGAAATGCTTTCCCCTGCTGTCTTCAACACAAGCCTTCTTTTTTTCTTTTTTTTCCCCTCGAGGTGAGGCCTCACGGCCCTGCCCACCAACATCAGTGAGACTAATGTCAGCGTTGGGGTTGCAAGGAATGCATTGTGCCTGTGTGGATGCCTCTGTTCAGGGAACTCTCATGGAAAACATACCTCAGCCTCTTCCTGGAAGTGTCACCAGTTTTGATCAGTCATTTTTCTCCCTCTGCCCGCTCCCTCCGTTCATTTGAACTGTTTTGCTGAAATGGGATCTGACGACCCGATCTGCTGAGCAGTCTCTGCTGCCGTTGACCTCACCTGAAGCTCTGGGAACCGATCACCAGGAGACAATCAATATTGAAGTAGGGGAGCTGCACAGGGATGGTTAATTGCAAAAGATGGAGGTTTGGTGTTACCGCCAAGTGGAAGTGGCCGACCCTGCTGTTCTTGAAGCAGATACTCCAGAGACATGCAGTGCTTTAGCATTACTAGCTGCTATGCTACAGCATTTCCCAGCATACATACGGCACATATCAGTGATTTTCAACACGTGCAATTAAACATCAACCTAAATGATTCTATGGTTAGCAGCTTCTGAGGTGCGAGGTACATCGTGCAACATTACAAAAGATGTACAGACTACAGAGGAAGGATGAAATCTGAAAAGCAGCTCTTCCACAAAGCCATTGAAACCATACTTCTCTGGCCTTCGGTTTTCAAGCTCAGTTGTACAGAAGAGTTTTCTTCCTTCCAAATGAAAATGCAGTACTTTGAGGGTATTTGCCCTGAACATATTTATAGTAGTGACTTTGAACTGTGTTGCAACACTCTGAGTGCTTTACTGATTGAATATTTCTGATAAGAATGCTTGCACATCAGAGAAGCCTGTTGAGGGTGAGTAAGCGTGCAGCTTGATGGCAGATGAGATTTGCTGTTGACAGATTCAAAATCATGAACAGTGACACAATGAACGTGAAAACCACTGTTAATTCTTGAGCTGTCAATATAAAAGCGTACAGACTGAAGTTTGGAAAGCTGTGGTGCTCTGAGAAAGCATTACGCAACAGCAGTCCCTAATTTCCCAGGAAAGAGACGCTCCCTCCATACAGGGGGTCAGTGTCTGTCAGTCAATGAGACCCTGGTGCTGCAGCAGCAGCTTCCCCGTCTGCTCCATGCAGTTCTTCCAGACACATGTATCCTGAAAACGTGGCCCACAGGATTGGGATCCCAGAGTGGAAAGTTCAGGAATGCAAAAGATAGGGATGTACGAACTGGAGCAGCAGGGGCTTGTGACGAGAGGATTAGGGAAGCGATGGTGCAGTTTTTCCATAGGCAAGTGCAGGGACTGGCAGAGACTAGCACTGAGCCACTGCTGCTGCGATCCAAACTGAGGTCTATACAGTTCTATACAGACCCCCCATCCATTGAAACTGGATTTGAGAGCTTTTACAGAATCAGATAAAAATTAAAGTTGGTGTGTGAGCAGTAAGGGTAATCTGAAAAATGAGCATTGCGTTTGAAAAGGTATTTCAAAATAACATTTAATATTACTAGAAGAATTACATTCAAATATAGTATCCAATACACTTAACCATTACTTAATGCTCCATTATTTCAAGCTCTGCTGTTCTTTGGCAGTTCATGTGGTTGCATCTGCTATTTTTTTTTCCTTCGGGAAAATTAAATCCTTTTGAATATTTAAATGTGTCTCCCTCTGTGTATCATGCACTGTGCTATGCTATCTCAAAGCTTAAGTATCCAAAAGAGAAAGCCAAGCTTGGTTATTCTGAAAACAAGCAAAGAACTACACAGCAAAGCAAAAGCATTTTCTCTTCTGTTCTTGATACTGAGTTCTAGGCAAAAGTTTTTCAGATTAATCTACAGTTCGGCAGTACCAGTGTTAGAGCAGTACAACCCTCCTTCATATGGATTTAACAGCAGTAGCATAAGTAGTAAAATGACTACAGTTAGTCCCATATAGAAAAGGACTAAAGTTACGCTGCTGGAGATACCTTTAGGACTACAGGACTACACTAACTGTGCCCCTCCACCACCCAAGTAGGACTTCTTTAGTTAGAGCCACTTCCTCATTGTTCATACCCTATTTATAATGATACTAAATTTTGAAGAACTTATTAAGAATTAGATTCTGCTTCAGTGAAAGGATTCTACAAGTCACAAATATCTGAGGCCATTTAAAGCAGGCATCTGCAGAGGTAAATGTCTCTATGAAGGCCGTAGTTAGAAGCAAGTGGTATTTTTGTAGAAGGAAGATCATCTTGGAAGTTACGAGTTATACAGACCAGGTCACAGATTGTGTTTTTGAAGTTCACCACCACAGCTGGGAGGGAAGCGACTTATGTTCGATCCCCTGCATGTCTGAAGCACAGACAGACAGACAGAACGGGACTTTCCCTTTCGAGGGGAATGATGACAAAAACCTCAATCTAAGTTACTGGTTCAAAATCTCCAGTTAGCGAGGAAAGTATGTGAAGACACAGGTTTATAGCTTATGGGAGAATGCAAAACAACAGGTTTTGATGGTAAAAAGTTGTCTTAGATTTTAATAGCCCATTTGACAGCATCTCATCAGGATTTTAAGAGAAATACCCAAATATGGAAAGCAACCACCAGAAAACTGAAAGTAAAACTACCAAGTCATCCTGAGTATTAGCAATATTCTCTTTAAAAACTATTGAAGATATGTAAGCAATGAACACAAAACATGTAAAAAATATCCTGCTCCAATTTTCAAGTAATGGTTTAAAAGGATAACTTTTCACTTGTGCTCTTTCCAATAGCATTAGAGATCATTAATAATTTATATTAATACAAACAGTTCACATTCTCAGTGACTACACAGTATTACACTTCAGTCTATCCTTAACTGTAAAAATGCACATAAGCTATTTAAGTTTAGCATAAATCTATTATAATATTATCTTCATAGAGCATTAAAGCATTATCAAAGTAAAGCATATTGTTCAGTGTTTCATTATTTTAGTTTATAATCCAAAGATGAAAACTTCATATATCTGTAGGTAAAAAACACTGCAGAGTAGCCTTCCATGTTTGTTGTGTGAGTTTTGAAAAAAACAAATCCCTGACCTCACAACCTGGTGACATTAAACCATACGTTTAATATGTCCTTTTTTAATTATCAAAACCAAGAGTGGTGAAGTCCAATACCCAGCACATTTACCTCAGATGCATGTTCCATATCACGCAAGTAGCAAGTACCAGTTTGCAGGTACATCTTACAAAAACAATTTCTCTGGAGGCAAAGGTGTTTAAAAAAATAAAGAGCAGACAAAGCTTTTCAGCATGAAAAATATGATAAACTTCCCCTTCCAGACAAATCAGCATTGCAAATTCAGTCAAATAATCCACTAAATATGAAAATTCAATGGAGTCCACCTTGTCATTTAAAAAAGTTCTACTAAGCCTTTTCTTGTATGTGTTGCTATGACGGTGCTTATCCACTGGCCGTCAGAAGCGTCCTTCAGAGATGCAGCTGGGTTGTTTGGTGGTAGAATAATTCCACTCTCCCAGGTCCTGGGCGGTGGTAGCAGTGCAGTTCCGAAATGAGCTGGACCTGGAACATTACTGTAGTCATGGCACTGCGATGATCTCCCTACCTCTTTTAACACCTAGGACCAGCTAAATACATTCTTTTGTGTAAAAAGTGTTGTTTTTTTTTAAAAAAAAGAATTTTCTTTTCAATTTAATTAGGCCGTTGCTATACAGCAATCTATTTTTACAGAATTATCTTAATTTAGTTGCATTTTAGAAGTTGCAAAGTGACCTTAGTCACTGGTAGAACAGAGTTTTTTTAATTTAAAAAAACTGAATTAGACTATTTTTAGTCAATTAATTAAAATTAAAAAGCCTCAAGTAATGTAAATTACAAAATGTTACTGCATTGGTTTGTCTTTTCTGTATGTATTTGTCTTTTATTTAGGAATCACTAATCCTGAAGTATGCTATTATAGTACAGAGTTGAAATTACAAACATGGTAAGTCTGCAGTTATTTGCACAATGCTAAGACTTATAAAATACATCTGTTTGAAATTTAGGTGATTTGTTTACAAGTTGGTAAGTTTTTGGGCAAGTTAAAGAAAGGAGAAGTAGAAGTGGGCTTTAACTGCAGGAAGTGACTTATCTGCAAAACGACTGTACATCGACATGCAATATTAGCTTTTTCTTAAATTTACTTTCAGAACACACTTCCAAAAGCAGTTTAAAATACTTACTTGAGAAGTTACTGGATAAGTGGTACAGTTGCTACTTTCACCAAGTCAAAAATATTCTTCCTTTATTTACAAAATCTCTTTAATCCTTCACATTGAAAACAAGTAAAAGAATACAGTAACAATGATAAATTACCACTAAACTGTACTTTCCCCCCCACCCAGGAACTGAAGAATCCTGCTTTTCAACACCAACTCAGAAGCCTGGATTACTGAAGAGCACTCCACAACAGCAGGAAGAAAACCCAAAATGTAGTTTCAAAACTGGAGAAAAAAGAGAAGAATTGCAGCAAAGTTTTCCCTTTTTTCGCAATTTATTCACCACGAGCCTTGTGTCTGATGTGCAGCTTAACTTTCCATGTTTTCAAGGAAGTCACATTCAACACTCTCCTCAAGCTGTTGCAAGATCTTTATGCCATTGCTGCCAACATAGTCCACAGAGAGAGATGCAGAAGTATGCGAATTCTGAGACTCGCTCCTGTTCGCTGTAAATGCGCAACACAGAGTCTTGAAGAAGGGCATAAGCTGGGTGATGCTAGATATAGAGCGGAAGTTCAAAAGAGGACATCTGTGCTTCTTGGAAATTCCCTCAGTGTTGTTTGTTTCCTGTAAGCAAAGGTTTTGCATTAAGACACAATGTTGTTACGGCTTGTCTGAACCCTGTGCTTATACGCTTTTTTATATACTAAGAGATCCACTGCCCACAACTGAATCTATGTTCTATGTTCGGATTCGAGGTTCCGTTAAATGAGAGTCTCACAAGTTCAGGACACAGCAAGTTTGGAGTAGCCTTCAGAATCAGGTATCAAACAACAACAGAATACAGAGATATCTCTGAGAAATACTAATACCCCTATTTCCTTTTCTGGAAGAATTAATATTAAACCTTAACAGTAATTTAAAATGCTATTATGGTAAACTTTTTTTTTGGACAAAGTACAGCATGCTCTTTTTTATAAATACCAGTCCTGTCTGAGACAAATTGTTTTAACTGGGTGGCTGTGGGCAGATTTAAGGGAACAACAGGAAAACTGCCTACTGTTCCCTCACTCAAAAGCAATCTGACATCTTCAAGTTATATATATGAAAGCAGGCAGATCATTTTTAAAAGTCTCATGAGTCTTATTAGAATATCTAAAAACCTCTTGCCTAACTGGAAATCTTGTCACTTATTTAGAAAAGTTAATGGGTTTAAAAAAGAAAAGATTCAAGTGAAATATTCTTTCTTTACCCCATATTTCTTCTTCAGCAGATCCATGATTCTTACAATATGTGGTCTGCATTCCTGGTGATTTTCTACCAGATGAGAGGTCACAGTAGATGACTCTGTGTCCACCTCTGGGACAAATGCCCATTTGTACCTGAAACAAATGGAATACTTGACAAGACGACAGGCAGAAGAAATCCTTGTTTGCATCATACATAGCTTAGTAGAGCACCGGTTTACAGAAAGAGCTGTCATAACTCTAATTTTATGCCATTACGAGAGCCAAACTGAATGAAAAAGGACGTTACTGTCATGTCAGTATTTAAATGCAACTGGCTTAAAATTTCCCAAGTGTGTGCAAAGGGAAAACAAAGAACAGTCTCCGTCTTTCTCTTCTCCCAATTTTTCCAAGTTAGAGAACCTTCTAATGAGGATGGTGAAATCCTCCTACACTGACAAGACCAAATTGTTTTTCCAAATACCTCGAATTACATTTGTCTGAGTATCAACATCTGTAGTTGTAAAAAGAACAGATGGTAAAATTAAGTCTAGAAGAAAACAGATCTGGAATTACTTTAAAGGATAAGAATGGTAACACATGAAGAACAGGTACGTCATTAGAGAACTTACATTTGAAACAACTGCATCCTGTCAGGTGGAAATGAAAGTGCTGTGTCCAAAAACTTACAAGCTGATAAGTACAAGCACAGCTCATTCTGCTGTATGTCAGATCCACTGCCATCGCCTGAGACTTTCTGTTTGCTTATTTTGCTGTTGCTCCTGTGTTAGTTACAATTAAGAAATGTACCATTAAAACATAAATCCACTAGATGTTTTTCCTTCAGCAAGAGAAATGTACACATTTACACAAATGAGCACTTCCGCCTGTGTGCAACAACAATTATTTTTATTCTGTATGAGCACTATGATTAATATAAAAGGCTGCTAGGAGAAAAAGTAAACTATTCAGAAAAAATGTCAACGTTAAAATATTCAAATGCTGACTTAGCATCTCTTCTATTTTTGTATGCAACTAATAAGTGGTACTTAACGTTTTTTGAACATATCACTATTTTAGCTGCTGAAAAAAATTTCCTAAGCTATGAAAACTAAACTAGTACCAGAAATACACAAGTGCAAGAACAAAAAATAGTGTTGTCTCCTCCTTACCCCAGAAAATTAATTAATTAATTAATTAATTAAATATTTGTAGGTACAGAACAAGCGCAATTGTTACCAGCTTTCACAAGTTCTCTATCAGACAAATGGTAATTCTTACTTTGATGGTTCATCTTCCTCAGTTAAATCTTCTTCCAGCTGTAGAAATGTCTGAATCTTTAAAGAAAAAAAATATTTATGGGGATGCTGAAACGTTCATACAACTCAATCACAAAAAAGATATGCTTCGTATAGTATAAGGAACCACAGACTCTTTGTTTACTCTTCTGATTTGCAACAAATTGACAAATCATGCAAGAGATTACATTAGCAACAACAACAAAATTAATCAAAAAGATATTTCCTAATGGCAATGTTAATTCTTTTCCCAAATTATCAGGCTAATGTAAAGGTATGAAAACATTTCCTTTTTCAAACAGCAGGTATATTTGGGAGGAAGAAGAAGGTGAAATGGGAGAAGACACACACGAGTTAGTTTCAAATTACTCTTTATTCCTTACCAATTCAGTTACCATAATTGGCCACAATGAGGTTAGATGCTGAGGAGAAATCCTTAACAAAAGAACCCTGAAGAAGAGAAACATCTGTGCGGCCACTATAGAAGTCTGCCCAACACGGAGGTTCTCAGTCAGTCGTTCTGAAATAAAAATTTGGCAAAACAAAATTAGTGCTTTATCATCAGTTTTGGGTTGAGTCCTTTGCACTCTATTAAACAAAATTGTGATTCAGAAAAATCCTGAAGAGATGGTGGTTTTATACGGCACAAAATTTTGTCAAAACTGACATTTAAGGAGAAGAACAACAGCCCGAGTGTGTCTGGAAGATTACCACAAAATAATCATGTTTCAAGTTATATTTCCACACCAAAGGCTTTGGAACCCAGATTCCTGTCTCCCTCTTAATGAGATTATTTAATCTGGTAGAATTCAGAGTTTCACAGCATCACAAATTTTGTTAAAAACTTTTAAAAAATGGAAGCATGTGTTGGAAAATAGGTAACATTCCTTTCTTACACAATTTATGTACGTGTTACAGTCAAAAACCAAAAGGCACATGAAATTACAAATCTTACCTTGTATTAAGGGAAGATAGAGATGATACTGATCAATCTCTCCGCTAAAGACAGCAAAAGCTTGCCTCTTTAACAACATTGCTTTTTGCTCAAAACTTGGGTACAGTTTTAAGGCGCTGCTCTGCATATCTATAAGAGAAATAAGAATTATCTACTATATAAAGACTTCTTGTGTTTTGGGCTGAAAATAATGCCTATGTCCTGAAATCTTTTAATAAGAAAAACTCTCTTTGGGTCTACTGATTGGTGAATTAGTCTCGCATTGTAAACCTTCAACTATTCTTTTAGAAGATCCAATAAAGAGACTAAAGCTGCTTTTTTTTTTTTTTTTTCTGACGCTGTAGGCAAATTTAAGGGTCCTATCCCCCCTCTCCCCCAGAACTTATTCTTCTACACTCTGCTCAAGGCTGAATTACCAGTCAAAGCATATTACTCAAAGGTTTGCTGTACTGGTGTACCACACTCCTACAGCTCGATGCCAGTATATAGACACCTGCAAAGTTAGCCGAAATCTCCTTGCTTTCCAACTGAAAACAGCTGCAAAAGGTCACACTTCAGCAACTTAAAAGTTATGGCAAAATGTGAATGTGGGAGTCCAACGTTAGCCCCTCTAGAACAAAAATACCTATGATGTGTTTTAGACATGACCAAAATACAGAATTAACACAGCTTTTAGCTAGTAATATAGTCAATTATGGAGATGGAGCATTGCCCACATTTTATTGATACGTTAGTATATTAAAAGCGCACCCAATAGCTCAAATGCAAATAAATTTCAAATTAATCTAGAAATAAGATATCAGTAGCTGATACTTACTCATCAAATCTTTAAACATAGTTTTCTCATGTGTTAGAAGATGATCAATAATGGATCTCCAACTGAATAAGATACAGAAGGAATTAGATAACCAGAGAAAGCTTTGGTATAAGTCAACCTCAGAAAAGATTTTGGTCAAATGTTTCATACAAGGGAACATCTTCCAAACGGTATTCAATATGCAGACTCTTTATCTGGTTTAACACATACTGCATTCTAGGTCCTCCAGCTCTACTCTATGCAGTTCCCTATTCATTAAGGGGAGTATCAGCATATGACAAGTTTACTCTTATGCACTATAATGAAAGCTTAAGTGCTTATAATGCATTTAGTAGAATTAGTGGTTGACACCCATTTTTAACATTATTACATTCTATAAGAAAGTACTAAGCAGAATTTTCTTTCCAATATTAGCCATTCTCCTTTAAAGCCTTTCTTTGCAAATTGAGAACAGAATCTCAGGAGTGCTACAATGTCATGTCTTACTGAGTGCATGAAGTGTCCATCTGGAAAAAAGCTGGATCCATATACAACTCGAGAACTTCTTTTTTCCAGGCTCGCTTGGTATAGGCGTATCCACTCAATGAGCTGAGCAACTGAGCACCAGCACGAAAACTAGGGATGTTGTAGGCACTGGCGGAAAAGAACAATAATGATAAATATATATATCTATATTTTAAAGTTAACTTTATACAACCGACAAATAAACTCTGTTGTTCCCCAGAACTTCTAAGCAAACTCTCTCAGTAATAGGCTATGTCTACATTAGCTCATAACTCAGAGCAGCAGGAGATCAGTAGACCAAAGCAGTTTGTGCAGAAGCTCCTCACATTTCCAGTGTACCTCGTTTGGGGAGATATTTTCAGATTAGACGTATCACAGCACAGTACTGCCTGTCTCCACTACAGGTGTGGTTCAAAACTTCTCCAAAAAAAGTTTTCAGTAAGATTTGCACCCTTGTCAGCAGACCCCTTTAGAAGGTACCAGAGTAGGCTTCATCTGTCACCCAGATAACACTCACGTGGCAATTCTCACGTCATCATCACCTGTACAAAAACCTCACACACAAGCCTTTTTCTCCTTCTGCTGCCCTATGCACCATCCCACTCCAAATTTGGACACCATGCTCTTAGGGAAGGAGTGCTAGGCTCAAGATGAAGGGACCTTGCATGAATTAACGCTTGTCCTCTGGCACCTCACTTTCACTGAGGACACAGATGCCAAACAGCATCCTGCTACGAATCCTTGCTATGGTAACTGCTTTGCCCATGGCTGAACAAAGGTTTTAAGTTGGGGAGGTAGTGCTCAGACTGACAGGAACATGACTTTTGGTTAAGAAGGGATGCTGTCAAGGTCTTCTGTTGTGAGCTGGCACCACACCTTCACAGAAGGCTTCAATGGCCCCTGTGTTTTCAAGGTGCATGTGAGGGGAGGCTATTGCCTTTTTGTGGTGCCCTGCAACCAAACTCCTGCCAATCGCAGGAGGACAGTGGCGTGAAGACAGTCTTGGAGGTTACAGTCCAACTGATGAGCAGCATGTATGAGTGACATGAAAATCACACAGCCCGTCTATGGGCTTGATGGGGGCTCCACATTCTTAACCAGTGACCAATTTGTTATGGTTATGGCTACACAGATCACAAGGACCACTGGCCTTGCCAGGCTGACACTGGAGAACCATCAAGGGACATCTCTAGGCATCTCAGCCACTTCATCAGGACTCTGATGCCCATGGCTTTTGAACCATTAGTCTCAGACCAAAGAGCATTGTAGTATCTTATTTGCAAGAAAAAAAAGCTGTATTACAGAAGTCGTCATTCATTCCCTGCACCAATTCACAAGGACATCCTGATAGCAGTGGTGTCCATGCCAATTTTAACTGTGCCATTTCCACACAAGGGGCAGTGATGGAACAAGTGCTTGGCTTGCAGCCACTTGGTCACAGCAGGCCAAACACGGCTGCATGATGCCAGTATACCCAGGAACAGTTTCAGTGGTGGCTGTATGCAGGGTTTTCCATACCTGCTGCAAATGGTGAGAGCACTGGATGCACGTGCACAATGGTATATGCCCTGGTCAACAAGAGTGACCTACTCTCCATAAATCAAGAATCTGACTGACTTGGTTAGGAGTGAAGTAGGCAGAAAACATTGTAATAAACATAACGGAAAATGCTCAAATATAATGAATAGAAAAGAATATCTTCCTAAAATTTCTCTGCATCATTTTTAATCCATCCCCCTTGAGAGAGAGCATGGAAATGTCTTCAAACCCTACCGCACCCTGAGGCTTGCTGGCTTTAATGCTCACTTCCCAGTGACATTCAACCCATCATCCCTTATAGGCATGCCTGGTTATATCTTCCCTGACCCTCTATATGCTTTTTTTCTCTTCGCTGTATACTGGCTAGTAGTTTTGACTGTGACGTAACTAACAGTCAAGACAATCCCCAGTCTCCCCCCGTCACCCGTGAGCTGTGGCTGATGCTCTCCCACACCTCAGTATAGACTGATCAGCTCAGAAAAAAAAAGTAGCCAAAAGGTAGCAGCCAGGAGGAGGGGAAGCTTGATACCCGCTACAGCAGGACTAGCTGCAACTCAGTTAAATGGAGCTGGCAGTGAGCAGGGAAGAGAAGGGGAGGGATGCTTCCTCCCACATGGCAGAGAGCTGCTAGAAAAAGAAGGGTTTGCTTTCTAAGAGATCTGTGAATAGCACTGGGAGAGAGGCAGGGAGAGATGAATGAGGAAGGCTGAGGAACCAGGACCAACTGATAAAGCCTTAGAAAATGGAAAGGAAACCCCCACAGCAAGGAAATGTTCTCCTCTCCCTCCTCCTGTCCCTGTATGAAAAGGTTTGTACTGTTCAGCTGACAGAGGATATTATCCATCTCTCCCACACCTATGCTTTTGGCCGAAAAACTAGGCAGAGTATAGGGAGATATTGCACTCTTCCTACTTCATGATGGGTCCTGTGACTTGCCCAGTGCTCTGCTGCCCCATCCCACAGCTTCTCTCCATTACCTAACATACACAGAAAGGGGAGCCTTAAGTAAAGGCCCAAAACCCAGATGGGAGGAACACCTACAGCTAAATAGCAACAGTTGTCACAAAGCTCAAACAACAGTGGTTTTCAGTTCCTTGGGCAAATATAGCTCATGCCTCTTTCTATTTGAATAAGGTGAGAGGACAACCAGAAGAAGCAAAAGCCTTACAATGTGGTAAAAAAAATAATAAATCAGACTTAACAAAAATCACATGTGCAGAGAGAGAAGTCACCTGTGGTTACGTAGATAAGGAAATACATAATAAAGCAAACGTGAAATCAATGGCACAGCTTTCTCCTTCTCATCGCTCCGGTACACCATGTCCAAAAGAGACGCAAGAACCTTAAAAATGAAAAGAATGTCTCTTTAAACCTCTAGTTGGGGTATTTCTGACAAAAGGGGAAAGCATGCCACATTTCAGGCTAGAGTGTGTGTGCAGATGGGATGCCTCAATAAAGATTTAAGCTCCCATTTAATCTACCAGGAAAATCTACTGTATTTCTCTGCTCAATAATATCAATAAACAACCACCCCACAGATGAGAGCAGCAACTACAAAATTGGTTCCTACTTACTTCTGCAAGGAGAGAAAGGGCTTGGACACTGTATATTGAAGGAGCAGAGGCAGAAACCATTGAAGATGGTGCCATTGATGTATCTAAAAGAGGCAAAATGATTTGGTTTTCCCTTCAGACATGTTTAATTTTGCCATTTCCTAATTTTCTTCCCGAACAGAGCTGTTACTTGCATATAGGTATTACAGTGAAATGCTTCTGGGCATGTTGCCACAATGACATACCTCATGCCGCATGCTGTTCTGTCCCATGTATTGCATGCACCTGCGGTCAGTTTTCCTCTGTATTATACACAATCTGCAGATATTTACTAAACCCGCTTAGGCTGACATTGTTATTGGAGGATAATGCATTTTTTTTGGTTTTACTTTTGGCTGTATTACTCCTGTCTCATGCAAACTACACAGTCAAACACCTTGTACTCTTCACTGACTTAAGCAGAAGAGAGAAAGCAGCAGAATGTCAGACAAAACCACCTTACCGTTCACATCTTCAATGTTGAAGTCATCTGGTAAAATCTGAGGCTGAGCTTTCACTTCTAAGTTCCGGCTCAGCCAGCTAGTCTGTTCCAGAGAAGAACCAGCAACAGTCCCTACAGCGTCCAAGATTTTTTGTGTCACCTCCTATAACATAACCAGATAATGTGGCATCAGATGAAAGCTATCATCACTTGGCCAATCCATCAAATTCCTTTTGTGTGGAACGTGTTAAATAAAATAAAATTACCCAGGGAAAACAGCTTTGGAAAATCCACAGATACCACCGCGATTTCATGCATCTTTGACAAAATTTTGTGAGAGACGTTCTGCGCATCATGTCTCCCATATTTGAGTCTCCCATATTTACCAGGCCTAAGCCAAAACATGTGGATGCACATTCACACATTCTAAAAGCACAGGTGAATTCAGATACAAAGCACAGATCAGGTCATCTCCACTTTTACTTAGATGTACAGTGCCAGATTTGTGAACTAAAAGGTATACACATATACATTGTACCTGCAAGTCTTTTTGGTCTTTTTTGTTTTCTAGAGTAGGTGTCCTAGTCACAAAGTCATTCAGAATACTGTGGGAAAATCAATTCACTCTGAGTTAGTAATTGGACAGGTCTACTCAATACGTCTATAAACCTTCTTCACTCTTATGCAGTACCTGAGAAGAAGAAAGTGTCCAGGAGGAGCCAAATTCAACTGCACCGACTCTTTCAGAAGTCCTAATAAAGACTGGAAGTTCTCCTGCAAGGCTGAGACAGGCAGTCTGCCAAAAAACCAATACCACAACACACCCAAGTCTGAAGTTAGAGTTAATGAAAAAACAAAGAACAACATACGTGGGTAACTTGGTGGCCTAAAAGCTTCTATCAAGAAAGGTCCTTTAAATCCTGCCCCTTCCTAACTAATCTAACAACATGGTATAAATACCCGTCAGCACAGGCAACGTTCATACAGCAGTAAATGCTAGCAGCACGTGCAGTATGCCAGCCAGGACTGTAGGAGGACTGGGTCTTCAGGGGGAAGAAAAGGAATAAAGTTTAGCTAACAACTCCATTGCATGCCAGCTTACTTTATCTCCATAGCTTATTGCATACAGTATATTGTACAGTCTGATATATCCCAAGGCTTCCATATAAGAAAAGCCAAGCGTGTGAAGAAGAGTTTTGATCAAAGGAGTATTTCCAATCAACTGCCTGACCCGCAATGTGTCCAGCACAGACTGCAGCCATAGCAGTTTTATTGAATTTAGAATTTCTGTATCTGGCAACGCAGAACAAGTAAGGAGAAAGATTATAAGAAATTATACGAGTGTCTTGCTAATAAGGTGCCTGAAGTATGCTGCTCTATTAGTATGAAACGAGGCTTTCAGACTGGCATTATAAACAGATCAATGGAACATAATATCATTGCCCAGTTATTTTGTGTCTATCTGTTACTTAACAATGAAGTGGCAATAACCATTTCCTACATAAAGGTGTTCTGTGACATTGTGACACTAAGATCAAAGTAAAGCGGAAATACTGATGCTGGCTGTTATCTTAACTAGAGTCAAACAGAAAATTCTCTTTTATAATGACTGAATTACCTTTGAATGAAAGCATAACTGAACTGCAGAACTGGAATATCTGCAAGAGAAGATTTCTGAAAAATAAAAGCAAAATTCCAATTATTTGCCATCAGAAAAAAAAAGAAGGTCCAAACCCTTGAATACTTATGTTCAACAGTTAACACATCCTTCTTAGAAGCCACTTGTATTCCAACAGGTGAGCAATTATGATAAAACTTCTATACAGCAGCATGAGGCAATTCAGAGCCCTAATAGAGCACCTTAGTTCAGAAGCAGTCACATTACTTTGGAATATCGGCTACAGCTTATTCACAGCTGAAGGAGCTCCTACAATGGCATGCATAGTAGTAAAACTGATTTCCTTGAAAACCAACTGGAAGGCAGCAGACTCAATGTGAAGTATTTCTAACTGTTCAGATAAAGGTAGAAAGACAGAAATGCATCACTGAGTTGTATATCTGCAGCAGCTTTACGCAAATTGTCAGCATCTTTGGTACTGGAGGATTCCACACCTTTTCATTACCAGCAACTTCTCTAGCAAAATGTTCTGAAGAACCTACTTACATTGATGGATCAAAACACAGAAACCCACATTCTGGAAAATATAACTTATTCAGGAGCAAAAGAGAATCACACATCTAAAAGACCCAAACAAAAGAATCAAAATTCCCTTCTAAAAATATTTAGAAGACACATTGGAAAAAATCCAGAAGAGAATATATTAAGAAAAGGAATTATCCTCATGGTTACCTCTTCACCCTTGATTTGTGATGGTTTCTTGACTACCTCTTTGACTAGATGTAATATAGTGTCAATTTTCAATGTGTTAAGTGCACATACTAAGTCCACAAGAATAAGCTGAGATGCAGTAGCCACGGGAAGAATCTGACAAAACAAAAGACACATTCCTCAGATCACTGTAGCAGGCAAAACATGAAGTTGAAAAAACAGGTTTTTGTGTGATTACTCAAATATCAATACTTAGACAAAATGTAAATTAGACAAGTTAAATCAAGCATGCAACAATTTGCCATATACAGATCTCCCAACAACTCCATGAAAACAACTTCATTATGCTCAAATGAAAGCAGAAAAGAAAGAGGTGTTCTACTCAGAATAAATGCGTAGTTCCAGAGGATACTACAACCCTAAACTTTCTCTGGAAATGGAGCTCATTCAAGGTCTTTAAAATATAATTAGTAAGTTGCAGTCCTAAGATTACAATCCAGTATTGAATTAAAAAAATGGCTACTACTATCAGACTGCGACACTGTCCTTTTTATTTGGTTACTTATTTCGGTTTAATTGTAGTCCTGATGCTTTGTGGAATTATGTATAAATAAGAGCGTTTCAGATTTTTCAGTGGCTTGCCATCGTCACATGTGAAAAACCCCAAAGAATCTATAAACAAGTCTAGAGTTTAGAACTGATCACATAAATGTAACATTTGCCTTTACACTGGAAAACTAAGGGTGCCTTTCTTTAATTTCACCTTGATTTTACTTTGATTACGATGAGGTTTCTTGCCATTCCATACTGCTGCAATTGCTGCCATCAGCTGGATTCCAAGTTGTGCTGTCAATGGATTCATGAAGTCCAGTATTTTAGTTCTTAACGTCTATAGAGCAGAAAAAAATAACTGTCAATGCTAAACTTTGCAAGGGAAAGGCTATCTAATAGTCTGTAAAACATTCTTCCTTTTCTCAAGATGTTCGGACAATACACAACAATAAAAGAATCTTTTTATATACTTGGCAGTCAGACTTGTTTTGGTAATTTATTTATGAGTTAGTATATCCTTCTTACAGATGGAAGGCACATTTGTTGGAAAACAGATTGCAAAACAGAAAAAAATAACTTCTTGTGTTATGTTCTCTCTTCTTCTACAGATATTTTTCACTACTATGATTTACCAGTATCCACAGAAGGGAAAAGTCTAGTATTTTCATTCCTTCAGGTACATGTTCTACTGCTTGTGTAAGGTGCAGACAATTCAGAGGTGGCTAGCTCTACAGCAGCTATTAACAGAAGCTCACAGAAAAAGCACAACATTAAACAGATTAGGTAAGGGTGCAGATGGGAAAAAAAACAGGGAAAAATCTACTTTTGTAGGTAGGTACTGTGCAAGTCTGTAGTTCCTGAGAGTTCTTCAAAAATTCTGTGTGGCCCAGTATCATTCTGGGAATGGCAAAACTATTCCTATGAAGTCTATGTAAAATGGTGAGGGAAGGGGATCATAAGGATGATGAGATAAATAGCAGTTAAAAAGAACTCCTACTTTGGTTGCTTTAAAGTAGACTGAAGAAGAGCCTTTAGTTGTTCCAAAGAAGTCAGTTGGTCTTTTTTGAGAGTCTTCCCTCTTTATAACACTCCAAAGAAGGGACATGGTATTAATAATACGAGGCAATTCTTCCAAAATGGCATTCCTAGCGTTTCTTAGGTTTGCAGGTTCAGCTAAACACGATGACTAAAAAAACCAAAAATATGAATATTAAAATACATTCTATCATGCACCCGAGTGACTACTCTTATTCTATAATTAGGAAAATTATAGTCAACTTTTGTAATGACAACTTTGAAAATAATTCAACAATTTTATTTCTGAAATATACTGCTGCTATTAGAGTCTATGGAACTTGCTGCTCACCATTTTGGCACAGACAGAATTGATTTGTCTAAGAAATCATTATTAGTTATTATTAATATCCTCTTCTGACAAATGTTATAGGAATAAAAATTATAGAGAACACATTGGTATGTTATCAACTCAAAAGAAAATAAAAGATTTTGTTAATGACAGAGCAACTGTAGACAAGCTACACAGGACTAATATTTGTGTGACCAAGATCATCATGAACATCTGCTTAAAACTGACTTTCTGTCTTCAAACAAAAAAAATAAATTTAGTCCCCCTTCCTTACACTTTTACTTTGTTCGCTTCTTTTGGCAAGCTATGAGACTTCTTTAAGGTTATCTTCTTGTACAAGCGCTGCTTTACTACTTATATTCATCTCTGAATGAAAAAGCGATGCATACTTTGACAAACTGGTGCCAAGGCATCAAGCAAATGGTAAGCATTATGCACTTACCTTTCTAGCTTGATTAGGGTGATCCAGAAGGCAGAAGTGACCAATGGTTGTTAGACCTTCCAAAAGGGTTAGTGGGTAATCAGGCGTAACATTTTCTCTTTTACAAGTTAAGCTTTGGAGGGGGGAAAAAAAATAATAATGATTAACGGGCCAAGTGGATTTCCTCGATTAAAAATTCCAGTAGAAATCTGATTCTATACAATAGTTAAAAAAAATAATGGAATGACAAGACAGCAATATCAAAACAAAGGATTCACAAGCTATGCTTGGACAACCCTGTTTCCTTGTCTAGATCTTTTAAAATACTATTCCCCACCTGACTATAAATATTCAGTGTTCAATTATTTTTCCCTACTCCTTTCACTTACTGCCTCTTCTGAACAATATCACTGTATTTTTCTTCTCCAGGGTGTCTCTCCTTAATTAGTCCTCCAAAATCCTCCATCTTGTCAAAACTGGGAACTTCTTTTTTACTTGGTAGCAGGCAGAGGGGGACAGGAAATATCACAGCTGCTGGTCATTCTTGCTGCTGGTCCCCTGTCCTCTCTTCCTCCAAACACAGTGACCCCTGCTGCAACAATACTGCCTCCACCTCACCTGGGCTCAAGGGACGGATGCCTGCAAGTGCAGCAGGGTTTGAGGATCAAACTCTGGGAGCCACAATGCTAAACCAGTAAGTTACCATGCGCTACCCTGTAGTAAGGGGAATTTTTCAGCATAACAAATCCCACACTGCAGACTCTTACCTTGCAGATGTTTTTGCAGATGTCTTCACAGCTTCATTTTCATACTGCTTGACAAGCTCATCCAGGTTTTTACATATCTGTACAATAAATGGTGCCACAGTCCAGCCTAAGGACTTCCCAAAATAGGGCAGGGAACATGTGACTAAGCCTACCCAAGTGGGATGCATCCCATAGCCATACTCCGGTTGCAAACCTCTAACCACAGCAGAGACGAACAATCCCTGTGAAGTTATTGGGTGCGGATAGACATATTGCATTGCACCAATAGCCTGCTGGAAATTAAGAGCCTGCTGCCATTCCTTAGAGAGGTCTGGCTGATTCTCCTGCTCCTCAGGAGTCTGTCCAAGATGGTGCTCCAAGACAATCAATACCTGCAAAAGCTTCAGCAACTCAATCTGGAGGGGGTGTTCGCTCCATATTTGATCATGCCCAAAATTGATTAGGCTCTCTTCAAAGAGTTCTGCTTCAGGAACATTATTGACTCCATCTGCCATAAGCAGTTCATACCGTTTCTGACTTGTATACATAGATGCAGACAAAGAAAGGAGAACAAACTCCTGAATTTTGCATCTTCCTAGCAAATTGTGTATGAACTCTACATTCTTACTCTCCGCTGCCTTTGCCATGGTAGCTAGCTGGGTCATCATTCTGATCAGGACTTCCACGCTTTTTACTTGAACATCTCTGTTGCCAAGCACATCTCTGTGTGTGACCTTCAAGTAGCATGGATAATATGAGCGCAGAAAACTGAGACAGAGGTAAGTGAGCAATTCTATTAGAAGAGAATGGGGACACATAGTCGGGGACTGAGTCTGAAGCTTGCCATAAAAACTTTGCCCTACAAGAGCTTCCTGATGGCGAGCTAAAAGATTGTAAATAAGATTCAAATGTGCTGTGGAGCTGGTATCCATGCTTGTACTAGCTACAGCTTCAATAAATTCTTTAGGGTTTGTTTTAAGCACTGCCTCCAGAACAGAAAAAGCATACAATACCCTCTTAGAATCATAAGGCTGCAAATATAGCAGCATGTGTTTGAACAGAGCCTCAATCATCTCCTGTTTTTCCTTCTGTTGCTTGAGCAACCTAGAATGGGTAATTTCCTGGAGCTCCAAGTCCACCTCTTCATCACTTGACAGAGACTCTGATGCTTGAGTCCTCTCAGAGTCAGCACGCACAAGGTTTAGTGCTGCACTGGATTTAGAGCTTTCAGGAAGGAATGCGTTGAGCAAACTCATATGGTTTGTGGTCTCTTTGCCATCAGTTGCAGCACTGTCATTGTCCTCATTGCTCACTTCTTGCAGCTCCAGAGAAGGAGAAAAAGAGGATGTATTTTCACTGTCATGGCCTGTGCTGGTGTCTGCTGATTCTGTGTGCTCACTGTTATATTGGTCACCATCTGCTTCATGTGAAGTTACTGGATTACAAGAGCCATCGTTTTCAGACTGTTCAGTTTTTAACTCCAGCTTCTCTGGATCTTTTTCCACTTCTGCCCAAATTGCTTCTCTGTCCACAGTAGTAAACTGGCTCAGTGGAAGGTTCTCCTCGGAATCGCTCTCAGAGATGCCAGACTCTTTCAAAGAGGCCTTTTTCTTGCAAAGCCAGTCACGTATATCTTCTGAAAAAAAAATGGGTTGTTTTTTTTTTTTCAGGAGGAGTGTATAATAGTCTATTTCATACATAGAATCATAGAATAGTTTGGGTTGGAAGGGACCTTTAAAGGTCATCTAGTCCACACAACATGCTTTGTATTGAATAAATCATTGTAAGAAAAAAAGGTTAAAAAGCTACTCTGCTGTAGTCTAGTATTAATTGTAATGAGTGGAGCTAAAAAAACCCCTGGATTAAGGCAAGAATTTTTTTTTTCTTAAAGTGGTAAAGCAGTCCTAACCTACTGTTAAGTGCAAGAGAATAGGATAAAACATAAAGCACATGCTGCTTCTCTTATGCTATGATTCTCTAGATATGAATTTTTTTTTTAATGCTTCCTGAGCATAAAATGTTTGGTGAGATCAGGAGCGAAATGAGAACGATAACAACAGAAGCTTTTTTTTTTTTTTTGTAAAGAGCTAATGTTTTCCTTGGTTACATGCTGTGGAACAAGGAAGGAATATATTAGCTCTGTGTTTGTATAGCATCTAATAAACAGGTCCCTTCGGGTGCTATGAATGTCTGCCATCTATCTATTTGCCAACCAAGACAGAAAAGCAATTATGCAAGCAGACAGCTAGATTAACAATAATGAGACAGACAGGTGACACGGAAGTTTCTTTACACAAAACTACCGGACACTCCTCCACTGTCTTCCTGCTCTGCTCCAGGAAACAACCTTAGCTACTTGGGCCAAATGGTGCAGAGTGTCTCACATCCATACCACTCCCAGCAATCCCAAACCTGAACAGAGTGCCAGCCTTTGCAGGACTCTGCACTTGGAACAAACGCAGGCTCCACACCTGTCTCAGCCTTCCTCAGCTGCTCCCCACAGGTCTTTGTCATGCTTGTCTGTTCCACATTTGACACACAGATCATGTGTGGTTCACAATGGTTCTCATTATGGGTCTTAAAATGGACATCGTCCAGCTGTCAAATTCAGCCTGTCAAGGTAAAGGCGCCCTGCCACATTCCTAAATGTGGGTGTCTGGAGGTGATCTTCAATTCCAAACATCTCTCTGCTTCTACATCCTAGTTCTAGGATACCACAAGACATTTGCCACAAGGGCTTAGCTCTCTTCTTGAATCAAGATAGATCTTCTTTGGACAAAGACATTTTAATTTTCATAAGTTAGCAGAATTAGGTGGGGTTTTTTGTGCGGTGTGCCCTAAACAGCAAGATGTTCCTCACAACCTGTCTGATTATTTTAACGTGATGCTGTGGGAATCATTAACAAAAATCATTCTGCATAAAAAAACCTGGTACGAAGGCATGTGCTGTGCTGGGGCAAGATTGGGTTGAGAGAGTAAGATTTGCCTGTCCATCCTGCCTGCTGGAACAGTTCCTGGACTGACACAGTCACCAAACTGCTCCTGGATTTCATTTGGTTGCAGACCTAGTTTTGCTCGGGAAGGGATCCTGTAATCAGTGAACACACATGCAGTGTGGATCATCTGAGAATGGCAATGAGAAGTGAGGGACAAGATCCCAGAGCAAAGCGGGGAGCAATCCAAACCAACAGTGTAGGTGCAGCCACCATAATAGAAATGATCATTAGGCCTTCAACTAGCATGACTTACTCCTGAACTGTGTTTTAGGCATCAGTAGAGGTACCTGGATGAGGAGGAATCTATGGAACTGATGCAAGACAACTCAGGGTAACAGGATGCCATTGCATTTCGGAGACTACCTTCAGGAGGTGTTCAGGAGTATGCAATGCTATGTTAGCACTTACAGTCCAAGAACAGTTTTACCTGCTGAATTTTTCTGTTTGATGTAGTGGATGGACGTGCGCTGTGTCTTTGGATGAAGCAGCAGCAGCAGGACTGGTTCAAGAATCCGTGCAACATCATTAAGTGAAAGAGCACGGATCAGCCAGCCCTGTGCTGCAGCACCAATTGCGCCATCTGAACAATTGAGACTGTCCAGTACCACAAACAGAGACCTGAGTGGAGAAATCAGAACGAAGAAGTACAATTGAAATCCCTAAAAAAGTTAATGCAAACAACAAAATAGTGGCAGGGAACAGACATAGTGCATGTTCAAGTGAGCACCAGCCAATAGCTCATGTCTGCTAACAATAGCTTGATCATGCACATTTTCCTGAGTCGAGGTCAAGTACGCATGCATTTGTAGAAGGAAGGCCATACATATACTCACACTCTAGAAGAGCAGCATATTTTAAAGTTCTTTCACATATTTATTTAGAAAGACTCTTAATGCCTTTGTCTCATTTTATACAAAGGTTATGGTCTCATAAATAGGAAGTAAAACTAAAATAAGATTTTTTTTTTTGCACAAGTAGCTGGTTCTATTTTCGTTGGGAAAAAATCTAACCCACTCCAAGATAAAAAATGTCTGTTAATGCAGAAACTTGTCTGCAAGCTACTCTTCACATACAAAGCTCTTTTTATTTTTACAGAAACTTCCTTCACACAAGAAAGTGCACCATGCACAGAGAGTGCTTTAAAAGGTAACAGTGCAAGGAAGCTGAAGATCTTCCTTTTACTCGTTTTTTGTTCGCACTACAGAGAGCTTTTTCCCATCTCAGAAAAAAGAACAGAACAAAGCATGATACAGTTAAATATACAAATGCAAGTCCAAGCCAGTGGAAATGGAAAATACCTATCAAAGGACCGATTGTGAGAAGTCACTCTGCTGCCTTGGATCTCTCTGGTCAGATGCCACATGACAGAGAATCTGAACAGTGCTTCCAGCCTTGTCCCCTTTGCAAGGAAACAAGACAGATACATATTTTTTGCAGTATTTATCTCTGAGTAAAGTTTTCATGATTTTTAAACCTCTAGCAGAACAACAGCTATTGTGTAGATGACTGCTAATCCTTCTCAGGTAGTTTGAGAGCACTTTTCTATTTTGCAATAGATTAAACCAAAGTGCCATATATCCATGAATGCACAACCAAAACTTAACAGCCACAGTGTTTGTAGGAGCGAAAAAGGATGTGCCAATACACCAAAAATGTATTTCAGGATTCTTGTGTATAAACATTTTAGTCTTGATTTGGTGTTAGGGAGGTTTAAAAGTCGGGACAAACTGGAAGACATTGGTACATTAGGTAGCGTTCGCTACTGGTAATTTTGTTTGAAAGCTTTAAGAAGATTTCTAAACTTTTAAGTTTCAAAACTGCGGAACAAAGATATGAAAACAATACCGAAGACTGAAGGTGGCTGTTTTAAGTTTTATTGTGCAAGGTACTTCTCACAAATATACTGTAAGTTATTAAAGAACTCTTCTGTCATTAAACTAAGTAAGTAAAATAATTAATAACTGGCTCACTTAAAATACAGCTTACTTATTATGAGTAGGTGTCCACTAAGGTGGACACAGGGTCAATATTATGTTGACATACGCTTACAAGGTAATAAAGTCTTTTGTTGGAATATGAAGTTTACAAAATCAACACAAAATAAAATGATTTTAGAGTTATTGGTGGAGCTGGGTCAGTTTGGAAATACCGACAAAAACTGTATGATTTTAGATACTATGTGATTTGGGCCAAAATTAAAAAAACTCCAGCACTGACTGATAGAGCTTCTATCCAGGGATTAAGTTTAGCAGTACTCCCATGATGAACAAATCCCAGGGAACTGTAAAGGCGTGGAGAGAGTCTGTCAGACTCTTGGAAGACAGAGGGACCATGGGAGTGAAGATGTGGGGTGGGAGGGAACCGGAGGCAGTCTAGGAAGCACTGGAACAACTCTACAGTGATGAAAGGCCTTCAGTGAATACAGGACTTACTTTATCACGATCCAAAAGCGCGTGGCAGATAATGTCTTCGCAGATATTTGCTGATGGTGCCAAGCAGTGCAGCCTGTAGAACAGTTCCACACAGGCAATATGATGCTCCCGTGTCTCTTTGTTCAGCTGATTCCAGAGCACACATGCTACTCTCTAGGGGAAAATAACAATATTTAATAATAATAATAATTATAACAACAACAACAATAATAATAAGTGCGATTTCTTCCCTGACTTAAAAGCTTTCCATTGCATAAATGCGCACTATTACCAAAAGGGATTTCCAAATTGTCTTAGGTTAGCAAAGAACAAGAATTCAGGTTGTACATTCAGACCTAAAGAAATGCAAATTTCCGACCCTGGTAGGACAGATTATTCAAATGTACGCGCACCAGAAGTTAAGAAAAGCATTTCTGCTTCTATTTTCTGGGTCAAAACTTAACAGATTGTACATGTGTCAGGCACAGCAATTGGAAACAAAGTAATTAAGAAAAAGATCTTGGAAACCACCCTCATACCAACACTAACATCAATAAAAAAGAAAATCGACACCTGGTAGAAATCTGTTTTCTCTGAGATAATCTTTAGAACTCCAGGAGCAATGGGAGGAAGGGTGACCATCTGTAGCTTTCCAAAGAAGGGGTTGTGGCCAGACACTTTGTATCGCTTCATTCTGTCTTCTATCACAAGTGCTAGTGACTGGGAATGGTTGATCACCTCCAGCAGCGTGAAGATGGACACATTCTGAACGTAGCAGTCATTCACACAACAGCATATTGTCATTAAGGACTTCAGCCACAGAGGGAAGCTGACATCACAACCTCCTCAGAAGATAAGTGAGAAAAAAGTTTTTGAATAATCTCAAGATTATGGTCATATTTCCAAGAATTCTTCAATCAAGCCCACAAGACCAACAGACAAAAATGACTGCCCAAATCCAACTCTCATGCTGTCATTGAGTCCCTTACTTTGGAAGGGACTTTCTTCAAAGCAAGTTGTATTATTTTCCCTATTTCTCCCAGCAGAAAGCTCTTGCAGGACCTCAGTAACCTGGTAACTAGTGGATTTCTGCTTTCCAGTTTACGTTTAATAACAACTAGTTTTTCCAGCTGCTGTTTTCCAGCTGTCATTGTCAAAACCAACAACAGAGGTCTGCTGATCCAAGGATGCTCTCGTGGGTAGCACTGAGGTGTATCGTTTCAGAAACCATGAAGTACACAAGGAACTGATACGGCTAACATCAAGTCTAGCCATCATTGTCCCTCCTGTGTGAATAACCAGATGAAGTTTTATTAAGGCTTGACTGGAAACTCTGAAGTATGAGTTCACACCTCTGGCTTCAAAACCAAATATTTTAGCTGCTTTACTACCACAAAAAAATGAACACTCTTCCTTCTCCACATCAGGCAACTTCTGTATCATATTCGAACCAGACCTTCATTATTAGAAGTTCTCTCCTTTTGGCTTTAAACCTTACTGTATTCTCTGGGGTGTGCAGTTGAAAAGAATTTTGCAAATAGACTTCTGTAATCCTAGGATGATATTCCAAAGAAACACAATTATGAAAGCAAGCCTTCTAAGTTCAGCTACAATGAACTTCCACATGGAAGGCACTGCAAATATACAAAAGTCTCCATGTCAAGCAGACAGCTCACCTATGTGGATGATGGGCATATCATCACTTTGCTAAGGACAACAGCAGAAATTTGTAGTGACGTGAGGAAGAGAACCCAATTTTCCAATTTCAGACCTCTCCATTCACTACAAACCTATCTTGTCAAGTAGGCTTCAGGCCAATAACTGCTTCTGCTAAAGCTAATGAACTTGAATTGCCAGAATGAACAGGCCTTCCAATTAGATAAGATTATTCTAATATGGTATCTTACATCAGACTCCTTTGAGTTCTGAGGATTAGGGAAAGACCTAGTTTTGCTTCTGTTATGGTTTATAGCTCCAGTTTTCCAACTACACCCATCTCCCTCTAACACATCCTTTTTTTTGGGGGGTGGTATGACATGACACGGACTGGGGGGGAAGGAGTTCCTGAAAATCTTGAACCATGCCACAAGGCTCTACAGGCCCATCGGTCTTTTCATCCCTTCAGCAACAAGTTTTGTATGGAAATCTTTCTAAAGACTGTGAATTTAAAAAGCTTGGTAAAAATTGTCCCTCAGCTGCAAGACACAAAACACACGCTGATATGGGTAAGTCACATGCAACTTGCCTTCCGCCCTGTCAAAGGGCATTACTACCAGCCCTGGTCACATGTCTTGCAAATAGCCAAGCTCACACTGCTATTTGCATTCTCAGATGCTGAAGTTGCCCAGTAAAGGAATATTTTCTTACCAGGGACCTGAAACAGAGAGAGGTACAACTGTTCCATCTCCTCCTCCGAAAGATAGACTGGGAATGTGGTACAATCCAACAAAAGGTGACAAGCCGCAGCGAAAGCTTCCTTGCAGTCACCTCTAAGGGGTCCCAAGACAAGCATCACTTGTTCTAAGTCCCACTCTTCTTCCTCCTTTTCCTTTTTATTACCAGAGTTGCAGTCAGAAGGAAGAGGATGAGAACTCTTGTTCTTGAATGGTGACCCTCGAACTGAGAACAAGTCTGAAAGCATTTGTTTAAACTGAGGTACAGTGATTTGCTTTGCATCCCATGGGCTCTTCTTCTTGCTAGCACTTTCAGGTAATCTGTAGCCATTCTCTTTTTTCTCTTTTCTACTCAGATTCATTGCTGAGATGCTTTCGTTACTTGTTTCTTGAAATTGCACCCCAAAAATACATTTACTGGAAAACTTGGCAACCAGCTCTTGGATGCAATACAAAGTCTTCTGAATGCTACCCCCTTTCTTCCAGACATCATCTCTCTCAAGGGTCACAGTTGGCACCCCCAAGTGCTGAGAGAGCTCTGGGGAGGAAGTGCTTAGACCAATGCCACTGTCTTCTGACTTCAGGGGAGGGAATGGAGTCTCATCCTCCTCCTGCAGCACAGACTTAGTGTCCAAGGTTATGTCCACGTTTTCCTTTTTCACTGGGCTCTAAAACAGGAACATTAATGTAGTTAATGTGGTGCCGCATAGATCATTTTAAACTATGTAGAACTGTGGCAGGCACTGGGGAACAGCAATGACAGAAAAAAAACCCCACCTAGTATTTACATTTTCTAGATACAGATTACTGTTACAAAATCATGAGACACAGTTATTTGTAAGGAGTTCAATTTGATTGCATTTGAAACCTAACAGATGTTTGTATAATCCTCACACCTTGACTCATCAAACACCAACAGATCCATAGCTACAGATACTTAGCAAATGGAAACGTTCCCTTAAAATCAATTCACCACTAGAACAGTATTACATATGTTGGATTATTTCTAGTCAAATGCATGTATTTGTTCTAGTGCAAAAGTTTGGCAGGCTGTGCTTGTGCGATTGCACTATGCCATCTATTCCTCATTCCTCATTGTGTCTCTTGCACACAAATAATACCACATTGTGTTAAATTAAAATATTAATTGAAAGTCTTGCAGACCTAACCAGCTGCAGAGCTGGGCTTGATTTGGCAACTCAAATCTTTAGCAACTGCTAAAAGATTGCTAAACTGCTAAATGCTGAGTGCCTTTTTAAAACCATGAAGATCACATTCTTCTCAAGAAGTAGGATTATAGCCCAAGTTTCAGACAAGACCTTCACTGTCACAAATAATTTGTCATCTGTCCCAGCTCCTTGTGAAAATTAACCCTATCCCTGCCGGAACCAGGACATAATTAAAAAAAGTCAGAACTGAATAACCAGTAAGAATAACAAGGCAACAGATAGCTCTGAAAGGGGCTAAAGATGGTAAGTTTCAAATATTTTTATTGCTGTAGTTATCATCTAGCCTTAAGTTAGGAGAATTAGCATTTTAAAATAAATTATATCATTAACAATTTTAAACATCTATGAGTAGCTGAAAAACACCTACCCCATTTCCACTTCCTGTCTCAATGTCCAAATAGGAAGGGGGCATTTGCACTTTGCTAAGCACCTTAAAACAGGTCTTTAAGGCATGAGTGAGTTCTGGTAAACCTAATACTTCCATATTTTCCAGGAGAGACTGCACCATATAACTGAGCATCTGTGGAAGATACTGAGTCTGCACTTCAGAGTAGAGTTCCTAAAATAAATAAGCATTATTTAAAATAGTTATCACATATTATTATTCAGCCGCCTATCAACAACGACCAAAGATTGTAAAGTCAGTTAATGAATGGTTAAGCTGTACGAATTTGCTTCAGTGCTATTCTTTCTTTCTTCATTCTACATGATAAGCACTGAATCATACCCTAAAAATCTTATGACAGTCAGCCAGCTACTAAGAGACCAAAATGTCCCAGGAAATTATTTACCCAAGAAGCAAAAAGTACATTTTTTCATTTCTTTGATAGAATCACCATATTTTAAAATGCCAACAATTTTTATTTTGCTAGGCAATGGCACAGGTAGCCATATATAGGTCAACACATAAAACTATTCTTTGCAGGACATAGCATGCATATGCACGTGTACGCCAATTTGCCTATTTTCATTTTAGGTAATCACAACATGAATTATTTGATTTTAAGTTTCTTAAGACTTCAAAGCAGTTAACTTCAGGTTGCCTTACCAAAGGAATCACGTCAAGAAGAAACACCAATAGCGTGCAGAGCTCTGAAATTGTAGGACTGCTAATATTTTCAAGAGGATATCTCATCTGTGTGGATTTGTTTCTGGATTGAGAGAAACATTATAATGTGAGCTTTTTTCCTGTCAAAGTTCTTGTTACAATAAAAACCATTCATTAAAACCAGCACAAAATACCGAACAGCTAGGCTTTCTGAAGCAACGTAGGAGGGGACTTCTAATACAGCAGGATAAAACATTCTGTCAGACACACCTAAACTGTCGTTTGCATGTGGAATACTAAAGTGCCTCTGATTTTCAGATTGAATCTCTATACATAATCTTACTATTTAAAGTATGATCTTCTCCTTTATATTTTGAAAGAAATAAAAATGATCGATATCTATATCTTTGTTTTTCTTAAAAAAAACCTTGTTATTCTAAGGAAGACCTCTTCACCTGCCCTCCCAAACCTTCTCCTCCTTCAGTTGCCATTTTGAAAATAATTGATTTTGTTCTCAGGTTGCTAGTTTCCATCTAATTGTTTACCCGTTTGCATTCTTGAGTTATCTTAGGACGCAACTTACATATCTGTCTGATTCTAACATGTGTTATGTCCCTTCCAGAATTTAAATGCTTCAGTAAACTTTATTATCTTACACAGATAGCTCTTAAGTGGTATTTTTAAGAGGAGCGCTATTGTTTGACAACATAAACACCTGAAACAATCTTCGAAACATTTGGTCAGGTAATCCCAGAGAAAATCTGTGCTTAAGGATGTGATCAACAAGTTGACTGTTTTGACAATTTCTGAAGCATTTTTGTTCTCTTTGATTGCACTGTGGAAGAGAAAAAAAGGTAAAAAAAAAAAAAAGAAACAGATGTCAGTGAAGATTTGAAAAGCATGCACATCACAGTATTAGCTGATGCGTTCTAAAATCTTTTTCCCCATTTCTCTAGAAGCTAAAAGACATTGATTGTTTTAAATCAAGGACTATGTCACTCTGGGATAGCTGGAGTTTGAGCATCTTTCTCCCACATGAAAGAAATCAAGCCTTTGACTTTGAAAATCAAAAGGCTAAGAGTTCTGTCACCAAACAGATTTAATCAACACAAAACTGGATTTAATCAACACAAAACATATACAGTGTACTTCATTTTCTTCTCTGCTAATCAAAGAGAAATCAAGCGTGTGGGGGGTAAAAGGGTAGTCATAGGAAAATCTCATCTTCTGTACAGAAAGTCACTTTGTTAAAAAGCTAACCTTCCTTAAATTGCTTAGATTTTAATAAGTTCGCTTAACATAAATGATATCATTTCAGTTCATAGTTGAAAACTTGTAGTTATACCTTGCAAGTGTGTTGCCACTTTGATTGTAGCTAAGCTTGAGATCAGAACCAAGTGCATCTTTGCAGTAGGAATAAAAGGCTCTAATAACTTCAAGGAAGAGATCCCCAACAACCTGTGGCCCTACAATTGAAGGAAAAAAGAATCCAGTAGTTGCACCAAAGTGATTGCTAGGCGGCTCAGTTACAAACTTGTATGGACTTAAATTAGGGGTAGCTAGACTGAAAAACCACAATCACCCAAGTAGAAAGAAAATGCTTATGTGGCTTTTTAAAATGTCAGATTTTCCAGTAAATATAAAATTAAACATAGTTAAATATTTGGGTTTGTTTTGAATTCTGGTTAAATATTACCCGTTGTTCATTTTAGGAACTTTTTAAAGTGATACTTGGAAAGCCATAGCACTGGTTCTATGTTACACTTAAATCACTTCAGTAAGGCACCTACACTGGAAACATTCATAAGTGGGCAGAATCATAACCATAAATCTGCAGTTCACATGCCAAAAATAATCACCGTGTCTGTATCCATAAGGAAAACAAGCAAATTTCCCAATTCACATTTAGCATAGTAGACTTGATTAAATTTTGAGGGACAGAAGCTGGAAAAATCAGCAAATTGAAGAAGTTCAAATGCCTAAATATATTTTAAAAATGCATATTTATAAACAGTTTTAAGAAGAAAGTGTAAGTTAGGCATGTGCTGTGGTGGTGTGCTCTCCCCTTTTCCCCTCCCCCCCCCACCTCCGGCTCCTGCTCAAGCCATGGCCATCAGCGGGAGTTGTTATGAGTTGCACTTGAACTGTGGGAGATGGCTGGCAACACAACCAAAACACTGTCTGGAGTGGGAACCTAGGTACCCTGTTCCCATGAGAATATGACTATAGGTCAATTATCTTACTCCATAAATAGGGGACAGCCCAAGAGCCCTTGAGCTCTCCTGCACGGCAGCGGGCTGCATGACAGGATCTCCCCTTGAGTGGGGACGCTCGCTTAAGGTTCTTCTCCTCGAGGCTGAGAGATGCCTTGCTGCAACAGATTCTCGGTAAGTGACTAATAGCATGCTGAACTTTGAAATCTTAGCTAAGTGATATAAGGATTGATTGCGTATATATAATCCTTTAGATATAAACCGTTGACCAAGTCTGGGACTAGGATTGGATCCAGCCGCACCTAGACTCCTCTCTGAGAAGGAGTTCAGAAAGCAAGGGGGTCCTTTCTGAACCTCGTGACTCAACGGGAGGGTCTCCCTGAGAGCTTGTCTGACCCTCGTCTCTATGCAGTAAATAATCAAGTGTACCCTGGCATCGAATCTCGTAAAACACTGTCGCATTCACTACTAACTTTGTTAAATGACTGTTTTATGTTAATAAACATTTCACTACTCTCTTACAAGTGAAGTTGTTCACTCCGCTTGCAACAGTGCTGACAACTGCACCCAATTTTGAAGGGTCAGCACTTTTTTGTTTTATGTGAAATTTTCTATAGCAGAGGTGAACAAATGATAAGTCCAATACTCTAAAAATGGAACCATTACAAAAATGTAATGTATAAAGCATTCCAATGAGTGCTTCTAAAAAGCTAAAAAAAAGTGACTAAAAGAAGCAGACAAGGACAAAGATTCTTGTTATATTTTAGTTTGCTACCTTAAAAAAACAAAACAAACCCCAAAAAGTTGCATTGCTAAATCCATTTCAAAAGGAAGTTAAAGACATACTAGCTCAAGGCTCAAGAAGTTATATTTTGTATGCTGACTGGAGCAGAAAGATTAAACTGTATAATGCAGTTCAGCTAAATAACCCTTATTTGTAGTTCAGATTAACAGTAATTGTCAGCCAAATAAAACATACAATAGGGTAGAATTTATCATCTACTTTCTAAATTAGATTAATTAATAAATTTATAATGTAACAACCTTAGTCTCTTCTTCAGCATTTTTGTCAGGAAATAAAAATACTTTCTATAAGAGGCTTTAATCATGATAAATTTTTTTCAAACCAGATAAAAACATTGGAAGGAAACATATGCACCACTGTCATAAACCAACTAACAACTGCTTCTACTAAGGTAGCATTCATTTGTTAGATAAGCAATAGAGACGCCTCATTTTTCCTGGCAGTACTGTGATAATTCTGTAACAAGAAATGGGCTTAAAATGACTTTCCTGACCCATGAAAGAGGATAAGCTTACCAGGTACAGGAGCAAAACGAACTGCCACTCAATTGTTTAGTCTCAGTTCATGAGTTTTATTTTAAGTCTACAGGCTTAGTTAATGGTAACGTCACTCCCCACAGCCCCCAGAATAATGCCTGGAACAACACTTTGGGGTACAGTCAGTTGCTAAGACTCTTAACAAATACCAGTTAACCAGTCCATAGGCTTCTCATACCTGTCAGATTCACAGAATATAATTTCAAAGATTTATCTATACATGGTTCTTACTGAATGCCATTAAATCCTAAAACTGTGTTGAGTCACTTTGCTTAATTTTTTCATGGAGAAAGGAGAACTTGCCCTTTAAAATAAGGGCTGGCTGAGCCTCACCCTTCTGGTGCTGGCAACTTCACGTACACAACAAGACAAACATGTGACAGGGAAGAGGAGGAAATTCTTCACAGCTCAGTCACGAAGTCTGAAACTATAGCTCCCACAGCAACGTTAGGCCAGCACAAGCCAGCAGTACCATCGACAGAGGCACCCCTACCTCCCCACACCCATAAGAAGTTGCTTCCAGTTGGAGCACCTGCAGGTTAGTGGTACTGCCCACTTTGGCAGCAGTACCACATAAGGCCACCTGCCTGTGGGACGACAGTGTCCGGAAAAGCAACACGGTCGTGACTCTGATGCAAGTGTGTAGGAAGGCCTGCATGCACAGCCAAGCACTGCAAACAAACCCAGGCAAGAGTCGTACCGGTGGGTTTCCAGATAGAAGCCGCTTTATAAGACAGAACAAAAAGAGGCTTGACAGTATTTTAGAGATTAACCTCCAAGGAACAAATTAAGCAGAACATGAAAACTAGGGCAGAACTGGCTCTTTTTAACTGGCCCGTCTGATGGCACTTCTGAGCATGGAAGAGCGTTATCCTCATGAGGATATGTCCATGCTACACAGTGGAGTGCTCTGCAGAAGAGCCTGAGATAACCTGGAGAGGGTGCCTGCTCCAGAGGACCGCTCTGAACCAGGTCCAAGGCAAGGAACAGAGTCCCCTGCACACTAATGCAAAACACACACATATTCAGAATTAGGAAGAATTATACAGGGTGATGTCTTGAGTCCTACTGTCAAAGGCAATGAACACCGAGTTGTAACAGTCGCTAGCAGTCACAACAGAAGTGGAAAGCAACATTACCTATTTCAGGTTTGTCAAGGAGACTAATTAGGATGCGGAAGGGTTTCAAATAAGCTTGATGCTGTTCCTCTGTATCAGACTCTGGTAATTTCTGATGTAAAATTTCAATCAAACTCTAGTAAAAAGAAAACATCAAAATGTTATATGCAGAAGAGAGATTGCCATTTAATTAAGACCTGAAGTGTTTCTAAGTTTCATTTTGTTTAGTAACAACTACAATTGAACTTCAATTTTCTATACAGGATAGACAAATCAATGACATCTTCTCATCATCTGTACTCAAGAGCTGATCTTACTCAGAGAAGCATTTTTAAATAATTCATGTAGTTCATCAAAGATGCTACCTTTTGGTTTCATTAGATTCCATTTGTATTGTAAGCACATACAATATTGGGATAAATACAGCACAGTAGGCATTCAGAGAGATGAAAATATAACCACCAAAAGGATGCTATCTTTAGGGACATAAAGCGAAGGACAAACCAAGTGGCAGTGAACAATTCTAGGAACAGTTTGTTCTAACATTTGAAAGGATCATAAATACCTCAACCAAAAGATCTTTAGAATATTTTCCAAAGAAATAAATAGCATGGTCTTCAGAAGTTGCTGAGTCTGGAGCAAAAGTACCACCTTTAATATCAGAGCCTACAAGAAAAACAGAGGCATTAGGAGTACGGAAAAACACTACAGTACAGAGCACTACACACGTCATCTATACAAATATTGAAACTACACTGCCTTTTTAACCTTTGTCATTTCAACGCTTTGCTTGACATTAGCTCACGCACTGCCCAAGGATGGCCCACATATCACAGTTTGAGGCATCCAGATGTGCTATGCTGAACATAAATGAAAACCAAGGCCAGATCCAGACACAGGGTCAGCAAAGGCAACTTTCCTGCAACTACATGGCTGCAGCTCTTGCCCTGTCATATTAACTCTTATGCAGTTAAAAAGAGGCGGATGGAGAGAAGCTATAGCTCTCTTACGAGCTCCTTGACAATTAAGCCCATGTGGGAATTAATAGACTTCCATAAAAAATAGTTAAATAACTTAAAATAGCACCCCACTCCTTCCAGTCCACTGAACCCCTTCAGAACAAAGGTGGATGGGACCAGAAATAACTCAGCAGATGCCCTGTGATTCAGGACAGTGAAATGAATTCACCTCTGAAGAGAAGGCCTATTTGCCAAACAAATGCTTAATTTTATTAAACAGGTACTTAATAAATGTCAACTAAACAACACTTTATTTTATCATCATTCACTAACTGATGAAAAAGTGTATCACGTTTTTAAGTACTGATATTTTTTTCTCTTAGGTATTCAGAATATTGAATATCACTGTATGCTGTACAGTACCTAGCAACCACGCATATAATCTTCTATTGAGTGACATGTCTCTCCTCAACAATGTTTGTGTAGCTGCTGACAGAATATAGACTAAATCAGTCCTGCGCAATAGAATAGTGCTTTCGTTGCAGTCCTAGAATGAAAACCAAAAATACTTTAGCTGTTTATGAACATTTAAACAAGTCAAATTGGTAATGAGTTTTGTTTTTTTTTTAAACTGGTCATATTAATGTTTTGGAAAAAAAGGCAACAAGCCATCAACAACAAATTATATTGTGTACTAAAAATCTCAAGAAATGGAATCTGACACAACTGTGATCATTTTCCTATTTAAGGTACAAAGCTACAGTTAAGCTAAAAATACTAAAGACTTCATTATGTTATGACTTAAGACTTAAAATCACTTGCTACTTTCAAAATACTAGGTAAGTTAGGAAATGATGGGGAACAGCTCTTGTTTCAAGTAGTATTTTCTTTCCTAGTCTTTAACAGGAGTATCTTAGTTTAGCACAGACAATTCCAAATGCTGAAATTCTACTTGAAAAAGGAGCTCGATATTTTTTCCATATGCAGTTTCTCAGGTCTGAATACTTCAAGCACATTCCAAATATCATGCAATATTCACTGTGAAAGTACATCTTCATTTGAAGCTGTAAAGAGTCTGAGATGCAGCAGTGTCTCCTCTACTATTAAAATTTATGTGGGAACAACAAATTGCAAAATCTGTTAATTGATTTTGAAGGTACAAAATTCAGACATTTGGCAATAACAGAGGTAGGAGCTGGATTGGTTTCACAGAAGACACCTTCCTGCACAAAGCTCGCATGCAACATTACTAAAATAGTCCTCTTACCAAAGCTGTATAAAATGGGAAGAAGAAGAGAATCACTTCTAGGGTGTTTCTTTGCACAAGGACATTTGAATCCAATACTGATGCGCACAAAGATTTTATCTGTAAAAGGAAAAGAAAACACAATGGTGTTTTACTTCATGAGAACATTTAAACTACAATCACTGTTAATAATCACAAGAAGGAAAGAAAGCAAACTTGGTTACATGTGAACAATATCTTTTAAATAAGAAGATACTCAGCCAAAATGAATTAAAAAAAAGTTTTGTTGAATACTGTTAGAAGAATCATTAATACTTATGAAATACTTGGGTTTGTAACAATATAGAATACCACAGTGTGACATCACCAGCTATCAGACAGAACGTGAAGCCTCATAAAATGCAGATATTAAATTACTCTAACTAGCATTACAGTTATTCCATCACTCAAGTTTAACGTAAATTACTCCCTAGTGAAGATTTCCATTTTACCGAAAAAATAAAAAGATACTAGATTTCAAAATTGCCTTCCAGAGCTGCAAACACTTTGAGAAAACAACATTAAACATTGTAAATACTGTATTATAGAAAAGCTGGTCTTCAACCTTAAATGCAAATTCAGAACAAGTAGAGAAAAGTTATCAGGTTTAAGTTCTGATTTGAAACAGTCAGTCTTTTAAGGCTGTATGCAACACTGATCACCAAAAACTGCAGAAGCTTCAGAAGACTTGCATTCTGCAGGCTAACCAAAACTAGTAGGGGAGATTCTCTGCTATATTTCAGGTAAAATGCTCCCATGAAGTAACCATATTAAGCAATTCCATAAGCCTCTCTTTCTCTCTCTCCAAAATATTTTTAAGAGCACATCATTCTAATTGAATACAGAGAAGGCACAATCTGCTAGTACACAGGTCTTACAGCAGATTAGACTGTTCTACAGGGAATGTAATGAACTTACTGTGAGCTTATAATCGGTGCCAAGCATGTACTTCTGCTCTTTTCCAGACAGCTCTCTGTTGATATGACTGACAACAAAAAGAGAAGCAGGTAGCCTGATGGATGGGCTGACCAGGACACTGCCCCAGAGTGCTCCATAAAACATTTCTTGGCCCATCAACAAGGAGAGCTTCACAAGCAGAGCATCTGTTCTGTATGGAAATATATTTGACATGAGAAAATAGATTTTTGTTAGTTCAGTTTTGTACCATAAAACTGCAATTATACACAGACATTACTTATTTATCTTCCTCATCTTTGTATTATCAGTATTTCCCTTCTTACGTGAAGATGGCCAGCATCTAATTGTACGAAAACAATCAAAAAGCCCTCAATCCTTTGTCACTGTGCACACTCACTGAAACAAAGTTTCTGTGCATACTTTGTAAACTTCTCCAGTAATTACCTGCAAACATTAAGCTCTGATCAAATTACTGCAGTAGCTCTGATTGCAAAATATTTACAGTGAGACGTGTGCAATGCTGAATTGGAAATAGTTTAAGTTGATACTAGGCTCTGAAAGCCAATTTTATCAGTCTGGGAACTGGAAGATATCCTACATATTTGTACTTACAAATCAATGAGCTCAATTTGTAAGTCCCTGAATGAAAAAACCCATGAGATAAAATGACACGCTGTCAGTTATTGCCCAAAGGACTGGTACACCAGAATTAGTTTAAAGGCAATCACATTGGAGGTCTTATGACTGAAGGCACATTCTCTGCTTTGACAACTCTGTCAGTACTCTGGTATGTTACTATAACATAGGAATTAAAACGTCACGTGAGAAATGTAGAAGTGAGAAAAGAGGAAGAAGTCCAGCACAGAAGAAGGACACACTCCCCAATCTCATGTTCTTTTCCATTTCTTTATAAAGTAGCCCTCAAGCCATTTTTTCTTTTCTGTTTTGTGTGTGTGTGTGTGTGCAAACTCATGCATATATGTGTGTTTAAGAAGGTAATAGTTTCTAGGGTGAAGCCAAACCTGAGCTAGTACTTCTGCCACTTTCAGGAACAGCAGGGGATGTATTAGTGTTAGTCCTCAATGTCGAAGATTCTAAACATTTTCAGTGAAGAGTATCCCATGAAGCTGAACTTAAAATTAATCTCACACATCTTCCAACAAGCTATCTTGGTCTATCTTTCTTGCACCAGAATCACTACGATGACTAAACTAAAGAAAGATTTTCTCATGTAATTTTTATATTTCATAAAATACCATTAAATTACTTTTAGCATATATATTTCACAGTGAAATATACGGTCAGTTCCTGTCTGTGATCCTGTTTTTTCAAGGCAAAGAATCATAGAATTATAGAATACCAGGCTGGAAGGGACCTCAAGGATCATCTGGTCCAACCTTTCCTGGCAAAAGCACGGTCTAGAGAAGATGGCCCAGCACCCTGCTCAGCTGAATCTTAAAAGTGTCCAATGATGGGGAATCCACCACTTCCCTGGGGAGATTATTCCAATGGCTGATTGTTCTCATTGTGAAAAATATTCATTCTGTGTCCAATTGGAATCTCCCCAGGAGTAACTTGTCCCTTGTCTTTTCCATGTGACTCCTTGTAAAAAGGGAGTCTCCATCTTCTTTGTAGCCACCCTTTAAATACTGGAACGTATGGTTAAGGTCTTCCCTAAGCCTTCTTTTCTCAAGGCTGAACAAACCCTATTCTCTCAGCCTTTCCTCATATCACAGGCTTCCGAGTCCTTTGATCATCTTGGTGGCCCTTCTCTGGACACTCTCCAGCTTGTCCGCATGTTTTTTGTATAGCAGGGACTAAAACCGAACACAGTATTCCAGATGTGGCCTGACAAGCGCCGAGTAGAGTGGGATAACAACTTCTTTAACTCTGCTGGTGATGAGGAAAACAATGCCAATAAGAATAGGGAAAAAAGGTATAAAACCAGAAGTCGGATCTTGGAAGTTAATCTGCAGTTCCCATTAACTCACTATTTCAAATTTAGTCAGCTTCAAAATAGGTTCAGTCTCCCTAAAAAGGCTTCGGATAGACAGGAGATTTTGTTCCAAGGGATCCCCTTTCTCCCCCAAGTCCCCAGCAACTAGTGCTGTAGGAAAGAGAAAACTATGCACCATCACTTATAAGCCTGTCTGACAAAAAGCACATACTAAAATTCATGTTTCTACAGCAGATGTATAAGTGGTATATACTTGACCATAGATATGATGTTCTAGCAACTGAATGCTACTCAACAAGTTGGGAACACATACTCTTAGCTGCTCCAGCAATTGATATGAGCCTTCAAGCCTACTTGCTTTTAAAAAGAAGCATTAGAAGTATTTTATCAACTGTAATCTATGCAGCCTGGCATGTGTCACTCTTTTTTTTTTTTTTAAAGTGTACATACAGCTATTTAAGATTCAAAAAGGGCAGAGAGAACAGCAACACATCCAGACTGGTAATACAGAAGAAAGTACATTGCCAGTGCAACGTTTAGTGACTCTTTAAGCAAAGAAACATTTGGATGAAACCTACAGTGGTTGAGTTCTTAAAAGATCTTATAAAACAGTTCTGGTAACTGAAGTAAAACCACTACACAAATGGGTGCTGAGCTGGTCTTCTCAGCACTTTTCCTGATCCTGACATTATGGTACTGAATGCCATCGTCATTACTTCCATGAGCACCCAAGACTAAGAGAGATACATTTTTCCACAATATATTTTATACGAATTGCCTCTTGCTTGTGTCTTCAGAACCTGAGGGTAAGTATCTGGTATAGAAAGACTGGAAAAAATTCAGTTGCTCTCTTGTGTTACAATATTTAAATTGAATTTATCAACAGAGCAGTGGTTTGGGGAGTCAGGTTAATTATTTAGGAGTTCAGAGGAGCTTTAATTCTCTCAGCACATCTATTTTTAACCCTCCTTTTCCTCTTCTCTCCTCTTTTCCTCCTAAGATGAAAATAGAAGGGGAAAGGGTTTTTCTACTTTAGCACTATTAGTTTCATCTTTCAGGGACTTACCATTCTTCCACCCTTAGAAGCTCTTTTATCAAGCTTTCTATACACAGAGCTGACAGAATTTTCTTGAGAGTTCCACAGGAAAGCAAAATACTTTATATTGTTTTTAAATTAATATTAGTTCTCACCTGTCATAAATTTCTGATCCTTCTTCCAATCCAGGCAGCAGTCCAATTACAAAGGCTTGAAGACCAGGCAGGAGGGACTTTTGGAGAGGAAGAAAGTATTTCTCGTACAAACCAAGGAGAACAGGCCTCACTGACATTGCTGCGTTTGCCAGCAGAGGAAACAAACCAGAGCTTTTTTTTTAAAAAAAGGAAAAAATAAGAAAAAGTAAGAAAAAAATTTAGTTAATTAAAATAGACTGTGAAATACATATGCCTTTAAAGAAAAGTTTACCTGTATAAGAATAAATCCTTGGCAAGCCATTTTGTCCCAATAATTTTAAAGATTATTTCATAGGTTTCTAGTGCCTTTAAATGCACTCCACTAGGTAGTGCTGGATGCAAACACTGAGATAATCTTTTACTGATGATCAGCCGTCTTGGTAATAAAGAATACTTCAGGTTACTCTGAAGGGCCTGCAGAAGAAAGGAGATGAGAATAGCTCTAATGTAAAAGATGATGTATATCATGACTGCAGGTTCAAAGGTTTCCTACTAGCACATCGAGAAGAACTAAATGCATTCAAGAGTTTTATCTCATAAAAGCATTTTGTTACACTGAAACAGCAAAATTCTGCAATTGAGTTTTCATATGGAATCAGTCATGAACAATCTAGTAAAGGCTGGTCTTACATCATCTACAGGCTGGAAAAATAAGTCAAAGGGCAGGACAGAGACAGGGTACCCTTATCCTATCTCCTGGGGAAGCAGAGAAGTGACAAGAGCAGCATCTCAGCTTTTAAGGACATGGAATAAAGTAAGAATTAAGTAACTATCTTTCCTTGTAATTTTTCATTTTATGTATAGTTGAGATATAAAGAAAAAACCTTCGGACCAAAGCAGGCATAATTAAATGGGACAATAACATCTTAGAAGTTATTTGTAATTCAGTGTGGCTGCATTCAGTAAGCTTTGTTAACTATACCCACTGTGTTGATGTATAAGTAAAAGATCTTCAGGACAGGAAATAGTTAACTATTGCAGACAGACCAGGTCTCTGGAAAAAACAAACCGTGGCATCTTTCTGTGGAAAAATTACTCTCTTCCTTGAACCATGCACGCATTTCAGCAGGGTAAATAAGTATGTCTTTTCAATTCAGAGACAATTAAAAAAAGAAGTTGCAAGTTAATGGCACTTTAGCTTTTGATCACTGTCTTCTAATGAGAACAGATGTTTCACTGCTGATTGAATTTGGGATGTTCAGGATTAGGCAAATTCTTGACTCTCCCAAAGGTTAAGTCATGGTCTTATCCCATGTAATTGTTTTAACTTGAGGTTCTTCTGTCCTGCCTGAAAAAAGGTTTTGAAAAAGCAGCAGACAAGTGAACTAACCCTTCCTTGCTTATTTCTGAGAAAAAAACCAAAACAGTTCAGCAATGATTGTGGCATTCACTTGAATGCTGAACACTCTCATCAGCAGTAAGAGGGAGAGATAAACCCCATCACCTTTCAAAGGCATGTGCAACTTATTGTTTAAGACTTTGCAGTTGGTGGGCATGAGAACCTAGAATCTGTGAGACTACTATTGCGTTATTTCTCCCATTTGCTGCCCTGCCTAAACGGAGAGACCACCTGTTAGTAAAGAGTTTCTAGTAAATAAAATTTACTCCAGAAGAAAAAGGCTGAGAGTTTGTAACAACAGTAAATAGAAATGTCACACCATTCTTAAACATACAGTACAGATGCCTTTTAAAGCCAATTAATTTCCTTCCTTCACTCCCTCGCTACGAGCACGAGATTTGCATTTTAATAGGTACTAAAAACTAGAATCCAAGAATACAGCAATATTTCACACATGAAACTAAACCAGGTTATATTTGTGGTGTTATATTTTATATGTTTTTATATCTTTTCTGTTTGAGAGATTTACTCATATATTACATAAGTAATATTATTTCAATATTAAAGATTAGAAACCTTAGTACTTGTAACAACTTTGAAGACTGCTTGAAAGCTGGACTTTGAAACATTCTGTTTATATTGGTTGGTATGTATTTGCCCACACCCTCTGTATATATAAAAGAAGGTAATTACAAAAAAATATGCCAGTGGTAAATATTTTTCCTCTCAATTTTAAGATTGAACAAATAACATCTTAATATTCTATCAGTTAAAAAGTAAATCAAATAGGTAGAAAATGGAAACATTCACTGTTTATTACAAAGAGAATCTGATGCATTACAGAAATAATGCCATCTCATAAAAAATGTCATTTTGCTTATTTAATTTCCTAAGGATGCGAAGTAAATCTCCACCAGCAAATAAGAACTCTCCTTCACCAAACATCAGGAACAGCTAAGCAAAACATCTAGTCAGAAGAGGAAAAAATACTCCAGGCATATTAGGAGTTGAATAGTGGATATTCAGGGATAATTCAGTTTTAAGTATTTCTCCTGGGTAACTCCGAACGCTTCATATGTCTGAATTCCAGCGGGTGAGCCTAACTTAGAACAAGACTACATTCATGTATGTGTGCCAACTATACTGCTTCACCTAAAGAATCAGAAGACAAGAACAGGACGCAAGATTTGAAGACATTTATTATGATCTTTATACATAAGCTGCAGAGAGTTTCAGCCCATCACATCAGAATGATTCCGAGATGAAACTCCCTGCTCAAAAGCATGTCATCCTTTTTTTCCTGACTTGCATGATGAAATACACAGTTGGAGCTAAAATTCTTTTCAAGAGTAGGTGCTCCTGGTGAACAGTTGTCCCTGATCTTCCAGCAGATGCAAGGGATTTTAAGCCACGCTGCAATATATTAGAAGACTGTGGTTGCGCCATGAGCCATTCCAGCAGAGAGCTCAGATGGCTGCTACTTTTTTGAAAGGTTCGGATTCTTAACAGCTTCCCCAGAATTGCAGGGCTTAAAGAATTTTAAAAAGGTGGAAAGACAGTAATTAGCAGATGGATCTAAAACTGTTCGTTGAAATCACAGTGACACGATAATATACGTATTTCCAAATGCTAATTAGTTTCTGTGAGCTGACAGGCAAAGGTAAGAAACTTGATTTTTAAATAACCTGAGCTCTCACAACTGAAAAAAAGAATCTGTTGTCTGTGAGATCTAGGACTGCTGAAATGCCATTATAATTTCAGCTGTTACAGGTAGTTAAATGTTGTGGTAGCAAGCCTGGTATCACTGGCACTGTATGCAGATGAAGAGCCCATTCCAAACCATTGCTTCCACATTCAGAATACAACACTAATGACCACAGATGGACAACTCTGCTCACAGGTTTCAACATCTATTATTCACCCATTCTTTTGATTCTTGTGAGCTTAATTTGGCCACCTTTAGTTACATATGGGCTGAAGCCCATGCACGATCTGCTTTTCCTCCTTGTCTCCAACTGCTTTCCACATGAGCAGTTATGGTGGCAGAAGCATTAAATGCCACTGGAACTGCTAAGTAAGGTTTGGCTTGAGAAGCCTGAACTGCCAGCAAGCACTCCACGCTTAATAGATCATCACAGGCTTTGGTTTTCACAGATCAGTGAGAAACCAACAATCCCAGAAAACCAAGAGATATTTGGCCTACCACTGGCTTTTAAAATAAAGACTTTAATCAGCAAGTCAGGAAAAAATGAGATATGCAAAGTAATGACTTGTGTCCACGTGCATGTACAGTTTTCAACTTTTTACAGATACTTTTTCTTTATGACTCACTAGAGAATACCTTATATACACTAAACATTTTCTAATGTATAAGCATGCTCAGAGTTTCTTGAACGTGGGCTATAAGGGGTAGAAAGGGAAGATTATTCTTTTCAGAAGTGTATACATGTGCCTTAAAACAAACACAGACATACATACACACACAGAGGAGTATTCACATTTCATAGAATGGTAGGGGTTGGAAGGCACTTTTGGAGATCATCTAGTCCAACCCCCCTGCCAAAGCAGGGTCACCTAGAGCAAGTTGCACAGGAACGCGTCCAGGTGGGTTTTGAATGTCTCCAGAGAAGGAGACTCCACCACCTCTCTGGGCAGCCTGATCCAGTGCTCTGCCACCCTCAAAGTAAAGAAGTCTTTCCACAGTTACTGGTTTAAGTCATTCTGCACTGCTTTATAGCACCACTAGAGATCAGTTAGATCAATTTGCCTAGACATAAACCACCAAGCAAATCAAGTAAATATTTTTATTTGCATAATTAGAATTCCATAAAAAAGGCAGCACATCAATTTATAACTTTATCTTCAACTAGGAGATACTATAATTCTTGTTTTAGACAACGGTGGTCGGGAGGAGAGGGGGAGAAGGAAAGCCTGTGATTCCATTTTCCACTGATTCATTTTCCAAGTAAAAAAAATTCTAAACAGAGCTTCAGCTTCCATAAAAACAGCAGCATGAAGTTCAAAGAAGGTTGTGAGGAAACTAAACTACGAGCTGGAGTTATATCAAAAAGGGGGAAAAAAAGATGTATAAAATATCCCTAGTCCTGCACATCGCATCTGTGCATCGGGTGTGGTGAAGTTCCATAAAGCAATTACGAGGCAAAGCTTCCCTTCTTCTCAAAGATATAAAGCTTGCCTTCAACAGAAGGCAAGTGGTGCTTGTGTTTGTAATTCGGCCAACAGTTGTTATAAAGCCATGGCAGCCAGGATTCTCATATGAAGCAACTGGTGTAATTAATAGCTATGCTCATTAAATCCGTATTCCGTATTTCAGAAGAATCCTTCTCTTCTCTTTCCTCAAGAACAGACATATTGTGACATTAAGTGTTACTACTGAAACAAACAATAATTGTGCAGCTGCAATGATTTTTGTACTTTCTTCCCCCTTCCCCTCCAAACAGATCAAGTGTTTAGTTGAGAACATATTCACCTTGAAGTTTTTGAAACAAGAAAATCCTACAGAAACAAAAAGTAACATACTTATTTTCTATTGAAAGTCAAATTAAAAAAAACAACTTTGAAACTGCAGAATTGCAAGAACTTAGAATCTGCACATTTATCCTTGTGTTCAAGGATAAAAAAGCAGTTCGAAAGTGCTCCTTTAAAGCAAATATTGCTATCATTACTGAGCAAGTCAACTATGCTGTAAGCATAAAATAAATCCCCCTACAACAACTGATTTTTCAAGTGTTATAATATTTTGTTTTCATGGTAAACAATAACTATAAATTAACATCTTTCTCAGAAAAGGGGCACTGAGCCAGCCAGGCTCAGTGTCAATGGTCACTAGTAAAGCTTACGTGCAAGTTCCATACAACCAATATCAGAAAACTTGTTGAACTAGGTATTTCTGACAACATGCGTGACAAAATCCTGTCCATTATTCTTGTCAAACAGATGCACGTTGGGTTTTTTTGGTAGGTTGGGTGGCTTTTCCATTTGGGTTTTTTGTTTAGATTTAATGAATAAACGGGGGAGTTTAAACATTCATTTAGCAAAAATTCAGTGAGATTCTGTGCTTTTCTGTGAATCAGTAAATTCCAGAGACTTTTTTGGAAACCTTCTTTCATAGTTTCCCTACAAAAGCGGGCTGTGGAATCCAATATTTACTACTGCTCGGTTCTTCATTTTGCAAACTTTGTCACTTATCTACTGTTTGCCTGCACCCAAAGTTAAAATTTCTGGAAGACATATGGCTATAATCTGTATTAAAAACCCTAATGCAAACTATGCACCTGAATTTTCCTAACTTCACGGTATTTTTAGCCTCTTAATTGCCCAAAGTTCCCCCTACGTGAATACTTTCATATATATTTTATATAATATACATATCTGTTTATATTCCAAATAGAACAGTGTCAAGCATTTTGGATATGAAAACAACATTAAAAGCACTTATTTAATTGACAAATCCACATATGCTGAACCACCACCTCTTTCTAGGTTTAAAAAAAATAACACCCCTCCCCCCCAGCATTTTTTTTCTATCAAAGCATTGAAGCGATTTTGCAGAGTTGTATCCTTTTAAAACATTGGAACAAGATGGCAAAATCTGCAATAGCAAAATCATGTTTTAGTACTAAGACAATTGAAAAGGATTACTGTATTCTGGATGCAGCAATCTGTACTGAATATCTGAAAACCCTAGTCACAAAACAGTGCTTTCCAAACGTGAACATATGCATATTTAAAAAAAAACAACAGTAAAAACATGCTTCAAAGCTGTATCCAAGAACAGTACTGAGAGGAGAATAAGCCTGTTTCTTGAAGCATGGAGCAGCCTAGGCTGCAGCTACTAAATTACCATCTTATAGTAACTAGAGCTTGAACAGAAGCAAAGCAGAGATATTTACAAGTGGAATATGAGTAAGTTTCAGGGCAAAGCTGAAGACCCTCTTTAAAATATTAACATCCATATTTACTGCCTGTTTAATCCACCTGCTTCCATCGGTCCATTCATATTCTTCTGTAAGTTTTTATAAGCATTACTTTCCACTGTTTCTCCTTCACCATGATGATGCCTAACACCCACACTATTCAAACTAAAACCCAAAAAATCTTTCCCTTAAAAACTTGGGGTGTAACAGAAGTTAGCAAATTCTGCCAACTCTAGCTGTTGTTAGAAAATACAGTTTCTCTCCATCTTTCACTCAGGCTCATGCTTAGTACCTGCAGTTCGGTTCAGAACACTGCAGAGGAGATTCATCTTTCTTAACCTCGGAAGCCTAGGTCAGCTAAAAAACATGGGCAACACTGCAGTAACTCACTTCAGGCTTCCTGTAAAACCAGTGAGGAACACGTGCAATTTTAGGACAGTGTTCATCTGACCTACTTTAAATAGCAAGAGATGAGTCACAACAACAACAACAACAACTAAAACCCCTTATTCCTCTCTCTGCCTAAAAGCGATTCAAGGTAAAGCTGTCCACACTGAAGTCATGTGAAGTTAGATAAGGCTCATCTCCCTTGAGTGACAAAAAATAATCTTTCTAGATGTACAGACTGACCCGTTTGGCTGACCATTCAGATTAAAATCAATTGGTTTCTCTGTTCCTTCCTTGTTTCTGCAAGTCACTGTGAAACATCAGTTAGAACCAAAGAAGCAACAGAGAAACTGTGAAAAACAACCCTCAGTTTAACCTTGGTAGCTAAGTAGTAATAGAAAGAAGTAGCAGAGTTGTCTTTTCAGCAGCAGCAAGAGCTTCAAGATCACTTGTTTCAGCCAAGGTCGAAGGGATCTGGATCAGCTCCCTCCATTCTTTTTCCCTCATCTTTAAGTAGCAAGAACCTGTGCTGATTCCTCCAGACCCTTGTATTGAAAGATTAATGGCACTGAGCTCCTACAGAAATAAGAGCGTGTGTGTGTTAATTTGAGGGACTCAGTAGCGCAAAGTATTGCTGAAGCGTGCCTACAGGAGAAAAAGCCTCAGAAAGTATTACACCCTCAGAACATTACACCACCACAGAAAATATTACAATATAAGCAAGAACATCCACAATTAAAGTCAACAATATGAAGATCCTTAAGAAATATGGGCTTAAGAGAGATCTTCCATGCTACTCTAGAAGCATAAAAAGTACTTCCAAAACTCCTCGATGTACTCATCCTCTTTTGTCTCTCCCTTTCTCAGCATTTTCACATTTGCTTAATGATAGTTATCACTGCACACCAGTTACTGACACCCAGGTTCCTGAATATAACCATGTGCAGTGTTTAAGAACACTTTTATCATTGGGGTACTGTTGATCTCCTCCCTCCTACCCATTCTCTCCCTGTTCATTCATTCACCCTCAGAACTGGCTGTAGAAGCTCTTATGTTAGAAACACCTCCCCCTCTCCCCAATACTAACAGAACTCAACAACAATATTTATGTTTTAGGATGTAAGAGATCAAGTAATCACAGGAATTAAGAGAATAGCTATTGACATCCTATTTCACAATCTTCCTTTTGGCAGCACATTCCCCTGACACATCATCCTTATTTTCAGGTAACAGGCAGAAGCAGATGAACACTGGGGATGATTTGCTCTCCCAATTCTTAAGCTCCTAGAATGATTAAGTCCATAAAATACCACAGCAGATGGACTGATGTAACAGCTAAATGCTTTTTTGCTTGGTTTCTACTCTGCTGAGTTACATTTTGGCAATTTTGTACCTGAATGAGTTTCAGATAGGTGTTAATCAGTTCAGCGCGTTCATCTAGGTCAAGATAAAAGATCAAAGCCTACCTCTTGCCACAGGCAAGAAATCTCTCACTCTAATTATTTCTTATTTTCCCTTTTGAGAAAAGCATTCTGAAGACCTCTAGCTCTCCTTACTGACTCGAGAGGAATGATGATGAAACACTGAAGGCTGAAATGTGTAACTTCTATTGACAGAACAATATTCAGCTTCTCTCCTCTGAAGAGAAAAGAACACGGCTGACCTTAAAAAACCGTCAATTTGACAAATGTTGTCCTGTTATGGTTTGAGAAAACCCATAACAATTTATTGTCGTTTAGACAATTATTCTATCACCCGATGATCCCTCCCCAGCTGTGAAGGGGAATCGGGGAAAACAAGGAAATGCGAGGGTTGAAACATAAATAGATTTAATAGGATAAGACCAAATAATTAACAATAATACTAAAGAACCAATATTAATACTGATATTAATGTAAGATATAAAAGAATTATACTCAGCCAATTATATCAGCAGGAAGCTGTACAGTCCCAGCAGTGGACAGCAAATGTCGGACACTGTGAGCGCTACAGCTTTGGGAGGAAGGGAGGGGGCTCAGGGGTCTGGCAGCGGGGCAAGGAGCTCTCTGGACTGCCGCCATCAAGGGAGAGAGCAACTACACAGCAAACTTTCTAATTTATATAGAATATGACGTTCATGGTATGAAATAATCCTGTTGGCCAGCAAGGGTCAAGTGCCCAGGCTTCGCTCCTCCTCATCCCTGCACCTGGCAAGGCTTGACAACACTGAGACTTTGAATCCCACATATCTTAGCTCACTATAAAGTAAATATTTTCACAAATTCAAACACTAGAGTCTTCTAAGAGTTCATTTTTCCCAAGCATTAGAAGAGAATTTAGTCCTGTGTCGTTCAACCTAGGACACGTCCCAATTTTCAAGAAGGGTAAGAAGGAAGACCCTGGTAATTACAGGCCTGTCAGTCTCACTTCAGCACCTGGTAAAATTATGGAGAAGGTTATTCTGGGAGTTACTGAAAAACACTTGAGAGACAACACAGTCCTTGGTCATAGCCAGCACGGGTTCACAAGGGGAAAGTACTGCTTTACCAACTTAATTTCCTTTTATGACAAGGTCATCCATCTAGTTGATGAAGGGAAGCCATTAGATGTGGGTTTTTTGGAATTTAGCATAGCTTTTGATACTGTCTCTCACAGTACCCTTCTCGATAAATTGTCCAGCACACAGCTAGACAAGTCCATAATAAGTTGACTGAGCAATTGGCTGATGGGTCAGGCTCAAAGGGTTACAGTAAATGGGGTTACATCAGGCTGGTGGCCAGTCACCAGTGAGGTTCCCCAGGGCTCAATTTTAGGGCCAGTGCTTTTTAATGTTTTTATAAATTATTCGGATGCAGGAATTGAGTGTACATTAAGTAAGCTTGTTGATGACCCTAAACTAGGAGGATCTGTGGACTCCCTCAAAGGTAGAGAGGCCTTACAGTGACGTGTGGATAGACTAGACAGTTGGGCAATCGCCAACTGTATGAAATTTCACAACAGCAAGTGCTGGATTCTCCACCTGGGATGGGGTAATCTTGGTTATACGTACAAATTGGGGAACAAGAGGCTGGAAAGCAGCATTGCGGAAAGAGATCTGGGGGTTTGGGTTGATGGCAAGTCGAATAGGAGTCAACAGTGTGCCCTGGCAGCCAAAAGGGCCAACTGTGTCCTCAGGTGGATCAAGCACAGCATAACTGGGTGGTCAAAGGAAAGGACTGTCCCACTCTACACTGCGCTGGTGTGGCTCCACCTTGAGTACTGTGTGAGGTTTTGGGCACTTCAATGTAAGAAGGACATCAAACTATTGTGTGTCCATTGGAGGGCAACCAAGATGGTGAAAGGTCTGGAGGGCAAGACTTACAAGGAGTGGCTGAGATCACTTGGTTTGTTCAGCTTGGAGAAAAGAAGGCTGAGGTGTGACCTCATCGCAGTCTACAGCTTCCTCAAGGTGGTGGTGACCAGCAATAGGACATGAGAAAATGGAATGAAGCTGCATCAGGGGAAGTTCAGATTGGACATTAGGAAAAGGGTCTTCACCGAGAGGGTGACTGGTCAGTGCAACAAGGTCTCCAGGAAAGTGGTCAGAGCACCAAACCTGTCAGAGTTCAAGGAGCGTCTGGATGATGCTCTTAGTCATATGGTTTAGTTTTAGGTAGTCCTTTGAGGAACAGGGAGTTGGACTTGATGATTCTTATAGGTCCCTTCTATCTTGAGATATTCTATGATTCTATAATTCTATGGATTCTCCTCCTCTTTGAAAACTCTATAGAATTGAGGTTTAGCAATGACAGCAAAGGCATGTGAGGTATCTATCGGGTAACAACAGATGTTTCCTTACGAATTCTGCAGAAGTTGCCTCCTCCCACCCCTATTTCCTTAGTGACTGTAACTCTGAACTACTCTTGCCTCACGAACTCTCACAAAGAGCTTTATGTTAAAAGAGACCAAATGGGACATGAAGAACATACACCTTGTACCTTGGTCAGGAGGAGAGGACACGCTTCCTAAGTGTTTTCCCATAAAAGTCTTTTTCTTTCTTCTATATTCAGCCATATTTTCCATGGTCATATAAAAGACACCACCATCAGCAAATCAATTATTTCCCCAAATACAAGGGAAGGGCACAGTCAAGTAAACATGATCTTTAAATATAAACTTTGACTCGGAATATATACTAAAACTTGTGACATCCTGTTCTCTATTAAGACTTTTTTAGCTGCTCTAGAGTGGGTAACCAGCATACTGAGGGTTTCTTTGATGCAAAAACTGGATTAACTTAGCTGTATAAAGGAAACAAATGTCATCTGAAGGAAACCTGTTGGTTTTACCAGAATTTATCACATTTATATAAAAGATACTGACTTAGCTGCTTCCATTAATCTTCCTTTATGAACCAATATTTTTCTTGAGTGGATTTTCAATTTCGCTAAGTACTGTAAATTACAAGAAAGTTCATAGCAATACAAAGATAATAAACACATGGAAAAATATTCCTGTGCCACTGTACCTTATTGAGTTTACCAAGGGAAGATATAAGATCTGCCCATTCACTTGATGATTCAAAGTTTCTCAAAGCTTTCTCAATCGCTGAAGAATAATTTCTGTATCTGTAATCACCAAGTAACTCCTGCTCTTCTGGATCCATCTTCAGTTCTCATAGCAAGGTGAAATTTCCTGGTAAACTAAAAGATGCACACAATTACAAAACGATAATCCACATTTAAGTTCTGGCAAACGTGAAGCACTGTAAGATAACAATAAACATGTAGAAGCACCGACAGATCACAATAAACAGGTCATCTGATGAAGTTTCAACACAAAGTTAAAAATAATTTAACAGGCATGACTCCAACTCCCCACTGCCTGTTTTAGAAGTTTTGCAATCACATTTTCCTATTTATGAAACATGTTTTTTCCTTCGATGCACATGGATCTCATACAATAATAAAGGAAAGGAATATAGAATCTTATTATAAACAGCCAAAGTGCTGACAAGGAGTTATGGATAAGTAAATAGTCTTCATAACTTATCACCTGTGCAGTGTTTTGAAAGGTTACCTGTAGCCATGGAATGTGAAACATTTCATATCAAAATTCAGCTTCCCAGAGGAATTCCATTAAGGGGCCCCTCAGCCTACAGCAGAAGGAGCCCTCAGAACTCTGCATCTCAACTTGTTAGCAGCAGATGTTGAAGTACAAGACTAAGGCGCTATGCCAAAGTAGCAAGACTTGCATTTAAATCTTCCTTTTTTTCACCAAAAAGTATCGATATATTTTTATGGAGAAAAAATAAGTTATTCAGACATGATTTTCTAGTATTTTGCAACACATTTAGATTAAAAAAGCAAAACACACCTGTTTCAGAACAACAGCAAACAGGCGTGGCTGGATTTTATGTATGGAAGAATCATACCTTCACTCCTATGCTAGCTATGACACTAGTTCTCCTGCTAGCTAATGTAAAAAGTATTCTCCTAGAGAGACGCTTAGGTTTAGGAATGCCAGGTTTATGTCAATCTGTGCTATATCACCAATACAGAAAAAAAAGCACAGTCCTATAACAAAACATTTTATAATGTTTCTGAAAGACGTCTGCTTTCATTTTCCTACTGTTAGTACACAAAAATAAGTCTAAGCAGTCTTCTATGTTCTTTTAAAGCAGCTCGTCTCTCACTTTAAAAAAATAATCAATGGAAGCTAGGAAGTATCATAGCAGCTCTCTGCCAAGTCAAGAGTGCTGCCACTTTCATAAATAAGAGATTTTGCCAGATCATTTAGAACTGGGCAGCCGTTTTGCTGACAGAACACATCAAATTTCTTCATTTAAAAATGCAACATACCTGCATGAATCCACTTAGAGAACGGGAATCAATCAAATTATCAATAGCACTTAAAGAGGTTCTAAATATTCTGTGAAAATTGTGTCCTAAAGCATTCTCATAGCATTAAAACCTGGTCTATTTAAGTAAAATCTAGTTAGATTCTGAAGGTAAAACAGGACGTACCTACTCAAGAAAAAAACCCAAACTAAGAAAACTTCAACTGGGGGGAAATTTGGCGTATTCAGTTCTTAAGACACTTTATTTGGACTTTGATGAGAAAAGACAGATGAATAGTGTACTCCCACCCAGAAATGCAGTGATGGACTTAATGATTTAGCATGCATTGATGTTCAGGTACCTACGTTGCTAGATGTCAGCAAGGTTTGAAAAAAATCCAGTAATCTAAATATGGCACATAGATCGTATTTGTGCTTGTATACAAAGGCAGGAAGATTAAAAAAAAACAAACAACAAACAACAAACCAAACCAAAACAAAAAAAACAAACCAAAACAAAAGCCACTTGCTAGTGACCTTCAGGCACGTCTTCCAAATCCCGGGTCACAAACTTCCTTAGCAAACGCAGGCGTTGATAGTTACTCATCAACTTCCAGCATTGTCTGGAGACAGGTTAACGAGGCGGGCGCTCTGCTTTGATCCCAAGGGACCAGGCGCTGCCTCCCCGGGCTGCGGGGCCCCTGCGGGCAGCGCTCCCTCCCCGCCACCCCCGCGCCGGCTGCCGGTGGTTCCGGAGCCCGGCTGCGGATCGGCAGGCCCCCGGAGGCGAGGGGGGACACGCAGCACCGCGTCAGGCCCGGCCGCGGCGGGACCGGGGCCCGCCTCAGGGATCGGGGCCCCCCTCAGGGCCCGCCCTGCGGTGACGGCCCGTGCACCCCCCCCTCAGGACAACCCCCTCCGCGGACGGGCAGCTCCGCCGCGGCATCCCTCCATCCTCACCTGCCAGGGCGGGCAGGGACCACCGAGGCCGTGCCGGCTGCAGCCGCGCCGATGACAGGGCGGGCTACCCCTCTTCGGCCGGGCCACTAGCCACCCCCCCGGGGCGGGTCACCCCCAGCTGCCCGCGCGTGTCCCGTCCCCCCTACCCCGCCAAACACACGCTCGGCCGCGGCGGCACTCTCCTCCCCGCCACCCCTGTACCTGGCAAGGGCCCCGCGAAGCTCCCGGTCTGGCGGCGGCGGTGACGGCGACGTGTCCCAGCCCGGCGCTGGACAGGACGGGGCGGGGGGGGGGGGGCGGCTCCCCGCAGTCTCTATGGCAACAGGAGGGAGCAAAAAACCACCCCCACCCCTCCCGCGCCGCCAGGGCCGCGCCGCAGCCGGCAGCTGGGGCGATACCACTGAATACAGCGTGGAGGGGGGAAAGCAGGAAAGCCCCGAGACAGGTGCAGGAGGACTCTGTGTGCCCCCGCCCAGCGGCGACCCCTCACGTCTTTACCCGCTGCCGAGCACTGAAGGAAGGCTGCCAACATCGGTGAGCGCTACAGCCCGCAGCGGGTCATCCGCCACCCCCCGCGGGGAAGTGGTACGCCCCGGCGGCCGGCGCCGGGCGCCGAGCGCCCCCTGGTGGCGTGGGCCGGGGACAGGGTCGGGGACAGGGCCGGGCGCTTGCTACCACCCGCGGCCGATCCCCGCCGGGCCCACGGGGGAAGCGTCGGGGCGGCGACTGCCGGCGGGAGGCGACCGGGCTCCGGCCTTTGCGCGGTGCATCAGCCCCGGCTGGTCCGGAAACAAGGTGGCAGCTTCCCGGAGCCGCAACCTCGCATGTGCGCCCCACGCCGGGGCGTCGCGCCGCCCGCCCGCCCGCCTGCCCGCCACGCGTCCCAGCGCGGAGCCGGGCAACGGGGGCTGTCACCTCCTCCCCCGGGCAAAGCCAGCTTCAGAATCTCCCTTAATTACATCGGAGCGAGTAAAGGCGCGTTTAACAGTTTTGCTTCTTTTCCAGCTGTTTTTAGGCAAATTTTGGAGACGCAGCTTCCCCGGGGACCCGGCAGTCGCACTTACGGCAGGCTCGAGTCCAAGATAGGAAACCCTCTGCTCTTTATAAAAGGCTGGAAAGAGTTTTGTAACAAAAGTTACAGTAATAAAAGTGAATGTGCTAGATTATTAGTACGCTTACAGAAAAAAAAAAAAAAAAAGAAACTAGCAAAATGCCCATGGAAAATAAAATACATGATCTTGCCAGACAAGGATTTATATACTGTGGAAATATGTTATTTAACCTCAGTTTGGGGGTTTGGTTTGGGGTTTTTTTTTCTGTTTTCTTTTGGTTTGGTTTTTTTTTTTTTTTTTTACATGCATGCAGAACATAATCCTGGTAGTTCAAATTTGCTGGAAGAGTCATGGAAAAACAACCTGTTCAGTTATTCAAGATGAGAGAACAGAAACTTGTGGGTTTTAAGATTATGATGGATACTGTTTCAGCAATGATCTCCAGTAAATTTTACGTTCATATACTCTTTTATTTCCCTGAGACCACCTACCTTTCCCCTTCCTAGCTAGATTTTTAGTAATATAATTTGGCACGTTGTTCTTCTAGCAAATAAAAGCTTGGGTTACTGGCAGCTAATGCGCCGGCTTTATGCAGATGCTGGAAGGCTGGAAGCAAGCTGGGAAGGCTTCCATCTGTGTTTTCACTCCCCAGTTGTGTGCACCTCCAAAAGCTGGACCAGGTACCCAAAAGCACTGCTGGCCCTGCTTCAGCACGTCGTACCTGACGACAAAATTTTAGCAGTTGTTCACAAGCTCTCATACAGCCCAGGCGGCTCTTGCACGTCCCATCCTTGTGGGGGGAGTCGGGGTCTGCCCGCAGCCCCAAGGGGATGCCTGAGAGGCTGGGTAACCTCAGAGGGACACGTAACACATTGCGGGGAATTTGTGCAGCAAAATATCAAAAGGTTTTGCAATGATTTACAGCTTTGTTACAGATCTGCCGTCATTTTAAAAGACAAATCTTCAGAAATGGGGTGGCATTGGAGCATACGCGCAATCAGGTTCTAAATTCAGATGGGCCTTCCTCCTCATAGAATAAACTGAGCTGATCATTTGAATGTAACATTTTTCCTCAGGTATACAAGGCAGTAAATATATGCAGTACTACGGGCATGAACATGGCTTATCTTTCTAAACTGCAACACCATCAATTTAGGTTTCAATTTCTAAACTTTAAGTTCTTGTAACTTTGAAGGTAGCGTAGCTTAGTTCTTGGAAATGAAGGTCAGTGCTTCTAAATATACGCCCGACTGAGCAAAGAACTTTTATTTTTGATGATGTCCTTAACACGTGGTATTTATGTCCTAAAATATAACATGTTACTCAGGATATTTTTAAATTAGTTTCTGACGGTTTGCTATCTCTTTAGAAGTTCTTTTCCTTGCAAATTTGTGTTCTTTGACTGCACTAGTTGTATGTGAGTGCTTAACTGTATTGCTTTCCTTCTGATTTCCATCTAACTTTTGAACCCATTCGCCATTTCTAACACAAGACAGAATTTTATGGAATGGAATTTTAAAGAACCAGGCAGCCAGGTGGAGGAGAGGGACCCTCCTGGGCTCCCGCACCAGAGCATCTCCTGAGGGAGAGGCCATGGAAGTGCTCAGCCTGATGGGAAGATTTGCTTCGAACGTGCACCAAAACCAACCGAACTCCAGACCAAGCCACTTCCTCTGCTCTGGTGCTTACAAATCCGCTGGTCGGTAAATCACTGGAAAAATTACTCTGAGTGCTGGGTTTTGTTTCAGAGGTTATGCTAATTCAAAGCATGCCTATCATACTAACCCTTCAAGACTTCTTTTCAGGAAAGGCTATAAATCAGTTTATTATATGCAGTGTGGCAGCACTGCCCATGCCAAATCCTGGCCCTTGGGATGGGATCAAGCAATAGATTTACTGATGTAATCATTTCTGGAGACAGCCAGGCTGCATTTCAATCTAATGAACGTTCACATTTACTTTCACATGACGTTGACATAAATCTGTTTGGTTTGTACTGGGAAAGTCTACTCCAATCATTTATCACTTGTCAGATTATTATTATTTTTTTAGAAATATCCCTCACAATTTAAAATACGAAATTTCTATATAGCATTTCTATTATTTACTGAGGGAAGTTTAACGAGTTGCTTTCTTTCAGTATTTTATCTCCCTAGTGGACTCTAAACCAATACATTCGCAAATAAACCACCACCAGAGCCACTACTGCCATGTGTCCTCTAAATACCATATAACTCCAACCAAACAAAATCAGACAATGCTCATCAGATCAGGGCGCCTGAGTATGTGGGTATGTACCTGAAGAGAGACAGGGTAGGATTTTAAGAGTGCTGAGTAACGACAACTCTGGGTCAGTGAGCAGGGTCCAAAGACAAGACAACAATCCAAACTGGGAAACGTGCAGTTGGATATTGTTCATTCGGATGGAAGTGCTATGAACAGCTGACCTTGTGGAGAGCTCTATGGATGATGAAAGCTGGCCTCCAAGACCACGAACGTTGTCCAGCTAACAGTTTCCTTTATTGTCACCTCCAAAATGAAGTCCTTGGAGCACAAAATGAAACGGAAGAATTTCCATTGTGAAGCATTATTATTGTTCCTTCTCTTTTTTCATTATTTGAGACTAAAAAGTGAAAAAACATCCCTATACTAATGTGACACTGGAGTTTGGATTATATTCCGCAGTGAAGGGTTTTAAGTAATACTGGGCTGCACACATAATCTAAATTTTCTTGACATATTTTTAGGCTGAGAGGAGCACCATGACATTCCAAGTCATGACATTGCCTACACATTAGGTTGTACTACTTTAAGAGATAGGTTCAATTAAAATTATCTAGGGACATAAACGGGTTCTCAAGAGGTCTTGTCATCTTCATTATTTATATAGGAAAACAGTTAAATGGAAAATTTAAGGAAACAACGTGTTAAGCTAGGTATATTCTCTTCATCTGTTTAGGTAAACCGACCTCAAACTCTCTAGGCAGGTCTATGGTGGAGTTGTGAAAGCCAAATGTGCTGCACTTCACAGCATTGGAACTGGAATGGACACGAAGCTCTGTCCCATGCCGTAATGATCAGCATCGCAGGGGATCCAGATAGAAACAACCTGGTTGTAATCCCCGTTACATTCAAAATGGTTGAGAGCAGACCAGTCTCCTTACTGATTGCCCCTGTAACCTTTGGATCCCTGGCTTTCAAAAGCAAAGCTCTGCCCAACACCCTGCCTATGACAGCCTTTGAAAATGACAGTGGCATTGTCAACTAGCGCACAGGGATGTCTGTAGCCGAGGGAGACCTCAGAAAGTCCCAGAGGCCTCGCATGCTCCTTACACCCAGCTGATGGTGGCAGCAGGAACAGCTTCCACTCCCGAAGCTTTGCCGCTGCTGCCTGACTGTGCCCAGCACAAGCCACGGTGTCCCCAAGAAACTGCCTCCACTGAGCTCCCACAATTGTGAATCCAGTTCCTCCATTGTCCCGTGTCACCGCAGCTACTGCATTGCCCGGCATTTTCTTTGGCTAATAAATTCAGAAGTAAAAATGGTAGTGACACGCCATAAAAAGAAAAACAGTAAATCATGTGTCAAAGTTTTATACAGTAGAACAGATCATTATTATTTCATCCCGTTCCTAAGCCTCAAACTTTACACAATAACCACGCAGCAAGAGTGCCAGAATTTGAAAGCAACAAAATACTTCAGACACAACGGACATGGGAGAGAAGCAGGGAGGCAGCTTAGGGAAAAAAAAAAAAAAAAAAAAAAAAAGAAAAAGAAAGAGACATTTTTGTCATTTTGTTTGAACAATGCCAGCCCTGTCCAAAGACCCAGCCTGCCACACATGCTGCTCTCCGATTCTGCTCCCAGCAAACAGCCCTTCCCCGGCAGCCTGTCCCGAGCCGTCCCAGCCCTCTTCCCAGGGCACAGCCCTCCTGGGAGTTGTCATTGAGACAACTAGAAGAACACACACAAACTACGGTTCTTTCTGTTGCACATCAGAATGACAGTCAAGTTACTGTATTAACTGGATGGCTTCTGGCGCTATCATACTGTAGGCAGTCTGTCGTCAGTACATAAAATGCATTAAAAACTTGTATGCAGGGATTTTGTAATTGATCTGTTGCCCTTAAACCAAAGGCCTGAGATTTTTTTCTTCATTGAGAATAGATTAACATGGGAACTGTTGGGGCAGCACTCATCCTGCTCTTCCACAAGCTCTGGGGCATGACTCACATGGCAAATACTTCCATCTTCATAAAAACAATAGCTACTGTATCCTTAAAAAAACCCAACTAACAATCACGCCTTTGTTCCGTGCTGATAAGCGATTACGAAAACCACTCATATTATTTATGTCTCTTGCTCCAAGGCTTTCCTGAACACAAACTGTACCGGGGAAGCCCATGTAAAACCCAGTCAGCTAAGCCACTTTGGCATAGTCTTGCTGACTCCCGATTAAGAATTAACATGTCCATTGCTGATGCATCATTACTAATGACAGGTTTATAGGCAATTGTTTTCAGCTCCTTCAGCTTCTCACAGCACGGGGAAGAGGGCAGCAGCCTCCCCCTGCTGAAAGCAGGGCTTTGCCCACCTTGCTGGAGAGAGCGCTGCAGGGTTATAGCCTGGGCGTGACCAAACCCCACCTCACTCCAGCCCCCTGCCCCACACCCTGGGGGAGCACTTAATCCAGGTTTTTAATAAGGAAACTTCTGGCTGTGCAATAAATGAACTGGAAGTCCAGAGGAATAGTTTGCTGTATCAGTTATGTAGTTTATTTTCTCTTTATATAGTCCAAATATCACACATTCCAGCTACAAACTTAGCTGCAGAAGTGAAACTGTATTTTCAAACATTATAAACCTTTAGTATCAGAATAAGCCAGTTGGATGAATACAAATCAGCAAGTAATCATTTATTGATATACATATTTATAAAGCAAACTGATGAAGTTCTGTTAACGGTATGTCACCGCTATTTTTGTTTTCACCTAATTCCATTTTCAACTGATAATAAGGAATCTCTAGACAGCAGTGATTCTATCCTGGTCTTATTAGCCTCCCCCCAAACTGGTCAAACTGCAGATCTCAGAACAACCCGCTCCTCCTCTAAGAAACCCTGCACAACCTCAAGAAGCAACTATGGTCCCTAGAAACATCTATTGTGCTGAGAAAGAGTAAGGCATCTGCTTCCTCATGCCAACTCCATGTCAGAGATCTGTCTCGGGGGAGTGGGAGAAGGGCTGGCAATGATTTAATTAAGAGTAAATTCAGGTAAACAAGGTCAGGCACTTCTACATTAGGGGAACATCAAATTAGCCTGTATCATCCGGGCTGGAACACCCACAAACTGGATTTTGGGCTACACAGCCAATTCTGTGAGCAGGCTAATGGAGACTGTCGGGAAGCGTACCCCAGTGTAGACTTAATCCCAGAGGAGTACCATAACTGTAACCCTCACTGTAATGACAAAGGACCCTGCTGCTGCTGTGGACAGGATGAGACTGTTCTGGCTAAATGCCCTCCCAGGGCACAGGCTAATCCACAGTCACATTACCGCTTGCACGGGTCCCCATACATAAGCTCACCAGGTTCGAACAGTTTTGTTACTAAGAAACTGGCCATGAGGACCATCAGCATCAGAAGGCAAAAGGGCCAAGTAAACTGGGGTCTCAGCCCCTTCATCTGGTGATTTAGTGGCCTTGGGACCTGCCATGTCTGTTCTCACCCATCCAGGACAGCAGGCGTTGAGAAGGATGTGGTCATCTTTTCTTTTCTCATTTAACATCCGGGCTTGAATCCTGGACAAGACCGTGACACCAATTTTGGATACCCCGTAGGCAGTATTTGGCCAACCCTCTTTCTCATGCACACCTTTCTTGGTATCTTCCACAAATTTCGTCATGAGTTCCACTAACTCATCCTCAGTGATCGTGTCGCTGCGAAACTTTTGCTGTAGTTCTCGGCTGCAGCCTCCCAGAGCTGAGCTACTTACCATACTAGAGACATTCACCACTCTCCCTGGTAAAAGAAAATAAAGACTGATTAGTTCTACACACACTAAACAAGCCCCGACACTGAAGTGGGCTTGCTCTACAGTTATGTATTCACTACTTCAGTGAATACCTGCAAAATATTTTGTGGGGGCTATTTTGCAGAGCTTCTGGAAGATCACAGTTAACTCAACATCAAGTGTTTCTAGTGAATACCATTAGAGGGGGTAATTTAAGGTGTGAACCTGCAAGAGCTCTCCATTGAACTTCAGGTATTCTTCCAGGAAATAGCCTGTCACAATCTGTAGGCGTATTCATAGTAGTAAGTGGCTTTCTCAGTAACGGCAACCAGACTTTACTCTTGAAGTTCTGGTTGAAAATGCTCTCACTTCTCCAACAGCTTGAGCAAAGTGCTGTGAAAATGTACCTCAAAAGCCAGGATAATACAGAACTCAACAAAATCAATCGAGTTCTTAACACAGTGAAACCATCAGATTGTTTACAGAATACCTTAAGATTTACAAATCCCAGCATGCAGAACTGCAGTAAGCTATTTATCTCCCAGCACTTCAGTACAGAGGAATGAGTCAGCTGAATCAGTAATTCACTCATCTTCCCTAAAATTATGTTACAGTTCCCTTCTTTCTTGCTAGTTCACAGCCATTCAGACTACGAACAAGTGAATGAACATGAGGGTTTAGATATTAAACACCACAGAAATTAATCCTTTCTGCTAACAACTTTATAGCGTATTTGTCCTTCACCCTTAGTACAACAGGACTAAATTGCAATTTTGCAACTGTTTAATCTCTCCCCTACAAGCCCCCAGAATTAATTTGCTCTATGCTTTCCTTCATCCCTAGGGACTAACAGTTCCCAGCTTCTCTCTCATCTACTCAACTTCTTCTCTCTTAAAAACCTAGATGTATTTAACTGTTGGTATAGACAACACTTCATTCATAGCAGCAAGCACTTATCCAAATAACCATGAAAATACCAAGTGATCACAAGTCTCAAAAAGAACTGTATTAAAAAAAAAATGAAACACAACTTAGATTTGGTGTGGGTACTGGATCCAAATACCCTCTGTTCAAATAATCTGTGATATGTCAGTAGCATTCCAGGGCACTTCCAGCGCTCCCAGGTTTCGAGAAAGGGAGCATTCTGAGCAGGACAGTCATCCAACAAGTACAGATCATTTGCATGTTGCTAAATTATCAATACACATCTCTTCTCTGACCCTGGTCCATTCTATTTATCATTTTAGGTAAAGTCGTTTCTTCCAGTTCCTCCTAACATCACCGAACCACAGTAACTTAACGTACCTCTTCAAGTGTAACCTTCATCTTTAAGGTTGGACCAGATGATCCCTGAGGTCCCTTCCAACCTGGTATTCTATGATAAGAGCCATTTATAACTACATCACTAGACACTTGCAAATACAGCAAAGGCTGTGATCTAGACAGAGACAGACTAACAGCCTGTTGCGAAGGTTTCTTCAGCAGTAGCAAGTATGGGCATGTCACATGAAACTCAGCTGAAACACTGTTTTTAGGTACTTCCTTATCCTAGTTATATCATCAAAAGGTCCTTTCTGAAGCAATAATAATTTATCTAGACAGATAACATGGACAGAACATGCAGGGGTTAAGTTCTTCTTGTCTTCTTAAAGGCACCATGAGAATTCCACTTCAATTCATAACAGAAGAATGCGACCAGCTTGAAAGTAGATGTAAGTATACACAGCAGAGACATTTTGGGAGCCTCTTACGTACAGTACAGCAAGGTGCACTCCTCTTGTTATGGGGCTGTGTGCTTCTGACACAGCAGGACAGGATTTTCCCATTTAATGAAGACCAAAATTCATATAAAACTATTTCTCTACTTGTTATGTTATGCTTACCATAAGGCTTCACAAGAGGCAACAATTCTGTGCAAACATTCCTGGTTCCAAAAAAGTTTGTCTTCAGCGTAACCTCTGCTTGGACTGCAAATGGAGCTGTGTCATGAACTTCTCATAAGAGGTGGCAGTAAGGGAGAGAAAATAAATAAATAAAAAAAATAAATCAGAATTGTACTACTGTTTGAAAGGAAGTTACCAAACTACCAAACCCCAAAAGTTTATCTTAGTTCCTTTTTTTTTTTTTTTTGAGAATTAGGAAACAGGCATATGATCAATTAAAATACATTTTAAAAAAAAGCAATATCACTAACACATTCTTATGAAAAGATCCAGCTCCACTATATTATATTATAATGACCTAATTACATTTTCACCTCTTCTTAGCTGGAGGCTTTAGCTTTGACCCAGGAGATTCAGTTTTATCCCTCTGCAGAGTCATTTGACAACCCACAGGCCATTTATCTTTCTGTCTTTCACATGAAGAGACAAGGAAAGACTGCTTTCACAGGGTGTGCTCCCCAACCTGCCCACTAACCTGCCTGCACTTACTCACACCCAGTGCTCAATCTGGGCTGTCACTACCACATGCAAGTAAACTTTGAGGTGCCCTCTCCTCTTAAATGCATAGCACAGCACTTTGCAACCATCCTGACGTACCAGGGGAAGGGAGGGGGCAGAGAGGAAATCACAAGGGAAGATCCTGAATCTAGGATGCTACCACTGAAGATGTATAACTTAGACTATGACCCCAGTACTAACATCCAACAACATGGCAGACAACTGCTTCTATATGCTGACTCTTATGTTGTCATGTCTTGGGTTCTTAGCTGGGACTGGAAGTCAGAGCAGTACTGAATTGCAACGAACACTGTAAAGGCTTTTATAAAGAATGCAGGGGTAAGATTTGATGCAGTCTGAAAAAAACAACAAACCAACCCCCAAACTGATAAATGTTTGTGTCATAAATAACCCCCTGAACTGACAGATCTGCTGCTAACACAAACTAAGGAGTGGGAACTAGCAGCCAGGAACAGGAGCTGATTTAGGTAAGCATAAGCAGACCATGGAACTGCACTGTAAGCATATGATTTCATCAGACAGAATTGACAGCTTGCCACCACTGAAAGTGGGGTAGGATGTGCCATCAGCTGACAATTTGGCTCAGCCATAAGCCATATGTTACACATCCTCCACTTTGAGGGGGAAGTAAGAGTTGAAGTAACAGCATCCCTCCCCTTCTGCTACAGGCTCTCTCTTTGCAGTGATGAAGGCCACCTACGTAGATTAGGCAGGTCTTCACTTGTCTCCATAGCTCAGACTTATGTAAACTCAAAAGAGAAGCAGTTAACAGGTCATTTAGTATTTGATGTAGTTGTGTTTTTCTTGCAAAACACAGCTTTAATGGCTAACTTATTTATACTCTCGAGCAGTGGGCACCGATGGCATAAAGTTTTGCAAATCGCTTGCTTGCATTTAAATCTGAGACATGAAGCTAGACCATGACCTACTGCAAGAGTTATGACAGTGGGAGAAGAAACTAAAAACCTACACAACACCAAACTCACACTTCCATACTCACCTTGCAAGAGAAAAGCTTCCCTACATTCCAAAACCCACTCATTTTTCTAACAAGATATATTACTTGTAACACCTGATAGATACACACTCCTTTGATTTAATAAGCATTACTAGAATGACTGTTATCACAGAAGCTCATCCAGAAGGCAACCCACGGGTACATAATCATTTCATACATGAACAGTTTTTGCTGGACTAAGGACTTTGATGGACTATCTGTAGTGCAGCACAAAAACTGAACAATAAAAGAAATTTAATGACAAATCTAATCTTTGACAGACAGCAATGACACACGGTACTACAATAAAGAAGGGAAAGCATAAATCTGGGATAGTAGCAGAAACCTGGCGAGGAGAGAAGCAAGCTTGGATAGAAATGTCAATCTCAGAAGCAAGAATTAAAGCCAAAATACGAGATAAGCATCACAGCAAGTTCTTACACAGGTGTTAAACCCTATATCCTCTGTGCTAGATACTTACACAACAACAGCTACAATTGGCTCCTCTATCACATTTCTTAATTGTATGAGCTACTGCTGACTCACAGTAAGTTGTCAGCTTGAAGAAAGTCTAGGCTAAACATCTGGAAGCAACTTCTAAATAATAAAAATAAAAAAATCTATGGTTTAATAAAGGATGTTAACAGGAACTCCATTGGTTATGCTATTTTACTTGTTTATCTGTTCAGTGGCTCCACGATAATAAATCTAAGATCTCTCACAGATGAGCTCTAACAAATCTTGCTGCAGCAATTTGAGGAGCTTGTATTTCACCTGCCCAGGTACCCACCTCGATGGAGGCTACAGCTGCTGCAAAATCAGAAACAGGAAACACACACTGCACTTTGATTGCTGCCGCTGCAGCCCAGTCTCGCACTAACTCACTGTAGGTTGAGCTAAGGACTTGGTTATGAACTGAAGAAATACTGGCCTGAGCACCCGCAGGCTTTATAAATGATAAGCATAGCCAGAGATAAAACCTTGCAGCAACAGTTAAAAGACTGTAACATCTTGAGCACATCCTGAGCTCATATTAAAAGTTGCCTCCTATTAAGCTGATCTTGAACACAACCAATCTTCCTGCGAAGTACCATGCAAAATATACAGTGACTGGACTTCAGAACATCATCGCTGCACTCCCACTACATGAGAAGCTCCTTCTTCAGCAGCAGGTGAGGTTTGATCCGCACTACCTGACAGGCATCCTTAACTCATGCTGCAAGCCGATGAGTCAGCACAACACTGTGCTTGAACAGTTACATGTCCTAACTAGAGACCAGGCAAAGAGATTAAAATAAAATGAAAAAACCACCCAAAATATGGAACAAGTTTGTACTGGCAGGGAAATGAACTTGCCATGCTTGTGATTTGCTCTACCTGGAGCTAACATGATTTTCAAACTGTTTTTGTAAACACCTACACAAAAATGCATTCTTCTACCTTACAACGGTTGTGTCTTCCTCACTTTCCTTGCCTTCCTGTCCACTAAAAGATGAAAGGGATAAATTCTTGCTCCGCACAGCAAGTCTTAGCTTAACTGTTCTATAGGCAACCGAACAGCCTGAGAAAGTTAAACAAAGATGACAAAATCACCCAGGGACAAAGGTTCTTTTTTATCAACTGGAATCCTTGAATGGGTAATGCATAGAACAAAGTATGTTTGAGAAGAGAGAAAACACAGATCCCCAAGGAACACAGCTGATATTCACAGAGATAAAGGGCTCCCATGGGCCTGATGAAACTCATGGGCATTGAGGCAATAAACCTAACTCTGCTCACGTGCACTGTGTGAAGTATTTTCATGCTCTGTATGTGATGCAAATACAATACTCCAGGGAAACATGTTTACGCGCACAGTTAGCCCAACAGATGCTAGAGGAAGATCCATTTCACATTGCCCTCTCATCATGCTTAAGGTAGGCAGCTTGCCCAGCCAAAAAAGCAGCATGCCATTGGCACAGAAGTCCTGTATAAGAAGCTTTCTAAAATTCTTGATGGCATCTACTATCTTTTTCCATGTAGCACTGTAGCACATAGGACTATCCCAGACAGTCTGCTTCCTACCTTTGAAAGCGATCCCTGCATTGTTAACCAGCACATTCAGCCCTCCATATTTCTCCTTTAGGAAGTCACGAAGAGCTCTGATGCTCTGCAGATCATCGATATCCAGCTGATGGAAAAGTGCATGCAGCCCTTCCTCCTGGAGCTTTGACACTGCTTCCTGGCCACGGCCGGGGTCTCGGGCTGTCAGGTACACATCCCCTGGGAACTGCTTGCACAGAGCCCGCACAATTGCAAATCCGATCCCTTTGTTGGACCCGGTCACCACAGCCACCGGCACACTGGACATTATCCTCTCTGGATGTATGCCAAAGTGACAGTAACTGCAAATGGCAAAGAAGAAAGTTTCATGCTTGGACGGACAAAGATAGCTATCTGAAAATGGATTAAAGTGTTTTTTCTTTAAAATCCTATTTAGAATTCTACCTCGAATTATGTAAAACTACATTAGAGTGCACACTAACTGTAACTTACTAAAGCAGCATGAGATATTTGCAAAGAAATACATGTTTGGTGTTAATGTCTTGAAGAAAGCCCAATCAGTGATTGGGTTAAAAAAAAAAAAAAAGAAAGAAAGTCAATGTCTAATCTTCAGTATTAAATTAACTTTTGATGAGAGTAAGCTCTTCTGCACATCCACCTTAGAGGAACACAATTTCCTTCTTTTGAAGGATATTCAATTGGTTCAATTCAAGTACAGATGCAGCCAAAGCTGAAAAACTCAGGCTCAAAAAAAGGGGAGGAGTGGCCTGGTCTTCAAGTGCCGGGCAGAGAACCAATTCTAGCGTTTTTAGAGCGAAACAGTGGACTATAGTGGACTACAGAGAGTTTCTCCTGTTTAACACACCAGTCAGCTCTAGATACAGAGCCTCCTTGCTGGCCACCCTCACAGTCCACCACGGAGGTCCCACCTCACCGCAAAACGGCACGTTTCCCTCACTAACACCTCCTCGGGGATGCTTTTTCTTCCCCACGTGAGAAGGCAAGGCAAAGCAAAGCAAACCCGAGACCCACGACGAAGCCCCCAGCGCCTCAGGGGACTCCCTGCTCCCCGCGGGGCGACCCCGACCGCCGCGCCCCGCAAAGGGGATGAATGGAGCCAGGAGCTGCAGGGCGGGCTCGGAGGGACAGCCGGCACGCACTCCTTCCCCCCCCCGCGTACCTTCCCCTCCTTCGCTCCTCAGCTCTGCTCGGCGACGAGGGGAGGACGAGCTGGCCACCTGCCACAGACACTTGCACAACACGGGGGGCGGGCGGACGCACATACCTAAGATGGCGGCGGGAGCGGCCCGCCTCCCGCGGTAGGAAGGGGCGGTACGGGCGGGGACCGGGGGTGGAGCAGCGTCGGGAATGGCGGTGCCTGCTTCCTTTTTGGCAGGTGGGCGGCTGTGAGGCGGCGGCGGTGGGGGAATACCGGGCGGTGGGGGGACACCGGGCGGTGTCGCTATCTCTGCCCTCTCCCCCGCTGCCATTTCAGCCTGCGAGGGAGTGGGAAGCCGGAGCCGCTCTTGGGCCGCTGAGGGGAGATGTCGTTTCTCGTTACGCTCTTCAGTCTTCTCTGCCTTAAAATGGGAAGGGGCACGGGCGACCCAAGCGGTGTTCATTTTACTCGGGCGGTTCTCGGGGTCTCGTCTGTCAGGCCGGAACGGCGGGGAGAGGCCTGGCCGAGCGGCGGGGGAGCGCCGGGGCTTGCCCTGCCGCGGTCAAGATGGTTTTTGGAGATAAAAGGCTTCCCCGCTTCCCTCACCTCGATCACCCTGTAGGGCTTTGCTTGTAGTGTCTTTTCTAAACCGTAGAGAGGCGGCTTATTAAGCAGGCAGAGCTCTGATTTCTCTCGTTGAGGTAAAAGAAACAAAAGAAACATGCAATATTTGAAGGGGACTTTAAGTAAATCTTTTTTTTTTTTTTAATTAGGGTTGTCTAAATAAGGCAACATCTGTTTCTTAATATGAAGAAAAGCAGAGGCCGGACAGGTCGAAAGAGAAAAAGAAGACACTTGCAGAGTTTTATGGATGGAGGTACTACCGCTGTTACCAAAGACAGGGCTCTGCTTTGTGTTCTAAAATAATTGTTTCTTACTAACCTTCTTACTGTGTGAGAAAATATCTAATTACTGACTTTCTTACTGTGTAAAAAGTTAGTCACTGAGCTGATATTACAGATCGTGATAATGAGGAGACAACCAGAAGTAGTTAATCACTTCAGGGTTCTTCTATATGTCAAGTATATACTCCTGTACCAATTAGGATAGAGTTATGGCTACTTCAAAGAACATCCTTATTATCTTCAAGAAGTTGGCAAACTTACAGCAAACTTTTACTGTCCTGAGATGACTCAATACCTTAAAAGGATAATGTGAGGAAGGGTCTCCTTACCCAAATGACCACCGACACTCACGCTTGCGCAGAAGTGTTTTGCCAACACAGCAAAATTTGATACGCATGGGCAAAAAGACTATTTGGTCATCCTAATGAATATGTAAGCCTAGGTGGAGTTATGTATTAGGTAGGCAGAATTATGAGAATATTTTTTGTATAAATAATGGGCGAATATCCTGGTAAGGTGTGAGAGATTTGTGGGTTTTCCCTCTAGCACCTGACGTCGAATAAAGCAATATCTCCTCTCTAAACTACTTTTGGTTTCGAGGGCTTTCATTTCAGGTAACACTGCTGGAAGCACTGCTCAATAATAAAATGACCAGTTGTTTGTCAAGGTGTCACTTTGTGGTGTATATTTGTCAAACACCTTTTTGCTTTGAAAATAACATTCCTAAATGTTATTTTTTTTCCATGCAAGCATTCTAGCATTCATTTACACTTCCAAGCAGAGAATGGTGGATATCGTGAGCTCCCTTTTCTGGCTAATGGGAAGTCCTATGTCATTCTTAAATTCTTTGACTCTTGAATATGCTGGATAACTCCCACAGTTCTGCTAGCTCCCAGTTCCCGGACGCCAATAATTTTATTAAGCTAGTTCAAGGGGAGCCCTTCTTGCTATTCTATTATGCTCTCCTAAAATGTCCAAAATACAGTTTTTCTGACCATACAGTAAAATTTTTCAATTTTCTTTATTTTCCTGTAGAGTGTTGTATAGCATTAATCCCTTCTTTTTTATTTTTAGTCAACTGCAGTCACAAACTGGAATATATTAATCTTAAGAAGTGGCTGAAAGACAGAGGATTTGAAGACAGTAATTTAAGGCCAGCACAGTTCTGGGGTAATGTTTTAATTATTTATTGGTGGTACACATTTCATTCTTCTAAGAATGTTAGATTCCTGCTTTCATTTGGAGTCACAAACCTGGCTGGCATCAAGAAAAAAAAAAAGCCAGTTACCGTTAGTCCTTTAAGGACTCCTGGCAAATGCACGAGAACGTCATTTAACATAAACAAGTAGGTATGACTGTTAACTGTTTCTTATATAAAGATGCTCTTGTGTAAAACTCTGGTAGAGGAATACTCTGCTATGCTACAAAACATGCACACCTATGTCAAATTCCTTGTAGAAATGAAGATTTTAAGTGTTATTAGCACAGTTTTAAAGACAGTCATATCTCTTAAGCTTGGGGAAAAGAAGTTGAGTAATTGCTAGAACTGGACAGCAAGTGTTGCAGGGGGAGGGCTTTCACAGGGTTCTGAAAAATAAAAAGAGAATCAGAGAACAAAGAAATGAGGTATATATCTGAAACAATCCATAATTGGCTTTTGTGATCTGTAAGAGATAATATATGTTCTTTTAGAGCTTTTCCTTGCTGGCCTGTTAACTTATTGCAGCTTATCATAGTCTCCTGTATTTTACATATATAGGTGTATTTAAGCATCCTCTTTGTTCCTACTTCAGATACAGGAAGAGGACTGATGACAACAAGGGCTCTTCAGGTTAGTAATGTTGGTTCTAATGCAAGAGGTTCTTAGGTTCTTTGAGATGCCATGACTTTTGCAATAAGCAGAGCTCAAAATTCCAGGCAATGGCTTCACAGTCCCTGTTGTGAATGTAATTTCTAGCCTAATACAGAATCGGTAGTGTTGGCATATCCATAAGATGATGTCATATGTACCCTGATCAGTTGTAGGATGAAGACATTCCTGTGCTCATTTACAGAGATTTAGCATGTAGTCTTGTGTTTCAGTTTATGGCAATCAGTGGCTAACTGAAACCAGAAGGAGCAGGCCTCTTCCCTCCTCTATGCCTTCTCCCTCAGCCACTGTCTCCCACAGCTTCTTTTGCACTGTCTGTAGCAGTCTTCCCCACTCGTGTGATAAGTTGCATTGGGAAGCTAAACTAACAGAAAACTCTCTCTTCAAAAAAATTAACTAGCTTTGATTGATAGCTTTGCTCCTTGAAATCTATCTTGGTCAGACCAGTGTTGGAGGAATGGCGTGTCAAGAAGGGAGATGGAGGAAAGTGGTGGGGTTTAAGCAGCATTTGGCTTTAGGTTATCTTAGCCATGATGTGAAACGATGGCTTTAGCGCACTTTGATGGCCCTCTTCTTTGTTGGTAGACCAGCTAATAGAATCATAATTTCTATCATTCCCAGCAGAAAAGGGGAATGGTAGAAAAAATACCTTGCCCTTCAGATATTGGCACAGAAAGACTGAACTCTTACTGAAGAGTGCCTCTCAGGAAATAGAAATTTCCTGAATTGGAGAAATTTCCTAACTGGTATGGGAATATTTTGATATCAAATAACAAGGAGTCAGACCCAGAGCCTTTTGCAAAATAGAGATTATAGCAAGAGGTAGGAAGGAGGTGCAGTGGAGAAATTGTGTGGAGAACAGTCCATGTTATACTGGCTCAGGGTCAGAGCCAGCAGGTGAAGCCAGAGGCTCAGGTTATCCACAATGGTGGGAGTCTGCAGTGAGTGAAATGAGACATAGGCTCAACTGGGCTTCAGCAAGATAAGGAAACTCAGGAGAGGAATGGGAAGGGGAGAGTATTGACTTGATTCATGTCCTGTCCCTACAGGCGTGGACGCATAAGGCTCAAGCCAGGCATGAAACCTAATTTACACACACACCAGCTTGATAAACAAGGTCAGGATAGACATGACCTAAATTATCCCTACCACATACTGCTGTGTTGATAGAAGTTCAAGTATTTGTGAGATCTAATCTAAAATTTATCTCCGTACAAAGAAAGCGAGTAGCCAGACACCAAAGTTTCTGCGAACAGCTAACTTTCTGCAGGTGACAGTTCCTACTGACTGCAGTTGTCCTCCTTCCTGGGCTGTGACTCTCTTAAAACCATGCCAGTTTCCATCAAGTTCAACATCACATCTGTTTGCTTCCTGACATTAGTGTTTTCTGGGGAATGTCTGTCTGTTCAGAAATCACATAGTAGAGGAGTCATTTACACTTGACCTTTACTATTCTTTATGTGTGTCGTGTTTTTGTTTTTTCCTCCCTCAAAGGCAGGGGATCTGGTTATTTCATTGCCTGAGAAATGCTTGCTCACCACGGGCACTGTCCTTAGTAGCTGCTTGGGAGAATACATTGTGAAGTAAGTGAAAAGTGACACTTTTTGGGCAAGCTGGCCTTCCCTGTGGGTTGCTCGTTAGTAGATTAGTCATCTTAAGTGGTGGTAAGGCTTTAAACTGAATGCCCTAAGTTGTATGTGTGTTTCTTGTGGGCTTTTCATGCATGTAGAATGCTCAGATAAGTAAGGCTCTGACACAGAGCACCTCCTTTTAGCTAGGCAGAACGGGAGGGGTGGTACTGGCTTGAACTTGACCTGCCTCTAGAGCCAGTTTGGACCTAAATGCCAGTTATGGATGGTTTCTTGGGAATTTATGAATATGCTTCAATAGGAGAAGGGGGATAAAATGGGATTGCAAAGCAGTCACATGAACATGGCCTTTTAGAAAATTCAGAACAAAGACCTATGCTGGATGATGAGTACTCATTGCGTATCCTAAGCATGCCCCCCCACCCCCACCCAAAAACCAAACAAACCCCAAACCCAATACCCCCAAACAACTGAAAAACAACACAAAAGGTGAGCCAGCTTTTTATAGCCCCTTTGAAATCATCAAAAGGACTTGGAGATGAAGTACAAAGAAGTTTAAAATAGGAGCTATTTATAACATTTAAAAGAACTAGAAGAGAGATAAAATACTGCTACATCCATTTCCTATCTCACCTCTGTGTATCTGTTATGTTGATATTTTTATTTTATTTTCTCATAGATGGAAGCCTCCTGTATCTCCATTGATAGCACTGTGCACGTTTTTAATAGCAGAGAAGCATGCTGGTGAGAAATCCCTGTGGAAGCCATATCTTGATGTTCTACCCAAGACATACACTTGCCCTGTTTGTTTGGAGAATGATGTAGTGAGCCTTCTTCCTGAACCTTTAAGAAAGAAGGCTCAGGAACAGAGAACAACGGTCCATGAGTTGTACTTGTCTTCCAAGGCTTTTTTCTCTTCCCTGCAGCCTTTGTTTGCTGAGGACACAGGAACTATTTTTAACTACAGTGCTCTAGAGTGGGCTTGGTGCACTATTAATACCAGGACAATATACATGAAACATTCACAGAGGGAATGTTTTTCTCTTGAGCCAGATGTTTATGCATTGGCACCATATTTAGATTTGCTAAACCACAGTCCAAATGTTCAGGTAAGAAACTAAAAATAGCTCACTTATTTTATTTTCTTGTGAATGCACTATCTCAATACAATATGCATTTATGTGATGGATTAGGAGTGCCTGGAGGTTAGTGAGAGATATCATAGTGGGAAAATTGTCTATTGAGGACACACACACGCTGCATACTCATGGTTCGTATATACCCTGGAGCTTGCTATTCAGTCCAAGGCAGTTGAATAAAGAGGATTCAAATGTTTCAGTTTATGTAGCAAAGCAAAGGTACACAGAGAGTCCACAATGGCTGGGTAGCCCTTGGGAAGAGCCACTTGCAAATATAACCCTCCTCTGCTCTCGCTACAGGCTCAGCTCCGGAGACAAATCTCAAGTTATGTGGTCCCTGTGTACTTCACCTCTGGCTGAAGCTTGTGGGCAGCCTTAGGAAAGTGTATAGAGCAGTTCCAACTTATGTCAGGGACTGTGTGCCAACATAGAGCTGGGATAGCCAAAGATGGCTCTGCGTGAAGCCATCTTTATTTGTGGATTTGGGGCCTCTGTAATAAGTCTACACAGTGGGTGGCACATCCTGCAGGCTAAGGTTTTGATGTCTGTTGTTCTTTGTAGTAGTATTTTTAGAGTAATCCTGGTGTGGAATTGTCCAAATGGGTTGCCTTTTCAGACATCTGTAACACTATCTGTTTTATTGCAGTTAGAGGAATGCTCAATACTGTTGGGTTTTAATATTTAAGCTCTGATTCCTTTTTCACCCTGTCTTCCTGCCAAGAGTAAAACTTTTTAATTTCTTGAAGGTAAAGGCTGCATTTAATGAGCAGACAAGAAGCTATGAAATTTGGACAAATTCACAGTGCAAAAAATATGAAGAAATATTTATCTGCTATGGGCCTCATGATAATCAGCGACTGCTACTAGACTATGGATTTGTTGCCACGAATAACCCTCACAGCAGTGTTTATGTCTCATCAGGTTGGATATATAGATTGTCTTAACATTGAAAGGTACAATAGTAGAGAGCAGAGCATCTGAGCATGTTAATCTCAGCAGGAGATGTGGGTCCAAAGGGATAACTAAAGGATAGTGAAGAAGCACATACGCTTGCAGATACATATATATAAGTATATGCACAATGCATATTAAGGCATTATGATTATTTTTTTTAGTGCCATTAAGATATTTGTGTGTATTTCCAAGAAGTGGAATAGAGTTTGATAGCACTTTGAACAGCATAGAATACAGGGATTGCAGTTTTAAAATTCAGTGTTCTTTGGAAACTTTTCCTTTTGTAAAATTGTGATTCTTACCAGCGTGTATGTAGAGCTTCCAACTGGATGTCTTAGACTGTAACATTGACTTCAGGGTTTAAGTCCTGATCCCCACAAACTAAAGTTGCTGAGAGTGGTTCATAACTTCAGTTTGAGTCAGGATTTCCATTATAAGGATACAATCCTGGAGACCGTAGATAGATTTTGAGAAGTAGATACATTTTTTTATGATGTTAAAGTTCACCAAAATGTAGCAGGTTTTTGTCTTTGTCCTTTAGCTACTTGAAAAATATGGTTGAAACGTCACTTCACAATTGAGGATTGTGGTTTCTTCTGCATAACATTTATTTAAATATCAAAAATGTGTTTTTGTGCAGATACTCTCCTCAAATATTTTCCACCACTGGACAAGCAGAGAAATGCAAAAATTTCCATTTTACGGGACCATGATTTCTTAGAGTAGGTATCTGGAGTGTTTTGTTTCCATGTGAGCTTTCTTTTCAGTTTTTCTGGGAGTCAAATTTACTTCTAGTATCAAAATCCAGTATAAAATAATTATTTGTTTTATTTAACACACTGATTTGCTTGCTGTTTGTGGGAGAAGGTGGAAGTGGTAAACACCAATATCAAAGCTTGAGAGAAGTTTCAAGGTTCAAGCTGTCTCCTAGCTGTGGATAGAAGCAGGGTAAGGGGAGTCAAGGAGTGCTCTAGTTCTGAAGAACAGCTCTTCCCTTGTTGACACTTGTGAGGAAGGAAGCTATTTTGCTGCAAAACATTACCTGTGCTTTCTGCATCACATCACTTCTGACTTTTTAGAAACCTGACCTTTGGATGGGATGGACCATCTTGGAGACTCTTCACAGCCCTCAAGTTGTTAAGCCTTGGAGCAGATGAATTGTAAGTTTCAGTATTTTTTGAATATTTAGACAACGTTCATGTGATATTTCCCTTTATTTGCTTTTTGCTGGCTGTGTGTGAGGTGAGATACTGGGACAATTTGGATTTCCTGTGTCTATCTCATTGACTCCAGGTGAGAAGTGAAAAGAGGAAAGGCAAAGAACACCTCATAATGTAAAGTCATTGCCTGTTTGGTGCTTTGGTCTTCTACTTTGTTGTCTTAAACACTAGAAACCCCATTGTTTTCCCTTTCTATTTTGAGAACGAGATATTACTTTAAGGTTCAGACTCCAGACCTTTTTCCTGTTGGTTTGATGGGACTTCTAAATGCTGTTGACCATGCTTAATTTCTTTGAAGCATGTGTTCCACAGGCTGCTTCTGAAATTCTAGGGCCAAATAAATCACTGAAATTCATCTCCAGTGACCGTCAGCGCAGTTTTGGTCGTTTGTTACAAATGGCAAATTTGCCTTAAACAACATCTATAGAAGATGGTTACCTGGGCTTTGCTTGTTATAGTAAAAAATAATAAAAAAAAATTTTCTCTTGTTTGAAGCTGTTTATGCTTAAAAGATTCATTGCTGAGTGGAATAAGCTGATTACAAGAACTAAATATAAATCCCTGTGGTGCTGGTTTCAAGCCTATGAAGTGTGTGAGTATGTGAGGTGAGGTTTAGGAGAAGCCATGCTAGTAAGTTCTGGGTGAATAGCTTTTACTCCTTGCTGGTGCTGCTGAAGTTGGTGGCAGCATGGCAGAGCAGTGAAGACTGGAAGCATTGATCTAAATGCAGACCGTGCCTTTGGCTGAAGGGGTAGGGCTGGAGGATTGGAAGTTCTGCTCCAGACTGTTAATTCCCTCTTCTCTTTTACTTGCCTTATCAGTCTCATATTTGAGTGCCGTGTGCCTTTTTCTTATATGCTGACCCTACTTGCCTTATGCCAGCAATGTTATTCTTAGCATGACCATATGTTTGTCATTCAGTTGGGGAATACAGTAAATGATTGTGTCTTGCTCAAATGTTTTTCTTTTAGTACTTCCTGGAGGAGAACACTGCTTGGTGATGTAATTTCAGCCAGAAACGAACAGCAGACTTTGACTATGACAGCAAAAATATGCCATTTTTTAATAGAGGAGACACAACATGCCCTTCTTCAGGTAATTTGACTGGAAGAACGAGGTAGCCCAGATTCTGTTCTCTCCTAGCATAAATGTACAGCAGTGTAATTTTCTCGGGTGAGAACAGAGTGATGGAAGGAATTGACTACAGTGGGGTGGTGTGGGCTTTGTTTCCAGGGTGACTGACAGCACTAAATTGCTCAGCAGAATTTGTGGCTGCAGCAAAGAAAGGAGCCATGTTACAAAGCTTACATGAAGCCGTGTAAAGAAGGGAGAAGTGTTTAACTTTGCTCTGCTTACAGTATCAATGTGTTTGTTGAGGTTACCTCTTAAAAGAAAATGCAGGCTTGTGTGAGGTGGGCACATAAGATGTTGCAGACCAGCCATGAGTGCCTTGTTGCAGAAAGTGGAGGCTGTGGTCATTAAAGCCAGTCAAGCCAAATGGAGCTACCGATGTCACCCAGTCTGCTGTGAGGGAGGTCTGTACTCTTAGAAAAACAATCTCTCCTTCCTTTCTCAATTTTGGCAAACAACATGTGTACTTAATGTCAAGTTGGATAGCTATCACAGAAAAAGGTTGTCAAAACCACACTTTTGCAAAGAAACACTTACATGCACAGAGTATGAGGTGAATCTGGTCTTGAGCAATACCTTGAGGATAGTATGGATTTAGGAGCTGGATACCAGGTAAGCATTTCCCTTCCTCTTCTTGTTTTTGGTCTGCTTCCTGTCCACACATGATTTTTTTCCTTTATTTTCTTCTTTCTTTTTTTCTTTTACTATTACAGTTTCTCTGGTGGAAGGTTAAAAAAATACTGTATTTTGACAGAGTTCATGGAATCCCTACCACAGAGGAGCTTTACACAAATTTTATGTTTGTGTCCTATATTAAATAATCTGAATTTTTAGTAATTTAATCCCATTTGTATAAATTTCAGATTTCCCAGTTGAAAAGGAACAAAGAGAACCTCAAAACCCAGCTCACTTTGGTAGAAGCACTACGCTTGGAAGACCTGAAGATACTACAAAAATCAGCTGAGATTCTTTGCAACTTGAATATCGCAACAACTTGACCCATCTGGAACTGTGATAGCTGTGGCTGATTGGAGCTCTTTGGCCATGGATAGGCCTTGATCAACTGTTTTAATGGACCTGAGCAGCAAAGAATATTGTAAAAGTCATCAGAATATGCCTAGGTTTGTTTACAGGGTCACACAGGACCCAGAGTCTTATTTTGTTCTTTGCTGACCTTTGTCAGTAGTACTAAAGGTAGCCCAAGTGCTAGGGGGCAGCAGGGGTGGCTTTCATCACATCTCATCCAAATCACACTGCTGTGAGCAAAACAGCTTCTAGGGTAATTTGAGCAGCCCCGGGATTGTGGACTCCAGCAGTCCTAGACTTTACAGCTGCCTGTGTGGCTAAAGCATGGATCGTAGGGTCAAGCAGATACTCCTCAGCGTGTGTTTATGCTCTGGCACTTGACAGAGAGGAAGAGGACAGAGCCACTTATATTTGCCCTGTACTGATCCTTTACTTTTTCCCTGAGATCTGTACATGTCCCCAAGACTTAGCAGTTCATGCAGTGCCTGTTCATTGGTGAAGTATAGTAGATGCGGACTAGAGCACAGATCAGTCCTATGGTGACCGACTCCAAATCATTCCCTTTGCAGTTTGAGCCCAAGTGTTTCTCGGCTATAAGGAAGTGTGAATTTCCCTCCTTTACTCTCATAGCTCCCTCCAAACTTACTCGTTCTTGTTCTGACTCCTGCTGCAAATGACAACTGAAAGGATTTATCACTTTGAACTCTGTTTCTTATTTGGAAGACCACCCAGGCCATTAATTCTGTTTCCAGTCAGTTCTGGTGATCACACTGAGAAATGTTCCCATCCTGGCTACAAGGGGATAGTCTCATGAGCTGCCTTTCAGTATTAGTTCTACTTAAGTAGGGAGCTCGAGCTTCTGATGTTGTTTAGAGGAGAGAGACTTCTTCAAAGGGCATTTCAGGGCAGGACCCTTATTTAAGCTGTATAAACTTCATTTACAGTTGTGGTTGTGTTGTGATTATTTTCCATTTTATGGGGAATCACATTTCATAGAATTTTTCATTACTATTTTTAGCATTTTTAAAGAACTGTATTTCTTAAAAGTTTATTTTTGTAAATATATTGTTTCATTTTCTACAAGACCTCTATTTTTGAAATAAATGAAATGGTATACAGCAATAAAGGCATTCTAGCTAATGATATAATTTAAAAAAAAATGCAACAGGTGAAAACGGTTAAGTATTCACGTTAAAATGCACTTTCAGACTTTCTTTGGTACCTTGTGAACAAGGATGTTACTGTGTAAATGTGTTTGGATTTAAGGATTCCAGGAGTTTTCCCTGCTTTTTTTTCTGTGTCGGCCTATTTGGGTGGGCTGCTTTTGTCTGGGGTGGAGTTAACTTTCTTCATAGCAGCTAGTATGGGGCTTTATTTTGGATTTGTGCTGAAGACAGTGTTGATGGTACAGGGATGTTTTAGTTATTGCTGGGCAGTGCTTACACAGTCAAGGTTTTTTCTGCTCCTCACACTCCCCCACCAGCAGGTGAACTTGGGGTGCACAGGAGGTTGTGGGGGGACATGGCCGGGACAACTGGCCCCGTCTGACTTGGGGGGATGTTCTGTGCCATGTGGCATCATGCTCAGCATATGGGACTGGGGGAAGAAGAAAGAACGGGGAGATGTTGGGAGTGATGGTGGTTATCTTCCCAAGTAACCATTATGCTTTCTGGAGCTAGAAGCACATTTATTACTTCCTTTGGGCCAACTTAATTTCATATCAAGTGATATTTCCCTAAACTGTGGTTTCAACCCCTGCAAGTAACTTGGCACCATATTTTATACTCTGGGCAATCCTGTTCTGAAGTACCTCCTGGGATGAGATGACTGGATTTGGGAGTACAATCTCTACTAATCTCACTGAGGGCAATTTTTGACAGCCCACGTAAGGGTCCTTCTGTACGACTGTACGTGGGTACAGCAGAGATAGCAGAGACCCTTACCCTGTGACTGTTGCCCATTCATTTTTATTAGGTCTGCAAAAAGGTCTACAGAAGTCATGGATGACATGAAGAGGGTGGATGGTGACTGAGCATTCACAGTGACAGAAGTAAGGGCTTTCAAAGGAAGCTTGAAGAAGTCGGGTTCAAAACTATCAGAATGTGGTAACAAATCCTGTTATGTTGCTAAGGAATACGGATACAAAAGTTGACGTGGGTGCAGAGCACATATAGATGGAAGACAGAGCTGATGGCACTTAGCAGCCATCTTACGTAGTCCCCTGATCTCAAAATACTTGAAGGTTGGGAGGCTATTGATGGCAAGTATTGTATATGCTCGACCTGTGCTTGCTCTTTTAAGGTGTTGGTGGCCACTGGCAAACAGGGTACTGGGCTAGAGGGGTCCTGGCTTTGAACAGGTCCTGCAGTTTTGATGATTACAGTTGAACTGTTTGACCTCTTACTTTCAATAAAAACTTTTTCATTCTCTAAGAACAGATGTGTTTCTTATTTTATAGTTTTATACTGAGATGGTACCAGAGTTAAAGAAGATAAGGATGTTTGGTTTTTGTTTTTTCTTTGTTTTTTTTTTGTTTTGTGCAGATGCCTATTTTAAGAACAGCTTCTGTATGATGTGCCTTGCAAGATGGATGCTAGTTTGACAGAAATTTATTCGCTTCGGTGTTGCACTATAGACTACGCATTTATACCAGGTGCTTTGAATGTGGCCTCTACTTCTGTAACTCCTACGTGCCCTCCGGGGAGTGCAGGAAGGGGATCTGGCAGCGCAGGAGAGTGGACGGTATGAATTGCTTGTCTGTCTCGGGCATGTAAGCATGGCAGTAAGCCCCCAGCTTTACCTTAAGCGCTGTAGCAAGTGTTCTGAATTAGAGCCATGTGTGTTTAATGTCAAAGGCAAAATCCTGCCTGAATAAACTATGGAATTAGAACTAGTGCTTTTGTAACAAAATATCAATAGCAAGGGATTTTTAACAGGAATAAACCAGCATAACACAGGTCATGATTCAGCATTTATGTATATATATGCCTAGTCAGCAAAAGCTTAAGTTCTTTTTTTAATCAAAGCTAAACTATGTGCAAGACAGAGCATCCTAAGCTGGGCTTAGAGCTAGGGTGCCTGAGGAAGTAACTGCACTGGGAGTGCTCTTCAGCTGCCTTACAGAACACTAAATCAAGTTTTCAAAGAGTGAAGATGCTTACTGTCAGCCTCTACTTTAACTACAGCCCCTTTGAGCTGCAAACATCTTAATCGCTTAGCTGTAGTGCTGTTAACGTTTGGCTCTGGCTCTCTGTTACTCTAAGAAGGGATTTAGCTGTGATCTTAGCATGGAAAGACATACTTTGTTTCTCTCTTTGTATAAGTTTCCTTTTGGATTGTATCTGCAAATCTCAGCAATGGTAGGAGCAAACCCCAGCTTTTTACCATTAGCAATGCAAACCTGGTATAGACCACGGCAGCGAGCTAGATTCTGTGCCAGTTTGTGCTGTGTTACTCAAAGAGAGGTAAAGTAGGAATGCCTTCTGTGACTGCATTGAAAACACTGTGTTTGGGTAGGTGTAAATGAGAGAAGCTTCATTTCTTGTAGTAAGAGTGTGAGACAGAAATAGCGTAGCTTAATTTTTTTTTTTTTTTTTGAGAGAGGACTTGATTTAGTGCAGTCACTGAAAAATGGTAAACATGAAACCTCATGACAGTATCTTTCCTGTGTCAATTTATGTAAATATGGCATGGATTTTCTTTGATCTTCTACAGAGAGTGGCTTCTAGTTTACAGTTTTCTTGAGCTGTAATGTGCGGAGATCATCCATCATTGCTAAGTGCCTTTAGACCTGTCTGTTTCAGGACAAGATAAGGGAGTATCAACTCTCATAGCCTGATAATTAAAGCTTTTACGTTCACTATGAAAACATTTCAAAGATGACATTCCCAAAGAAAGAGCTTTTAAAAATGATATCTCCCAGGATATATAGCCCCTCTCCACCTAGAAGGTAAAGAATACCCCTTTAAAAATGCTGCACTTTGGCATAATTTGAGGTGTTTTTCTGTGCTTAGCTCATCTGTGATTACAGAGATGGAGATAATGAACTCTAGGACAGAGCAAAGTTGTCCCAAACTAAATTTATGGGTTTCTTTGCACAATAAATATAAATTAAAGTTGTTAAATTATTTCAAAATTTTCCATGAGTTTGAACGAGCAATTGGTGTTGAACCATGTAAAATTCATGATTTTTATAATTTCAGCACAAAAGCAAGGAAATCGCAGCTCAGTGACTGAATTCAACTAGAAGAACTTGATTTTGCCCCTATATAACAAATCCTAGGTGGCATCAGTCTGTTGCAGGTTGGAGTGAAAAAAAAAAACAAAAAACATTTCCAATTCATTCTACTGAATATTTTAATGGATGTCTATAATTCCAGAATTAAGTTTTAGAAAGCTATATTCAGTGGTAGAGCAAAGATATTCAATGAACTGCAAACTAAACTCCGTAAAACTAGTGTGAACCTCATGCAATCTCTGTGTTGTCCACTAGATGATGCAACTGTACTACAGAGAAATAAGAAATTATGGTATATCTGCATGCAATTGTAATCCTATTTACTGTATTATGTTTTGAATAGTAAAAAGTGTTGTTTTCAGTGATACACCATGGGTAGTAATAGATAAATAGTTGAAAATGTAGTTTTCTTTCTGCTGGTTTCAAGTGAAATGTGAAGCTTTGTAATCTTTTATCTTCTCTCAATTTTATTGTATTTTAACTTTTTTGGAGTTGCTCCTCTGTCAAGTTGAATCACATCGTTCTTCCCTGAAACGATCACCCGTGACATAACTAATGGTTCAAATCATCTTTGTTACGTTAACTTAACCCTATGCAATGGAGAACTGTCTGCTCACGTGGGTTTTTTTCAGGGATTAGGGGCCAGATTCATCTTTTGCACAGGTCTCGTTGAATAATGTCCTTTGATGTGGCTAATTGAACTCCGGTTGAAACATTTCGTCTGTGTAGGGCGATTTTGTGGACTCTCCCTTGTGTCGGCTTCTCCAGTGTCTAATAGTAATAAGCTGATTTTTGACCCTTTCCTTCGCTGGGGATTTCTTCACAGCCTGTTTTCATGACTTGTGTCTGCTTATTACTTTGGATGCGTGCTTGTTGCCTCGCTCACTTTCCCAGGGGCTTCTGAAACAGCCAATGTGAGTCTACACTGCATGTCCTTAGAGACCCTTCAGATTGTCCCAGTTGCACTACAGCTAAAAAGAGCAGGAATAGAGGGATCTGCTTCTTGCAAAGCCACTGTTTTCTCCTGAAGCCCTCTCTCCTGTTCCTTAGCTCTTTACCCCTGCCTCCAGTGCTGGACCATACTGCAACATGCCAACCTCGAGAGCACTGAAGTGGATTGGGCTCTACTACCATCCTGTGCATGGCAGGAGGAAGGTACTTGCAGTGCACTTTTAGTATAAGAATGTTTTTTTCCTCTTTGCATACACCTGTATTTGTTCCGAGTTTGGTAGGGCCAGCTGTGTCCAGTGCTTTACCTCTCCACCAGGATGCCAGAGTTGGGCTGGAGAAACTGTTAAATGAGCACTCTAGCCCTTGCAGATAGATCCAACAGGCACTGGATGGGCTATTTTAGTAGCTCTCTCCTGCTGGGGCTGCTCTGGAAGGAGCTGGCAGTAGTAGTTTGGCTCTTTTGACCCTTGGCAGGCAATGATGACTATGGAGAGGACAGAGGGACATTCTCAGCATGAGGCTGGTGCCATGCCTGTCTGTACCACCCTGGTTGGGCTGGCATCCAGAGCCTGTATCTCTATCCGTAAGAAACCAGCCCTCTTTGCAGCAAGAAAGTGCCAGTGAATTTGTGTATCCTTCCCACAAGATGAACTTTGCATCGACAGAGATGCTTTGGTGTGGGTGGGCCTGGCCTGCAGAGGATGTTGGCGAGACATCAGAAGGGACCATGCCATCCCAAGATGACTCATGCTGCTCTGAACTGTTTCTGATGAGTACTTAGATGCTGGGCTAGCCAGTCCCTGGCTCTAGAGTGGGAAAAGACTGTGTAGGTCATGGGAGACTCCTAAAAGCCTGCTAGGGGTGCAGTGTGGGCTGGGCTGTGGAGGTAGAAGGGGAACGGTGGGCTAGAACAGAAAGGGCAAGAGTGGTCCCACTGGAGAGGGGATGTTTTGTACACAAATAAAGGAGTTGTTTGGCTTTTCTCTGCCTCTAAGTTCATATAGATAACTGGAGAGTCCTGCTGCTCTGTGAGAAATGGTGTGGTGGCCAGGGTGGCCATTTCTGTGGCTTTTTGGGAAGGGGTGGGAAGGTGAAAGGAGTAAACATACAGTCTGGATAGTAACCCTAGAAGATCACATAGCGTCAGGCAAGTACGTACGTGTGCGTCTGTGTGCCATGCTGTGGCTAGCCAGTGCTGTCCTCTCTTTGTGGGAGCAGGGCTATTTGGTTTAGTTGGCTGCATAACCCTGTCCTGGCATTTTTTCTGCAGTGTTAGAGCAGGGGCCTTAGGCTGAAGGACAGGGGAGAACGAACGCTGTTTGTGCCACAGCTGCAGTGACAGAGGGAGCCTTTTGGTCGTGCTGGTCCATCTGGGTGTCTCATTGTTCCCTGCTGTCATGCACAGATCGAGATGGGCATGGATCCCTCAGTGTTGCCAGGTGGGAAATCTCTCGTGTCAGGCTTCTCTGTCATGGAGAGACATGTAATGCCTCCCACCGTCACTTACTGGTGGGGTTGCCCTGCTGTATGGAATAGGAGTTGGAGGACGCGAGCTGCTCTAGCTGGGATGCTCTTGGGTATGGAGATGTCGAATGAGGTAGGGAATGTGTGTTGGAGGAAATAGAAAGCAATGAGCAGTGTTTGGATTTCCTCTGGCATTTCGAATGGGGTGCTGTCATGATCACCCCTTTGGATGTGCTCTAAGGCTTAGACAGTGTGGATAGTTAGAGAGCCGGGCTTTGAGCATACAGCCAACAGCATTCACAAAGGCAGCATATATGTGGCATTTGAGACTTCTCTTCTGTGTCACATTTGATAGAAATTGGCTAATGTGTTCAGAAAATATGTGAGAGCGGAAGGGGAGAGTAGCATATTGAGATATACAGAGATTTGTTTTCTCATGCATCCAGGCTAAAATCACAGTAGAAAATCAGAAATTTTGAACCCAATGTTGAGCTTAACTATGTGTGAGACAATGGCAATGATGGGTGCTTGTACTCCGCCGAAGAAGTCCCTGCCTATGGGAATGGCCATTCCCTTTCTAAACACAGGTAAAGAACCACATAAGCGTGTCACCGGCCCTGGGCAACACAGCAGATTGATCTGGTCTGAACCTCGGGAGACTTAACATTGTCTTTGTCCCTGGCTGTTTCCAGCAACAACTGTGAAAAATCAGTTCATCCCATGTCTGTTTTATGCTGATTTAATTCCACTTGACTCGAACGGAGAACGGAGTTACACCTTGCCTTTGATATCTGGCCTCAGGGCTTCATTAGGCACAGTTGTAGTCCAAAGCTTGCCAACAGAGATCAGTTTATGTGGGTTCAAGCCTTATTTTCAATTTATTTTTTTTTTTCAAGAAAAGAACAAAATGCATTGCAATTACAGGGGAGTTGCTGCAGCCTGGTAGGAGGATCAGAGAGCATGACTCCTCTTCCAACCTACTCTTTGCACTGGAAGCACGGGGGTGTAGGCGGAACTCTTGCGCTTGGGGAGAGCTGCATGTGTGTGTGAGAGACAAAGAGCGAGCTCAAATTCACCTCTGTGCAGTGTGACCGGACAGGGTAAGAGGTGGCCAGGTATGGTACCGCTCAGTCTGTCAGCGAACGTACACCCCAGCCTTGGGTCTCCTGAAGTGCGTTACACTTGAGCTGTGGCTGGGATAACACCCTGCAGTGTAGGTGGAAGATTCGCGGTCACAGAGTTTGCACCACTTCAGTCTACTCACTCTTGAGGTAGCTCTTAACCTCCTCTGGTGCAAGCACAGAGGCAAAGCCCTAGAGGGACAGCACCTGGCACAGCTGAAGTGCCACGGTTGGGCTGCTACATGCCTGTCTTCTTACTGAAAGGAGTGTTGTTCGGGTGGAAATAGCAGAATTTGGTTCTTACTCTGGGAATTCCAGAAGGCAGAGAGCTCCTTTGGTGCAGCAGTGACCGGAGTGCACCTGAGCAGCCACATCTATGCAGTGGAGCAGTGCAGCAAGGGCTTTTCGTGTCCAAGGAGACCTGCACATGCTGGTCTTAATGTATGTGTGCCAGGCAATCGATTTCCCCCTGTGCAGTCTGATACATGTCACCTGTACAGGCTCTGGCCACCTGGGCCACACGTGCACAATAAAGCCACCATGCTCAGGACTCACTAACAAGTGAGTCCTTGGTTTATGCCTCCCTAAGAATAACCAGGGAGCCTGAGGCAGGAGTCCTTTCCTGAAGTCTGAAGGAATATCTCTGCTGAGGTTTTGAGCTGTAACATGAAAACTAAGTGGAAAATCATATCACAGCATTGACTATTTTTATTAACATATTTTTCAGTGTTATTATTATTTGGAGAATCACCTGATACGGATAAACACCCCCCCTCACCTTAAAAAGAAAGAGAAGCAAGAATGGAAAAACAATGGGTTAAGCATTCCTAATTTCAAAATAAAATGTTTTTGTTAAATAAAACGTGCAGGGAATTGTTAAACAAAGAAACCCCAGACCACTGCAAAATGAAACAGCATGAAAAATGTTCTTAGTGTACCCACATTCTCCAGAGTTTCCCCCCTGCCTTCCCCACTGGTTCAAGATGAAAGTAAGATTTGAATCTAAGTCAATAACAAGATGCAACTGTTGAATGTCAAGTAGGGGGGAAAATGTGAGCATTACTTGGATAATTCAGAGAACAGCTGCTGCAGCTACTCAGCATTGTACTAGTTGGAAAAAGATGCTACTCCCCTTGGGAGGAAGAGGCAAATTTCTGGTAACTTGGTGTCCTCGGGGCAAGAGGCGACAGGGTTGTGATGCTGTGTGAGCCCAAGCCAGGCAGAGATGAGGACAGGGATACCTCTCAGGGTTTGGGCTTTGGGGTCTCTGTGCTGCGCTTCCTCCCTCCTAAACACTTGCCTGCCTCCGGTGGGGTTTAGAGTTAGAGATGAGCAGATACCGTGATACAAATACCTGAGACAGATAGTCCTGACAGTCTTCGGTAGTAAATGTAGAGCTAAATGGATCACAATCCTGTGTTTAAAAGGAGAAAAGGTCAAAAGAAGACTAACAGTTGGTTATTTAAATAATTCTTTAAACACCTCTTCCAGTCGTATAGCTTGAGCTATTTTTGCCTGTCTTGAGGCTCTCCATGACTGATAAATATTTTTAAAAATATGGTATATGCTGGTTATTTCTGGTTGCAGGTTGCAGTTTATATGTAAATCAAGCGTTGCTGACAGAAAGCTCCACTGTATGCCCTCTTTGCACTCTGACCACTTCAATATTCGGGAATCGTTCTCTCCATTAGTGCACTTACATTACGAAGAATGATGTGGAACAGAGGTACTAGCAACTCCTCCTTTGTTTATAGCTAGAAAATATCTGACTGCTTAAAAGAACGTGAAAACGAGTTTTGTCTTCCTTTCCTATTACTGTCAAACAAACTTCACCTCCGCGCTCAACATCACATGGAATTTGTCACTGGCAGGAAGCGTAAACCCTACCTTGTGAATATATAACTTACAGTCACTTCAGAGGGAGAAAAAAAATCCTTTCATCATGTTCAGTTTTCTTCACTGTTTTATTTCACTTAAAACATCACTCACTACCAAATGGTATTTGTCAGTAGTAATTGGCAAATGCTGGAGGCGGTTTTCAAGGCTGTCTGAATGGAAAATCTCAAAGCAGTTGTCTGCACTGAAAGAAAATATTACATTTGATCTTTTTATGATTCTTGCAGACATGATGTATGTCTGCATTCCTTAGCTTGAAGAATTCTTGGTGTTTGGGTTTCTTTCCCTTTAAATGACAGGAAGTAACACTTCACTGTTATGTTGCAGTATTGTCTGAGAATTAACCACAACATAATGGTAATGTACATTTTTTTTTAAGCTTTACAGAGATTCGTTTTTATTAGCCATTTATTGTGGTTTTCCTTGTTGGCAAGCTTCAGATCCTCTGAATGATAACTGTGGCTATTGCATTTCATCTACATTTGTATTTAGATGTGTATTTCTTCTGATGTCTTCTTTCTCAATAATGTCTCCCTCAAAGATTGCCTTGCAATAAATTGGCTTTCCCCTAATGCAATTGTACAAATGTATTATCGTTACCTCGGCCTCTGCGCTTTTTGGTCATCGAGACAAAGGATAGATAGCATGTTACATTAACACCGTGGTTCAAGTCCGCAGAGCTGGGATGTTCCTGGTGCCAAGTAAAGCCCAACACCAGGGAGTGGAGGAGACAATAGTAGGTGAATAGTAACTCTCAGAGCCCCTGACAGCCTCAAACACTGCTTAAAAATGCCACTGCTGAGCTCCTCAGCATTTTAAAACCTAATGGCTTGTAAAGTGCAACTGATTCCCATCTTTGCATACTTTTAACTTTGGTTTTGCATATAACAAAGTGCCCATTGAGGGGTTCTTTTACCACCAGTGTTGGTGATGGTTAATTCTGCAGCATGCTAACAGCCTGGTAGCACAGTTCGGGTGTGCAAAATGTCCCTCTGTCCCAGAGGTGAGCATGTTGTCACTGGTTGCAGACGTACTGCCTTGCATCTGGAAAAGTCTCTAGTGTCCTGGCCTGGCGATTCCCAAGCATCTGAAATCCTAATGTGATACCTGAGCTCCCTCAGCACTGGTGCAAAGCCCTGAGGGCAGCAGTTCTCTGCAGACACTTGAAGCACAGCAATCACTTGGTGGTACCATGGTGTTCTCAACAAAAAAGAAAAAAACAAGAGACAGGTGGGCTTGTGGCTTTCCGTGGGATGCTGCTCCAGTGGTGAATGGCTGCCCGGCTCCTTCCTGCTGCTCCTGGCCTGGTGAGGGAAACCCCTCCGTGCCCTGGCACCCCGTGGGGATGACTTCTCCCTTCTTGAGATGAGGCACCGCTGGGCTGGCCCCTGCTGTCAAGGTCTGCATGACAGGCAAGGCTCTTCTCTTCTGACATCTCCTGCTGGACCAGAAAAAATTAGCACTGCCTCGAGGTCTTTCTAGAAAAGGCGAAGTTGCTGAAAACTTATTCAGAGCTCACCTTTGTTATCACCTAAGGGCCTGCCATCATAATGTTGGCCTGAAAACCCCAAGATTATATGAAAAATAACTGTGATGATCTTTTATTTTGTTTTACTTGCCTTCTGGTTTCCAGCTGTACTAAGCTCAAATCTTCTTTACAATAATCAGAAGAAGGAAAGAACGATTTTTCCATGCAAGCTAGAAGCTTGATTCCACAAACAGAGGCTTTGAACTCTGCAACAAGCAGAGGCTGAGGGCCACTCTGAGATACTCTGTAGCATCTCGGTTATATCACCAGAAACAAATGAAATGCTAAAATCCTGGCTATCTCCTTTAATAGAACTCTGCTATGTGGCTTGGTTTGCTGCAGTTAAACAAAATGCTGTCATTCGTATGCATGATGCTCTGAGAAACAGTGCTCGTAGTGAGGGGGGTGTGTGTGTACAATATATACACAAGCACACGTGCATATACACACAATTTCCTTTTAAATGTCAACACCCCCTTCAAAACATAGTGTAATCCCATGGGAGAGAAATGACAGCTTATTTGCAAACAATGCTGTGTTTGTTTTATTTTGTGCCAGACATGAATTAAGTTGTTTTCCCTCCATGAAGGATGACTCCACTGAGTCGTCGTGGGACTGTTGGCCAGGGGAGGTCAGATAAGGCTTGTGCGGTTGCAACCAGAGACCTGCTGAGCTAAATTAGGTGTTTGGGGGGCTTACAGGGGCCTCTCTTAGGGTGCCTGCAGTGGGCTGCAAGTGGGCAGTGTCAGCTCACAGGTAGGGAGAGGGAGTGGAGGCACTAACCAAGGTCATGGTTGTTCCTCAAAGTGTTAGAAAAGCTGCTGGGGGCTTGGGGGGCTGTGTGGGTCTCACCCCCCAGCCACGCTGCCTCTGCCCACACCCTTCCACCAATTTCCCGGGGTGCTGCCACCCCACTGCCCCCCACCCCACATCCCGAAGCCCCACGCACGGAGAGGCAGGCTGCTTCAATCCCAGGGGGGACCGTCCCCCTGCGTGGTGGGGGCACCGGGGATGGTGGATGCAGCCCCATAGCAAATGGGGGTCTGTTAGTTTTGCTGCCTATGGAATAACTTGGTCTTAGTGCAGTGCACCAAGTGCACCAGTATTACTTGGTGTTTTCTCTCTCTTGTTCGTCTGCAATGAAAGCTCACCCTTTCCTGTGTGTAGGGATGCGCTGCCACTCTTGTTGGGCAGCATTCAATAAGAAATATCATTTCTTTTTGCAGCCTGTGACTTGAGCTATTCAGCCACATCTTCTGTGGCTCTGATGATTGTCACTTTTCCACAGTCCCCAAATTAATGCCACATCAGAGATTCCTAAGCCAATAACACAATTAGTTAACAAAACTATGCAAGGTCAGGAGCAAAGCTAAAGACAAGCTGTGACAGTCTTCTATCCCCAAAAGTTTTGTGGGCCTTCTTTAATTATTCTCCGCAGGCAGTTACTGTTGTCTTCTTGTAAATCTTGTGTGAGAGTATTCAGGAATGTTTTGCTTTATTTTTGTCACCAATCAGCAGAACAATAAATGCACAAAGGACCCTTCATTTTTCTCTCCTCTGTTGACACATGGAGCTGAGGACTCGGTGATGTGCATGAGAAACGATCAGTCTTTTACAAAAAAGTTCCAGTCAAATATTTCACCAGAAGGGGAGGGTGTGATGCCAGACCTGGCAGAATAGCTCTGCCTTATGTCACTTAAGTTCTTACTGCACGCGCGATACGTGTGGGGCCACATGGTCAGTGAAAAGGCGTGGGGAACCACAAAGGCCCACGGCGACATTAGAGCAACCTTCAGATGTAGAAGGGCACAGGAGCCATGGATCCAAATAAGGGCTCTGGGTCTAAAATCTGAAGGTTTTGTGGTGTCAGCATAGATTTGGTAGCCTGGATCCATCTCTAGGTGACAATTTGGGAACAACTTTTGCCAATGAACCTGGCAGTGCTGAAAGGTGCATCCTAGTGTGTCAGAGATGGGAGGAATGCAGAAAGAGGGAAAGGGAGAAAGGGAGAGAGAAAAAGAGAAATAGAGAAAGAGAGAGAGAAAGAGAGAAAGAGAAAGAAAGAGAGAAAGAGAGAAAGAGAGAAAGAGAGAAAGAGAGAAAGAGAGAAAGAAAGAAAGAAAGAAAGAAAGAAAGAAAGAAAGAAAGAAAGAAAGAAAGAAAGAAAGAAAGAAAGAAAGAAAGGAAGGAAGAGAAAGAAAGGAAGAGAAAGAAAGAGAAAAAGAAAGGAAGGAAGGAAGGAAGGAAGGAAGGAAGGAAGGAAGGAAGGAAGGAAGGAAGGAAGGAAGGAAGGAAGGAAGGAAGGAAGGAAGGAAGAAAGAAAGAAAGAAAGAAAGAAAGAAAGAAAGAAAGAAAGAAAGAAAGAAAGAAAGAAAGAAAGAAAGAAAGAAAGAAAGAAAGAAAGAAAGAAAGAAAGAAAGAAAGGAAGGAAGAGAAAGAAAGAAAGAGAAAGAAAGAGAAAAAGAAAGGAAGGAAGGAAGGAAGGAAGGAAGGAAGGAAGGAAGGAAGGAAGGAAGGAAGGAAGGAAGGAAGGAAGGAAGGAAGGAGAAAGAGAGAAAGAGAGAAAGAGAGAAAGAGAGAAAGAGAGAAAGAGAGAAAGAGAGAAAGAGAGAAAGAGAGAAAGAGAGAAAGAGAGAAAGAGAGAAAGAAAGAAAGAAAGAAAGAAAGAAAGAAAGAAAGAAAGAAAGAAAGAAAGAAAGAAAGAAAGAAAGAAAGAAAGAATCACTGTGCTGAAAACATAGGTGGCACAACAGCACGGTCTGGTTCTCCATACTAAGCAAGATACAGATGTGACTGTGAGGCATATAGGAAAGAGAGGAGTGTGTGCAATAATCACGAGGGTTTCAGAAGCCCTAGTTTTGGTTTCCACATGAACAGTCACTTCTGAGTATGTGATGCACTTCTTCACAGCAGAAGCATTCTGCAGAACTGATGGGCTGCTTTTGTGTGGCTCAATATCAGAGTTTGCTGTGTAGCTTTCCCCAGGTGCCAGCCTATGAGGTGTGTTTTTAAAGAGCCTTTTAAATAAAACCTGTAACCTGGGCTGTGATTAATTGATTCGTTATATTTGCAAGCACATTGAAGTTCCAGGCAAGACCAAGACTTCTTTGATTTTAGGCAGTCATTAGGAATTGTTTTTTCTTTAAGTCAGTTGCTCTAATTTGTACATAATGTTTTAGAGCTTAGAAATTCCACAAATGCATAATTTTACTTGCTTAAATAATTCTTAATATGTTTTAATAGCTAAAATCATTAAGCATGTGTAATTTTAAGATTATTTTAGGGTCCACTTCCAAATGTTCATCTCCCTATCACAATGCATACAACTGAACTCTGTTTAAAATATTTTATTGATTGAACTCATTCATCTTAACGCCCCTCCCAGGCAATATATCTCTGTGATCTGCAGTATAATTTCTGTGTTTGAGCCATGCAGATCTGCAGGAAGCCATCAGGAACAAAAAAAAGTGGAGGTAGGGAGTGCTTCCTCCAGTTCTAGAACAGTTTGTTTATGGTCAGAATAAGCAAAAAGCATTTCTATCTGCCAAAAGTGCACTGTTTCTGACCCTTTAAAGTTAAATAAATGAATCAGTCTTTCTTGCTGAATTCATGCCGGCTGGAACTGTCTGACGGTTCAAACTATTTAGGGTTAAATTCAGTTCTATGCAAAATAGCCATTGTTCCACTTACTTTCCAACGTGAGCTATTTGAACAGGAGCTAAGAGATGTGCAGGCCAGATTTCAGCCTTTTCTTCAGGAACAGATTTACTCCATTGCACGTTTGTTCTTTGGTTGAGACACTTTGAAGTCAATGGGATATTTAAAGAGGGGATTTGACTGCCTTCAGGGTAAACCTTGTGACTGTTGGGTTGTGGTATATGAAAATACAGGTTCAGCGCTCAGCAGCAGTCAAAAAGGCAAATAGGCTATTAGAGATTATTGGGAAAGGGACAGGGAATGAACAGAGCATTTTTCGGCCTCTGTATGTCTCATGAGTATAACTCCTTTTAGACAGGAATAATATAACATAATATAGTATAATACAATGCAATGCAATTTAAATAATATAGCACGTGCCTCTGATGATTATCACTTCTTGAATACAGCAAAACTAGCAAAGGTAAAGTGAAGAGCAAGGACTGAAGCGATCCTTGCAGAAAGTAAGTTTAAATATACCAATTTTCATAAGTTTTGGAAAACAGACAAATGGGATAGGGAAGGGTTGTGATAGGAGGCTATAAAATCCTAAATAGTATGGGGAAGGGGGTGCCTAGTGGGATTAGAAATCCCCCCCCCCAAAAAAAAAAAAAAGGAAAAAGTTTTTCACAGTAGTGAGTAGTTGGTTTATTGAGCTTATTGCTGCAAGATGTCCTGGAGGGCAAAAGGAGAAATGGTTTCCTAAAGGGTTGAGACAAGGACAGAGCCGATGGTCTGGATGCAAACTGGAACAAGACCATCATGCTTATTCTGTATCTTATGCTTTTTCCCGTGAGCATCTGTCCCAACTGCTTGTCAGAGACTGGACATTGGGACAAATGATCTTAGTTCTCATTCAGAATTGCCATTTCTTTTTATGTTTTTATATTCAGAAGCTGCCAGATGGCAGCCTCACCAATGTATGTTTTGCCGCGCACTCTCTTCCAGCTCTATAGCGAAGAAAGGTGCGTTATGTGCTCACAAGGCACAAAGTGGGCACAGAGGTTGATTTCTACTTACTGAATGGGTAGTTTGTGTGCTAAACTTTTATCCAAAGCAGCTGAAAATGTAAGCATGCCATTACATTTTTCAGTAATGCAGCTCACAATAAAGCTAGTTCATCACAGCTAATTTCTGAAAGATGTTGGTGGGGTTGGACTAGTCAAGTGCTTGAGGAGCACACCGATCAAAAGCAGTAAAATAGCTTGTTTCTGATTTTGCAGAGGATTAACTTGAGAGAGGACTCCAGCTAAGAAACTGAATTGCTCATGACCGAATGAAAGGAAATGATAACATAGCTTCCCAGAATGATGGACTAATACTTTGGTACTGCAATAAATTTGAGAAAGTTAAAACAAAAGGAGGAACTGGCACAGGTCTGCAGTTGTTTCCAAAGGACCAAAAATACAGTGCAGAGCCCACACATTAGCAGGTGATAGGGTTGCAGTTTGGAAACTCGCGGTGTCTACCCTTTCATCTAGACAATTGGGCTTATTAAAATGTACAAGTCTCCTGTGTCTGCTTAAGCTGTCCAACTTTATGACTTAAGAACAGACCTAAGCATTGCTCAACATTTTTATTATTTAAATCTTTAAGAGCCTTTCTTTGGCAAATCCTTTCTGGGATACAAGCTTCGTTTAGTCAGGATAAGCTTTTAAGGGAAAAGCACTGGCACTGTAACAATGTCCTACTCCTCATAAACTGCACATAACTTAAAATTCTATAACATTTAAGAGAGAAACATGACCTGTTTAGTGGATTTCAGTGGCATTTCAGGACTTTAGGATCCTGAAAGTCCATCTCAAAATAAAACAGTGTTTTATTTCTGCCCTATAGTTCTCCTCCAGATGTTTTGAGACCTAAATGCAAGTTTAAGAAAATTTTATTGGTAACTTTGGCTCAGTGTGTCTCTTAGTCAAATTTTAATTTCTTAATTTAAAATTATTTAGAATAGCAAATACTAAGAGTTGGTTTAAGATTCTTGGTGTGTATGGCTTGGATTTGGTGCTTCATCACTTAGCTGCAGACAAGCATATTTTTAAGAAGCTCTTGTAAGACTTGCAGGAAATATATATGAGATTTAAATGTCAGGTCTCAAGGGAGCCGAGCACTATGCGCAATTGGTTTTAGTTTTTGACTTGTGTGATTCTACTAATGACGTGAATGACATTTTTTGCCTTTTTCTGCTTTTTCCAGGATGCCTTTGCAATGAGATGCTTTGCTGAAATAAGATTCTTCTGTTTCCGTAGTCCATGCTTCTTTTCCAGAAGAAACCAAATGAACAGTTATGGAAATGTAACTCTGAGGTGCTAGTGACAAGGAAGATTGCGTGCCCCTGTTAAACAGGGAACAAGAATCAGGAAAACTGACTTCTAGGTCTACAACTATGTACCCTTGGTCTGTCTTTTGCCTGGTTCCCTGCCTGTGAGAACTGGAGCAAAGCCAGTACAGGATCCTCTGGAGGCTATTTTGGCTGTAGGGAGAGCAGAGACCTCCCTCCCTGCCCCCAGACACCTCAGCATGGGATTTCCTCATGGTTGTTCATATTTGTTGTTCATTTTGGGGAGGGATAAAAGCATGTGCAACACCTGTTCTGGTAAAGTGATTACTCTGTTGGGTATTCAGCAGTGAGGTATGAATCACAACATTGCACAGTGCTGTTTGCTTTCATAAAATATACATGATGCAAGAAGGGTCTTATCAGATATTTGCTTATCTTTTGGCTTGTTTGAAGACCAAACCACAGCCATGTTGGGATAAAACAACTGAGGTTAGATAGTGCTAGTAGCATGCTGTTAACTCCTCTCCCAGCTTACCACGAAAACCTCAGCGCTGATACACTTCTGCAATGTGTACAGACCAGCAGAGTAATTAGAAAAGGTAGCTTACTGGAACGGTGCAGTTGGCTCTCACTGAGCGGTGTAAGGGCACTGAAAGCCTGCGCTGGGAGACAGCGAGGGGTGTAAAGCCAGTGCCTTTCCCAGCACGGTCACTTTCCCAGGGGGACACATCTGCTTGGAAAAGCACAAGAACCGGGGTTTTCAAAGGTGTGCGAGGTGTGCCCAAAGTAAATCAACGTGTGTCGAGTGCCTGATTGCCTTAGGCACCTCTGAGAGTCCAAAGCAAAGGTGATCTCATGGCTTATTATTCCAACATGCGTATGGAGCCAAAGAAGTGTCTTAAAGACAAGAATTTTACAGCATTTTCGCTGTAATAATATTTTTTTATTACACTTCTGACTGATTTATAGAGGACTGTATCAAGGAAACGAGATACAGGATACGTGTAATGACAGCTCCTGCAAACATACCTGGGCTGGTGCAGGGCTGGCTCCAGTGCTGAGAGGGGCGCAGGGAAGCTGCCTGCAGCACTGGTTGGAGACGCTGGTCAGTTTTCAGATGATTAGAGATGTTAATGATCTCACGGAATTCACAGATGATTAGACCTCCATCCTGCTTAGCCATCCAGTTAATAAGAACCTGACAGCACAGACACAACTTCTGACTGCACTATCGATGTACTTACCAGAAGTACTGACACAAGCCACTGTGTTTTGTTCAGCACTGCCTTGGGCTTCATCTTGCCTTCTGCAACCTGTGCAGGGTTAAAACGTACCCCACGAGGATGGCTGCAATTTCATTCCTGTGTTGCACACACCTAGAAGTCTGCATGAACTGCAAAACCGCCACTTCAATGTCTCTTGCATGGCCAGGGCGTCTCCACTCTACGACACGTTTTAATGTGAAGTCTGCAGGATTTGGGCGCTCTCTAGGTTGACCTGGCAGCTGAGCACTGCTCAGTCCACAGTGCTTGTCCACAGTGCAGTTACATGTTTCAGTTGCATGTTAGCACAGCAAATTTCTGGATGAAGATTTATAGCTCAATGGAACAAATGTCATTTTACTGTGTCCTGACTTTGTTCCACTAAACGGTGAGAGGCAGATGCCTGTCCAGTAGTAGAGAGCGTGCTGCAGTTGTGTTTGTCTCAGCTCTGCTTGCATGCAATTTTGGACCTGCTCGTCTCCTGAGCCAGTCCCTTTTATGCCACATGCATGATGCAACAGTTATAGGACGGATAGATGCAACAGGCCCTAAGATGTGCATGGTGTGGATCTTAACCAGGTTTCTTAGCATCTGCAAGGGCTCTGTTGCCATTTTCTGCAGAGCCCGTTCTCTCTGTGAATAGAAGATGCTGTGCTTTTCAGGGTGTCATTGAGATTAGTGCTGACCTCGGGACCTTAAAACGACAACTTCTTCAGGCTGAGCTAAAAAAATAATAATCCTTGCTCCCGAAGTAGTAGCAGCTGGTCCCATGGCCCACCCACTGTTCAGTGCTGCCCGAGCACCACGTTGAACATGTGTGTCTGGATGAGAAAAAGCCACTCTGGCAAGCGCGCCTCTTCCCGTGTTGAGGTTTCTGTCTGTTTCCATTTGTTCTGAAGGGATGTGGGCAACACGCCTCTTGAATATTTGAAGATAACTGCACACTTCCGCTCTGAAGAGCAAACATCTCCTTGATGATAAGATCTTTGATGACATGTCGTGGATTTCTGCAATGAAGGATTGCTCGTGTCCTGTGCTGTCGGGCGCTGCACATGGAAGAGCTGCAGCCTTGGCTGATAATGCGCTCACGGGGTAGGACATAGAATTGTAGAATCATAGAATTGTCTAGGTTGGAATGGACCTCCCAGATCATCTAGTCCGACCACCTAACTCTGACAAAACCCATCACTAAACCATACCGCTAGGCACTACGTCTACCCATCTGACATGTCAGTAGCCTCCTCCTTCCCAACGCAGCGGTGGAGAGCTGTACATCCCAGTGCCGAGGAAAAAGGCAGCAGGTGGCGGGGAAGACGATCAGGATGAAGGGTGAGTTCATACCCTGAGATATTACCCGTATTTTGGCAACCGTGCTATTTACTTGAAAGGGCAGTGCTTTTTTTTTCTTTTGGTATTGTAATGTTAAATATGGAATTTACCGCAGCACTTTGCAAAACAAACACACCCTCCCTTTTGCGTCATATGAATTGTCCGTACCTGCTGCAATATAAAACATGATAAAGAATTAGTTCAAACAGATCACGGGGCAAATAAGTGGCATGGTTAAGAAAGATGGCTGCTGCTGTTCTGCTGAAGTATTCTTTGAGATGGGTGTACCTCTATAAGCCAGATTTTTATAATTTTTCTCATTTTGAACATTAGACAGTTATTGTACAAATAATTCTCCTGGAGTCTGTGAAAAAATCTACATCATCTCCCAAAATAATCTCACTTGTAAACACAACATTGATCTTCGTAGTGATGAGTCAGAGGTGCACCTCTCTAATCCAGGTCATCACCTTCTGTCCAAACAAAAATCTTGGCTGCCCCTTGGCAATCTCCTTATGGGTGTCTAGCTGTCAGCTCAACAACAGCATCACTGCGAGTGTACAATAGCATCATTTTGCCCGTCAGTTCAGTTTATAATCTGCATATTGATATGGAGCCAGTTTCTTGTCTGATTCAAACAGCAGCAAAATCCCCCTCCCCCAAATAAAAACCAAAAGGACCCAGAGATATTCAGGAACAACTTCAGTACCTTACCTTGGCTTGAATAGGTCTTCATCTGTTAACTGCAAGCTAGATGACACGCAGGATGAGATGCCTGTAGCTGCCAAGCCGCCTCCTTATCTCTCCTTTGCTTTGCTGCTTACGAACAGTTGCACTTGTTTCCTTGTGTTTCTTGCCTGCATGTCTCTTGGTTTGTACTTCAGCTGTGAACATTTTGGAACATGGGAGGATTTTGTGTGCTCAGGTTGTACAGTACTGAGCACGTTTGGTTCCCAGTCCAGGAGAAAGGCTTCGGGAACACCTGAAAACCAAAATCCACATAAAGTCCATAAAGACTATTGCAAAGTATTGTCTATTAAACCACGGTACAGGGTCAGAGCCTGGTCATTTTTAACCTGCAATTATGTAAAAAAAATGGCCTTGTGTCCTGCAGTCAGTTCTCATTTATGCAAAAAATTACTAATTAGATTGAAGGACTGTGTCTTCTGTGCAGACATGCTGCTGCTACGAAGCACTCTGAAGTTTCTTGGCATCGCAGGCATCCAGTGACACAGGCTGTGTCTGGAAATGTTTAACTGCTTCAATCTACAGTGCTTAATATGTCTGAAATTTATCTGGAAAACCTTTTAAAAAATAACCTTTCAGGTTGGTTTTCAACCTAGGGTGTTTTTGCTGTGTCCCAAGGCACAACTACAGGAAAAGGGCCACTTAAAGCTTTTGCTGATGCTTGTAGTTTAGAAGAGATCCGCTTTGCAAAATATCACTACCATTGCATTATTCAGAAGGCAGACGGCAAATGCAATCCTATACTTCTTCACAAAGCAGATGACCATGTCAACAAATGTATGTCTAGCATCACGACTCAGGCCTCAGCCCACACTCTGGACAGCCAAAACTGTTGTGATAGGCACCAACCTGTGAATTGTATGTCACTTATAGTCAGCTGGGCTTGCGTATTGACCCTCTGGGCCATCACTGGGCTCCTTTATGTGCCTGGTACTTTTCCTGGGCAGTCTAAGTCTGTTACCTAGCTACTGAGCTGCTGGAGCATGTAGTTTAAGCTTTCCAAACATCTTTTATTAAGATGCTTTCTGCATCTGAGGTAGGTCAGATATTCCATTTGTACTCTCCTGGGTTCAAGTGACAATAAGCAAAGGAATAGCTAGCCTTATTGAAAAATTTCTTGGTGCACTCACTGTTGAAAAGCAGAAGAGACAGAGACCCAACAAAAATAGTGAACCCCTGAATACAATTCTGCAAATTCTCCTCTGGTCACTTCCATGATGGCTTAATCTGAATCTCTTTCTGCACGGCTGCCTTGCTCTCTCCCTCTCCTTAACAGGGAAAAGTCCTGTTTCCTATCAGCCATGGCCCCTGCCTCCATCCACGTGCTCTGCACAATTTCTGGGCTTCTTTTCTCCTTTGCTCTTACTCTTGTATTAAAAGTTGTTTCAAGTCACTGTGGGTTAAAAACTTGGCTTCTCTGCTGTACAAAAGCTTCCAGCATTGCTGGCCCTTGACTCCTCTGCCACCCTTTCCTGGACTTAGGTTGGGTATTACCTCCCTGTTACAAAATGTATGCTGTAAAGTCATGCTGAAGGTGACTTTTAAAAAGAGGCTATCATGGCTTTTTGTAATAAGAGCGGCACCCATAATCTGTTGCAATCATTTCCTTAATTCTTCACGTATGGGAATAGCATACCCACGTTGGCTTATCAGAGAGCCGACCTCAAGGCCACAGGAAGACTTGGTCAGAGAAAACTTACTGGAGGTTTGATGTTGCTGTTTGGACCGTTTCTCCTGTTCATTCGATGTTTAGGAAAATATCCCTTAGACCGCAATCTGCTGCTGTGGATTTCAAAATGCAGCTTCTGCCTGGGCACGTAAAAGAGCTCAAAGGACGGGAGTCCCCTCCTGTGGCTGGGGTACACGGTCTCTTTCTGGAAGCCCTGAAGTTCAGGCAGAGGAAGAAACCAGCCGTGTTTATTTTCACTGTGGGGAATGAGTTGTGGTAGCTCAGCAACGAAAGCTGGAAACACAAAAGATAGGAAGGCTGCCCGCCCGCTTTGTAAACCCAGCGCAGGTGGCTGAAAATAATACCTGAGCAAATATCACCAGTCACTTCTGAAACTTTCATTGTATGAACATTTGCTGTAGGTGGTTCACACATCTATTGGCTTTTGCTTGGCAAACAACCTGCTTTGGAACAAAAGAAAAAGGCTTCCAAGGAACAATTATGCATTAATTAACCTTTTAGATAATGTTATCAGCGTTACTTTTTCTGCCATTATGAACTGCAACGCTGTTCTCCATTTCAGTCTTAACATTGACACTACTTGAGTTACTTCAGCGTTTAAAGGTGGTGAATTTTTTGGCCTGCGTGTTTTGGAGAACCCTTAATAGCTTCCCCTCGTCCCCAAGACTGCATTTTGCAAGGGAGGAAGAGTCCAGCTGATCAGGTAGCAAACTGTGCAGTGACTGTTCAGCTCCCTGATTGTCCTCCATGGATGTGGGCAACCTTTTAATATTTGTGGGTCTCAGTTTTCCTGTGTAAAATCGGAAAACTTCATTGTCCTGTCCTCTCAGGAGTGTAGTATTACCCATAGAAAGATATATCACGTATCGTGGATGCATATTTCTTCCTGTAGGTAGGTTTTATTCAAATAGGGAATTCACATTTTTGCAAGCTCCATTTTAAATAAAAATGAATTAATATTAAATTAAGTTGTCTACAGGGTGGCCCGGGGAAAGCTTTCTGTAACTGAAAAATCTGGCCATCAGACTCACTGTTGTTAGGGTAGGTGTTTGGAGAAGGAATTATCAATTATCAAAATCACAAATAAAGGAGCCACAGCCTATCTTTTAGATTTTTGCATCTTTCCCAGTACAAGTTCAGCCTTGGGTGACCAGGTCTGGAGTTCTGGTGTGGGTCTGTCTAACATATAAATCAGCTCAGAATGCTTAATTAAGATCTTCAGGAAGAAAATTGTTGCAGATTGATTTTGAGAAGCCCACCAGCAATTTCTTTTAGCCCATATAGTTCAGCACAGAAGAGTCCCAACCCCTGAATAAAGCTGTGGCTACTTTAGGACAAATAGAGAATAGGATGTTAATTTGAAATATGCCATTTAATTATTTTTGGTAAAGATATGGCAGACACTCCAGAACATTTTAAAATGACATACATTTCCTTGCACCACCCTTCGAGGTATTGCGTTTTTGGGCCTGCCTGAAGTGACAAAAATCCCTGTAGGATCAACCCTCCAAGTCCCTCTTCCTCCTTGCCTCCTACACCAGAGCGGAGGTGCCGTCCATGGTTTGGGGGCCTGCGGCTGTACCCAGGGTCTGAGAAGGCAGGAGCCTTCCTCCTCCTCCTGTGTCCATGGCTACAGCCCCCCAGCTCGGAGTCATACCAGGGCTGTATCTGCCCCTCGCTCGACTACTGTGGCCAGCAGGTTTAGGAGAGGACAGAGCCAAGGCACTTTGGTGCCCAGATCAGAAGTAATGAAAAGGCAAACCTTTCCCTCCTGCTCTGACTAGCGCTGCATAGTGATATTCCCACAAGATGATGTTCTGCCTTTAAAATAACTTTGTTATTCATCTGCCAAATAGCCAGAGCTTTGTGCTCACAGATGAGAAGAGCAAGGGTTTTTTTTAATAGGAGAAATACAGCTCTTCTGGGGATAATTTCATCTCCGTCAGCTGAAGCATTGCCTGCGCCAGTGCTTGGAGATGCTCTTGCTCCCTTTTTTAGATGAAGAAAAACTGGCTCCTCAGGCCCCTTCCCCGAAGGCTGAAAGCACTTGGGATCGCAGGGCTCTTCTCCTCTAACTGATAAATATTTTAAGGTTTGAGTTTCCTTTCAAAAACACATTTGCAGAAGCAAAGCTTGAGCTCCAAACACAGTGAATCTCATTTCTGAAGTGAGCTTCCCACTTTACTCAGACGCTTGGTGCTCTGGGATGAGTATGAGCCCAGAATGGTGGGCATGGCCCGTGGCGTTGGCCAGGGGCTCCAGCCTGCGGAAATGCCCGTATCCTCAGCGTGGGGCACATCAGTAAAGCAGGGAATGCAGGTGCTCCAATGCATTGGGTCTGTACTCACACAGGTGTGGTGCTGGCAGCAACAACAGCCCCAAGGACTTCAGTAGCTCCATGGGGTTCTAGGGAGATGTTGATCACCATTACACTCGTTAGTGAAAAAAAAAGCCAAAACACAGCAAGAAATGGTTCTAGCTCCACAGAGTTGTGATTTTTTAAAAAAATTCATAGTTAAAGATATACTGGGTAGCTTTCATTTATTAGTTAATTAGAGGTCACATGTTTGTAATTCACATTTATGTTTGTCTTGGTTGGTAAAGGTCTAGAACACAGAATGTGTTGGGTTGGAAGGGACCTCTAAAGGTCATCTAGTCCAACCCCCCTGCAGTGAGCAGGGACATCTTTAACTAGATCAGATTGCTCAGAGCCTCATCCAGCCTGGGCTTGAATGTCTCCAGGACTGGGGCCTCCACCACCTCTCTGGGCAACCTGTTCAGTGTCTCACCACCCTCATTGTAGAGAACTTCATTCTAATGTCTAATCTAAACCTACCCTGCTCTAGTGTAAAACCGTGGCCCCTCGTCCTATTGCTACATTCCCTTGCAAACAGCCCCTCCCCAGCTTTCTTGTAGGCCCCCTTAAACATGATAGTTTATGTTTCCCTTTTAGCATATGTCTCTGTGACCACTGGAAATGCTCACCCTGGTAAAACCACCCTGGTAAAGAAACTTCCTAGGTAGTCCTCAGGAGGGGAGCAGTGTGGTTTTTGAGACTGTTTCTAGTGGATGTTCCCTTTTCTCTGGAGGCCAAATGTGTATGGGCTTTGCTGCCTCATCAGCTTTTCCTGGAAAATCACATGCTAATGGTTGTGATGAAGTAAATTTTTTGGTGGAAATCATTACCTGACCTCACTGTTATGTTCTTCTGATACTTTTGCTCTTGTGGGCTGAGCCACAGCAGCTACCTGTTCAAAGAGGCCTGTGTTTGTCATGGTTGGCCCGAAGACATCACCACAAGCCTGGTCCTGGGGCTATGCATTGCTTCAGCAGTGGAAATCAGATCTCAGCTCTGCAGACCCTGCGCGGTGTCTCTCCTTCCCGAGCCACCCCCTCCTCCAAAGCTGGCTTCCTTTGGCTGTAGGTGGGGTTTTGTGCCGCTGCATTGTTTCCGAAATCCCGAGCCCTATTTACCCAGCTGGTGTCAGTTCAGCGCGCTGTTTGGCTTGCTCTGTAGAAAGATTTGCCTGAAAGGTTTGCATATTCTGAGGAACCACAATGATTAAGTACACATGAAAGAAAGCATTATGATGAATAATCAGGACATAATCAATGATACCCTTTTTGCATTATAAATGATGACGTTTATACTCAGCAGCTTTTAGGCAGAGCGTGGGTGTGACAGTTTGAAAAACAGCTTATAGCATGACATGAGACCTGACAACTCTTAAATGAAGTAATTAATGACCCGCTAAGCATGCAGATTTTAAACGTGTCAGTTATTTTTTTGAAATATCTCAAGAGTAAAAAATTATTTGCAATTTATCATTCTTACTAGTAAAAACTCAGAATAAGAATACACAAGTGAAATGAGAAATAACACTAACTGTTATGTCAAAAATGGTTTATGGTTTTACCACTAAAAAAATAAAATCAAATCTCCCTCTGAGATTCCTCTCACTCAACATCCCCTTCAATGTATCACTTTAGAGGTAGGCAGCTTTATTTTTTCATACATGGACTAGCTGTATTTTAGGATATTGTCCTCAAGGCCAGAACCAGCTGTTTAAAATTAAGGCTCAAAAGAAAAACATGGGTTAATTTGTTCTGCCAAATATCTGATCCTAATCTTGCAATATCTGAATTTGTGAAACCTTTCTTCCAGGACTTGACTGGTATCAAAAAAGGACAGGTTTCAATTTTGAAGGAAGTTTAACAAATATCACTTTTCAGGTATTTGTCAAGTCTTACAGGGAAGCAAGACACAGATCTACCAGCATCTCCTTGCTCTGCTCCTGGTTGCACCTTGTTCTGCTAGCTGTGGCTCACTCACCATTGCCGCTCTGTATTTTTTTATATAATTTTATTTTTTTGACAGCAATGCGTACAAAATACAAAATGGAAAAATTTATTCTCCACAGAAGACCTTTAAATACCTTCTTCTACTTCGTGGATTAAACAGGGCTTTTAGCAAAACTCCACATTATGGTCCATGGTGCTTGTTCCTAGTGCTGGAAGCTGATGGTGTGGGAACTACTCACTCCAGACACTCTCAGGGGCGATTTGTCAAGTCAAACTTATAGGATCATAGAATCACAGGATGGTTCGGGCTAGAAGGGACCTTAAAGATCATCTAGTTCCAACCCCAACTTCAATCTGTTGATACAATCCACTTTCTGGGGTGTGGCCCCTTTTAACAGAAACCCTCTGAGCATAAACCAAATGTCTCTAAAGCTTGTCTCTTGGTCCCCTCTCTCCACCAGATGTTAGCAAAGTCTTCCTCCTTTTCAGACGTTCCCGTCTGCTTTGGAGATAGCTATGGGGTATGTTGGGTAGATGGCGGGGAGTTGTGGGTGTCACCTCAGCTTCTACACTTACGTTTGGCCTAAAATGACCATGTAACTGATTTTCTAGAATTTATTAGCATTAGCTGTCGCAAGTTTGGCTGTTTACAACATGCCATATTCTTATGAGACAGTTCTCTGCAAACCTCATTGCCCATTTTCTTTGAGTCCTTGTTCAGGTGGCTGTTCTGTTTGTATCACTTGATAGTAATGGATGCTGCATCTGGTGTATGGATGTCCCTTCCCTGGGAAGCCTGTACAATAAGGAGATCTCAGAGATGTATCATTGCACAAACAATGTGTGGCATTGCCTGGCAAGGTGTAATATAAAGTCCTCATCCAGTGCTGATTTACTTTGCCTGGGGATATGACTATTGACCTTGAATGAATTCTTCCATTCCCTAAAATAGCCACTCCTCAGACCATGTTTCACTGAGCATTACTTTCTCTCTCTGATTTTTTAATTCTTATGCTCTCCTTCACATTTTTCAGTGTTATTTGTATAATCTTTTCTCCTTTTTTCTGCTCTTCCATAATATTTGTGACCTCATTCGTCAGTCTTTCCTTATTGATAGATTCTCAATGTTTTCTTTGTTCTTTTTTCCCTTCCATCTTCTAGTATTCCATCCTTCATTCTTTAAGCTCCTTCACAGGTTTCCCTCACGTCCTCATGGTAGTGTGGACTTCATCATCTTCAGGGTCCTTATCCTTTGGTAGCCTGACCCTTGTTGCTGTACATCCTCCTGCGGAGGGTATCCCAACTGTATGTCTCTGCTGGGGTGGACATGCATGGTGCCTGCCTTGCCAACACCATTAGAAGGGGAGCTGGGGGGAGCTGTAAGCTTGCAGTGCCCCCAAAGGGAAGGAGGATGTGGGGGGACCTGGGGAGTCTGAAAGGACCCATGGGAGCAAGCAGGGGAGCCCAGCATGGCTCCCATGTGGGAAGACAGCGCTGTTGAGCTGGGGGAATTGAACACCACGCTGATAGCAGTAAATGCACCAGGGAAGCTGGGTAATTTGTTGAACGGGGCACTGAGCGATGTACATGCCCTATGTTTGGAGGCCAGTGGTGTCCCAGTGTGCCTGCAGAGTGCTGTCTCCTCCCAGATGGTTTGAAGGGAGGCTGTGATGCGGAGGTGTCTGAGGGCAGGCACAGGGATATCTGGTCTCCCCATGAGCTCATGGAGCCACCTTTGTGGAGTGGCGGTGGCTGCCTGCAGGCAGGGCTGGGGCTACGACGAGGGTCCCCTTGGTTGGGGCCGATATCAGATCAAAGGGTGTGGGTGGTGTCCCAGAAGAGGAGACACTGCTGGCGTCCCAAAGTATGAGGACCAGGCTGGGTTCAGATCGTCTCTCCACCACAATGTCAAAGCGCTGTTCTTGCTTGCTGCACTGCTCATATCGGTGACTATGGCCAGTAGCTTCCGTGTCTGAATGTACGGCTAAACTCTGATCTTGCACCCCCCAAAAAAGAAAGGAAAAAGCTAGATAACAAGCGAACTGTAACTGTTCTTGTGAATGAAGAAGGCTTCTGATGGCTGAAATAAACATGTGAGGTACCTCCAAATTAGCGTTAGTGTATCAATGGCAGCATATATGGACACTTTAATTGTCTCCCTCAAACAACACTATGCATTTGTGTTTTGGTACAGTAAATCTTACCTTTTATATGGTTTTGAATCCTGAATGTTTAAAATAAACAAGGCACAGAAACGGTACACTTTTTATTCTTTTTAATGACAGCTGGAATATAGAGTGAAGCTCAAGAGATTATAATTTAACAAAGACCATTTCCTAAGTGCTATTTTAAGATTGTGTTTACCCTGTGCATGCATGATGAAGTCTCGTTTCGATGCTTAAATAAATGAAAGGAAAGAAAAAAATGCACTGATACAGTGTTTGGAGTACTTTGTGCCAGGAATCATGATCACCGAAAACTAACTTTAATCCTGGTTTTGAAATCAAAATGTATAATTTTGTTTAGACGTTTGTCTTGTAACGTTCACGCGAACAATAATAACGGCTTTGCCATTTCTTTGTAATCAGATTTCCATAAAGATTAAACACCCACATCTTGCAAGGCTAGATGGATATTTTCTTCTCAGGGAAGAAGAAAGGATGCAGGTGTGCTTCCTAAGTCTTCTTCCATAAGCACTGTCTGGGAGGCAGACCTGCCCTGGTCTGTCAGGACAGTGTGCTATAATGGGATGCCTCCGCCTCCAAGTTTTTGTTACCAGCGTGGCAGTTAGTTTATTACTGTGAGTCATACATAAGAAAAAGGCATCAGCAATAAAATGAAACACCAAAAGTTTGAAAGCAGTGGTCTTATAGAAGAGATACAATTTGATAAATATATTTCAGGGGGTTGGTGATGACTGCTTGTTGTGGAAATGTATGAATCTTCGACTATGCCAATGTGTAATATTTATGCAGTCTAAATTCCTGTCAGCTACAGACTGATCCAAAGCTCCACTGAGATGAATAAGAGCCTTCCTACAAAGTCCAGCAGGCCTTGTACCAGAATCCATATATCTGCACACAAATAGGCGGGTGTGCGCCTCACACAGCAGAGAGCAAAACTAATTTCTTCGGGTGTTGGAAGACAGGTTATATCATTTAGAATGTGAGCCAGAAGACTGTCAGCTCCAGCTAGTGTATTATGACCAGCTCCTCAAGTTCATAACTCTGTATGTTAGTAAGTTGTGTCTTTCATTTAGTTACTACGTGCACAGGAGATCCTTATCAGGCTAATAAAATAAAGTTTTTTTAAGGTATAATAATTTTCGTTGTTAACTCCCAGCAATCTCTGTTCCTGTGACAGTACATATAGTAAGCTGGTGGATACATCTAACCTAACTTCTTTTTTTTATTCTTTTATTTGTTACTTTGCCTGACAATTTTACTTCAGTTTATATATCTTCTTGCAATTGCAATTTGGAAAATAAACCTTTGTAGGAGCATACTATATAGTTTAACAGTTTTATCCTATAATGCTAGTGGAGTAATTTTACTTCAAAATAATCTACAAATGCTTTTCGTTGGACTGCATATTCAGATAAACTGACTGTGCAGCATAACCTGCACCTCTTAAGTTTGATCCAAGCTTCCCACTGATTTCAGCCATGTACAGTCATGAAAGACCAAATAGATCATTGTCTTATTGCTGAGAGTGGGCTTTGACTGAAGCCCAGAGTCACTGTCCTGTCCCCCTTTCCAGATGTATGATCCGTTTTCCAGTGTCCCATAAATAATACAGTTTATATACTATGATGCAAGGTAAAATGGACTTCAGGCCTTCCTTTTAGTAGCTATGGTAGCACTGACTAATTAACATCTGGGAAAGTTAGGGTACTTCTTTCCAAAGCTTCTAAGTTCCTGTCATCATTCTGTGCAGGTATAAGCATGAGTGTTTGCATTGATATTGATATCACATCAAAAGGCAGTCTTTGAGACTTTGTTTTATTTAGTACTTTCCGAAATCACACGCTTGAGTTTTTGGTTGAACACGGTTGTGCTGTGTTTCTTTGCCCTCTGTTCAACATAAATATCTATGGCTTTTCTCAACCATCCAGGTTCACATTTGTTTTCTCATGTTAAACCATAGACAAGTCAACAGTAAAGTCCTCTTCATGATCCTGTTTCTCTCAAAGCTCACAGGGGCATGCTCATTGGGATATATACTTCATAATTCCTTAGAACGTGTAGGGACCAAGCATCAAGATCTGAATGAAAATCCCAGGTACATGCTTGAAAGATTACTTTGAATTCAGTGGACCTTCATTATTTTTTTTTCTTCACCAATGTTTTCAAATTAAAAGAGAACAGCAAATCCTTCTGGGAATGCGTCTTAACAATTGGAGAATTCAGTGGGAATTCTCTAGTATGGTATGCTGTGCTAGCCTAGCCTGGCTTGATAACTCCCCACATAATTTTCCATGTGTTTAATTGCAGAGCTATGCTGTTTTGACTCATTCTAGTCTCTTTTGCAGCGTGCTGCTCTGTGGCAATCATTAGGCTCTGGACTGACCAAAGAACCCTGTACTGGCTTCTGTGTCCAGCCTGATCTCTAAGCAACAGGTTGGGCTGAAAATTCCCAAGGTCCTTCCAACCTGAGTTATTTGAGGAAGTTCTTTCTTTTTCCCCCAACAGTGCTGCAGCAGAACATAACATACTTAACAGCATAATTAGCTGTAAAACGTGGCAACTTTAACAAGCAAATCTTTATCCTGTTGTAGGCTAAAAGGACTTAACAGCAGTCTAGGATGTCTGATCAATTGTTCCAAAAATGGCTGAACTTTGAGGAAGAACCAGCACAATGGATTCCCCTTGCTTTTTGGTGAGAAAAGAATGAAATAAAATATATCTTCCACTGCAAACCTTGTCAATGACATGTCAAACTGTTACCACAGTGGTGTAATAACTGGAACGTCATGGGCTGAGTCTCTGCTGAGCTCATTCAGAGCCTATTTAGAACCTGTCAGTCCCCAATGGCAATACCACGAGGATCCAAGGGAGACTACTTTTCTAACTTTGTCACCTAACTGAGGTCTAAGCCTTTGCTACAACGCCCAGAGCAATGTTTTCTGAAAAATAATGCTCTGGAGCAGCTCCTATTTGTGGGTGAGAATATCCTGTTATCACCTTTTTGGACTCAAGAATTTGTGGAGTAATTTGGGCCCCACCAGGTGTTTTCCATTAGAAACTGAGGCTTGAATCAATGTCTTATATCTTTGGATCAAGCAAGAGTAGCATCTTTGCAACAGATTCAAGACTTTTCTGACAGCGCTTGCCTTAAAAACTCACTCTCTCAGCTTTTTCTCCTCACCATGCTGCCACAGCTCCTGTGTTTCATGCTTCCTTGATGCCTTCTTTGTTAGCTTTTCTGATTTTATTCTGCTATTGCTTTCTTGAAATTCCTAGCACAAGAGCAAAAGAAAAGACAGGTCCATTAATCTGTGGCCCCACCTCTCCTTTTTCTGTATCGAAACCAAATGCCTTTAAGCCAGGTGATTTCTACTCAGGGCTATGGTGCTTGACCAGCAGTGGGTGCTCTCACTCTTCTAGTTGCCTGATTCCATAAATGAGCTTAATGGAATCTTTATGTACTTGTGCATCAAACCTGGGCATTAATTGCCCTTACCACTGATTTAATCTATAACACCATTTTTTGTCACGTCGTGGATTTAAAACAGACTACGTTTTCTCTCACACTAATTGCTGGCTTTGGCCTACGATTTTTTTGTGAGCCATTTCATATCGATATTTCATACACACTGAACCTTGAGCCTGTTTTTGCAGACGTGCAGGGCTGTGTTTGCCTGTACTGCTGTCAGTGTAAAAGTAGTTGTGTGAGAGTGCACCTTTTGCACCACCAGCACTGCCTGGAGAAGGCTGTGCAATACAACTCTGCTGTGTGAAGGGGAATATAGTCACCTGAGGGGCTTCGGCAGAAAGCCAATACCCCAGAAAAAAGCGTACTGCTGTGTTCTTCCCTCTAACTTGCACAGTTTTGTTGCCCTAGGAGGGGAGGGAGTGAATATTCCCCGGAGGGCTGCTGAGATGATGCGACTGCACGCTGGCTGGTGTGGTGGTGGGGTGGGACCTCTGTCCAGAGCAATGGGAGCCACTGTTCACATAAATCGGTTTTGATTTCCAGACTGGATGTGAATTGATTTTGATGCCCAGGCTGGTGGTGCCCTGGGCTCCATTTTGGTGTTTCACTTCAAAGTGTATTGGTTGAAACATCTTTTTTCTGTTGTTCAGGTGAACTGCAAATTAGGTGTGTGATGAGCATTGGTTAAGAAAAGAGACGTTATCACAATGACATTGCAGCAGTGGATTTTCTAGAACAATTCAGTTTGCAGAAATGATTCTGTTTTGCTTCTGCTGTAAGCAGCAGCAACCCTAGTGTGAAAAAGAACGCAACATCCTTGAAAACCAAATGAGGCCTCTTTCTTCTGAAGATGACAGTTGAGTCTATTTTTTTATGATGTCTTTTAAGGCTGCTAAACTGTTGTCTAATCCTTACCTCAGGGCTAAAAGCCTTTCAAGAGAACAAACACATGTAATATCAAAAAGGAGAGGTCTGTGCTGCACACTCTCCAAAGCAGCTTGTGTGCAGATAACTCCTCAGAGGTTGCATTCAGATGAACAAATGTGACAGAATTGCATTCAGTAATAACAATATCCTCAATCAAAGGCATCAGCTGCACTCATATGCACTAAGCCTGACTTCTGAAGTCTTTGAAAGAATGAAAATTGGCACATGTGGACACAGCACAGCATTTGCAAGGAGGTTTGTGAATATCCTCACGTTATCAGAAAAGCATCTGCCTGGGAGAATTTGAGATGTTTCACCTTCCTGCCCCCTAGAATTACAATAATTAACTCATTTTTTTTCTTTTCTACATGGTTGGATTACGTAATTTTGTGGTAGATATATTATTTAATAGGTAGATTAACAGAATGATTTTTATCTTGGGTACATGGTAATAGTTAGATTTCATAGATCTCAGACACTTCTTTTACCTGAATTTTTCATTTTATTATATTTTTTGAGCCTGCTTTTTATAGTGAACTACCCAGGGGAATCTTCCTGCTCTCCAAAACTGAAGTTTCATCTGTTCTGGCAGACAAGTCAGCCTTTGGTTTTGAGTAATCTCTGGACAAAATCGTAACAGAAATGCCTCAGAATAACTTCCTCCACATACTTAGAAATTTCTGGAGACTGGGGGGACTTGGATCGCTCATCAGTTGTGCAAAGATATGCATAAGGAACCTCTAGGGCTCTCTTTCAAAGCTGGACATCAAGGCTGTAATATCAGCTGGTATATCCAAGCAGAGAGTGTACGTGAAAGGACTTGTACAGTTGTGAGAGGACACTTTGAAATGATGGGGAGAACCTCTGGTGCAGATCAGTGTGCTGTCAAAGCCCCATGGTCCCACAGTGACAACTCCAGATGTCCATTGAGAGCCCTCCACCCATAGTTGTGGAGGATGGCTCCACATAGGCTTGGCGAGCACTTCTGCAAATGTTTTGAGTCAATCAAAAGCTTGGCTGCTGTCAAAAGCACAGCAGTCCTGCACTGCCCCTGCCACGGGCTGCTCTTCATGAAGCAGGTGGAGATCCACAATGATCCGTGAGATGGGATTCCTGCAGTGTGTGCAAAAGGTGACCTGGTCCCTCAGTCAGGGATTGCGGGCAGAAATACGAGCTGCCAGTCCAGGATCAGGTGAGCAGACTCCAAACCTGAAATTGTACCTGATTTGACCAAGTACGGTACGTAGCTGGACTCCTCCATCCCCTGGCTGCCTCTTAGCAACGGGTTCCTGGCGCAGGTGCTCTTGTCCGCGGATGCAAATTTTCTTTCTGATATATCCTGCAACCTTAACTGGAGAGTTGCTCTCTTGGTGAGCATTTTTGCCAGTAAAATTATTTATGAGAACATGTGTTCAAAAGGTCGTAGGACATTAATTTAAATAGTCAAATGAATTTTCATGGGAACTTTCTATTTCATTCACCCAGAATTAAAAAGATCAATAATTATTTAATGAGTTGCCCCACATGGCCGGGAAGGAAAAGCTTGCCATGAAATAGGTGATAAACAGGCTACGCATTAGCCTTTAGAAATACATATAGCATGCATCATTTGAGAAAATCAGCGCTTTACCCACGGTGGATGGAAGGTAATGTGAGTCTTTGGAACAGGCCCTAAATACCTTTTCTGTCTTGCTGACACAATGCTTGGGTTTAAGGATATCCAGTGCTCTGGCATAAGGTGTCTTTGACTTCAACTCATCCACACAACACTGACAATCTGACCTCAGACCACTTCCCAAGATTTTGTTTTTCTCCCAGGCTGTCATTTTTTACACCTAGATAAAGAAGGAGACGACATGCATGAACAAGATATATTTCTAACAACAAAGTTTTGGAGAAGCTCAGGGAGCAGAAGATGTTTTCGGTAACAATGTGCAGGTTGCTTAGTTCTTGAGGGGAATCTTGCCTGCAGCCAAGCAGGCCATCTTGGATGGTTTTGGAAGCTCAGGGCTGGACTGTGGGTGACCCATGGAGGGGAGGAAGGCAAGACAGAAAAGTCTCTCCTGTACCCCACTAGGGTAGCAATCTTGTGATGTCAGGCATGTTACTATCAAGTGGTTTTGTTTTCCTTTCTGCAGAACAATAAAAAATGCCATGGTGAAAAAATTTTGGACTCCTTTTGCTGGCTTTCTGCAGCTACACTATTTGGAGTTCTATTTTCAAGCTTTTCCCAAAGGGGAGCAGAAAATTTCTTTTAAAAAAGCCCTTTCTTTTCTCTGCTTTGCCTTGCCTTGTCTTTCAGGTAAAAGCGTGGAAGGTCTTGTGTCACTGGCCCATCCTCTGCCACCACGTCCACTTCACCTGCAACTGGAGAGGTGCCGGGTTTCAGTGGGTGCAGACCTGCATGTTTTGGGTCATGAGACATTTGTTGTTGCCTGGTGATATTTGGGCCACCTGAGCTTTTGCTATTGGTGATACCTCTAGGCAACTCCTGTGTGTATTTGCCATGTAGACAGGTAGGTCCCACATGAGTGATGGACACAAAGGTGGGTCTGCTCCTTCTGGCTGATGACATGAGAGTCATTCATACCATTCCTCTCTGAAATAAATTTAAAACTCATACAAAGTACACTCCTACCAGAAGCCTTGCCATGGTTATACTGTGGAGGAATCACCTTATCTTTTACTGTCTTTGCACAGAAACATGTCTGAGAAAGGAATTACCATGCAGGGAAGAAGCAGAAACTCACCAAGGGCCAGTGAAAGAAAGGAACGTGAGTGGAGCACTAGCCATGCTAGGAAACTGCTTGGCCCCGCACGTTTGAATGGAACCCCCACTTTTAATTTTTTTCTTACAAAAAAGCCACCCCCTCTAAGGTCCTCATTGCATGCCTGTGCCTGTCTGTCCTTTTGAGTCACTCAACTACATACGTTTTTCCTGATCCACATTTTGGGACTGATTTGGCAGAAAAAAAAGTCAGTGGAAAAGGCATCTGACAAGCCGTGCTCATTTAGCTCCAGTTTCTAAGCACATGTAAGAAGCCAGTTGATCCTGAGGGCATTTGCACCTAACGTGGAGGCTTGGGAAGAGGCTTAGAAATTTGTATCACCCAGAGGAAGTTTTGGCTTCATGGGGTGAAGCATCATCGGGGGCCTTTTACATATCTTGGGGGCTGAACTGTGTTTGTGGCCAGATGTCCAACATCCAGGAGTGCAATGAGGCAACCAAGCAGGAGGGAAGAATTTGGCACATATTGGGAGAAGATATTCCCAGGCCAGCTCCCTGTGGCTTCCTCCTGGGATTTTTAGCATTCAGTCTGCCCTGGAGGACTTGCTGCCCGTGTTTCAATTCATTCTGGGAGAGCTGTCCTCGAAAGGTTATTGTCGTCTGAAAACCACTAATTCATCCCAAACAAGATGCGGTTATTCTGAGCGAAGGGTTGTGTATGTGGGGTGGTATCCAAGAAGGGCTATTTTCCTTTAAGTTTGCATCCTATCTTAGTTGGGATTAATTTTTGAAAGTTGACAAGGTCTTAGGTCTGTGGGTATGTAACAAATTCAGAATTAGGCCCCAGAGATTTATATCCGAAATTGCTGACGTACACAGTCACAAATTTGCCACTTTTGTCTTTTTGCTGGTGATTTGTTTACACAAGGAACTGCATATTTTTCCCTATGGGTCTTTGATAAAGTTAATATGGGAAACAGCTGGTCAGTGGAACCGGTTAAAAAAAGCAGAAGAAAGTTTTCCGCCTCCATTTACATTTTCCATCAAATAAAAGCAATATTTAAAAAAGAAAAAAAAAAAGAAGAGTTCTGCTTCTGCTGCTTACATATGACTCCAGCACCCATGCATAGTCGGAGTAGCAACCATCTGTTAAACATATTGCTTAAAACAACTTATTGCCTATATTTTAATAGGTTATATATTAAATTGTGAACTCCTAAATAAAGATACAGCATAGTTCTCAGTCCAAATCATGGAGATCTCAATGATTCTACACCAACACCGCTGCTTAAAAGCAGGGCTTGATACGCTGATTTTCAATCAATGCATCAACAATTTCCAATAATTTCACATTCCTTTTTTGACCCATTTGGCTGTGTGGAATTTGGGAAACTTTTTTTTTTTACAGAGGGAGTTTTCTCTCAAAATATGAATGTTAATTAAAGAAAATAGCTGCTTTAAACCCAGTGCATTTTATGCAGAATGGAGTGATTTTTAGATAGAACAAAATCTTGATGAAGCGAGAGCATAAACACAGCGTTTTAGCTTACCTTCAGGCTCAGACTTATGTATGTTCGTGTAGGAGCTCATTCCTAATATTTTCCTGCATTAGCTTGATCTGGTCACTAGATGTTGCTAGCTATCTATGTTAGTAGTCGTTTCGGCTGATTTAACTATAGAGTTTTACAGGTATAAGAAGAGACTATTACTATCCGTAAAAACTTAAAGAGTTATTTCACTCGGTTTATAAATGTTATCAATAAAAAAGCCCCCACTTCCCTCATTTCATGATAAAGCTGCATCCTCCCATATTAATGGACTCTACCGAGCAAAGCAGAATACCCCATGGCCGAAGACTTACATTTCATTTTTAATGCTCCAGATGTTTTGGGAAATATTATTTTTCCTATAGAAGCAAGGATTTAGGCAAACAGCCATTGTCATGCAGGACCCAAGCGTGGCCCACGAGGAACAATGGGCACGACCTTACTCTGGCTCTGCAACGCGGCCAGGGGACCTCTCGCCTTCCCCTGGGCTGCTGAAGAGTCAGCTGTTCCTCCTGAGACCTTTCTCCTCGGTGGCTTCCCAAGTAAAACATAAGTTTAATATTCCTAGTATGTGACCGCTTTCCAGTACTGCTGGATAAAAGAAGCTATACTTACATACATATCATCTAGATGTACCGAGCAGTCTTTTTAATTGCCTATTGCTACAGTTTTGGAAAAGGGATTTTGCAAGAATATTGCAGTTGTTTGTGTAGCAGGAGGAATTTGGTGGTCACATATGGAGGATGGTCTAGCCAGCATCTTTCATCTGACTAGTCCTTAGGAAAGGCAAAAGGTTGATCGCTGTTCTCTACCTTGGAGATATCAGATACCTGTGGAGATAATATTAAGGTACTCCCTGAACAAGAGTGCTCCTTAAATCTTAGTCAAAGCTGAAATCTTAGTCAAAGTTTAAGCAAAGCTTAGTCTTTCAAATAGCAACTCCCATACCATTGGACTTACGTATGACAAACAGGTTTGGTCTTTTTGATTGCTGAGGCATGTTCTTTTCTTGAAATATTTCCCATATCAACAGCTTTTATATACAAGTGACATCTCTTGAGATCAGTGGAGTACTTCAGTGAATAATAATTCATCAACAGAGATATGCAAAAGTAAATTTTATTTCACCCAAAATGTTGAATTCTTAACTTTAGATTTAATATTGAATTGGAGATGAAGACATACAATTTCAGGAAAAATTACAGAACAATTTTAAAAAATTAGGAAGTGTAGAGTAGAGCATTTATGTAAGTAATTTTGGATTAAATACAGAAACAAAGACTTACCAGTTAAAATGCCCACATGTTTTGCTTAAATGGACTTGAATGTTTTGTGTCAAAAACAGTGATATTTTTCATAATGTGTATATTTACTGTGGGTGGATATCCTCCAGCCAAACTTTGGCTGTCTCAAGGTTCATGGCTTAATCTAAGCCAGCAGTTCAGCCTCCCCGCCTCTAGCAAACTGATTCATCCCATCCTGGGAGAGGTGACTAAGATCGGGAGGATGAATTCACCTGGGCACATGCCTGTCTGTGTTGACTATAGAGGAAGCCCAAATGGCTGGCTCACCAAATGTCTAACTTCTGGAAGGCTGAAATTAGTTGAAGTGAGGCTGAGTCTTTCTATTAAAAAATGCCAAGGCATGGCAGTTAGTGCTTTTCTTTCATTCTTACGTGTTCTCATGTTGAAAGTATTGAAACAAAATGTTTTGGTCTTTTTTGGTGAGTATATTTCCTAAAACAAGAAATACCTGGGTGGCCATTTGTTCTCAGGGGTCAGGGAAAGGAGAGAAGAAACAGAATAAACCACTCTGACCAGGGAAAATTGCAAAAGGCAGCAGGGAACTTGGAAAGAAATGGAAAAGAGAAGGGCTCAGAGGAAACCTTAAGAAGAAGCAGAAAAACCCCAGAATATCTCTGAAAACTTCAAATGAAATGCACTTTTTCAATTAAATAATATCTGTCTGATGAAAAACAGGTTCTCAATTTTCCTCAAAACCAGCTATCATCAGAAAGAACTTGCTGAATTGGGCTATCCGAATCTTTTAATTTATCACTATTCTTTACCTTAGAAATATCATTTGTCTCTTCTCCCCTGTGCTAGAAAGATAGTTTGTTTGAATCAGTCTGAAAGGCAAGAAAAATCTGAAAACACTTTCTTCTAATTTTTTTTTTTTTTTAAGTCTATGATATATAGAAGTGCTAAAGACCAGGAAACTAGGAAAAAGTGTGTATTCTGGGGCTGGTAATCACAGTATCCGTGGGACTGGTAATCCCAGAATTCAAACACCAGTATGTTCTCCTTCACAGGATTCGATAATGCACACTTGCATTGCGCTCATTTTCTAGGGGGACCGTAAGTAAATGTGCTTTGCGGCCCCCCTGGGAATCTCAGGCTCTCTCTTGTAATTGAGTCCGAGACCATATTCAGCAAAAGATCTAAAAAATAGCCACTTTGCTCCAAGATTTAATCTGGGGGCAACTGTTTCTCTTCCATTGCTGGGAAAAAGGGAAGCAATATTGACTGGCATTTGTTTTTACCCTGTAATCTGTGGGCATCTGTGGACTTCTGGTCTTTATTTAAGGGGTCTGCTAAAGGTAACAGAATCCATCAGACATGAACAACTGAAAAATATTTGCCTATGAAGTTTGTAAACTAGTGAGCAATGTAAGAAAACGTTTTTTTCTCTTACATCTTTTTTCCCCAAGCCATTAAAGAGCCTATAAAGGTGGGGTTTGCCATGTGTTTTTCACCGTTTTTATATACATTCGTCATCAGTAAGGTGCGTGGTGCTTTACAAAGATGCTGCTGCTTTTTTTCTTTTACAGGTGAAGTGACTGAAACACAGAGAGCCATACTGTGGCTTATCAAATGCTACAAAAGTCATTCTGCATCTCGTGGATATATAATTGCCTCTGTTCCAGGATAGTTTTGGTTCGAAATGGGAAAAACTGGCTAACCTGAGCTCCCACTCTGGGTTTCGGTGCCCAGATTTCCTTGGCAAGGACCAGGTGGGGAGGCAGCGTGAGGGCAGGGGTTAGTCCCTGTTGGGGACATGGACCCCCACCGGCAGCCTGGCCCAGGGTCACGCTGGCTGCTGGGCCATGGCGCTCTGTGGTGCAGGTGGAGGGGAAACCCTGGGGAGCCATCCCGCCCCTTCCCACTGCAAGGCCAGCAGGTTTCTAGATTCCCCACTGCCCAGGCTCCCCACAAGCCTGGTCCCGCCTCCTGGTGTTCCCTCTCTGGCTCTGCCCGACCCTTTCCAAGATGGACGGGAGGATGGGAGATTCCAGGGGATGCCCCAGGGAAATGTCAACACTTTCCACTTTGCTCTCTCTGCCTGCCCTAGTGCTTGGCCGCCCAGACACTGTTCCCTGCCTGCATTTCCAGACCTCATGTTTCCCTGCTTCTGAGGGTGGGGTGGAAGAGCTCAGCAGCTTGGGTTAGATGGTGCTGCTGGGAGGCCTGAGCAGTCACCGGTGCCTGCTTGTGGAGGCTTACCTTTTCCTATAGCACAGCTGTCAGGTTGTCTGCTCTTCCCTTCAAGGGTATGCTTCACAAAATTGCCGACCATAACATTTTTTCCTTAGCCTCCTGACTCTTTGACGCGCCCACCTTTGCAAAGCTGCTTTTCTGCAATAAGTTTGCGGTGTGTAGCTATGCCCACATGATATTTATACTGCTCTTTTAAAAAAAAAAAACCAAACAAAATTCAAAGAAGGAGAAGAAAAAAAGAAAAATTCCATTTGTAACTAAATTTTGCATGTATGGGGAGAAGTCTACGGATTCAAATGTGTTAAGTATCCACACAGTTAACAACATGTCACTTCGTGAGAGAATTTTCATAATTAATGAACTGGTTCAATTTGCTCTGCTGCTTGACTTTGATTAATACATTTTTGAGTGTTCCCACTGGGACTCTGTCCAGTTTGTTTAGTAAGCTCTTATGTCTATATCCAGTTCATGTGTATGGATCAAAGTGTTGGCACCAAATGCTGGCAATATTAGGCTATGGTACAGCCATTCTGACTCCACTTTAAAAGAAGATAGCAATATATCTTAAATCAAGTTCTTTGTGACTTATTTTAAAAAGAAAAAAAAGGAAAGAAATTTCACACTGCATTGTGTAGAAAAGCCGTGATTTAAAAGTTCATCTCACGCAAGTTTTGCCAATTAAAGAGGTATTTATCAATCCAGACAGTAATTGTGCAGACCCAAACTGGCAATTTGTTCAATATTAAGCACTGAGCTGCAAAACTTCCATAATTAACAAACCTAACAAACGTTACCTTTCTTTGCCCAGCTGCCATGGTGGCATTGCACGCCTATCTCACAGCTATGCTTTGGCAGTCCCCCCAGCCCCCCCATACAGCACAAGGATGTGCACCACATTTTAAAAAGGGGTCAAACCCTGGACAGTTGCAAGGAAGGAGGAGGGTGGGCTCCATGGAGCGCATTGCCCGGGGCTGGGGCTGCGGCAGGGGTGCAGGGGGCTGCCCCATGGGGGTGTCCCCGAGGGGGCGGTGGAAGGGGTGGCTGCCCCATGCAGCTGCCCCCGGGCTCTTCCAGAACCTTGTCCGGGGATGTCCCTTCCCTCTGCGGCTGTTCCCTGGACCCCATGGGGTAGCCTCCAGCCAGCTGAGACTGAGAGGCTCTCATTTCATGTCTGCCTGAACAGGACAGTCTGGTGAAGAAGTAACTCATGGCTTCAGGGCATTAATTCACTCCTTGCTTTGTTGGGCTACAAATAACCCATTTCTGTCAGGAGCAATATTTAGCATTAGTGTAATCCCAAGAGGATGCAAAGGGGGGCACATGTTGCAGGTACGAAAGTTTATGTTATAGTGAAAGCTCTACCGTAGCCAGGAAAAAAATTCAGTTCCTTTGGTTTTCATTGAAAGGAGTTTGCTAAATGTCATTTACCTCCCAAATGCTGTGGTGCGTCTTCTGTGCTTGGTGTAGGTGTATAAATGTCACCGTGCCCGATTAGCATTAATGAGTATGTTGTGGAAAGAGGAGGTTTTGCCACATAGTGCAGAGGGCCATCGCCAGCCTGCGTGTTAAATCAGGGCTACCCTAGCCTTATTTGAAGGCTGACATGTGGAGCTGAAGTACTTCTCTGGCTCTGTTTCCCGGGCTAAATGTCATCCCCAGAGAGCTGGAGGCATGAAGAGGATCAATGTCGGTGTCAGAAAGCCCCCAGAGAAATCCTTTGTAGTAAGAAAATATGAGAAGGCTCAAAACAAGTTTTCAGTGAATGCTGGGTATATATATCCACGTCGGCTCAGGGCTCCCAGCTCTGTGCCCTTGGCTCACGGTGCTGTGCTTCCAAATGACGGCAGTTGGAGAAGCATATCTTAAGCCTATAGGGTTTAAATTAATTAGAGAAATTCCCCTGAGCTCAATCTCTGCTTTCCCTGGGGGTGACGGGGACCAGGCAGTTAATCACCAGCAGTAACAAACTGTCATGCCTGCTGCCCTGGTTTTGTTCAGATGTTATAAGGCTGAATGGTATTGGATAATGAACAATGGGAGACAAGCTGATGGAAACACAGAAAACACTGGCAGATTTAAGTGCACATTGTTTAGCTACTAGTAGGGGAACAGCCTCAGAAAAAATGTATTCTTTTTAACTTTTCCCATGGGGTTCCTGCTCCCATAATACTCCAGTGGGTTTTATAGCTGTTTATTCCCTGGCTGTGAGGATGCCAGAGCAGTGTTCGTATATAGCGGCTCCATCGGCAGCATTTGTCTTACCATTTATGTCTTGTCATTTAAGCACTTGCTTAAAGGCCCGGCGAAAATAATGCATGCCACATGCTACACATAGCAAATAAACTCTGCAAATAACTTGCAAGGATGGGTCCTTGTTTGCTCAGTGCATTTAGTCATGTGGCTATTTTCATTACATATCATTACATACGTTACAGGTGACTTGCCAGCAAATTATGACTTCGTTAATGGCCATTTTCCTGGCCGTATACTGAAAGAGCTGTAAAACCAAACCACTCGTTAAACTAAGCATGCCGTCTAGCACAGGATCCACACAGATTTGTCTACCAATAGCTTAGACACTTGAGGGACTCCTTCCTTTTCAAGCGCTTGCCTGTAAGCACTTACTCTTCTCCTGAAAGAACTGCAGCAACTCTGATAACATAAGAGTGAGGTACAGAGATATAACGCCGTATCTTCAAAACAGGGTAAAATATAAAGTAGCCCATTTAGTCTGTGCTGATTTTTTTAACCTTCTTTTATAGGGAGTATGTATGAATACTGAAACAGAGCGCAGAAAAAGTGCTTTCTCTTTTTCAGTTTTTTTGATTTATGTGTTTGGCAGGTGTTTTTCAGGGGGCCATTTTACTCTTTGCACTGACTATTGATCAGCCAGTCGGTTTCTCTTCTTCTATGCCTGATTTTCAGTAGTAAATACGGGATGTTAAAAAAATGAGAAAAATAAAAATAGAGAAAAAATATTGTGCTGACAGGAAGACTCAGAATCTGGTGTGAGAGGCGAATGAAGTTAAAAGCATGACTTCTTTTTAACTAAGTGTCTAGATTTCAAATGGCTGTTCTGCCTCTAACAAATCCTCACAGTAGTGCACGGACTGTTAAAGACTGGCTGCCAATCCAGCAGCAGAGCCAGGGCTGCCAATCTGGGCTGCCATTTCTTGGTTGTTACTTTTCTTCTCCAACAACTACAGCACAACTTCTCACAGCACCGTTTGGTCTGGTTGCAGTGGAAACCATGCTTGGGGGAGGATGCTACATTTTTCTTTGCCCATTCATCAGTACACCCTCTTCCCAGCAGATCTTTTCAGCATTTTGGCCAATGACAACACAATTTGGCAGTGGAGAAGTTTCGGGAGGTGAGGGCTGCTAGTTCCTTGTCCTTATGCTTTAGCTCATGAGAAAAACGTAAGTAAACCCAAAAGACCGCTGTGCTGCTGTTGAGTATTTAGGAACTACTGCATCCTTGACGACCTTTGGGATACATGTGTGGCCCCTCAGGGGGAACAGGGCCTGTGAGAAGCCCAATTCATGGGCTGTACCTTGTGTCCTCCATGACATCCAGGTTAAGTGCATGAAAATTTGATGGTTCCACGTTCCAGATCTTGTCTCATGGTAAATCAGTTGCAGTTGATTTACTTTGATTCTTTTGTGGCATTTGCCACAAATCCTACACCCCCTCACTCCAGGCACACCAAAGGCCCAGCTCTGCTCACAGTGTGGTCAGTGGCAAGCCCCATTCCCAACATGGATTGGTGCTGGATCTGTCCGGACACATGTACATGCTATAATAATATATAACATATATAATACATAATAATATATCACAATAATATCATAAAATGTTAAAAAAATCTTGGATGTTGGATTCAGTGTTATTGTCACCTTTATGTAGGCTCTTCCTCCAACAGAAAACATGAGCTCTCAGAGGAGATAGGGTTTTAAAAGGGGGAAATACCAAGATATTTAAGAGAAAAGGAAAATTGGCATTAGTGACTGGAAAAGCCAATGAAGTCCTGGAAAGAAAATTAACAAGACTGCTGTCTTTTCTGATACAAGAAGCGGGGATGGAGGAGGGGAGCACAAATTAAACTAGCAGATGGAGGATTTACAGTCAACAAAAACATCCCAGCGCACTGATGTGGGGTGAAGCTGTGGGGCTCACTGTCACAGAGCAACGATGACAGTTAGAATTTGCTGTGTTTGAAGAGACAAGTGGGTTGCAGAGGCACCACCTCCATCCCAGTCCCCAAACAAGATCCTTCTGACCCACAGGAAGAAACACTTGCTGGATGAGTCAAAAAGTGGCTCTTCCCTGTCTCAGAAAGGAGCAGTTAAAATTCCTCTTTGTATATCTCTGAATGTGGGCTTCAGTTGTGAAGCATCCTAACTAATTTAGATGACTGATTCTTCTTTTGTAATTAATTCAAGTGTTCATGTAGTGTCATTGCTTACATCATAATATGATATTACTGTAATGCTTAAGTACCTTTGTTATGTACCCTGATGGATTCGTCAGTGTGAAAACAGAGGAATAAAGATAGTCCTTACTCCCACAAGCACAGTTTCCAGTTCAATCTAAGAAGGGTCTTACTACGTCAGGGAAAGCAGCGCGTTAACTTAGAAAATGCTGTACTAACTTTTCTGGTTGCAGAAGAACGTGCGTAAAAAGTAGTGCTTGTTCAGAACAGGATCTGTCACTGTCACCTGCTAATGAAACACTGTGATTGTCATTCTGTGTTTCTAAGAACAAGGGAGAAGGACTGGTGCTACTTCCCTGCTTCTTACAGAACACAAAGGTCAGTGACACACAGAAAATGGCATTTCATTAACTAGACATTTGTATTATAAACATTATTCCCAGACAAGCAGGAAAGTCCCAAAAATCTGAGTCACTGGTGTTTGAATAGTTGTTTTGTAAGGCCAAGGGCAGACCTTTACAAATAAAGCATTGATGAAATAAACAGTCACTTTGTATCAAAAAGGGAAAGTTTCCTATATACATATGCAATTTACATAAAACAGTGCCATGATTTAGAAGCTTTTTTTAAAAAAATGTGTAATCTTATCAGAAGATTTATTCTGTCTAACCAGCATGTTAACTGGTTGCTAGTCTAAGAGGTGTGCTTTTTACAGAGCGTATGTCTGCCTCAGCTCACACTTGTGCCTAATTTATAACTTCTTAATCTTCCTTCCTCTTAGTTACGATCATGTCCCTTAAACTATAAAGTTGGGCTACTGCGGTGCTTCAAGATGTGTCCACTGCACTGTATGAGAAGAAAGGTAGATGAATCTCAAGTCTTTAAAACCTGAAGCCAGTTTTTGTTGCTTGGAAACTTATACTTCTCTGTGCCCTCTGACTCCAGGCAGGTTATTTCCCATATGAGCCTCCCCTGAAGACGCTTTTTATTGAATGCTAGGATAACTTTACTCAAAAACTCAGCAGGTGCGAACGGGGTACTCTCAGATGTTTGTCCTGCCCCACCAGGGTAAGGAGGGTGCAGGACTGGGAAGGCAGATCCAGCTGCTGTTGCACCCTGCTGAGCTTCTGTCCTGCTGAGGTACCTCACGTTGGGTTCCTTCAGCAGCTCTGCTCGCCTCCCTGCCCCTTCATCCCTCTTGCTGTGGATGTAAGCAGAACCTCAGCCCACGGGTTGGCACACCACCTGATGCCTTCTTGCCGAAGGTGTCCCTGAGTGAGGCTTACTGCAAAGAATAAAAAGGGAAAAATGATTGGAAAAGTGCCTCCTTTTTTGACAGTGTCTTTATTTTCCCTTGTGCCTGTGCCCTGATGAAATTGGCCTGAGTCTCCGCTGCCTGGCACAGTACACTCCTTGTGGTTATGGAAAAGGAGCACCAAGAGAGCTTTGGTGTCAGCATGATTTTGCTGCGGACAGATGTGCTGTAGCAGTAGTAGGGATTTCTACCCTCCTCTGCAAGATGCAGTGGCAAGATTTTCCCGTTATTTTCTTGAGAGAAGAAGAATGCTTCTCCCATTGAAATCACGAGGACCCTGAACTCCTGAGTCCGATCCTGCTCTCATTTGAGACTGAGAAAAGGACCAGAAGGGAGAGCAGCAGCACGGGGAAAGAAAGCTTTTTGCAACTGCAAAACAGCTGACAGCAGCAGATGAAAATATGTGAAGAGGCAAAGGAACATTAGGTTATAAAAGCCAGATTTAATGTTGGAGGGCATAAAGTAAACTGCATTTCACCATTATTTTCTATTTCTTTCTTTTCCTTCATGTACCCCAGGAGTGTAGATGACAGAGGTACTGCAAGAACAATTAGTATCTCTGGTAGATCAAATAGGAAGAGTAATTCCTGCAGGGAAACCAAGAGCAGCATGTGCAAATATGATGCCTGTATTGAGACTTTAAATGTCAGGGATTTGCCTACCCACCTGCCAGGGCAGCATCAGGAGGTTTGGGGGAGCATCCTGAGACCAAGCAAGATGTTCTGCTTTGTCTATCACAGGAGACTGTCTATTCTTTCCTGTTGGTTGGTTTCTTTAATTAATCTTTAATGATCGCAGGTGTTTTGCTTTTGTATATAAAGCTAAAGCATGTAAAAAGTTACTGGAGTCATGCAGAGATAGAAACAGATAACTTGCCTGTCAATCTACCTATCTTTCTTTCTTACATGTTTATACTATTTAGGAACAAAACAAATAACACCAGGCCCACAAGCGGCTGCTAAAAAGATATTTTCCCAACACTGCTAATGAGAAAGTGTGCTATGGGATGTGGTAACAACCCAAATAATAACAAAACAAGAATAGCCTATTTGCATGGATTTCATTTACTTGCCTTTTGCTTGATTGGGCAATCTGGGGCCAAGATTTTAGGCACAACTTCAATCGGACAAGAATAAAAATAAAAACTCCTATCCAGAGGGCATGAGCAATTAAAGACAACTGTGGGAAACATCATTTGCAGAAGAACATTTCCTTTCTTTATAAAGTGTGCTGAAGATGTGAAAGGGCACTGTGTGAAATGACAAGAGTCAGATGACTGGAGACGCAGAGTATGTGCTTCCTCCTCCAGGTGAATCTCCTCTCTGCACTCCCCAGGGCTCCCTCCTGTTTTCCTTGGTACTTTTAGGTGCTGGGCGTTGTCATGACATGCTTTGGCTGTGTTGACAGGTACCCAGAAACAAAGGGACTGACGAAGATAGTCTTCAGTTGCATCTGCAGCTTTCTAGCTTGCAGGTACCTGGCAGGAGCTTGAGCACTGCAATGATCTGCATTTCAGGGCATTTCCCCCATATCACAAGGCAATTTTGTCAAGATGGTGCCCTACCCATCTGCCTTTCTTCCAGAGAGGAGAAGGCACTGGTAATGTCACATCTTTCCCTCCCTAAGTGGGGGACCTGTCCTTGCTGCTGGGCACCTGGTACTTGCTGCTGGGCTCTGCGTCAGCTCATCTGGCAGGCGGCTGCCTCCTTTCCTGAAGGTAGGAGATGTGGACGTGGCCTGGGGGCATGCTAGCTACTCCATGTGCCTCTCCTGAGCCCCAGGAAGCCTCCACTGCCTTGGTGAGGCCACACCTGGAGTACTGTGTCCAGTTCTGGGCTTCCCGGTTCAAGAAGGACAGGGAACTGCTGGAGAAGGTGCAGCAAAGGGCTACCAAGATGATTAGGGGACTCAAACACCTCTCTTATGAAGAAAGGCTGAGGGATTTGGGTCTCTTCAGTCTGGAAAAAAGACGACTGAGGGGGCACCTTATCAACACTTATAAATACTTAGAGGGTGGGTGTCAAGAGGATGGGGCCAGGCTCTTTTCAGTGGTGCCTGGGGACAGGACAAGAGGTAACGGGCACAAACTTGAGCATAGGAAGTTCCACCTAAGCATGAGGAGGAACTTCTTTACTTTGAGGGTGCCAGAGCACTGGCACAGGCTGCCCAGGGAGGTGGTGGAGTCTCCGTCTCTGGAGACATTCAAAACCTGCCTGGACACGTTCCTGTGCAACCTGCTGTAGGTGACCCTGCTCTGGCAGGGGAGTTGGACTAGATGATCTCCAGAGGTCCCTTCTGGCCCTATGGTTCTATGATTCTATGGTTCTATGATTGCCTCCCCTCTGCTTCTAGACTGGAGGCAGTCTTGCACTGTCCTGAGACCTGTCCTTGTGCATACTGCATGTTGGGGAAAAGATTCGGTTTATTCTGAAGTGACGAGAGAAGAAGGAGCTTTGCAAAACACTGTGTGGTCAGAAGAGGAACAAAGACAAAGATACATCCAAAGAGAGACAGCCTGGAGAAGAAAAAACAGGAATGTGGAAATCCTGCCTGCAGAACCCTGCAACAGCAACTGGCTGAAGGTGAGAGCTGATGCAGGGGGTTAGGTGAATGTGCGCTCATTCAGAGAAGGCGGCAAAAAGTGGACGTCAGAACGCTGTGCAGCCCGTGAGGCTGAGGTCCCATTGTGGAGAGTGGCGTTTGGCACACGAGCACCCTGCAGTTTTGTGGTGCTGTGGTGTCTCCAGTATGCAGCTCAATTCACCACGGTGACCGGCAGGTTTCTGTGCTGTTTTGATAGGGCTGGCAAAATAATGCCTCCTCTGCTGCCGATCTCTCTAGACATGCCCAGGGTGCCTTGCTGCCCACAGGTGAGTTATTGCACATCTCTTTTCTCAGCTCAAAGCCCGAGAGTGCTGTGTTTCATCCCTTACCTTGCAACATTTGCACACCACATGAGTGGATGAACATATGATTTTAAGCAATTACATTTATTTCAGAGTGGCCTGATGCTGTGTTTTAAAGACTTTTGACGGATGTAAGCAGGTGAGCTTTCCTAACGTGTCTAGAAAGAAAGAATCCAAGTTAAAGAGCACAGAGTGAAAAGGCGTCAATGGTGGTAACCTTGTGACCACCTACAAGAGTGTAGATAAGCTGTGAATCACTATGGAGTGAGGAACTCCCTCCATCCCATGTGAAATAAACCCCTGTGTTCTTTGATGCAAAGACCATAAACACCTCCTATCCGTGCTTGCCACTAGCTGTTCAGCTTGACTGCATCGCCATGAGCATGCACAACACACGCGCCCGGTACACGCTTTGCTGGCATCAGTCTCAGCCCCTGCAGGAGGGGATGGGATGGTGCCCAAACCTTCTCTTGCCCCTCTTGTCTGCTCATGTCTTGCCCTGGGCATGTTTACTGGGATTTCCACTTTCTAAAATGAGCACCGGGCAACCATCTCCCCTGTTATTTATGGAACCTTTGTGCTTTCTGAAGCTAAGGCTAAAGGTGGGATGGAGCTTTTGGAGCTACTGCTGTGATGTGAGATGTTATCCACAATTCTGGCAGATTGTATAGTAACAAGGAGGTGTCTAAAGCTGGACCCTCTTGGCTCTGCTGTGTAGACTGCTCAGCACAGGGGCCGTTTCAGGCAGCAGGAACCCTCTTTGTCATAGAGTGAAAGAAGTGGTTCACTGCAAATGGTTTTAGAGGAAAGGCTGGGCTGTATGGAGAAGACTAGCTTTGTATGAAGTCCTCTCTGCCAAACGCAGATTTTCCACTGAAGTCAGCTCACTTCATTGTTGTGATTATATGAGCGAAATTGTCCTGGGGACAAGTTACTCTTTGAATATACACAAGGAAACATGGCTTGGGATCCTCCTTACAATACCGAAGCAAAAAGAATTGCTTTGTTAATGAGAGTATTGTTTCAGGAAGAAGCGAACAACGTCTCCCTGGGTAAAGAATATGTTCTCCAGGTGTCTGTCTTGTTGATAGATTAGCCAGTTTGAATGGCATTTCTCTCTGAGCTTGAATTCCTCCTAGTATTGCAGGGGAGAAATTTTATTCCTCTGTGAGGGAAAATTAGTTCTTGCCATCACAAGGAATTTTCTTCATTTGGGGAAAGAGGTCTTTAGAAAGGTCCAAGGCATGATATGAGATGAAATTGTGTGCTCATTGTGGAGAAACTGGTTTGTACAAAATAAAGCCATGGTATGTTCTTCCATAGACTTCATAAATTCAAACTAGACCTAAGCTTGTTTTGAATCCTTCTGCCACTTTGTCTTCCATTTTCTTAGATAACTGGTTCCTACCTGTGAGTGGAAACATATGCCATGATGCAGGAAAGGGTGCTGTCAACCGTCTTCAAGGAAAAGGCTCATAAGAGAAAGTAGGTCTATGAGATCTTGGGCCTTCTTTTCATTCACATAAAAAACTAAGGCAGATGCAGTGGAAGTTTTGAGCTTTTCCCTTGTTACTATTTCCCCTTTTTAAAAAAAGAATAGTTGAAAAATAACTCTTTGAGCTAAACCCAGGCAACATGGAGGTTGTGCTGGTGGGCCGAAAATGAGAAATGAGCTGATGAACAGTTTTCAGTTTCCTTTGGTCAAAATGATTTATCTCCATGAGTGCAGGAGTGGTCTCGATGTCCTGATTCATTGCTTCTACCCATGAGGTAGAAACCTTGTAGGAGGTTTCATAATGGAACACTGAGTCAAATTTAATGCTTTGGTTTTTGTCTTCAGGGCACTCAGTGACCTGGACACAGGCTTTCTAAATGTCTACTTAAAACCCCTGGGAGACTATGAAGCTCTTTGTGAAGATGGAGGTTTTTGCCATAAGCTAGGACTTATGTTTTTTTCAGGGGCTGTTCTGAGACTTCAGGACAAACCTCTGCAAGAACGGAGAATGATCCTGGGCTTCACTATCTTTAATTCCAGTTACCTCCCATGTGCCTTCTCTAACTTAAATTTAAGGTGTGATGATATTAATGCCGATAAAACAATGCAACAGTTGTACAACTTTTCTGTGTAGATCTGATTGGAGCATGAACAAGTTACAGGTTTCAGGTGTTGGACGCGGCACGAAATGCTCTACATATTCTACTACCTTGGTTACAAAGGTTGACTCAAAAGCATATCTAGAATAGAGCAGAATGTGCACTGTAGAGGATCAAAACTACTGGACTTCAGGCAAGCTTTTGCAATTAAAGGGAAGTATTACAATGGTAACAAATATGAATTTTCAAGTCAAGTGTTTAGAAACATGGGAAAAAATTAAGACGTTCTGTATTTAATATAAACTTGAAGCTGCAAAAGGTATCCTGATTTGATTAGCTAAACTTAAAAAGCCTGTGTAATGAGGAATTGTTGCTTTAGTTCTATTTTCTGGCTTGCTTTCTCAAGGACAGCACTTGGAACCATGCTGCCTGTCTGCCTGTACTGGTTTTGGTTAAGCCACAGCACTGCCTTAAAACTGTTCAAGTTTCACCTAAATTCATGAAGGAGGTTAATATGTCAAACACATGATATTCTGTAGGTATTTTTGAAAATTTAAGGTTGAGTGGAGGAGATCTACATTAACACCCCACTGAGAGGAGGGCCACAACACAAACTCCATGGTTACATGTTTGGATTACCAAGTACCCACTCAGCACGGTCATGCTACAGCCCCTGCCATGTTGTTGTCAGCCAGTAATGACATCTTAGAGGAGAGCAGATTCATCTAAGGTCTACCGGCATGGAGTGAAGTTATAGATGTGGCAGAAGGAGTAAAGTCAAGGAAGAGAGCAAATGTGATGAGAAATTGCAGGGAGTTGTAGGGATGGAGGACATATATCTAAGAAACCATGCTGTATTAGTTCTTCTGCTCAAAGCATGGGTTGTAAAATTTAACGGTAGGACTCCAAACCTTGCATCTGAGGTGTTCAAAGGACCCTAAAGGAACTGAGTATTGTAAACTCATTGAAATTCATTGACTTTGTAATCTTCTCAGGATTCGCAGTCTACGAAAGTGCTGCTGGGCTAGCAATGAAGGAGCTTGCTGAAGACATTACTACAAATAAGTCTTTGGGTAACATTTTAGTACACGACTTCTCAGACTCAGTGAAGTAAAAAAAATCAGAAGGTGAAAACTCTGGGGCATTATATATGATTAAATAAGCCATGATTCAGCCTCCATTAAGGCAATAGAAAGAGTCCCTGCATTTCCCTAGAAAATGGCTGAAGTAGGCAGGCAAAAAAAAAAAAAAATAGCAGCTGTTCTGCAAATTCTTTCCAACATGGATGATTCTGGTCATGTGTGAGCTTCCCTGCTGCAATTCTAAGGACCGTGGAGGACCACGGCATGCATGACAGCAACCCACTCAAGAACTGGGTTTGCACTGTCACTCTGGGTGTCCCAGACTGCTTTTTCTACAGCGTCAGTTGTGAGACTGGAAAGGGGGCAATTGTTTTTTAGTTTTCTTATTCCTCCAATTGCCTGTAAATGAGCGAGTACAAAAGGAAAGTGCAATATGATGGTGATATTTTGCTATGATCATTAAAAGCAAGATAATAGAGAATCAGGCCTCACAATATCCTGATATGAATAGCTATGACAAAAAAAAAAAAGTAAGTAAAAAGTTAGTGAGCCAGAATTTCAGGATGTGTAAATCATGAAAGCTTTATTGTAATCAACAGACCTTCATTCTTTTCACCCCCTTTCAAGTGATTTATATAGCAGAAAAGCAGACACAGCAGCATGCAGAACTTTCTGGCCTATCTCTGAAATATTTAGATTGCCCTAGAGTTGTCTGAAACCAGAGATATCAAGAGCTGCCAAGTCTGGAATTTGGATTATGTTAAATCCTCTATTGTTCCCCTTGCAAGGTAGTGTGATTGCTACATGCTCCTCTTCCTTTTACACACTAACAAACTGTAAATCAGCCTTCACAGGAGCGGTAAGCTTAGCTGTGGCCCTGAGTTGGAAAAATTATTTTTCTGCTCAAGCTGTTGCACTCACTTTCAAAAATGCATGTGTCTTTGCCTCTGTCCCTGCCTCCAATCTGCTTTACCATGCCTCCCCTTGCGCCTGCCGGAGTGCCAGCACCAAGTGGTGTGGTGGCACCACCATCTCCCTCTCTGTTCCTTCTGCCTGGCCATCATCTGCAAGGTTTTCTGTAAACCTCCCGTATGTTCCTATGGCTCCTTACATTGCCTGTGTTCAAATCCATCCCAGAGGTCTACTACTGCTCCTGTTAGTGACTCGCTGCTCATTTTTTTTCTCCCTTGTTTTTCTGGTTGGTTTCACACTTGTGTGGTTATCTACACTGGGGAAAGGGTCACTGGAAAAACATAGAAAACATACATCTGCTTCTTAAGGGCAGAGCACAAAATGAAATACCGGAGATGAAAAATAACCTAGAAAAATACATTCTGAAAAATGAAGTTCAGATTCTCAAACTGAGTTTGCATTGATGTTTCTCCAGAGAGAACTGTTGTTAGAAACTTGGCGCTCTTGCGTCTAATTTTAGAGTATGATCTAGTGATGTTTATCATCTGCTAACATGATTCTATAATTCTGAGACTTATTAACCACTACACGATGTTAGTTGCTTGGTTAGGGTAAGGAGAAGTCAGGATCCTGTGAAGTGAGTGTTAGAATGATTTGACAGAAAGACTCCTGCTGTCCCTGATGCATGGATTTCATACTCAGATATGACACGAAAAAGAGTGGTCTGTTTGTAAAATGGGTCAACAGTATTTCTTACACAATGTGGTGCTGGTGTTAACATGACTCACAGGCTTTGTTTCTGAATTTCCCTGAGGTAATGCCAATAGGAAATCTCTATTAAAAAACTAGAGGCTTCTCGGTGTTTATCAAGGTGCTATTTAGTCCAAGTTGTTAGCTTCTAAAGGTTTACAACCTTCCAAAATCATCAAAATGAGCTGGATTTCTTTTCCTTTCTCTTCTTTTTTTTTCTTCATTGGGCATTGAAATTCATTAGGTTTCAGTGACCAGCACAGACAGAAGTAATCTTTCGCCACAAAACATTATTTATAATTCAATAGTTACTTTAATGTGTCTCAAAAATCTCATTATAATTCATATGTTTTGCTATGATAGTTTTATTCTCTTTTAAAACAAACACAAAGATTGCAAAACGTTTTAAAGTTGTTATGCTGGTCTTGTTTTTCCTGGAAAATAAAGTATTTTGAAGAAAGTCTAATGTAATAGTACTGGTGATGGCCGGTTTTCTCTGTAATAGGAAAGATACAGTTTCTAGCACTGCTAACTCCTTGTATCCCTATCTTAACATTCATCTGATGTGTATTATAAGTTAGAGACTGTGATTAGATGGCCTTGGCCCAAGTTGCAAGTTTAGAAAATGTTGAGTATTCATACTCTTTAATAAAGTCCTAGACAGGACTGTCACCTTGAGGACTTAAAAATTAGAACACCTAGAAATGGTTTGTCATTTTACCAAATGAGGCTATATGATCAGTGGGAAGAACAACCTAATTATGCATTATAGTCTGAAAACCGTGTGTTTTTATGTCACCAGATATTGTTATATGTTGATTGAACTTGTTCTGAAAAATAATTGTTTTCACTACTTAGTAGCATTCCCGGGTTTATGCAAGCAGTAATTTCATGCTGAAGGGGATCGGCAAAAGTGTTTTCATATGATATTGCTTGGGGTGTAGCATGTCTTTCTTAAAGCAAATATGTAAAGACAGAGAAATGTTTGTACTGTGTCTATCCCTGGGGCCCAATGTTCTAAGAAGAGAGAAAGAGAGAGATATTTCATGGTAAAGTTACCGTGTGAATTCCCACCCCCGTACACATTAAGCTTCTCAGTCATTTGTGCAATATGGGGAAGCCTGAGATACGAAGCCCCCAAAAACCCAGTGTAGGTAGTATTTAGGGTTACCTTTAGAAAAAGCACTATTTTTGACAGTGGCACTGTTGCAGGCATGGTGGGAGAGAGAAGAAGAGGGTGGTCTTCCAGTATTTTCGTCTGTCAGTGTTTTTGCTCCAAAATTGCTGCCATGTGTGGGAGAAAAAAGGTAGAGAGACATTTGTATCCTGAAAAAATAGGTGCGCACATCAGTGACGTGATCCATGACATCTTAAGAATTGTTTTCAGCCATAAGTAACCTTTAAAAATGAAATCTAGCTATTGATTTAGATCAATGCTCTTCATCACTTGGAAAGTGTTTGAGCAGATTCCCTCTTGTTCCTGCAAATTCAAGTTTTCCAGCCCAGTTTGGGTCAGAACACATTGATCTACCATTTTAGTGATAAATTCATTGTTAGCTAAGATACTGATAAAATGGTTAACCGCCTGTCCAGCAAACTAAAAGTTCTACATCATCGAATTTGGAATAAGGCTGATTAATCTAGCAGAGAGAAATTATTTACGTTAGTAAAAAGGTGGAAAATTATGGGATACAATGTGAAAATATCAGCAAAATAGGGCTTTGGATTGAAATAATTCACCCCAAAAGGGAATAAACATAAGGAATAAGTTAGCAGAGAAAACAATTTCACAAGTGTAAATCAGCTTAACGGGTTGCCTTGATTTGTTTCTGAAAAGAAATTGAGGTTAAAAAGCATAGCAATAGACTAAGGAAGCTGAATTAAGGTATTCTGAGCATGACATCTCTGGAGGACATACTTTGTGCCAGCCTGGGCACAACCGGCTTTGTATTTTTTGCCGTATACATACACTACACATTCGCCTTATGCAAAATGATGAATCTTTACAGAAGACTACTGGCTGATTTAGTCCGTGAACATACGTCATCTAAATTGTGTGTCTGGTTAGCTCAGCTAGGTCAAGTCATATCACTCTAAGGCTGTGAAGTTAATGGTCCAGCTTTCAGAAATTAATTCTCCTGCTAGTTGAAATGAGTTATATTTTGATAAATGATCCTCCATTTATTGTTACATACATCTGAAAGATGCTTTCTGTAAACTTTCAGGTGAGCAAACTGGAACGTTCATTAAAATCAAACAGCTACTGCCTGTATCAATATCAGTTTGAATGTGCAAATAATGCTAAAAATTACTTTTCCCTCTTAAAAGCTTGACCCAAAATGCTTTGATATGTTTGATTATCTGTCCAGATCAACAGATGTGTTTCCCATTGGCTTCAAAAAGCTTTGAGTAGGGCCTTTGCACGCTCAGCTTTCATTTTCTGGCTTGCCTGAAGGTGTTTGGTGTAATGTGCTCCTTCTCCCTCCCTGGGCTGTAGTAGCACTGATGGTCTGAAAGTGAAGACTTACCCGATATTGTTCATTCTACCCTTTTCCTGTGACCCTTCCATGCAGGAGCGTCGCAGAGAGAGCACTTGTGGATAATGTTCCACTGCTTACACAAAAATCATGTAAAGGATGGGGCGCACTTAACTTTTAGCTAAATGTGAATGCTGGGCGTTAAAATAACACTGCAGGCAAGAAAAGCTGAATTGCCAAATTGAAGTCACTGCCTCCTTTTGGTCATTAAGTTGAGCTGCTAATTTTAGTGTTCAGAACCAAATTTGTTGTGCAAAATAGAGAAGTGTCTACTATCCAGCAAACTATGTTTTTCTACATTAAATTGGAGTTAAGTAAGAATTTTATATACCATATCACCTAAAACTTTTTAGTAAAATATATTGTACTGTAATGAACTATGTACTGTGAGTTGTAGATAAATAGGTAGATGTGGATATGTGTGATATATGTTAAACCCAGAGCTTGTTTTTGGAAGGATTTCCGAAAAGCTAAATCACACAGAGCAAACTTACAGTGGTGTTTCTTGTCACCCTTTTCACATACAGTAGTGGAGTGTACACCCTTTGCCAGGTGGGTTGCTACTTTTTTACTTTTGCATTATTGAAAAAAGCATCCCTGAGCTTTGTTCACTAGTTTAATATTGGATATGGAAAAAAAATAAATTGTCTTTACGAGTGAAACATGCGTTACAGATGACTGGCACTTCAGGTGGCAGGCTGCATGATTTATTCTCAGATTTGCTGTGTGATCTTACTGAGATTGACTCAGTGGCAAGCACTTTGCCAAATCTCTTCATATTAAATCGGTCGGAACTGCTACCTTTATGCCTGGGAGCAGCAGTGAGAGCCTGAAACTCAGACTTCTTACCATCTGGGGAAGCAGCATCGTGTGTGTCTTGGGCCCTGGCAACAGATGGGCAAAGGTTATTGGCAGAGTTTATTTGGTCAGACCCGAGTTCATCATTGACAATGCCTTGTTTTGGAGTATTAGATGCTGAATAAACATCCAAGAAGGATATAAAAAGGACTGCCACTTCCCTATGGGAGCTGATGCAATACCCAGAAGTAGAACAAAAGTCAAAGCAACAAAGATATTTATAAAGAGGAAAATGCCAGCTTCCCAAATGGTCTATCACCAAATGTAAGCGTCTTTAAAAATGAACAGTGTCTATTGGTTTAAGACCGTTGAATAATACTTTGTCTTCTGTACAACTCTGCTTCTTTAAAAGATACTTTATCTCACAATCATCTGTTGCTGGAGTGTAGAAGGACAGGATGATTCCGTTCTAAAGATAATTGTGATAAATTGCCTGGAACCCTTCAGGCTTTTCAACGTTTTTACTTTCCCTCCCCAAGAAAAAATGATTCAAAGGCAGATAATGATCTCTCTCTTTTCTTTTTCTGCTGGTCATAATGCAGCACCCTATGTTCTTCTCTTGCATGCAAACAACCAAGATCTGAGTGTTTCTATTATTGCAGTATCATTAGAGTTTGCTGTCTTGAGGGCTCACGCAGTGTGTTCAATGCTGCACAAAAGGCAAAGAAGGCTGTGCCTCTCTATAAAATGGTTTGTTACGTAGACCTCATAATCCTGTGAGCTGATCCAGATTTTTTAGAAAGACTTCATCTTCCATTCAAACATACAAATAAGGTTTAGGTTTGTGGAACAGCTCTGAACCCAACAGCAGTTATGAAAACACTCAGTTGAAGGTTTTCTTCTCCCAGAACGGTTCCTCACACAACACGTTAATATTACTCATCACTAGAGTCCTGGCCTCTTATTTTATTACCTAAATAAAAGCTGAATGTTTTTGTAATCTGGCTCATGCTCTACCTACTGAGAGCTGCTTTCCTCCACACAGAGGGTTTTGGATATAACTTTTTGTAATACCTTTTTCCACAGCTTTCAGGCAGAAAAAGGTATTTTCCTAGGCCACCCGTGTGTAGAAGGAGGTGGATCATGTTGCACAGAGGTTTTTTCAGGCTCTCTTCCCAGTCACTTGCCACAAGCGTTTGTACATGTCACTTCTGGGTTCTCTGGATATCAATGGGGAGGTCTGAAAGGCTCAGAAGCAGATACTCCACTTAGCCGCTTACTTACAGCTTTGGAAGAGGGTACATGAGGTTACATTAAGTCCACTGTTAGCTGTCCTCCACAGAATTGGCCTTTCCCTCTCCCTTGTCACACACACCTTGCCCGCATGGTGAAGCAGGAAACACTTGGCTCTGAACATCTCGTGTGTGGCACCTTTATCAAGACAAGGATTTGTCAGACTTGTGATTCCCACCAACTTCCCTCTTCCAGGCTTCTGGATTTCAAATAGATTTGTTAAGGCTTGAAGTGAAAAGAGACTCCCACCAAAGACAATGGGAAGATCTTTTGGTTTCTGCAAATGCAGGATTTTTGCCCAAGATCAAAATAGGGAGGCTGTTAAAAATGAGGTCTTGTGTGAACAGGAAAAATACGCGGGTGAGTGTGAAGCTGTAAGCTCCAGCTCTAAGTCGTGCTTGAATTTTGAAGCTGATGAATGATCTTTCAATTTTTAATTTAAGAATGTTAATTATTGTCTTCCTAGGAGGTACATTCTAAATCATTCAACATCATTCTCAGGCTGCAGCTTTTAATTTCTTTACCATGGCAATGCAAAAGCGTCTTAGAATTGGTAAGATCGCTTGTTCCTGCATCACCCTGATTGAGGCAGAGCTCAGGCAGAACCTGCTCCTGGCCATCAGGGCAGATGTGAGGGCAAGGAGATGTATGGTAGTTGTCAGAAATGTAGCCTGAATACTCTGCACTGTGGCTTTCCTCTGTTTTCCATGGTTCAGGGGAGATATGTTATCAGACCTGGAAGCAGCAGTGGAAGTGCCTACCTGGGAGGTTGGAACTAGATGATCTTTAAGGTCCCTTCTAACCCCAACCATTCTATGATTCTAAGCCAGCTAGCCGCACGGACCAGCAAATCGGAGCCCAGGGCTGAGTCAGATGTGACTCAGGGATGTTATTCCTGCAGGTGAACAGCTTAACTTGGTCACAAAACTTGGGCAGGGCATGGAGTCACCCCCACCCTGGGTGCATTGGTGCCAACAACTACAAGGCATCACCTGTCAATTTATTTTCTTATTTTCCTCCTTGGGAGCATGGCTCAGGCCAGCTTGTTTGGCAGACATTGTTGCTGCTATTGCTTTGTATATTGATAGGATATACTTAAAAAAGGAAGCATGGTATGCTAATTAATTTTTATGGTGTATACAACCAGTGGGCCGAGATGAAGTAACCAGACAGACTTTTTAAAAGTTTTCTTGATGATATAGACCATTTCATGCTCAGACAATAAAGTTGCGTTTCCTCAGCCTGACAGAGTTCCAGTTGGCTGGAAGCTCCTCGGCTCCAACACAACATACCACACGCAACATGGCTTTTACTCCTTTCACTGAAGTGTGAAGGATAGTACCCAATACAAAAGAGGAAACGTATGAATGCCTGCCTTTATTCCTCTCTGCTTGTCTGCACTTCCTTGCTGCTCATAATGACACTGATGTAAAGCCAAGGTAACTTGCGGGACACCACCACAGGCATCACTTTGCTTCCTACTTGGGTTGGTGAATGGAAATGGAATACATTTTTCTTTTATTTTTAAGGCAAGTGGGAAAAAAAAAATCCAGTTTATAAATATGTAAAAAGCTTATTAATATACCCCCTGCTTTAGAATGCTTATTGCAAACAGCTGGCATTGTGTTGCTGAACTTAAACACTGACATAGTTGCATTATTTTCACGCAGTTGTAACAGGGAAGTAGACGAACAGCAGTCATATTACCAGCCTTATTCAGTGAATTCTCTCCTAGGCTCCTCATCTATGAAAATCAGAAATATTTCCATCTTAGTTCATGGAGTTACTGATGTGAAACACAGGTGGTTCACCTGAGTGGAAAAAAAAAAAAAGAGACAAGAATCAGACCCTAGTTCCTGAGTTTCCAAACTCTTTCTATGTACAAAGCAGGAAATATTTTTTAAAAGTCCTGGGTATTTCCAAACATCTGACTTCTCAGAGGAGTGAAAATGCAATCAAAGTATTTCCTTTCAAAGCTGCATCACTTTATGATTAGGCAAGGGTTTTTTGTAACATGAATTTCCTTTTCAGAAATGTTTTCTATTACATCTGTTTATTATTTTTTTTTAGCAATCCAATTAAATTCCTCTTTCATCAGCATGGAAAATTTGGTGCTGCTCATTTAAAAAAATATATATATCATGGTATGCATGTTTAAGTATTTCCTGGGTTGGCTTTAGCCCTGTCTGTGCTAAAATAGATCAGGATTTGAACCTGAGCAATTACGACTATCCTTTTCAGAATGTCCTTCAGTTCCCTTTCCTTCAAATATAAAAGCTTTCGTATAATACATACAGTGGCACAGATTTTATTAGCCTAAAAGATCCCCAGCACATCTGGATGCACATTTTGAATCATCTTGTGATTTAAGGTCCTTGTCATTTTCCCTCATCTCATGCATTTTACTGTATCTGCATGTGCTGGTACACTTTCTCCAATACATTTTAAATATGGACTTTAAAAATAAAAATTATTGCCCCAATCGCACAATTCAGAAATGTCCCACTGCATATGGAATGGTTTTGTCCAGGTTAAAGGGCAGAGATTTACTTACTTTAATTGATTACCGTTACTTTAACATGCAAAGAGTCTTTCAATCTGCTTCTTTTTCCCAATCACTCCTGACAATTAATTCAAATCATACTGTAATACGACTATTCCGGGCCAAACCGAGGACCGGCACCCCCGGCAGATGTGCCCTGCCCTTTGCTCTTGTTGGGCGGCTGGAAGGACCGTCTCACCATCGCACAGCCTCCTGCAGCTGCTGATCCCTCCCCGCTCCACGGTCCCTGGGTGGGAGTTTTGTGGTGAGTCTCATTTTCAATGTCACTCGTCCGCTGTCCTCCCTCAAGACCACCATGCTCGGGCAGGGATGGCCACATGGGAATGTGCCCCCGTGTGCGGTTTTGCTCCCAGTAGGACGGCACAGTTGCTAAGGGGGTCTTTTTTGGGTGGGAGGTGGAGGCTGGTGGATACACCATCCACAACGTTGGTGACTGAGGCATATTGTGCTTTCCACATAGCAAATGAGGCAATGACATCAATATTTAAAGAGTCTGGGTTTGCTTCTGGGTAGGTTATTGGACAGGCAGCCAGTATCTGACCTTTCTTTCAAGACATACCGGCATAAGAGTAGGTTTTTTTCCCTAGTTTAGTCTTATAAAAGAGAGGCCAGGCAACCATGGGTCTGTGGCTTATCATGTACAGTAAATGAAAAATATTAATGGGAAATGAGCAGAAATCCTTGGAAGCAGAAGTACTGACTATTTTTGCCCTTGGCTAGGAGCAAAGTGTCAATATGGGCCCCAAAACAAGTATTCAACATATTGAAGCTCTTTTGGGAAGCTCTTCAATTGCAGAACAAAAGAGCTAGAGGCCAAACAGTGGTGCACAGTGCAGGCTGCCACCGAGAAATCAAGTTTCTAAAGGCATCTACATCTGGGGGCACTTGGAGGGGCTGGAGATGTGCAGCCCTGCATGGCAAGGCCTGGGCTGGTGGGGCTGGTGGTGCAAAGCCATGGAGAGCCACAGCCACCACAGCTGGCCGGCAGCAGCACAGGGGACCCTGGGTGCCTGTACGGACCCCTCGGGCTCCTGCTGCTCCTGCTGTACCACCAGTCCATGGCACATCCACTGGCCTTCTGGCTTCTCCTGGCATTGGCATGTTGGCTTTGGCATTTTGCATTTCTGTTTGAAAGGAAAGGCTCACCAACTAGCTGGCTCCTCAAAAAATGCTTTTGCATGGTACATCCTTCACCACCTCTTACCACGTGGCTTCAATCCCAGCCAGCAGGCGTGCTCATGACAGGGCTGTGACTGCTGAGGAGGGCTGAGTGCTTATCTTTGGCTGAGGGGCTGGGAAGCCTGACGCGCAGATGGTCCCAGATTTATTTGAACTGGCTCTAGCTCCTCGTGTCACTAGGCGAGACCGCTGAGGGCTGGCAGCAGCGCCGAGGAACGCCGAGCGGGCTGCAGGCCTGCCAAAGGAGGAGCTGGTGCTACTGTGAATGGCAGCTACTCTGGGACAGAAGAGAAAACTGTAGGTGGTGGAGGAGGACCATCAGGGCACTCTCAGAAATTCAGGACGCTTGAGGGAAGGAAAAAAAAAATATAAAAAAATCAGTAAACCTTTCCCCTTGCAAACGTGTTGTTACTGTTGGCAAAACATATGGGTTGCGACATCTTGGTTGCTTCTGCTAAGACATGAGCTGTGTGCACTCTTCTGAGAACACCTTAAAATAAGGGCTGACTTTGGCAATAACAACATGCTTGTAAATAAAGAGGTTTACTTTTGAGAAATATTATCCCTAACTGGAAGCATTTGAGCAGAGCCCCCGAGGCTATTTTCCTTTCCGCTATATACAGAATAAAGATTCACAAGCAGGTCAAGATCCTTTTTGCTTTTTGAATTAGAGTGTTTCTCATTAACTGAGCTGAAATCACTGTCCTGCAATCCAGTGCCACTTTCCAGCAGGGATCTTTGACAAGATGTATATATATGGCAAAAGCCCACACTGAGCAACAGGGACCTGCTTCAGAGCTGGCTTAAATGACAGAGGTACACAAGACAGCATAAGTAGGTATGTGTACAAGATGTAATTTGTCTGCCATGTTGGTAGGAGAGGGCTATAGCAAGAAAAGAGGTGATAGAGATTCGCCACCTTCTTGGATGGCTTGATTTGAGAAGCAGTGGCTGCCTTTATATTTTAATACATGTTTTGTCTCATAACAGCACTGCTGAACGCTGAAACCCTAAGCTGTGAACCTCAGTCTATTGGCAAAATGTCATGGCTACTGCTGGACCGCGTTCTCATGTCTTATGCAAAGCCATGGGAAAGAAGATGAAAAAAACCGCTTTCTAGGCTAGGTTGCCAGCAGACCCAAAGAAAAAAGGCAGCTTTAACTCCAGGCCAAAAGCTTGGGAGCGACTATCTGAAACTTCATGAGATAGACACCACTGGTTTAGAGTCTTTAAGCTGCACATCCCAAGTAAACCACAACAAAAGCTTAAAGAGGAAAGGTCAGACCTGTGAAGTGCTATTTGTTTTCACTGAAACTTCATCTCCCACTTACCCCCAGCCTAACCAGCAGCGGAATCAATTACCACTTGTCAGACTGAAACCTGACCCCAGAAATGAAAGAAGGACATGACCTCCGGGGGGGAAAAGAAACCACGAATGAACCACTTTCTCCTGCAGCGAAGGGTTAACAGGCCTGATCCTCTTCTTTCCCCCTTTAAGAAAAGATCAATACCGCTGTTCTCTGCATTTACTCTTCCTTTCATCGGGGATGGCCAGTAGGACAGTGAGGTTATTGAGATTAGGTTTCATAAATTACTCCATTTAATAATTGAAGACAAAGAGGTTCCATACATTTTAATAGCATTTAGCGTAACCGTTCAAATTTGTAGGACTCATAATAGATCAATTTCAGCTGCCATTACCACTTGAGGTAATGGTGCTTTCACTTACCAAGCTTCTGTTAAGTATAGGATCAGCTTGTCAAAAAGTGGTCGGGTTTAAGGCAATATCCCCCACCCCCCCATTTCATACAAGCCTAGAAGGGCATTCCCAAAGGGGTGTCTACGACACAGTAGGAACATTTCTGTCAGTTTAGCTCGCCTGCAGTCTCTGTGGCAGCTGAGATGTGTGTTCATTTCAGCGTATAAAATGATGTAAAAGCATTACTTCTGACATCCAGGACCAGCCTGGACTACTTCTCAGTTAGAGCATCAGAAGTGAATCTGGGCAGGGTAGGAAGAGTGCCTTCTTGTGTTTCCATTTCTGAATGCGAGGGGTCCCTTTGAGCAGTGGGAGTTAGGTAGCTTGTGGTCAACAGCACGAGCTAACACCGGACTCACCAGATTAAAGACATGACTTGTTTTTTTAAAGCATTCCCATCAAAACAAACTTCTGTGAGCACTCCACCATTTAGGTTTTGTTAGCACCCACATCGCCTACAAAACAATCGAATTTCAACTATATTCCTGTGTCCTGACTTTGCAGATACCCTCCTGGGAGATGACTATGGACATCTTAGCTCGCATTTGTTGCGTATTGGTGTTGGTCTTGACTTTAATCTGTCTGTACACTTCGCTACACCATATTTTCCTTGAGTTATACTGTTTCTGCCACAGACGATTCAAATTTTTGTGTGGTCAGCTTTATTCCCACAGACCTGGATCCTTCCAGTGGTGCTCAGGGTCTCTCATCGTGCTGTCTGGTAATTCTCCCTAGGAAAGAGCTACCTACACAGACATTAGTAACCTCTCTACATTAGATAGGAAGCAGATATTGCACTTGTGGTATGTGTTGGGTGCTGAACGCAGCCCACAGAGCAGTCTGAAGAAAGAGGGTCTCCCACAGGGGGTGTTGAATGCACACAAACATGTACTGTATTTTTTAAGGGCCGCTGACAGAACCCGGCTGACGCATCAAGCATAGAGAACTGTTTGGCACCAGCCATTTCACAAGCAATTTCTCCTCCTGTGTATTGCAGAAAATGTTACCATTTGCATATTTATTTTTATGATTCTATATGTAAACAAAGGGAACTTCATTTTTTCTGTACTTTGGTCTTTCATTATCTATTTTTTTCCTGCAATGGTAGGCCAGGGAAAGCACTTTTCTGAATTTTCTTGCCCTGCATTTCCCCAAATAAAGCAGTTTTCCTTGCTGCCTCTGGAAAGAAGAAATTTCTTAAGGACATTAACCGTGGAAACATCAACAAATCAAACAATGTAAATAGAAACGAATTCCCTTTTCCCATTCCCACTCCCTTCCCCCGTTCACTGAAAAGCAAGCAAACCAGGCTGTATTCTGAAGGAGGCAGGAAATGAAGGCAAGGAGGGACGATTCAGAAAATAAAAGACATTTTATTGAGCTACACAGAAAAATGTGTTCTGCAATCCTGATTTTGGAATCTGTCGCTCTACTGGTGATAAGATGATTTAGAAAAGCATTTGTGCATAGTGCTATGGAGGGGAACCTCTCTGGTTCCCTATTAAATCAGCAGACTGTGCCAAACATGAACAAGCAAATGCAACGAGGTGGCCCACGGGGTCTCTGCACTCTGCCTGAAGAATACGTGGGATGTGATCTGGCACAGATCAAGTCAGGAAGGAGAAAACTCATGAAGTGTGTGAAACCCGAGATGTGAGCATCTTACCTTGTGGCCTTCATCTCTCTAGTCTGCATTCGTGAGAGGGGACACCTTTTTCAGCAGCCTGGCTATGACTTCTTGAAAAGAATGGATTAAACCTCAACCTGGAATTTCTTATGGAGTCAGGGCGAAGTGCTACATACAATGTAATTAATCAAACACGGCAAAAAAGGATTGCTTTTACCTGAACCTGTCATGGCTTCTAATTAAAATCATGAGTGCAAAGTCACTTTGGAGGGATTGAAATGCTTAACATTTGTCAGCTACACCCTGCTAAATATATTAATTTACAAAATATGTCCACAAATGGATCCTTGAGAGGAGAGTCTATGAACTGTAAAAATAAAGTTTTTTTTGGGAAATATTTTAGAACTTTCGGACTTTAAAACACAGCAACTGTTTTTCAAAGGAAATGTCTGAAAATTCTACAAAAACATGTTTTTCTAAATAGCTGAGATTTTTGGCATAAAAAGATAAAGACACAAGAGAAGTCTCAGACTTAATACCTACTTGGCTGGACAGTCCATTTTGTGATGGATGGGTCCTTCAGCAGGGATCTTCAGGCCCCGAGTTTTCCTTCTGCAAGACTCATCCTGTATCCAGGGTTGGACGTACTCCTTTCTTTTTTTTTTCAGGTCTCCAGAGTCTCAGCTCTACTTCCTCTTGCTCTTTGCTCAACTTTCCAGGGCTAAGCCCCTTCCAGGCTTCTGTCAACCCTTTCTTCCCTGTCAAAAGGTCAAGCCCCTTGGCTGGCATGGGTACCTCTCCCTTGCCCAGTGGTTTGGGTGGAGAAAGCTGCGCAGTGGCCTTATCTGAGGCGCTTTGCACTTTCCCCCACTCTCATGTCAGCTTCTGGCCCCACAGATGTCTTCTAGGCTGCCTGCCGTCTAGATCTGGGATGCTGGCAATGGGCTGGAGCCTGACCTGGAGCCTGTCCTCAGTATGTCCTTGCCAGGGTACTTCAGATAGAGAAAAAAAGCGATGAGGGAGTTACTGCCACTTACACAGACATTCCTTTTACATGGATGCACTCACCACTTCCCAACAGGACCAAGAGGCGGACCATCACTTTCTCTTTTCTATCCTGCTCTCATGTTGAGTTTCAGCAGTAGCTCTTCCCTAGCTTTTCCCCTGCACATTCCAGACACCAGACTTTATCATCTGTCTAAAGCTGTTGCTTTGGTTTATGAAATACCTGCAAAATGATCAAGATTCTTCTTAAACCTATCCACTGCTTGCAGATTTTTTGTCCAATAATTTCTATTTAGCTTGTAGATTGCTTGAAAGCAGTGTAATGAAAATAGGAGTTGGACTCAATGATCCTTATAGGTCCCTTCCAACTTGACATATTCTATGATTCTATTGGGACATCCCTAGAGCCTTATGTGCTTTCTTGTCATGTTACAGCCTATTGGTATCTTACTCTGCGTTGCAAGCAAGACTGGAATCACATTGGTCTCAGATAAGGATTTGAAATTTTCTCTAAAAACAGTTCGGTACTATTCTTTCTGAACTGTTGTGTTGGGGAAATATTTGCCTGCCTATGAAGATCCCTGCTAGAATATTTATCAGCAGTGAATCCAAAACCTGTGCGAGCTGAACTGGAGTATGAACTTTATATTCATAAAGGCTTCTTTTGCCAGCATTTGTCCAGTTCTACTTTTGTCTTGTCACATGTCTGGGTAATCAAGTGACTGCCCAGTCATGATTACTAACCCTGATTTATTTCATCTCAGGCAGATGGAGGCACAGGGACTGCAGTTTAGGAAAGCTCTTAAAGCATGTGTTTTTCTCTGTCACTGTTGCAAAATAAGACAAATTTCCTGAGTAGGACGTAGGGAACGGTGGAGCTGCTCACAGATCTCCCCATTGCATACAAAAGAGGAAACACTTCTGCCATCCTCTGCAGATGCTCATATGCCTAAATTAAACTTGTATCTGACGTTTGGATGGGGAGGAGAGGATGGGAAAGGACCAATGTGATTTTTATTACATAATCCTTTGCTCTGTGCTTTGTTGCCGCTCAGGTTTGCTAAGAAGAGATAATTCAGCTCATCAACCACTGTCTTTTCCATGTCCTGATTATGTATGCTAGGGACCAGCAGGTCCCTGGTGCCAAAGCCCAGTCAAATGGATTGGCTGTATTCACGCTGCTGAGGTCTGACCATCCTTTGACAGCAGCTTTGGCTTTGAGAGAGATTGCTGGGGTTGTTCAAAGGAGAGCCAGAGAGTGACGTAATATTTAAGTAGAGTGGGCTAGTATGGCCCTGGCACTCCAGCTCCCTCCAGGGCTCTCTCTTACTCTGTGGAGTAGACACACGAGACTCCCCTTTGCTAAGGAGAGCCCCTGGACGATGTCGCATCCCTAGAATTAGGCTCTGGCTTTGTTTAAAACGGCGCTGCTGTGCTGAAGATGAGGGAGTGATAGCAATATACATTGCATGAGTAACTGTGTAGCATAGCCAATGAATATCAGCTACTCCTTGGTGGTATGAACAGCCTGTATGACTGCAAAGTTGTTTTCCTTTTATTTGGTGAGGCATTCTAGCTGAGAAAATGTTGCCACCTGTATACAGCGTGCTAAAGTATTGACCATGAGCTGTAAACATTTCCAAAGTGTATTTTGCTAATCCTGACCAGAAACAGGAAAGATTTTCATTTTCCTGGAAATGAATGTTTTACAAATGGGGTGAAGAGTCTTTACATCTGCAGAACTACAAGCTTTCCAGGCATGTGTGATGAGTCGTCAGTTTGAAAGCGAGCTCTTCCTGCACTCGCGAGGATTAACTTTGGGAAAATAATCTTGGCTACCTGTGGATTCAGCCTGTGTTACAACTATTAGGGGAACGCCAGTAAAATAGGTGAATTTGTATTGCTTGTCTTCAAGGTGCATGCAGTACTCATATGGCAAGGGGCTGTTCTCAGGCCAGAGGTGTTAGATTTGGCTCTGCAGCTCGTATGTGGCAAAATGCCAGTTTCATGAGGTCCCGGCTGGGAGGGTGAAAGATATACTGCTGCCTAGTCCTATTCACAGGCTCTTTATTGGATTTGGCCGGGAAATATTCAACTAGATAAGCTGAATGAAGCAAAATCCCTCAGTGCCCTAATGTCCATTGCTGAATTCAAGTGGTGTTCGGAGAGCTGGCTGACCATAGTGATGATGGTTTTTGTTGTGTTTTCTTATTATGAGATGTATATTTATAGACATATACCAGTTTATACCAGTAATATAGAATATATTTATGAGGATAAACAGTAATTCTGCTAGAAGTTAATTCATACAGCTAATGTTAAAAGTTTGAATTGAAATTATGCCTGACTAAAAACCTCACTGGAGGGATACTTTTAAATTATTCTTCCCCTTTCATGGTCCATCATGATTTAAACTTCCACACTAATTATTGTAACCAATTCACATGCATTTCTTTCTTCCTCTGAAACTCTGTGGTTCTTTGGTATAAATATGAGATGATATGATGGAGGTGACATAGTGGCCTTTTGATCCTTATTATGATTTAGATAACAGGTTTTGTTCATGGCCTCATATATTATGCTGATGACTGAGCTATGAAACTGGAGGGGTTAATTCTCAAAATATGAGCCTCACTTTTATTTGCAAAGTGTGTTTTTCCCCTTTGATATGGTCTTCATGCTTGTGGGTTAGGAAATACACCTATTAGTAGGAACCCTCTGTATTGAGTGGGTAGGATTTGGGTAGGGTAGGATTTAAACCTCTTGTGGGGTCTGCAATGTAGGCATGCATATATTAGTAACTCCTACGAGGGTTCCTTTGTAGCCAGTGAGGAGAAAGAAGCCCTGTCAGGGTGCTATTCCTCTTGATCTAACACAGCTAAAATAGATAAATTGCAAGATAAGATGGATTTGTACACTGAAAGGGTTATCAAGCATTGGAACCGGCTGCCCAGGGAAGTGGTTGAGGCACCATCCCTGGAGGTATTTATAAGACGGGTAGACATAGTGCTTGGAGATATGGTTTAGTGATGGTTTTTGTCAGAGTTAGGTTGATGGTTGGACTAGATGATCTGAAAGGTCCCTTCCAACCTAGGCAATTCTATGGTTCTATTCTACGATTCTATGAACTGTGCCTTAAAAACATAGAGTTTCATTGAGCGTAAAGGGAGTCTGGACATGAGCCTCGATGAATCCCACCCCTGCTGTCTCTCACTGTGCAAGCCTAAGTCATTAGTGGGGAGCACTTGCATCATTGTCAAAATGCCTGCTGCACTGTAGTAGCAAAGGAATGCGCCTAATAGCCTCTCTGCATGGCATTATTTCTCGAAATACCATCTAGGAAATAAAGATACCATCACACTTGCACTTTGGTACTGCTTAATATTTGTGCCCTGTTTTTACCATATAAATGAATTAATCCTCACAGCCTCCTGCTTTTACCTCCCCTTTAGAGGTGGTGAAACTGGAGCAGAGGCACATCAGAAACCAGAGATGCTGAGCTTCCTCAGATTTCAAGGGAAAGGATGTCCCAGAGTGACTCAATCAGTGTTTTGAACGCTCCAGCATCATTTCTGGCAATCTGTCTGTGGTAATACTTGGGATGATACAAAATGCACCCTTCTGCATTTGGAAGAGAAGGAGGTGATGAAACCACATCCTCAGGCTTAAACTAGAAGCACATATATTTGTGCATATTATCTCATTTCCTCTCTGCAATTTTTGAGGATATGCATGGAGGTCATTGCCTTAGTTTCACCCTTGAAGGCACTGCTGTTCCTGAATTTGTTTGTCCTAAGAGAGACCATGGATTCCTACCACCCTCTACTCCAGTCCCCCAGGAGTATCCAGCACCTTGCAAGAGCAAACTTCTGAAGGACATCTTCAGTGGTAACTGACTCTTTTAAAGGCTGTTTCCATGTGTCAGGACCTTGCTGAAAATTGATGAGCTGTGTTTGGCTGTACGGAAATTCTTCATAAGAGAATGTGTTACTGCCTACAAGGATCTTGAGTATGGGTTTGAATCCTTGAACAGTCTCAATTTAGACTTTGCTTGATAGTAAAAAAATGCTTAGAAGTCCATTTGATATCTATATACTTAGATAGCCCTGATATTAATTACAGTATGGTTTAGATTTTTTTTCCTGGAAGAATGCACAATCTAAATAGGCAAGCAATACAAAGGGAGCATTGAGTTCCATGGTTTTTTTTGGTCAAAGTCATATTTGCAAAAAAATGCTGAATTAAATCCACTAAAACTACGTGTACATCCTCATCACATGACTGCAAGGGTTGTAGACAAAAAGTCCCTAATTCTGCTTTCGGTGGTGAAACTGCCTGTGACTTTCATTCTGAAATAAGTTTTCACTTCAAATCTTGTCTAGGGTTAATTTAAAAGAGGCAAAATACCAAATGCAACTAAAACATCCTAAACCAAAATGCATTTGATTTTCTTTTTCAGCAAGAAAGTGATGTTTTAAAAATTTCAGAAAAACTTAAGCATGAGGGTCTTATTTCTTTCTTGGCTTTACGGGTTGCTTCTGCGTTAAAAGTAAATTATTTATGGAGCTCTTATCACTACCATTTTATGGATGAGGAAATGAAAGAGAGAAGAAAAGACTTGTCTTAATCACATGGGAAGTCTGCGGCTGTTCTGGGTAGGGAGCCTCGAATCCCACGTCCCCGTGTAGCTGTTCAAAGCTTCAACCACAAAATAAACAAAACAGTCAAGTTCTTTTTATAGCTGGAAGCCATCACTGACATATGTCGAAAGACCTGCATGGAGTCTCACACTTTGCATGTATAAAAGTGATACTGCTTCTCAACCAGTCTCTTGCCCTGGGTTAGAAATACCGATTTTAATGTGAAATGTGCGTTTTATGTAGTTTGTTCCTAATCGGGACCTCTGAACACTTGAACCTAAGGATTTCTCCGACCACTGGGCTGAACCCACGGGTGCTGCTCTCCTTCCACGTAGGTTCATTACTGCTACAAGCAGCATAAGGCAGTGGGTGCTGCCCAAAACTTCAGCTCGTCCGTGATAATGGGAGGTGGTAGTTGCCTCTGATGACCCGTGTCTTCTTTTGAGGTCTGTGATGGGAGTAGCAGCCATGCGGGCTCCGAGTGCCCCGAGTACATAACATCACCTTGTCAGGAAGTGACATCAGGGCTGAATGACAGGGCTGCAATGCTATACATTATTTAGTGAGCGATATTGTTGTGGGGAGGGGCAGCACACTGAAGAAGATATTTTCTGAAGGAAAATAAAGGAAGGCAGAACAGCTGATTAGTTACTATTATCAGACGCTAATGGGTGTCATGTTGATAAGATGGTAACCAGATAGCATGTAGAAAGGGTTTTAGTGCTAAGTACTCCATTGCCTTTGTGTGATGCCTCATTACTGCACTTGGATCCCCTCCTCTATAAATTTTTAATGACCTCACCATTTTTCATGTAACTCTCACTCCTTGCTTTACTCTCCTTTTGTCCCGAGGTCCCGGTCCCGAGCTGAAGTGGAAACGTATTGTGTGATTAGGTATAGAGACTCCAGCTTATCATCTTGCAGCACACACCCCTCTTGAGAAGATGGGAAAGAGAAAAAAATTCCAAAACTCAGCTTCAAATGTTCATTGCGTTACACTGACAGTAATGGAGTTTCATTAAGTTTGTTCCGTGGTGGCTAACAATTTCTTCCTAAAGCTATGGGATACATACATCACAATTATGGGTTAACGCAGTTGCAAAGGGGTCCCCAAAATCTTCTTCACTGAGATGGAGGATGTGAGGCACGTTCTTACTCTTCTGTGCTTCCTCTGGTGCTGGGGGTGCTTTGCAGGGAGCAGAGCATACCCTGAGGGTGTCTTGCAGGAGGAAGGCAGCAGGTGGAGGCGGGAGAGGCACAGACAGGCCAGTCAACTCCTCCTGGCAACAGTGTCAAGGCTCAGAGAGGTCATGGGAATCAAGGGTGCAAATAACAGCACCTTGGGCTTGCTCTAGTGCGAGACAAGGGCTGAATTAGCCAAATATGCTGGAGAGGAGGGGGAGTTTACACCATTTCCTCGTTGCCCTGTGCCAGCACCAGCTCTGGGGAAGAGGCAGAGTTCCTTACTTGAATGACCCACAGTTAGCATCTCCTAAAAACAGATGCAGATATATTTTTTATATGTTGTCAGAGTACGGTGGTTAGACAAATGTGTGCTAATTAGTCAGAAGGCCAGCAATCACTGCCAAATAGTAAGAGTCACTAAACTCTCTTGGCTGAGGTACATTGGAAATGAATAAAATATCTATGGCCATATGTATCTCCAGTGACACAATGGATGAAGACCCAGATCTTTGTTGTGGGAAGAAGGACGGAGTGGCTGAAAAAGTACCTTGAGTCTTTCAAATAATGTGTTGCGCTTTCGGTTTTCTTTATAAACTAGGAGAGCTTGGAGAGAGTATCTGTTGGACCCTCCATCTGACATCAGCTGGAGGAAAACCCTTTTGCTTTTGCCTGGTTTTGGCTGTGTTCCCACCCCGCCACGTGGAACTCCTTAGCCCAAGGATCGGGCTTGGCAAATGCAGCCTCGAGTTATGAAACCCGCGGCTGGGCGCAGAGCAGCTTTTCCCTAGCATTTCTCGAGTGAGTAAGACCCATCTGGAATTTCTGAAGGAGTTTCTGCTATCTCAGGCTTGCACTGTCTGCTGAGGAAGGAGTTTTTCTTGTGGTATTATCATAACAAATTTTCCATGGATCCATCATTACCACTGTCTATTCCTCTACAGATAATGCACGACTCAGAATAAAGTTCCTCAGGGCTGCTCACCAGGCTTTCCTCTTTTTCTGAAAGATGAGACATACGGTCTCACATCTTAATTTTTTTCTCCAAAAACATCTGAGTCACACTTGCATGAGTAACAGGACAAATGACAATGAGCAAAGGACATGTCTGGTACAAGCGAGCTCACTGTCCCAGCTTGCTAGACAAATGTTTATACACCCAAATAAACAGCACATTCAGCTCCTCGGCTGATCTACACGTGACACCTGGCGTGCTGATGACACCACGGTGGTGCTGATGGTGACATGGGCCAATGGTAACAAGTAGGAGGAGTGAAGCTGTAGAGCAAAGCCAGGCAGCAGAGCCTGTGGTCTGTGGCAAGGTACCGTGCACTCAAGGAATCTGACTGCTGGGGGCAGAAGAGGTAAAAAAGGATGTTTGCGGAGTAAAATTTAGCTCCAAAGTCTCAGTCCCTGTATTTGAACAGTCTGTGAACATGCTTTTTTTTTTTTCACGGCATCCCTCTTCTCTATAAAACCTTTCAATAATAATCGTAGAATCATAGAACCATAGAATGTGTTGGGTTGGAAGGCACCTTTAAAGGTCAGCTAGCCCAATCCCCCTGCAGTGAGCAGGGACATCTTCAACTATATCAGGTTGCTCAGAGCCTCATCAAGCCTGACCTTGAATGTATCCAGGGATGGGGCCTCCACCACCTCTCTGGGCAACCTGTTCCAGTGCCTCACCACCCTCATTGTAAAGACCTTCTTCCTAATGTCTAATCTAAACCTACCCTGCTCTAGTTTAAAACCGTGGCCCCTCGTCCTATTGCTACATTCCCTTGCAAACAGCCCCTCCCCAGCTTTCTTGTAGGCCCCCTTCAGGTACTGGAAGACCACTATAAGGTCTCCACAGAGCTTCCTCCAGGCTGAACATCCCCAACTCTCTCAGCCTGTCTTCATAGGAGAGGTGCTCCAGCCCTCTGATTATCCTCGTGGCCCTCCTCTGGACCCTCTCCAACAGGTCCATGTCCTTCTTGTGCTGAGGGCTCCAGAGCGCTGGAGCTCCATGCTCCAGACTCCAGGTGGGGTCTCATGAGAGCAGAGTAGAGGGGGAGAATCACCTCTCTGTATCTGCTCGCCATGCTTCTTTTGATGCAACCCAGGATGCAATTGGCCTTCTGGACTGCCAGTGCACGTTGTTGTCTCATGTCCTGCTTTTCACCCACCAGTACCCCCAACTCCTTTTCTGCAGGGCGGCTCTCTATCACATCATCCCCCAGCCTATATTGCTAACGAGGATTGTCCTGACCCAAGTCCAAGACCTTGCATTTGGCCTTAACTTCATGAGTTTCACACAGGCCCACCTCCCTAGCTTGTCCAGATCCCTCTGGATGACTTCCTGTCCCTCTGGCATGTCGACTGCACCACTCAGCTTGGTGTCATCTGCAAACTTGCTGAGGGTGCACTTGATCCCACTGTCTATATGATGATGAAGATATTAAACATCACCAGTCCCAGTATGGATCCCTGAGGGGATTTTAAAATAAAAATAATAATAATAATAATAATAACAACAACAACAACAACAATAACAATAACAATAACAATAATAATAATCATCATCATCATCATCACCACCACCTAATAGCTTGGAGCCAAAACCTGCTATTTTTGTTCTGCAGACAAGTGGAGAATTATTTAGTTTTCTACTTTGGAGTGGTTATTAACATCATAGTCCCTACCTACCTTTGTTCTAGAAAACTGGGCCAGGATGTGTGCCAACCCAGAACAAAAAGATAGCTCTTACCTGAGAAAGCTAACAAAAGTGTGACAGATTTTGGAATAGTTGTGTTCTTGCATTCTCACCCCTCTGTTTTGCCTGATAGATTTTTATACCAGAAGAATATCAAAGACTAAATATTACCTATTACTTGATCCTAATTTTCTGTTGAATTCTTTTTTTTGATTAAAAATCACAAAGATATTTTCAGATTTACAAACAGTTTCAATTCTCTGATCATTGAATGGCTTGGAAACCATGGGACCTCTCAAATACTGAATATATCTGGATTTGAAAGTAACGTTACACCTTTCCCTCTCTCTCACCACTCTTTTCTTTTACTCGTCAGCAGCTTCAGCTAAATCCTCCTCAGTAATCCCCGTTGAGCAGAGATTTTAGTACAGATGTTAATCTGCTTGCCTTTACTAATTTCAATGAACAATTTAGCAGTACTGTTTCAAAGCTGACTAGCAATATTCTTAGAGTCACGTTGTTGTCAGAGGCCAGATTCAATTTGAGGAGTGTGCAGGAATTCTAAGTTGGTCACTTATGTCAGAGCTGGAAGGGATATTCTAGGAAATCAAACTTTTATGATTATTTAAAACCTACGAAACATTATGGAAAAATCAAATATTTACTAAAACGGAACATGCAGATGTCTGCACTCCTAAAAGCTGCAATGCCAAATACAGAGAGGAATCAGCCCTTCATAAAATAGTGTTGACCTTAAAGATCTGATACGAGGCTCCAAGAATTTATAGATCAGTGAGAGAACTCCATGAAACCATGGGAAAAGGCGTACTCCTGCCAGCATCCTCATCCAGTCTGGGGAAGCTATAGATCTGCCTGGACAGTGGAAGTGAGCTTTGTTTTACTCCCAACACAGGACTTTCCCCCCTTTGTCTGACACTTGGTTGGGTGTCCTCAGGAGCAGAATGGTCATTCACATGCCAAGGCCATCAGTGTGCCCCAGTGCTCAAATGTAAAACAGCTGGGCAGGACTCTGGGGAGCCCTATAAAAGAGGTGAAGAATCCTCCTCCAAAGACGTGGAGTGGCTCCAAGGAGACTCCTTTTCTAATTCTCCTGCTTCTCACTGCCAAAGAGCATCTTGCCGGCTACTTTAATCTGCAAGATCCATCTTACTTTAACCGTATTGAAAAGGACTGATGTTTTGGGGTTGTGCTGTGCTATATTAAAATCCATATTTCAAACAATAAATGCTTTCCATTTATCCAGGCTAGTCTCTTTTCTATTGAGCCAAACTTTCAGGCAGTTAGCTAAACCTTTCAGTAATATGAAGCACCTTTTTCATCTTGTGCCAACACTGTAATGCCTCCAATAATTTATGTTTAATTTTTAATACAGTTATCTATCATGAGTAATTATGTGGGCTGCTCACAATATTCCATTTTCTGTTATGTGGTTTTTCTGAAGATTGTGGACTTAAAAAAATACCACAGTACTACTACTTTTCTGCTGAATTTCCTCTAAAAAAGAAACATTGAGGCGTACTTGAAGATACTGTATGTCAGATCCTGAGAAGTTCTTTGCTCTGTCTTTAGGTCTACTGATGCTAGTGTAAGAAACAGTGTAAGCTGCTGTGATTTATGCACTGCAGAGCTAGAGAAAACGTCTAAGCAGAGTTCTTCACTTTCACGAGTATATTTTGCTGGTGTTTGTGTGCAGGGTTCAGGTGTTGGGGACAAAATTTCCCTGCTGACACTGGTGCTGTCAGTGGTGCACGTCAGTACTGGGAGAGGTTTTCACTCTCATCTCCAATAGATAATGAGAAGCTAGATCTGCCCCAACTTTTCCACACGTTCCATCTAACAAACTTTCTCCTCTGAGCTCATAAAAGACCTGATGGCTGTGCATCCCTGCCGCTGGGGAGGCGTCCTGCTGCAATGCCACTGAGGCCACTGCAGTTGCCCGGTTGTGCCATCTGCGTGGGGAACTGCCTTAAAACCGCAGGCACTCTTCTGCAACACCCGTGCCTGCTCTGCAGGAAGAACTGGAAGGGTACGATGCTTTCCAAAGGCAAAATGGAAAATGCCCGCTCACGGCCCAGAGCTGCTTACACCAGCAACAGCCACAACGCGTTCGCCTGCCTTGAGCGACAGCCTGTTTCACACGTGCAATAGGAGCAGCTGGTTTTGTTAATCTGTATTTGGCAATAAATACTGATATGAGTACCAGATCTGTCTGAGGGATTGGAAGCTAAACTCCTAGGGGCCATTTATAAGTTTTCTGTCAGAATTTACGCTTTGAGACGTCTGTGTTATTTCTCTCAGGCTCAGGAGCTCTCTGTATAAGCACTGCTCTTTTGTGAGGGAGAAAACGGCTCTTGCCTTTTTTTCCTGGCTAGACCACAGCTTGTCCTGACATGCTCCTGCTCTGGGAATTGGAACTGGAATGTGTATGGGACTGCTAATGGAAATCTATACCAAGGAAGCCATTTGAGTGCTGGATACTTGTCAGGACCATTTCCAACCTCTGTTGGTGAAGAGGCCTTGGGACAACAGCGCTCCTCTGAAATGGCAGTGCTTCATGAGTAAATGACGCATTAAATTCACACAGGTCATCAAAGCTTACAACTACTTTTGTTCAGAAAAAAAATGTTAAAATAAATTTCTCCTCACAGCAGACATGCCTAAGTTGCTGGGTCTTATACATGTATACCTCAATGTAATGTATTTTGCCATATACACCAATTATTCCCGTGGAGAAGACATGTCTGAAACCAAATGGCCACTCCATTACAGAACTTGCACAGTCGATAAGGGACAGCAGCACCTTCCAAGAAAACATTTTCTGCATACAGTTGCTTCATTCTTGATCCTCAGAGAAGACCTAGCCAATACCTTCAAAAGACAGAAACTTGGAAACCAAAAGTAGTACTCTAAGATGCTAAACCACATGGGTTCAGTACAGTTGTTGATGCAGTCCCGTTGACATGCCACCCCATCCTCTGCTGGTGGGAGGTCAGGAGCTTTCGTCCTAAGCTATGGCACTTAGGTTATATTCAGAGCTGTTGCTCCCTTCTTGAACTCATTACATTGCTCTCTGAGCCTTTGTCAGACCTAAAGGAGATCTTGTACACCCACAAATTTGTCCATTTTTTTTTCAAAATTATTTGGCCTAATGGAAGCTATTACCTTTTATGAATGCTGTGAGTATGATAGGATAGCTGCAACTACAACACTGCTACTAAAGGCAAAAGGGCTGCAGGCTTGGCCTTGTCAAAGTCTGAGGTAAAACTTCCCTTGATGTCAGCATCATAAGATCTCACCCAGATAGCAAAACAGTTTATTTTGGTAGCAGTTCAAGATTTACTCATCATATGAGATGTTTCACCACACATATAGGTAGCATTGAATAATAGAAGATGTGCAGGTAAATCTAAGGCTGTAATTCAATCAAGGACATTTGTTGATGTCTTAAGCTGAGAGTCAAACAGCTTAAGTAGTTTATGACCGGCGGTAGAACTCCCTTGATTGAATTACTGCATGGGCATTCAATTGCATAAATGTATTGTTATTTATATGGTGTGCCAAAGCCTGATTTTAAAGTTAACTGTGGCAGGCTGTAACTAATGGAGAAAGAGCAGTATGGCATTACAGTGCCCCTTAAGCAAGGAAAATGAATGATGTGCACTGTGTTCTGCGCTTATGTAAAAATAATTATTGTAGTACTGTAGGGACTTAATTCTTTCATACTCATGAAAGGAACGGGAACTCGAGGTTGTTAGTCAGAAATAGTCCCTGGCCCCTATACCAGAGTGAAGGACTTGTGAAATTTCCATTAGTGTTAGGGATCTGTCTATAAACTAGATCCACAAATTTTTCAAACTCTGTTAAGTGTAAAGGAAAAGAGGTGAAACAGGGTAAAAATGGGCACAACAGAAAAGAGTATTATAAATAAGACGTGAGCATGACACTGTGCAAAGGGTAAAGGGGGTTTACAGAGGCCTCTCTGGCTCTTAGTACCCTTGTGCGTAGGGAAGGCACGGAGCTGCAAGCACCCATCCCCTGGAAACTGCTTACACCGGCAGGTGGGGGCTGTTTGCTGGCTTCAGCCCAGCTCTGCTCATCCTGCATCCTCCCAGGGGCGTCAGGTTTTGTGCCCTCCTCTTCTGCTGGAGAATGGGATAGCTTTACCAACAGCTTTCTAGGGGACTGGCCAGGGAACGTGCACATTCAAATCCAACCCTTTTCAGAGATGGTCAAAACTGCTCAATAGCAGTGCAGGCTGTCTGCATCATGGGCTGTCATGGCAAATTGGAGCTGACAGCTGGAAACTGCTCACATAGATTTCCTATTGCTCCTTTTAACCAGCCTGTATTAAATTGCACCAAAAGGGCTGACAGCCTTAAAATCCATGCCATTATATCACATTAAGGGCTGCAAAAATCTGCCTGCTTTCACAAATTTCAAAGTCAATTGATATATAAGCCCAGTAGACATCTTAGAGCCTAGAGACACAGTACAACCAGCACACATATGTGCATGTTCATTCTGCATCCAGGCCCATCTGCAGTTCTCAAGTATCGTCCCATATCAGCATTCTTCAAAATCCTATACATAAAGGAAATACTTTTAATATAGAAAAAATAAATACAGGCATGAATACTTCCTTCAGGAAGCCTTCTGTCGGGCCATGGCTTTTGAAAGCACTATTACAACTTATCTTGGACTCATTAATTACAAGAATAGCCTGTATATGTGTGAGCACTCCCATGGAGGAAAAGGGTGCTGCCTGTCTCAGTAAGGAGTGAAGATGCACACTTGCATGTCAGGTAGAGTAAGGACTCAGTCCTGCATATAATACACAACTTCTGCAAAAATTTTCCTCTAACACATCATCACCACCACCTCAGCAAGAGTCCTGAGCACAATAGATAGTATTCCATAATCGCTTCAGCACAGAAACGCTCATGCCAACATGCTGGTCACAAAATCATCTTTTTTCATAAAGCTTAGGATACATTGCCATTCTCATTCCCTGGTTTATTGTGGTAGTGGGACTGGAGAGGGGTGAATTATGGCTCTGCTTCCTTGACTTTCATATCAAGCATGTTGGTCTTGCTATCCTCACTGTTATAATGTCAGCAGACTGCCACTTTTCAGGGAGTATCAGCAAAAGATAATTTCCTTTTAGGTTTCTAACTAGCCTCCCTCCAGATTCAAGTGAATATACATAACATATATCAAGGACTGGTAGATAAGCTAGCTCTCTCACACACATAGACCCTTGGAAACTAATCAAACTTCCTTCCTGAAGGGGAGTTTATCAGAAGCCAGACAACTCTTAATTTGACATTCAAGAGAAAAAAAAAAGCATTTAAAGGCACTTAAACCTTATTCCACTTGTCTTCCTTTGTCAACATATAAGAAAGAAAATTATTCATGTCATCCATGTCACATTTTTAAAAATCCCTTACACAATCAAACCTCAACACAGGGAAAAAATGCTGCTTGCAAAAAGCAGTTAGTTTTGACATTGTGTACATGATGGTTTCATCAGTTCCTTTGGTCGCTGGACTTAGGAGCAGTCTGCTCCAAATCCTGAGAAGAGCATTGGGACTTCCATAGGTCACCCCAGTCTGTAGCAATAGCAGCCTGACCTTGGCACTACTTGAAAGGCAAGCTAAGGCTGGGAGGGCCACTTCACTAGCCTTCAAAACTCTGTGGCCTGATAAAGCAGACAGGCCCTCGTCAGAGGAAAATAAACAATTAACAGAGCTTGCTATGTCCTCAGCTGTGCTAGAGAGATTACATCATGACTTGTACACACAAACACACACATTATTTAAAGATGTAGTCCATATTCAGACTTTCTATCCAGAAATCTAATTTTCGGTCAATGCGCATTGGTCCAGCTATTTGTTTATTTTTGAAATACTGGATTTGGACAGTAATAAGATGTGATTTTACTAACTGCATAGCTTTCATGATTTAATTTATTATCACAACCAGATATGTCTCTTACAGTGTCTTTCTGATTCTGAAACCTGTGTGTTTGGGTGTGGACTTTAAGGTTATTGTTGACATGTTTGATCCGATGTTATATTAAGGACTAATGTTGATTTTATTGGGGTGTGATAATTTCCACTGTGCGGTTCAATACCAGGAACAATGAAAAATCAGGTCATTTGATTTTAACATTGCTGAAAAAAAGATTCTTGCACTAAGCAAGAGGGTCAGCCATGGCTTTCTTTCAGATCATTAAAAGGGGAATGTCTCAAAAGCAGCCTAGGAGGTCATTTGTGACTCAGAGTCCTGCACCAGCAAATGCATTCGTTCTCCCTCACCCATGAGAGCCATCACTCTCTCCAGGCCAAAGTCCCAGAGATTTAAGAGCATTTCCATTCAGAAGGCCAAAATTCTTTGGCGTCCTTTCTTTACACGCCCCACAAGGCACTTGAAATCACAGTGTCTGATTTTATGTACGAAGTCATGTAAACATATTCACTATTTATATCACTAGCAACTGCAACAAAGATTTAATCCTCAAGTTTCCAGGGAGGGAAGAGCCATATATGTTCCAGCTCCAACTCTGCCACCTTCAGTAGGCCTTCTCCAAATAGATTTTGGGTTGATGCCAAGAATGTGGTCCATCCTTGATTGAACACTGTCTACATACCTTGGACAAATTTGTGTACAGCTTGTTCTTTCTACATTAGGATTAATGGGGAATAAACAAGCCCGTGGCTAACAATCAGGTTGTTTCAATCAGCCATGACAATAAAAAGCCCTGTAGGAAACATGATTGTCAGATACCGATTGTGGAATGTGAGGAGCTGCTAAATGAACTAGCAAGCCTTAGTGAAATAAAACTTTTCTGTACTGCTTTCTGAATTTTTACAGTCTGAGTGCAGTGTCTTTCAACAATAGAATTAAATATGTTCCAATGTAATTTAACCTTAAATAATACTTTCCTTTTTTTTTTTAATTTTTTTTTTCTGTTGGGAGCTACGTATTCTATTGCTTCAGACAATGTCAATCAAATGGATTCGAATGTTTTGTTGGAATGCCTAAGTTGTTGAAAATGCTATAGCCCACAGTATGCATAACTCTACAGTAATTGTGCTGCCTTCTTTTCTTTCTGCATAAATTAATTCAAAGTCTCAAATAATTTTGAAGTAGTAAATACATGATGATCAAGCAGGTTTTGCAGAAGTAAAATGAAGATATTGAAGTTACAGTGATGAACAAAACTTCCAGGCTCAAAAAAAACTTGGAGGAGAATCATTAAATCAATTCTGGTTTTAATTTTATTTTTCTTACCAAAGGAAAAAAAAAAAGGGTCATGAATTCTTATCAGGCTTCCTTAAAGGACAGCTTGGCATTGGCTCTGACTTCTTAAAATTAAAATTATATTGATTTTCCATTTTATTAAATAAATGTTCCTCCCTGGGCTTGCTTTAGGAGAAGAAAAATGTTTTCAGTGCAATTTTCTCTTCAGCCATTGCCTGGACTTTGACTGTGGAACACACATCTACATCCAAATTAAGAGACAAAGGGATTACCCAGAACAGCCCTTGTTCCAAGCCCCTGGTGGCACAATGCAAGTTTCTCCCTCTCAGACAAATAAGCAAAATGCAAGTTCTCTCAGGTTACCCTGCATGGTACTTCACTTTAAAACTGTCCATGAATGTTTACGTTGTTTGGGAAAGAAATTGGTGGGGTACTCAAATGCATTGTAAAAGACCATCTTCTGCCCTCGTCCCCCTGCCCGCACACCTCACTGTGAACAGCTCGGAGCACTTCTGTCTCTTGCAGCTTATTAAATATGAACAATGCTAGCGCTAGTACTGTGCCCAGGCTGGCTAAAACCGGTGCATGTGCCCATGCACTGCTAAAAGTGGTAGCTGTATGAAAGTGGGAGTTTAACGCTGTTGAATCCTTCTAGATTAAAACTGGTAACTTCTAAATGAGCAAAGTTAGGAATATATATATCCTTTAGAGCTTGTTGGCTTCTCTCACATCTTTGTAGCTTAGGAAGACTAGAAAGACCATTTCTAAATCTGTCAACTATTAAAAGTGTCCCCTGACCTCAGGGGCAAAGACACATTTTTGAAGGGAAAGGACTGACCCAGGCTGTCTTTCGTCTGTTTAGGATGGAGAACAAGTAGCAGCCGAGGTGAAACATGCAATGGAGTCTGGTGCAAGATCCCTTATTCCCCTCCCTGGTCTTGCAGACAGTTTTCCTGTAAGATAAGGGAAGAGCTCTGGACAGGTCAGCATTGAATAACATTGTCTCCAAATAAGCTATTATTACTTTCTGTACTGCTATGTGTGATTGAAAATTAATAATTTGGTAAGATAGCTATTGTATTATTTGCATAAAGGTTTTTAAGACTCAATTCAAGCCCCAGAGAGATGCCAAAACCCCTTTCTTTGTTTGAAAAGCCAGTTAAGACTGTTAAGCAACATAGCATTCTAACCCATCGCATAATTTACAAAACTCAAGCACTCAAGAGCAAGGAAATGAATAATTTAGACGATCATTAATCTCACACTACCCACATGATAAACACAATTATCAGTCTTATCAGCTATGGAGAAGTGAACATTTCATCACAACACAAGGACCGTCACCCTGACTCTAGCTACAAAGTATTTCACCAAGAAACACCAAACCAAAAACACAGAATAAAGCTGTCCTGAAAAACAACAGTCAGCTGTGAACACGTTAGTGGCACAGATTGATAGGGCCATATGCAAGCCTCACTTCAGTAAGACTCAATCTTACATTCCCGTTCTTCCTGTTTTGCCACATCTATTCCACTTCTAGACTCTTTTTTTTTTCTTTCTTATGGAGTTCCTGTGTCAGTTGATAAATACAGTCACTAGATAACGTTTCTAAAAAAAAGTATTATGATACCAAACTAAGGATAAAGCAATAGAGAAACACTCCACAGGTAAGAGACAAGGCTGGTTTTTTGAGATGCAATAGCTAATTCCTTGAAGCGGACTTAATAGCGGATGAGTTACTGAGCTCACGGAAATCAAAAGAGGCAGAATCTCGCTCGGTAAATCTCCAGGTGGGAAATGTGCCCGAAATCTGGTCATGGTGAAGCAGAACTCTGAAAGCATGGAGGACAACGTCACCGTGCCAACTTTTACTTCCAGAGTGCAGAGGATGTGTTGGGACTTAATAAGTTACAGCTATTGCCCGCGGGTTGTGTTGGGAGCAGGGTATGGCTGGAGAGCGTTGCTGTAACACCATCGGCTGAAACAAGCTCTAGCCAAGCTTCCCGGGTGGCTCATATGGGTGGGGAGGTGGTGGGAATTCAGCCGTGGATGGCACTATATGAACTGTCTGAGCTTTTTACATTTACCTACTGGACAATTTAAAATGAGCAATGTCCTCATCTGTTCAGTTCCTTACTTTTAAATGTTTGACTGTTGCAAACGGCATGAGAGGTAAGTATTTTTTTGCTGTTACATATGAGCTTTAACTAGCTTTTGAATCAAAACTATTTTTTTTTTTCTGTGCTGGTGCGACAGTATTAGGAGATAAGGGAAGGTTAGAAAGTGCGGCCTGAAACCATGGTCTCCTGTCATAGATTTGAGATGAATTTTGGGTAGAGCAAAATAACACCACGAGATCTAATTTTAATCACATTTTAGAAGGGAAATATAATTCTGGTTTTAAAAAGAATAATAATGTCTTTCCAGATTCATTCTTCTTCAGTGGAATTACATAAGAAAACACCTTCTCTCTGACATTTTTACAGGAAATACCAGGAAACTGAGTGTTCCTTACCTTATGGCATTTCCATAAAAACATGCTGTCCTGCATTATTTTATTTAGAAGAGTAAAAAATAGCTTTTCTTGTGTTACAATGTTTTCAGCAAAAATCTCGATATCCTTCCCAGAATTACCAACCATGTGGATACTCCAAATTACACTTAATTTACTGTGCTTACTGCTTACATGAAGCAGTCACGTCAAGCTTTTATAAACACGCTTCTGGGATTATTTGGATAACAAGAGAAGTGTGGTGCTCCTGGCTGTGCATTTTTTTCACCAAGGCTCATGGCTTCAAAAATAGATTTCAGGAGTTCAATGTCTGTGCTTTGTCCATTGCTAAATGAAGATTCTTGCTGACAACTTTCTGCTCTAGACCCATTGTAGAAAGTCAGGAACCCCTGCTCTGCATTGACCAATTAGCATCTCAAATTATGGCAGCTGCCAAAACTATTGTCACTGTCTTTCTCTTTCCAGAACTGCCTTTTTTTTCTTCTCCAGCTGTTTTCCTTTTCCCACTGACATCTCACCTTTTTCCAGAACTGCTTTTTTTTTCTCCAGCTGTTTTCCATTCCCACTGACATTTCACCTTTTATCACATTTTTCTCTTGTCTTCTCACTTCTTCTCCCTCAACTGTAAGACCTTTACCTTACCCAGAGAAAGCTGCTAATGCTCGAAGGTTGTTGGTCCTTGACTAACTGTCTTGTTTCAAGAGTTTTGATGGAAGTCAAAGATCACAATATCACAGGTCTAAGAACTTACCATATTTCTGCTTGATTTCAGTTTCTGCTTGATTTTGGTTTCAGACGTGATCCTGTTCTATGCTGTGAAGAGATACTATGCAAATGACATTGGATCTGTGTGGGAGCCGGTAATGATTGATAAAATCAAACCCCACTGGGGTCCATGGAGGTTTTGCGGAAGATGTGAATCTGTTGCCTCGCTAGTATTGAGCTGCAAAGGGACATAGCTAAGGGAAGGCTCAAGGAGAGCTTGAAGATGGCTTGGCCTTTGCTGCATTCTTGTGCAAATTCTGCAAAACCACTTGGAGTGAGGTGATCTTGGAGCAGGGCACCTCCTCCACCTCCAGTCAGCAGGGCAGCTTCTCTCAGCCAGGGCCCATCTCACTGCCCCAGCCAGGAGAAGGCCAGCAGGGGCATACTGGGGCAGCCTCAGTCCAGGGCATCAGACACCTCCCTGGGAATGGGGAAGGGTTGAGGCTGTGCCAGGACATAGGCCCTTGGGTGGACAACAGACAAGATGCAGCAAGGGAACTCTTCACTGGAGATCCAGAAAGCAGTTTTCACCATGAGGGTGGTTGGATGCTGGCAGGGCTACCCAGGAAGGCTGTGAAATCTCCCTGCTTGGCAGTGTTCAAAGCACAGGTGAAAGCAACCTCATCTAAGTTCAAAGCTGGCCATGCTATGGGTAGGGGTGTTGAGGTAGAAGACTTTCAAGAAGTCCTTCCCAACCAAACTGTTCAATGATTCAAAGTCACGCTGCTATGAGCATGGAGGCAGTCAAAGATCAAAAGTAGATACATTCTGGTTTTGGGCGGTTTCTTGGAGAGAGTACAGATATAAAGACATCTCAGCAGATCTATTTGAAAATGACTGTTTGATGCCCCATTCCTCCCCATATTCCTGAAACTCTTTCTCCAAGATCACTCATGGATTGTGAAGAACAAGGGGTGCAGGGGCTTCCTGTGGTATGGCAGGGGCAGCTGCAGGCTGGTAGGTCATGTGCAGGGGAGATTCTGCATCCCTGTCCAAGCCAATGAGTTTCGTTAGGACTAGAATTCCCCTCTAAATCCTAGCAGAAGGCTCTGCCTTGCAAAACCCACTTGATCCTCTTCTGACAGCCAAGATGGTATGAAGACTTGCAATGTTCATGCTGCAAGGCCATTAGCAATTCTTGTACCTCAGGTGACTTATTAATATCTTATTTGACAAGTCAGGTTTAAATGCATGTTGAAAAATGACTTTATACTGTCAGAGCTCATTAGCTTTTATGCACAAAACAAAATCATTATTCAGAGATTTGGAACTGCTTTACTAAAGTGGGCATCTATTGAATATCCCCAATGCAATTCTTCCTTCTAATATGGTAATTCGTTATCTGTATTTAATTATCTGCAAGGTGAAAGGTTGCTGGGCAGTGTTGTTCAGCAATAGCCCAATGGAAATTTTTAAGTACTTTCACTCTGGGCTGACTGTCTTTACAGATCAATCTTACTGCTAATGACAACCAATACTTTCAGATGTGATTACAGACTAGCTCCATCTTTTCATGAGCCGAGACTCTTTGGAATCATATGTATTGATCTTTTTAATAGAAGTCAAGAAAAATGAAATTACTGTGGCTTCTTTTTGCAAAACTATGATAAATGGGAACTTGGAAAGTTACAGAAGATTTTTTTTTCTGTTGTGGATTATTTTAATCACTAAAAATGATGGTCTTTTTAATAATGTTTGTCTTTCCATTATGCACATTTGCAGCAAAGCCAAAACTTATTTTTGTATTACTTTATATAACCACATTTAAGCAAAGACATGTCAGAATTGCCTGATGGTATATTTAGGTAACTATCAAGTAGACTCTAGGCTAAAGGAGAAAGCTGCTTTTAGATGCCAAAAGATTTTATTTTCTCGGCATCTACGAGTTGAATTCAATTTTTAGAACAGCGTTTTGGGATGTCTACAATCAAGTATTCATTTGTTTCTTATATAGAGCTCACCCTTCATTGCATGTAATATTGTGACAAGAGACTTTGCCTATGTGCATTTTCTTTCTTCCCATAAGTCTTATACTGGCTTTCACTTATCCAGTTTTCAATGGAAATACATGTCACGTGCCTCTGCCTTTCACTTCATTGCCTTCTCCATGTTTCTCAACCTCTATAATTTTACGAGGAAATGTGCGTATTCTACCCTGCCCCTGAGACGTAGAGGACAGCGTTTTGGCTTCATGTTATGCTGTAAACATACGTGCACCCCACTGAGAATAACATTTGCTAGTTTGACTTCTCATTCTTGTGCCAATAGAATGGAAGTAAAAATGTATTAGATCCCATTTTTATTGTAGCTGTTCCTCTTGGATAAATTTCATTGCAAAAGTAGTGGGTAAGATAAATCTTAGTGACACAATGGCAGAAGAAAAGATATGGATAAATCATAGGAGTGGTGGAAGATATATACTGGTGGCTCTCTCTGGTGTTAATGGGAGCTAGAAGATACACACATGACCCACAGATATTTAAAATCAGAGGCACTGGCAAACTTTCCTCAGTTTGAAAGGCAGTGTCATGTTTTCTTATTGCCCGATTAAGCCTCAATTCTCTTCAATCTTCTGTGTTGTAATTCCATACTCTTTTCAGACTTATTTCCACAAGATAATTTCCTCTCTTTCTAATCACACACCTATAATTTTTTAAATTCCTCTACACTTTTCATTATGCCTCTTGCCACAGCAGTCTTCAACACAGAGTCATTTGGCCTCATTGCTGTCCTTGAAACTCTCGATATTTTTCAGTTAGATATTACTTTCTGAACACTTTAGTAACCTGTATCTTGCCTTTTGTAGAGGTCCAAACTTAACACCTTTTGTGCATAATGTCAACTTCAGAAGTCTGGGGGTTTTTAATTCATGATACACAAAATTTCAGTTTAGTTCAGGAAGTTCCTAACCTGTAGGTGACAGGGAGTGTACACCAAGGGCTCTGTGTATCTATCTGCCCTGTTTTGTTTCTCCTTGCTTCATAACCTTCTGGGGCTGGCTGCTATTGGAGACAGGTTACTGAGTTGGATGCTTTTGGATAGACGCAGTGTGAATGTCCTCCACTGACATCTCTGTCCCATAGATTCTTCCTCTAGCTGTTCTTGCTGTGCCTACTTTTCTTTGAATATCCTGTTCACAGGAATTATCAAACATGCAATGATGAAAAAACCCTCAAAACCTCACTGATTACAATTTTATACTATATCTTTTGGTGATGGACTAGATCTTTTAAAAGTAAGCTTTTATATTTCATATAGACTGGGGTCCGTTGGGCTCTGTCTGTATTGCAGATGCACTAAACCAGGTGATAAAAACATTTTGTGCCATGCTGCACTCAGCTGCAGACAATCCAGTACTTAAATGAGAAGTCTGAGTAAAAAAAAAAAAAAAAAGGCAACTATCTAATAATTGCTTTAGGTATACCTTAGTATTTTCATTAAAAATAGTGAATGATGCTTCAGCATGTCTTGCAACCATTCATGCTGAGCCAAAACCAGCCGTTATTTTTCTGTAGCTTTCTTAGACTTTGTTTTACAGAATTGTGTCTGACTGATTTTACCTAGGAAAGCTGTCCCTTTGCTATTTAATGGTGATGCAAAATTAACCACATTGGGAAGAAGATCGTAGAATTGCGTCACAATATATTTATTTCACTTTGTCTGGAAAAGTCATGTTATTCTGCCAGTACAGTTTTAGTCATGAAAAAAACATTTATTTGGGAAAACAACAGACTGGTTCAAAGATGCTTTGTTTTGAACACCAGAAGCTAATTTGTTGTCAAGTTGAAATAGAGAACACTAAAGTTGTCATCTGAAAGATGATTAACCTATTCTTGGTGTAGTTTTGTGAAACACTGGCTTTGTGAAATATTTTTTTGCGAGTGGATACCATGTAGTGTGTAATACACAGACAGCATAAATATTCTTCCATCCTGTTTATATGAGTTTTCAGCTCATTTGTTTAGATTAAACACTTTTTTTTTTAGCAAGCATGGTAAGGTACATGTACTAAAATTTGTTATAACATGTCCAAAGCAGTCTGGACTAAACGACTCAACCATTCAGCTTAATCCATCTAACACTTATTCACATAAGTGAATCTGCTTATGTGAATATATTCTTTAAGCTCAAAGGTGCAACTACTCCTGTGGTACTGGATCCCTTGGACAGCCTCCTCGTTTACTTGAATAATGCCAATAAGATCTGTCTGGGTACCTGTATCACTTGTATGTCAAAGCAAAGAGGACCTTGCTATTGCTTTGAGTTTCTGAAACCTTTTCTTCTTTAATATAAACCTTCATGGGATGAGCCTGAAGAAAGGTTAGCTGTACAAATAATGTTTTACATGTCAAATAGGTTGCAGGATCAGGTAGGATGTAATTTTTTTTTCTTTAGTGTGACTGAGTTTCTCATCTGGGCAAGAAGGAAAGACCAATGTATTGAGGTTGAAGGACAAAAATAACATTAAATAGGGTGATACAAGCTAGAGACAGTTTTTAGCATGTTTTTTTCCTCAACACACCTCAATTCTTTTTTTTTTTTTTAAGGCAGTCTGTATAATTTTCGTTTCAGTCTATCAGCTTACATAATAAATGTACTGGTTTCTTTGCTAGAGCGAGTAAGGGGAGGGAATTAACCGTTTTTCTGACTAACTGTTGAGAAACTTGGCTCTACATCTCCTTGAAATCTTTTGCACAACTCAGAGGGAAAAATTCATCAGTTTTGGCTGTCTAGAGCTTTATTCTCATTCTTTAGCACCATTGCTCTTTGGTAGGTGCAACACCCGGGTTGTGTGACAGCTAGTCACTATTCCATTTCTATAAAGACTTTGCATGCTATTATGGAGTCTGACAGATCATTACCAAAGCCTATAGCACAGTCCAGAAATACACGGTAGTTATTGCTAAAAAGTCAGCATTTCCTTGCAATTATCATGTAGTGGCATCAAAGATCCATGGTTATTTCACATTTGAATGACAGAGAAAAATAGTTTATCTATCCATCTATCTATCTATCTGTAGGTAGCGCTGCTTGGTAAATTTTGTCAATTTTAATGTTTACCAAATTATACTAAGACCTTATTTTCTAACTTTGGAAAGAAAGATTAATTTGGAAAAGAAGGTAGAAAATACATAGTAATCTGTGAATTAGGAATGTAAAGGAGGGAAGGAAGAGAAAGAAGGCATTTGGCAGAAAAGAGATGAGAGACAGGGCTGGGCTGAGCACCTGCACCAACAGCATTGTTGAATCTGCGTGTCCTGCTATAGCGAAGAGATAAACCAGTTTCCAGCGGGCATCTTGAGTGCTAATGAAGCTTCACAAAGGGTTAGATCAAAGAAGAGTAGTCAGCTCTCAACGCGAGGTCTAGCTCATCTGAGGTGGTCTCTTTCTCCAACTTAAGTGTTAAAAATGACTGAAAAGAAATCAACAAGTTGTGCTGCGTTTACAACGTTCAAGACTAGAGTTTTGGTTATCTTGGAAAGATCTGTGATATTTTGATATGGCAATGAAACAGTTAAATCTGTACTGGGTATCCCCAGAAGAATAAGTCAAACGCTAGTTATTTAAAATGGGAAACTATTTGGGCTGGTAAAGAATTTTTTCCATTCAACTATTTTTTATGGAAAACTTTTTTTCTGATGAAACAATTTTTTTAAATGAAAAGTCTTTAATGGAAATCAGCTGTCTCCTTCCCCCCCCCTTCTTTTTTTTTTTCCATAAAATCTTGGCTTTTTGTTGAAAAAAGAAATTATAAAGAAGACAAGGAAAGAATATTGCAACAAAGACCCCCATATTTGGAAAGTACAGGTGGCTATTGGTTAAATATTTTGCTGTCTAATAAGTCAAATTACTGACAAATGTAAAAGCTGGTGTTGTCCAAAAAAGTGCTTGATCATGTGCAAATCTAAGTGTAAGTGGTCAGAATAGTGCTGACATATCTCTCTCTGGTGAGGGTTCCAGCACCGCTTCCGCATAAATAAATGAAAATATTCTTTTTGACTACTGTAGGAAGAGAACTGGGACCTGGGATCTAGGGCTTGCACGAATATGGTGTGCACTGAGGAAATGAATGTTAGGAGACTGGCTGCAGCTGATGGCTGACAAAGGGAAATGCATGCCTGCAGATGGAAGTATGACAGTTGGCAACAGACTTTAACAGAATTGTTTTCTCTCTGGAATTTGATAACTGTTAATTCTTCATATACTTGGCTTCCGCCAATGAACACAGTACTTTTCGCTGATAAGAAATTCATATTGTTAAACTCCACATGAACTCAAAAAATATTAACGTATAAATGCTTACCAGCAAATATGAACAGCAAATGTCAGAGAAAATTTAATAATTGAGCTTAATAAAATAAGCTTGTTTTTGGAATCTTGCTTTATATGTTTCTGAAAGAACAATCACTCTTATGAAACTAAGTCAAGAATGAAATGTAGCGTATGGCTAATTGGGCAAGGATCGATGGATTTAGCAAAGCCATAGGAGTCCTTCTAAAGAAACAGCATTTTAAAGCAGTGTTGATTTAACGGTGTTCTCTGTTTATCTGCCCTTGTGCCTTATGAGGGACCAACTATGTCCTTCATGGGAAATACAGTCGGTCAAACAATCAACCAACCATGTGAGACCCTGAGCGAGACAAGATGGTGATTTGAAATGATTGCTGACAAAACCTTCGTATCACTGTAGCCTATTGTGAAATACTTCGCCTACACAACTGATTGCCCATTTTTTATGTTAGAAATGATTTGTAGTATTCAAATCTATGATGATTCATTTAGCTCCAGCCTACCCTCACTCCCCATGAAGGAGTAAAGAACAGAGAAATGGCAGCAGCTCCAGCCTTCCCATCTGTGTCCAGAGACAGGCTGGTAAACACGGGCCACAGGTACAAGTGAGGAAGGCAAAGTGAGGAAAAAAAGAAAAGGAAGGTAAGTATCACACAACTGGAGTAGAAAAACATGGAATTGAGACGTGATATGCTGTAATTCACAGGTATTCAGTTATGCAGATTGAAATAAAGAGAGAGAAAGAGGGAGAGGGAACAGAAACCTTGGAGGGCTAGAAGAGAAAATGGTTCTGTGTGGGACTGGCAAGGAGGCAGTGAACACAAGAGCAAATACAAAGGCAATCTGAGCTGAAGACCAATTGTCAAATTCAGAAGTCGTGCTGCAATTTATGGAGGTGTTCCTGAAAGATATCCCCAGCATTTGCTAGCGTGGGAAGCAATAGTTAAATGTTGGGCTGCTATTCCCCCTTTAATTAGACTAAGGCTCAACAAATTATCTGCAACAAAATGTGCTTGGACATGCTAGTGAATCAGCTCCAGCTTCCTGACAAGGGCTACCTCATTTGTCCTGTGCCAAGGCTGTGGAGGATCTTGTCTTCATGTTGGTTCTGCAGAAGGTCCACGAGGATGATGAGAGGGCTGGAGCACCTCTCCTATGAAGACAGGCTGAGAGAGTTGGGGTGGTTCAGCCTAGAGAAGGCTCTGTGGAGACCTTATAGTGGTCTTCAGTACCTGAAGGGGGCCTACAAGAAAGCTGGGGAGGGGCTGTTTGCAAGGGCGTGTAGCAATAGGACGAGGGGCCACGGTTTTAAACTAGAGCAGGGTAGGTTTAGATTAGACATTAGGAAGGTCGTCTTTACAATGAGGGTGGTGAGGCACTGGAACAGGTTGCCCAGAGAAGCGGTGGAGGCCCCATCCCTGGATACATTCAAGGCCAGGCTGGATGAGGCTCTGAGCAACCTGATCTAGTTGAAGATGTCCCTGCTTACTGCAGGGGGGTTGGACTAGATGACCTTTAAAGGTGCCTTCCAACCCAACACATTCTATGATTCTATGATTCTATGATGGTCCAGCACAAACTTTAGGCCAGTGAAGATGAAACTCTCATCACATCACACCACATCACATCAATTACATATCACATCACACATCGCACCCTACCTTTCTTAGCCCACTCATCATATGCTCTGAGAAATGCCTTACTTATATGTCTCCTGGTTTTGAACCCATGGTAGCGTAAGCAGAGCTACAGTCACTGCCATATTTGAGCTAAGAGCTTTCATTCTCAGTGGAATTTTGTGTTATTCCAGTTATTTTAAAAAGGTCCTGTGCTGTTTACACAGCATGCAAAATTCACCAATACTGCAATATAAGAAAAGGCCCACTCTCTTCTCACTTGTCCTGGACTGGGGTGAAACAGCAAGTTACAACTTTTTTTACTACTACGCTTTTCTTGTTGGTGAGTCAGTTTGGCAGTCTCATTTTTTTTTCTATCAATACGTTGATGAAACAGGTGGCAAGTATCAGGATAGTGTCTTAAAAATGTGATGCAAATGAAATCTTCTTTCCTGTAACATCTCACAGTATCTGTTGACTATAAAATGTAATCAGATGATCAAGAAGAGATGGCAAACTTTGCATTTGACGTGATCTTTCTTTGTATTTTCCTTCTAATTATTTCCATATGCCTGTTATCTGAAAAAAGTGGTTTTCATCTGCTTCTTTAGCCTGGATAATTCTGTAGTATTCTTGCATAAGGCTGAGACAGGTTTAGCCAAAATCTTCTTTGTGACAATGCAGTGCTGGAGAGCACTTAATTTAACTGTGAAATGAGAATGTTGGGAGAAGCTAGAACTAGTTTTGGGGTAGCTGGACATGTTTTCTGTTTATGAACATGAAATCCAAGAAAACAGGATACGCTTGATGTCAGAACCCATTCAGTATGCTCTGGTGTGTTATTCCTGAATGAACCTCAGTCCTACTCTTTTTCTCCAATAAGGATCTATTCACAGAATTTCTGAATAGTAGCAAATTTTGCGTGTTCTACACAACAAGAACAGGTTACCACTGGCAATTCTCTTATTGCTGCTTCAGACTCCAGTCTTCTGCGGGGTCATAACATCTGCTATGCATTTATAGAATTCCTACTAATATATTAAAAAGAGTGGATTTATTATGTGAGTGCTGAATTGTGGAGATTTTTCCACGTGCTGAAGTTGGTCAGTAGGTTATCCTGAAAAAGCTAAATATAGCTATTTCTATATTTTCACATATAACGGCATGCTCAGTGTTGCTATTTTGGTCACTCAGTTTAAACCAGACTATGCAGCAAACAACGGAAAAACTCCCTTTGTTTGTAGAACTGGGCCTCAAGGCTTATTGTAGTCCCAGTGAAACCATGTGCAAGGCAATTTACTCTTGTGAATGTTTCTACAAGCAGAATACAAGTTGGTAGGAAAGGTTTCAAGGAAACAAGCCCTCGTCTTAAAATCAGAAATTTTTTTTAGAGAGAATGAACCAATTTCAAGAAAGCATTTATAATGACAAAAGTTACTGAGGTCCGTGCTAGACTCTCTCGTCAGATCTAAAGCTGGGCATATCAGAGCTACCCCATGATTCAGGATCTCAGCTGAAGTGAATGATATGCATCTTCTTTCAAGCCCTGTGGATGCATTTTCTATGAATTACCTTGTTTTTTCCCATGGCAGGAGCAGAAGCTCTCTCTGCAGTAATGTTTGAGGATCAATTGTGATTCAGGTGAACGAGGAGCAAGCAACTGAACTCCCATTCCCTATATCCTGAGGATGTGCCACGAGTGACTGGCTTCTGGCTACTTTGATGGAACATCCTCTTCCCACCAGCTCGTCATGAAATTCTGGGCTCTTTTTGCCTCCTAAAAAATGCCTGTGGGTTGGGAAAATAACTTCCCATTTGTGCTCTAGTCATAACCCTTAGTGCAAACAGCAAGGGCTGGTAATCCAGTTTGCTTGTGCCTCTTCTGTTATGATCTTTATTTGCCTAGTGGGTGGATGGTGATGCCATTTCCCTACAGGAAAATTTTAACTGCATAACCTTTTCCCTCTCTCAGCTCATCGTCGTCAGCATCGTCAACATTGTCAGACGTCAAGTGCCCCGGTTTGAAGTCAGCAGATACTCCTCCTGTCTGGGCACGCAGCACTGCCAGCAGCGCCCTGGTGATAGTAGCCTCCTGAGTGCCACTCTTTGTGTGACTGCTAGCCATCTTTGACAAAGAGAATGTTCTTCATGAACGACTAAGGAAATCCTTGGTCAAGATAAACAGCTTCCCCCCCCACATGCCTGCTGCCAGGAAGCTCTAAATAGAGTCTCTGTAGTAGTCTTAATTTATTTTTTTTTTATTACTTCACATTGGAGTTCATTCCTGAACTCTAAGCCAGAAAATCTAAGCTGTGTTGGAACTGCTGAAAGGCCACAGACCTTGCTAAAAGTTCAGGTATTTCAAAGCCCTGAGAACATGTGTTACCATTTACATCGCACACTTATTTGAGAGAGAGCAGCTCTGCTGATACCTCCCCTCTGCCTCCGCGTATACCATCTTTGCCCAGTGCCTCTGAAAAGTACCTTTCGCCCTTTGTTCCCACCAAGTCTTTATCAACTTCACCCATGCTCACCAGTGCACAGCGAGTCTCATGGTAGCCAGTCCTGCTTTCGTTATGAAGGCAGTAGTACTCTAGCCTTGTACATTTGCAGAAGAAAAGGTGAAGAGCCAAGCAAAGCACTGACTTTTATTTTTAAAAAGCCAAACAAAACCGAGCCCATTTGTGTTCTTTCCAGCCTGGCTCATGAATTCTGGGTGTTAATATAATTGGAGAGCTTGAAATGCAGCTTTGCTGACCAGCTCAGGTGTTTGGGTGTATGCGAAAGGGTATAAAATGTGTTGAAGGGAAGATCTTCTTACTTATACTGGAATGTGTGTTGTCCGGCAATATTTTTTGCATTTTTTTTCTCTGAAAATTCAACATTTTTCAGCAGAATGGGAAAAGACAAGAAATGTGTCGGAGGAAAGAACAAGCTCTTTTTCTTGTTACCTTGAAAATTGTCATGTCAAATAGTAATTTGTACCTGCAATTGGTTGTGAATGACTCCTTGATAATTTTGGTAAACTATGACTGTGTTAAAAACATTGACTCCTTGATAATTTTGGTAAACTACGACTGTGTTAAAAACATCCTGGTGCTCACCACAATGACACAGAGACAAGCTAACATATAAAAAAACAGTAGTGGTTGCAAACACAGAGGTACTGGCTGGAACTGTGGACTGAACCACCATTATTTCTGGTGGTGCTGAGAGTACAGGACCTGGAAAACAGCAGAGAGTCTGGGAGTGGGAGTAAGATGAGGTAACAAGGTGGAGCCAAAAGAGCCTGAGAGACAGGAAGAGGAAAAAAACTTAGATGCTTGTTAGGGTCTTGTGAGAGGAGAAGCGGGGGAAATGGGTGCAAGGACTGGAATGACAGGAGTGAAGTAGCTAGTGGTAATGGAAGCAGTGTGATAAGAAGAGGATGGAGGGATAGGGACAAAACACTGAAGTATTCAAGAGGAGGAAACTGGATCATAACATCTCAAAAAAATATAGTTGGGAAAACAGTTCATCAGGAGTCCTCAGTTTTTTCTTCCAAAGTTAGTTACTATTAACAGATGTTGCATAATGTTGCACAATGCCCAGATGCATTTGGTTTCCTCCATCCTATTCCTGGCATAAAGTGTTTACTTCATCATGTGAGAAAAAGCTGCTTTGCTGTCAGCAGATGCCAGGAAAGGATACTAGAAGTGTTTCCCCAGGAGAGGGCTGGGAATGCTGCCTTCTCACCTGCATCGGTCTGTGATCTCTCTTAATGCCAGAACCAGGTACTTCTGGGGGGAATTTATTTGAATGCCTTTGTTAGGATTTTCATCTACAGAGATATTTTCCAATAGAAAGCTGGTCCTGCTGTTATAGATCATCCTAGTCAGCACAGTATTGCTTGCAGGTGTACTGTTTCTCGGAGACATTTTCAGTCCCACATGATGGTGGAAGACCTGCAGTGGGTTTGCTTTCCCTAAACTCAGCCCTGGATGAGGACCCTAAGACTGGGTCAGGATTGTACTTTTCCCTTCAGGTGTTTTGCTTTGTTTAACAGAGCAAGTGCTTAGAGAGGGGAAGGATGCAGGCTTGTCAAATGTACGCGGTGGAACTGAGCTCCCCACCTTCCTGATCCTCTGCTCTGGCTGATGCTACAGGGGATTAATCATACTTCCTGCAATGTTTCACACTTACAAACACTGCCCTGCACGCTCACACAGAGGACTGAGTGAAGTACAGAAAAAAAACCAAACCCAAAAAGGAAGAAGAGGAAATGAAGTCTTTGTACATGCTTCATGGTGTTTCCTTTGCCCCAATTCAGTTAAAAAATACAGGAATACGTGGGAGTTGGCAGATAGTTCCTCTAGTGAGGACTAGGATTGAAATTAGTGGGAAGAAGGATCTGACAAAGGAAATAAGTGTAAGACAGGAGAAGTAAAGAAAAAATCTCAAGTTTTGTAACTTTTAGTGAATTCTCAAAGGCTGAGTACAGGTTTTCTTTGTCAGGGCAGGTAATTATCTCCCAAAGCACTCATTAAATTGCACTATAATAGCACTGCCTTCTGGGGAAAACCCAGGTGAACTTTTTCTTGGGAAGGGGCATAAAAAACTTTCCAACATCATGTTTAGATTCAAGGAAAGCAACAAACGCTGGTCTTGTGGAAACATTTTATTTTAATTCCACAATATCCTCTTACGTAAACACTGAAACACATTGAATCAATTTTTCAAACAAACTTGTAAAATCAGAAAATACACCAGCCTCTGATAGGCAGCAGCATTAATTGCCAGGAGCACAAAGAGGCATTTAAACATTGAAGCATTTTGGCAAAAATACAAATGACTTATTTTCCTTCCATGCCCTTGAAAATAGCTTTTCTAAACTCTGAGCTTCCTACGATGGAGGGTTTACCATTAATCACCTTTATGACATCTCATATGTAGGCTGTGGATAAATCCGTGGGCCCTAATCAACCACTTTCCTGAGGAAATTGGCCAAATCCCGGCTCTTTGAGGAGGGAGGCAAGGGATGAATCACAACAACTTTGCTATTCAGACAAATCTCTTTTCAAGTGCCCTTAAAGCTTTTTTTTTTTCATGTACAGCGAAGACAGCCACACAGGAAACAATAATAGTTTAATCTCTTGAAAAATTTCCTTCCTGCGCTGCAGCAGCCTTTCAGACAGGTAGTCAAAGCACGCCAAAGAAAATTAGCAACAGCCGATGCCAAGAGCAAGCTGTTACGTTAGCCTTTTAGCTCTGTCCCTTTTCCTTCCATGTGAGTAGAGAACAAGAAACTACTCATCTCCCCGACTAAACACCCTCTGAGCTACATTTTGCTGTGCATTAGTAACACTTACGGGCGTGGGGAACTGATAATGGAGAAGAGAAGACACAGAGGGACGGGTCCTGCAAACACTTACTGTGGTACCTCTGCCATGAATAGCCTCACTGATTCACGTCCCAGGCCTACAAAGGGAACTGTGTTTGTAGTCTCCCACACATGTGCTTACTTACTAGTAAGTGTTTGCAGGATTTTTACAAGTTGTCCGTTGTGGGATTTTTTCCTTCTGAGTTTTTTCTTCCTTTGACTTGAAATTCTTCTTTGCTTGATGTGGACTAAGGAGGAAGAAAAAAAGATACTTTAACATAGACCTGGGTACGATTCAGGGTAAGGCATCATCACAGGGAGTTTCGTTTTGCTTGGGGTTTTGTTTTGCTTGTGTTTTTTTTTGTACACATGGCAGGCTCCATCCTTCATCTGAACTGCAGTGGATGGCAGGTTCGCATGGGCCCTGAGGCAGAGAAAGAAATGAGACATCACCCCCAGCCAAAAACTAGTGCTTGCCCTTACCCTTGTAGACTGGTGCCTGGTATAATTACACTGCCTGTTAACTTGATGATAATATCGCTGTTTGGACCAGATCTCAATGTTTACATCTCTGCAGTGCTGTTTAAGAGAATATGTAATAAACTGGTTAATATATAGCACTCTGTACACACTTGGCACAGCCAGAGCATAAAAGGATAGCAGACAAAGGGCAGAATGGTGGAAAGAATTTTGCATTATATTTTAAAGGTGTTTCACTGCAAACACCATAACATAAAATGTAAGTATTTGCCTGCTTTCAGTGCAGAGCTTTCACTTCAATTCAGCTCTGTGTTACTCAAGCTGTAAATAGACTTTAATAGACACCTGTTAATAGACATCTGTGTGTAGAAACAGTTTTGTTTTCAGTTTATATTAAAAATGCGAAAAAAGCACACCTGCTGAAATATTTTCTAGAAATGATTGCAATATGCAGTGAGAGTGTGTGTTTACCTGTTTCACGGGCAATAGCAAAAACAGGGCTAAATCCTGTTCCCAGAAAATATGGGGATCTAAATGGATGAGAAGTTCTTCAGAGCGGGAAGAAAGACCTTTGGCAAAAGTGAAAAGCCAAGCCAAGCAGTGTGGCAACAGGAGGTGCAACAGCAACGTCTCTCTCCTATGACTTCCTCTGGAGTGGCAGAAGAAAAGGCCTTATGAAGCTCTTACGGCAGGGTAAAACCCAACAGGCACCATGAGACAAGGAAAGCTAAAAGACTTCAGCTGTGCTAGGCCCGCTTATATGTCAGATTTGTAAACTCATGGATTCATCCCGAGTCCAGTGCTGGCCAAGTTTCCTCTTCCTTCCTGTTCTCTGGAGGTCACTCCCAGCCATGGATGGGGCAAAAGTGAACTCAAGAGATAGATCTGAACAAGAGGCAAGATACAGCCAGAGTCCAAAACTTCTCCTCCATCTCCAAATATTCTGTTGCCAGATCCAGGGAGGGTGTCCCAGTAGTGCAGGGGATAAGGGTAGGAGGGGGGCAAGGTGAGATTTCTCAGCAAGTGGCTACTACAAGTGGATAGTGTGAGTGGAAGGACTCGTAAAACAAGCCTTCTGCAGAAAGTCACATTAGATTATCCTATGGAAGTGCTGTCATTTGACATCAAGATACCACCTGAAAGCGCAAACCAAAATCAGTGCAATCCAGAATGAGGCGTGGTGCATGCAAAATACCAGCTTCTAGTCTGAGGTTATTGCAGTGTAAGGACAGCTGAGATACCTGTGGACTCTGGAGACAGAAAAGTCTATTTCACTGAGCTGCCAACTTCCTGGGTGCCATCAGGGAAACTTCCATATAGCAGCAGAAAAAGGAAGGCCTTGCAAGCTTGGAACCTCAAGTACTTTGGCCTGCCACATACATTGTGAGACTTTGAACATGGTGTATCATCTTATCTGAAAGGTGTTTTTCATTTTTAGCCAGATTTTGTAGAAGAACAAATCTGCAGTTACTGCAGCACCGGTATCCAGAGACAGTTTGGGTTGTGAGGTATGTCCAACTATGATACCTCAAGAACAGAATGAGGAAATCCAACTCCTGCTGTATATCAAAGGATTAATACCATACTGCTAGGAACTTCGCTTCAGTTTCTTCCACAAGCCACACGCCGAATAGCTGTTAACTGCACTTAGTGACAAAGATTCTCCCTGTTATTTGCTAGACACAAGGATGAATCCTTGTTATTGAGTGCAAAACCCAGCAGTCCCATGTTGCGTTTTCAAGCCAGTACAACAAGCTCTGCAACTGCCACTGGAAGAAACGAGAAAGAGTCTTTGATTCTTCGGCATCAGTATGCGTAACAGTGGCTTCACATCTGTGCACTTTTTGCATATTTTAATTACATAATGGCAGCAATGAAATATCTGCACGTACTAGTTATTTTTCCCATAACGTGTCCAATCGTACTTCGGTTATATTATGGAAACAGTATACGCTTATAGTGAAAAACTTGACACAAAGTCAGATGATGTGAGATATTTTCCATCAGCATTTTTTAACACTTCCTGTTAATAGAACAAAGTGTTATAAAACTATACTTGTTTTTCCTGAGCTGTACTTTCTTCTCTTTATAAAACATCAGCTTCATTTTGCAAAACAATGAGAAGAGAGTAAATAGCTATATTGGCCATGTCATAAAGGAAAACCTTTCCAAAGAGATTGCTTTTTCTTCCCAGAGAGAAAATGTCCTGCTGAGCAGGGTCCGGATCCAGTGCCCACAGAAGTCAGTGGAAGAACTCCCACTGATGACAGTGGATGTTGGATGAAGTCCCATCTCATTCTCATGTTTAAACGCTGAAAAATGAGTTGCCAAGTTCTAATGAGTACAGTGAAAGCCTTGTGTTATATAAGTTACTTACAATAGATTATTACAACCATTAAGAAAAGCTGATTATTTTTATTAAAAGCATATTTTTTTTGGTTCCTTTTAATCTGTTCCCAAAGTCTACACATATCTTTCTTCACTTTGCTTTTTTGAATCTCTGTTTTATAAACAAAACACAAACAAAAAACATGATTTCCTGTTGGTTGTTGAAGAAAGACTGTGGATTTATTCTTTACATGGGAAAACTTTGGTTGCTAAACACATGCGACAGCACATGGCCTTGTTCAAACATCCTATCAAATTAAAAGCAGATTCCAGCTCTAATGTTCCAGATGAAGGGCATGGGGCTGGGACAGGCACTCACATGAAATTGCGTTGCATTTAAGAGGACAGTGATCAAAGCGTTGCACCTCATACAATGAGTGAGTGGCGAATCTGTCTTATCTGAGCAGCAAGGAATAATTATAGAGAATTATTTGATCTTCCGCTAAGGTAAACCTCACAATTATGATGCTGATTGAACAGGTTCTTCTGTTTCAGGCAAGGCAACATGTATACTTAGTGCTGTAATGCACTTACCAGATGGTATTAAAATAACTTCCTGAGGCTTCAGTAATTGACATCTTCTCAGTCTACTTTTTTGTTGATCAGTCCCTGCTCGGGCTTATGCTGTCCTGACAACAAGCGCAATACTTTCTGCTGATCCAAAGTGGGCAATCCTAAATTATCTGTGCATCTGGATATGACAAAGGCAGCGCAAATGGCCACTTAACAGTACTTTGAAACCAAGTGAATAGACCAGACCTTTGCCCTCAGTATATGCTTGTCTTTTGAAATACAGTTAACTTTCGCAAGCTATAGCTTGATTTTGCAGATATATTATGGAACAGAAAACTTAAAAATAGAATTCACCTCTGCTGTTAACAAGTTTTGACCTTTGCTCACATTTGTTGGGAAAAGTAGCTCATAGTACCAATTAACATGAATTATTAACTCCTACATTAATAATTAATTTATTAGAGGGCTAAAGGCATCAGTCTTTGCCAGCTAACACTATTGAGAGAAAATGAAGAAAACAACACAACCCTAATTATAACAGCTTAATGAGGATGTCTGGAAGATCTGATGTGATTCAGTCACTCTAAATGCTCTTTATTTCCTCTCTGAAACCACACTGGGTGCAAAGAATCAGGCAGTTAACTACAGTTCCTGTAGTGCAGGGTTTCTTCCTACTTTCTGAAGAGAGGAAGCCCACTAAGGAGAGCTCAATTTAGATATTATTAAGGACTGATGAAGGATGCCATCGCCTAAACAATATGAATGCTGTCTCTCTCAGTAATGAACTGCTCTAGTGGTGTCTGAATCACTAATGGCTTCAACAGGCTGTTAAGAAAACTGTCTCAGAATTGTGCTGTGCAGTGATTTCTTGGTTTCACAGGATGCTTTCTTTGTAACCTGTATTTGGAATTTAGCTGCAAAGGCTGACTGCAGTGTGGTGGTACTGCTTGAGATCCCTCTATACATATTGGTCAGAATGCAACAGCAACAGCAGTGAAATCCAGTATAGCTTATCAGGGAGCATCATGCAATGGAAAACTGTTGAGTTATTCCCCTGCAGAGATGCTGATATTTCCAGACCATCCCATACCCAACTATCTCTGGCATTTGTGTCATTTTTCATGTTAGTGGAACTGGTCACATCTTTCCTCTCCTACTGCTCCTGCTGTGACATGTAGAAACTTTCCTGAGATTCTTTGCTGAAACACGATCTTTCCCAGTTCACACCTTCTCTCATTGTGACAACACTGTTCATTAACATACATCTTTTTTCCTCACTCCTGAAGTTTGTGGGCAACTGCAGGAGTGCACAACCTTCATTCAGCAATGTTATAAAACTGAGGTCTCTTAAATCTGCACTTGCTTCCCAGGCTCTCAGCCACCCTGATCATCTTGATACACTTTGCATATATTCCAGTCTAAATTCATTCTTTCACTGTGACTCCTTACATGCTTTTTGAGACCAGTTCATGCTTTCAGATAATTCTTCAGATACAGGAGTGGCACCCATGAGGTGGGACAATATTGTGTACTACTGCTCCTGTCAAATTTTGGCATTTTTTTCTTCAGAAATTAATGGCTGAATTAAAAAAGTTTGAGTAAACTCACAACTTTCAGCATCTCCATGAGCCTTTGTTTTCTTTTCTTTTGGTTGAAGATGCTTCCAGTTTAAAAAATGCTGGACTATGCAATAATACTTCACTTTCTTTTGGGCCTTGGTCCACAGACACACCACAAAGGTTTGCTGAGCAGATAAGCAGTATTAGAACGACTTAGAAAGACTAAGATCAACATTAAATTAATCAGACAACACTCCTGGGGAAAATTGCCACTAATTTCAGATTTTTCATCTCCCAGAAATCAATTATTATTATGTTTATTGATATTGTACTTGTCACTACTTTCAGTATTTTTGCTATGGTGACAGAGCCTAAGAGAAGAAAGAGGCAAGGAAAGATATAGTAAACCATTTAGAGCTTCTTCTTAAGGCATCAGAACTTAGTAACCAGCTATGTGTGAGTCAGTAGATAAGAGTAGTAGTAAACATGGGAAGATTTTACACATGCACACATCTTTTTGATGAAAAAATTTACCCACCTCTACTCACAAGTTATGGGGAGTACAGCTGGGACTTGAAGATGTTTGTGATGGGTCAGAAAACATTTACAAATTCCATTGATTTTAGCACATGAAAGATCAAGAACGTTGTCAAACACTTTTTGTGAGTGGGCATAATGATAAGTTTTTTAAATGCCCTCCAGAAGGAGTTCACAAATACTTCACAAGTATGAATAAAATTCTTCAAGAAATAAGTGGAAGGTGCTGAAATTTCAGTTTGATAAGTATGACAATAATGTAACTGAAAATAGGATAATAAATATGCCAGGGCAAAATACCGTGTCAGTGGCAACCAAAGGAAAGGTTCTTTCTAAGGGAGTTGTGTCAGGTCCACTGCTGAGGCTTCATTCACTAATGACACCAGCTTTAGGCCACATGGTGGCAAGTTCTTGCTGTGCTGCACCTCCCTTCTACCCCCATGAGCACCACAACTGCAGAATGCAATGGGTGCCATGGATTGTATGATCAGTTGCATGCAGGGAGTTAGGCTAACTCATCTGAAGGCTTCTCTTTTGAATCAGTAAAATTTTCCACTGGAAATTGGTTGGACTTGTTGAGGCAAGCACCCTTTAAACTGTGTAAAAACCATCAGAATTTGACATTTTGAAATTAAGACTAATTTAATTTGTGTTATTAGGGTTCAGGACAAATAAGAGTTAGTGTTATAATATTACAGTCATGAATTCTCATTAAATCAGGCTTCTTACTTCGCAAACATTAACTTCAGTTTGGGATTTAAGAAGAAATTTGACTGTAATCATAAAATATAGAAAATATTACTATGGTTGCAGACTGATAACAACCATTGCTATGGAAGTCACTGAATGCTCCTATAAATCTTGTTAATGAAATCCCAATATTGGAGTCCTCCAATCACAACATAAGAGTTAATGCTTAACCTTTCCTCAAGACACAAGGTAACTAAAGCCTGCTGCAAGTAAAGATGCACATCTATTAGATTTAGAAATTGTCATTAAATTAAGTTAACATTTTTTGGTTTTAACAACATTAAATGGGTGCCCCAGTGGCAATGGCAGGCATATGTTCTTGTTTGTTTATATGATATTTAATTTGGAGCATGCCAATGTTGTGTGACTGAGATGTGAGAAGTGGAGAAGGGATTATGAGCTTGTTACAATTATGACACAGCCTTCTGCTAACAGGGCTGTACGGCTTCTGGGCCCTGGGCTAGTAGCTCTTGCCTAGTACCTCTGCATGAATGTTGTGAGCAGTGGTATTAGCCTGAGGGATACCAGAACCTTGTCTTCATGGGTTGAGTCAACATACCCAAGGGGAAAAAGCTCCTTATCAGCTTGGCAGATCAGACAAATGTATGCTTACCTGGCATACCAAATAGAATATTTCAGTTGGAAGGGACCTACAAGGATCATCTAGTCTAACTGCCTGATCACTTCAGGGATGACCAAAAGTTAAAGCATGTTATTAAGGGCATTATCCAAATGCCTCTTAAACAGTGAGAGGCTTCGGGCTTCGACCACCTCTCTAGGAAGCCTGTTCCAGTATTTGATCATTCTTTCAGTAAAGAAATGCTTACAAATGTCTAGTCTAGACCTCCCCTGGTACAACTTTGAAACATTCCCACATGTCCTATCGCTGGATACTGAGGAGAAGAGATGAGCACCTCCATCTCCACGCCCCCTCCTCAGGAAACTGTAGAGAGCGCAACGAGGTTGCTCCTCAGCCCCCTTTTTTCCAAACTAGACAAGCGCAGATTGCTTAGCTGCTCCTTCACCAGCTTTGTTGCCTTCCTTTGGATGCATTCAAGGACATTCACACCCTTCTTAAATTGTGGGGCCCAGAACTGTACACAGTACTCAAGCTGAGGCTGCATCAACGCTGAATACAGTGGGATAAACACCTCTTTTTGCTGTGTTTGATGTACCTCAGGATGTGGCTTGCCCTCTTTGTTGCCAGGGCACACTGGTAACTCACATTGAGCCTGCTGTTGACCAGTAGCCCCAGATCGCTTTCTGCAGGGCTGATGTCCAGCCATGCCGCTCACAATTTATACTTGTGCCTGTTGTTACTGCGTCCTAGATGCAGAATCTGGCATTTGGACTTGTAAAATTTCATCCCATTAATCATTGCCCAATGCTCCAATCTATCTAGATCCCTCTGCAAGGCATCTTGTCCCTCAAGACAGTCAACAGCACCTCCCAATTTGGTATCATCAGCAAACTTGCTAATGGTGCATTCAAATCCTGCCTTCGGATCATTGATAAATATATTGAACAGAATTGGCCCTCGAATTGAACCCTGAGGAACACCACTGGTGACTTGTTGCCAGTCAGATGTAGCCTCATTCACTACAACCCTTTGAGCTCTGCCTTTCGGCCAGTTTATCTGAAATGAAGATAAAATTAATCACCATCGAATAAATTGATTTTTGCTTCTAATTGTCACTTTTATGCTGTTCCTTCAGGTGAAATGTATTTGCTATTTCATGTTGAGATAAGGATGATTCCTTCTATCCTGGTGCTAGGGCACTTGCAAAGACATATGTTCATTTTGTTATTCTAACAACTCTTTTTTTTTCTTTCACGCCTTTAAACAAGACAACTGTCTCTTTTAGAGGTACTTCACAAAGGAATCGCAGGTAGAAACTTTTTCACCTGAAGTTTTCCTATGCTCAGTTAAAAGAAGTACCTCTACAGGGTGATGCAAACATTTGATAAGATAAATTACTCACTAGGGTCCTGTCTCTCTTAATTATAAAAGAAACATCATGCAAGTAAATTCCTAACTTAGGCAACCTGAAATAATTTCTGTGAGTAAGACTCAGTTTTAAGAAAAAGAAGACACAAACCTGAGAAAAAAATACCTTGCTCTGGAGCAAAAAGTCCACATCTGCCACACCCTTTAGAGACTATCTCCATTATTACTATGTGGTTGGGAGGCACATAACAGGGTATAGATCACTTTCCTCCTGTTCCCAGTGTTTTACGTTTTTCGGCTTTGAATCTGCCTTGAAGCAGAGCCCTGAACAAAACAATGCATGTAGGCTCTATTAAAAGTACTTTTCTCATTCAAGGCAAAGTTATATCCTTGATCTTCCTTTTCTCCAGACAACATTAATTTGTCTGTGAGTTATCCAAAGACTCTGCTACTCATGCACACACCAACCATAGGTACACAGTCTAGCCTTATGTAGATTTTTGAAGCCTTAATCTCTGTTCACATCTCCCACAAGGTTCCTCATGACACTGATAGGAACCCTGAAGGCAGGGTTGTAGAACCACATTTTAAAAGGTATGCTGAAATATTATAGGTAATCTTTAAGTAACAATTGTTTGGATATAGCTCTGCTTCCTTTTTTTGTCTACTGTGAAGCCTGATGTTGCTATTGGAACAGACTTTCCTTCTGTGGGTAGAAGTTAATCAAATGCCTGAACCTCCAGGCTTCTGATGTGAGAAATAACTTTCCAAAATAGTTATTTATGCATTTCTCTTGGAGGCAATTATTTTTGGGTATTGACATTTTCTTAAGATGGAAAGTCCTCTTAGCTTCATTTGTAACATAGACCTGCACTGATGACTAGCCAGCTGTGTAGTTTTAGTTGGCATTACTTAATAGGGGTGTACTTCATAAGTCAAGGAAACAACTCTTTCCATCTGCCATCAAATGCAGAACCTCCCTACATTTGTTTTAGAATAGCTGGATCTTGGCTAATTAACAATCTGGACTTGTGCATGCAGTGGATGAGGGAAGAATTTAATTTTCTAGTAGATTATGTGAAGACCTGCCAAAGAGTTGGTAACAATTTAGGCAGTATACTTTCAATATACTAAAGCACTGGATGTGTGGATCTAACTCTGAGTGCTGAGGGCTCCTCGCTGAAACTAATGACACTAAAAAAGAGGGAAGGAACTATGTATGGGAACTTCCTTCCTGTTCTGGTGCAATTCAAAATTTCAGGAGGATCGATCAAGGATGATTCATATTGCCTTCCCTTTCAGATCTCTTTTGATGTCTACTCTTCCTTTTCAGGATGTCTTCTCTTAGGAATAATGCCATCCAGTCTTAATCTCTTTCTAACCCTTCAGATAGAACCTCAGATTTTTGTCTTGTAAAATATGGGTAAAATAAAAATGAGAAATAGTTAGTCAAGAAATTTTCTGTGTACTTTACCTACATTGAAAGGATCTGTAGAAAATACTATGCTTTTCAAAGACTCTTACAAGTTTAAAAGAACAGTATTTTTGCAGTTTGTGTGTAGGATAAAGTACCAAGAAGAACCTTCCCTCCTGCAAATATAAGACAGACTCCCAAGATCCTTATTAAGGGCCAACACTCTACATTTTCCCAGCGATGACTCCAAAGTGTTCAATAGAATATCCCCACGTGAAATGACTGTCCTGAAAAATTCAGTAGGAAAAAGAAACACGCTGGAGAGCAAAGCCATTGGAAGTGGATGTAGCTGAATATGGATCAATTACTGATAAATCCTGGGGACAAAAGTATTTCTCCCATCTATTCTACTTGAGACAGTCACGTCACTGAAGAACAGTGTGACTGAAAGCAGCAGCAGAAGACTTCGTGAAATAAAACTGAAAGGAATTAAGTCACATGGGAAGAAGGGCTGGTGAAGCAAGAAAACAATTATTTGCTTCTGATGTCTCCATACCTTGACTTTTAATATTTGGCCATAATGCAAATCAGTAGGAGGAAAAAAAATCACACGAAAGGATGAGAAGAAAGAAGCAGATATTATGTGGTTGTTGTGATCTACCTCTTTTATGATTTACCTTGCTGGTTATTTTAGTCTACACGAGCAGAGGAGCTGCCATTATGGTAAGAAACATCACCTAATCACCTGTCAGTGACCTAAGTAAAAAAAGTAATAGCATGATCCAGTTTGGCCATTCTGACACATCTTAGTCATAATATTTACAACATGGAGCTAGGTAGAACCTTAACTATCTAAAGAACGATTCATTGTGGCACTTCACATCAGTACCAAAAGTGGATAACAACTGAAAAATAAAATAAAATGGTATATCTTTGATGTCGGCAAGATGGTACTTGAAAAGAAAAATAATGTACTGGGCAGAAGAGTTGTCTTTTTATTGGATCTTTAGATCTCAACCATGAAATAGGACTACTAGTTAAGCTTTGTGTAGGCCATTTGGCATGAAAGCTTATGGAGGGGAGAGGGAGAGATTTTGTTCCATATTTTAACAACAGTATGGAATAGTTAAAATGCCAGAGCTGAAAATTATTTTGTTTAGCCATCAGAATGTCCCAGTTTGCTGGCTCATAGGTGTCTCGAAGGTCAGAAAGAGCTGCTGACAGAAGAATCCAATATATTTTTTTTCTTAAATTAAGATATGAGCAGAGGAACAATTAAGAGGAAATTTCTGCTTGGGCAGAAAAGAATGTTGTGCCAGCCACACACAAGGAAGAATGACCATTTTCATTTACATTTTCTTAACACAAACTAGCTCTGTGTACAGAGTTGTCATGCAAGCACCTGATGACAAGCCATATCTGAGTTTCTAAAAAATACACAACAAACTAAGGACATGTAAACAGATAATGAAGGGCTAAAGAAGACGTTTAAATTAAGAAAGCCCCGTAAGAGCAGAGGGCAGAATTGTAGGGGTAAGTTTCCCCCCATTTTTGGTGAGAAGACAAGTTTCTGAAAGTTTGGGGAAACGCTAAAGTGAAGGACCTTTCCTGACCTTTGCCTTCGGGGTGGAGGAGGAGCCTACACGTGCTTACAGGCAGCATGTTGGAGGGGATCTCCCTTCGGGCCTCAGCGCGGGTTCGGCTGTAGCGGAGGGCGGGCGAGTGCGCGTTCCCAGGCTCCTTCAGCACCCGCCTCCCAGTGGACAGTTCCCACCCGGGATGGCCACGTGGGGCTGCCGGCACCGCCCGCTCCCCGGCTGGGCCGGGGGCTGGTGGCCAGGGGCCAGCTCCCCTCTTCGGCCCAGTCAGAGCAAGAGAGAGCATCGTGGTGACAGGTGAAAGGAGGGTGCAAGGTATAATTCGACCGCTCTGGTCTGCTGTTGTGTGGGGGTGAAGCAGGGAGAGAAACACAGAAGAGATCCCAAGCCCAAAGTTGGACTGATGCTTGTGAGGATAAATCGGAGAGGGAGAAATACGGGAAACGGGGGACAAGAACTAGGTTTGACTAGTACACACTAAGTTAGAAACATTTTACTGATAGGAGAGGACAGTGTTTGAGGAGACCTGAGATGAAGTAAAAGCATTTTGAGAGGAAGTGTTTTCTGTGTGGCAGAGAATTAAATTCCCCTTCTGAGGAGGATGAGGACACAATAAAAGGGGTCTTTTGTACAATCTGTCCCCTCATATTAATTCATGAGCTTAATATCGCGAGCCCTGATTTAGTATTGTTGTTGCCGTGAGGCTGGGAAACACTGTTCTAATGGCTTCACTTGTAAAAGCTGAGTTGAGGACAGGTCTTCTTCTGTACCTTCTTCATTAAGTGTTATGAGAGTTGGCTTCTCCTGCGGAAATGAGCAGCAGTTGAGTTAGAGAGCATTTCTTTGACATCAGGAACGCTAACTTTTCTATATATAATCTCAGCACAGCCACCATCCTGTAGTGGGGATGCAAGGGGAGCTGTATGTACTTATCCATTTACAACCTATGATGGCTCAAGTACTCTTCATTCCAGACCCAGTTCAAATCTCCTTGGAGAGTGGGATCATCTTTCTAAATGAATCCCCATAACAAGCTACCAAATTCCCTCCACCACTGCACACTGCCAGGCTGTGCCTTGATTGCATCTTTCCAATACCCTCCTCAGCTTTCAGCCAAATCCACACGTGACTGGGATGCACATAGAGCAGAGGACCGGCTGTGTGTCAATACTACAGTTGCACACACTCTCTTTCCCTTTCTGGCTCTGAAATCTTTATTGAATTTTCATTCATCATTATGAGGGATTCCTTCAACACTGCAAAGGTGCCATTTAGATGTGAGCATATTCAGTCAAAGCAGCTTAAACTCTTAATTTATTGCTTGTTAAACGCATCAGCTCTGCTATCAGGGTCACTCTTGCTGAGGTAGTACTGACTAGCTCTCACAGAAGGCCAGTGTAGGAGCCAGAATTGGAAAGTGTGAAAATGTAAAAGCCCATGGACCTCATCTCCTGGCCATGGAAGTGGATCTACATGGGGACTGGGTGTAAAAGAGCAGTGAGTCACACCAGAAGATTTCAAAGCCTGTTTTTGGTGGAAGCACATGACTGCCCCCAGAAGCAAGGAACTGTGGAAGGAGGCCCACCCCTAACCCAAGTGTCAACTTGCAGTCAGAGCAACCTCCAAGAATGAGCCCTGCCAAGTAATAACTGTCTGTTTTGCCACTGTGGGGTTACTGTTGACATGTGTTTTTTGGCATACGTGAAAGTATTTAATGGGATTCCCAAGAATTCTTTGGAGACTCTCCCTTAAAAGTATGGTGAATATCCCAGCTTTCAATACATTTCTTTCTTTTTTTTTTGGAGTGAACGAAAGTTCTTGAAGCTCTTATCTTTTGGACAAAGAACAAAATACATGTAAATTCTGCAGGTAGAAACCATCTCTGACAGGGACTGCTGTTGTGTTTTTTGTGTGTGCTTTGACAGTGGTGACCAGGGTGGTGAGTGAAGGACACTTATTAATTCCAGCACCCATCTGTGGTTACTAAAGAGCTGGGGGAGCAGCACTTTGAGTATATTTAACCATTTCTGTGTCAACTAACTTCAGAGCAGTTATGCTTCTTGTTCGTTTGATTTAGGTTGGTGTCTGCTTTTTATTAGTTTCCCCCTTTTTTGATTTACAAAATAGAGCTAAGGAGAAGTATTTTTAGAGTACTACCAGACTGGCACAGAGAAGAGTAACTCCCTGTGTTTTACTTTTTGTTTTGATTCCCTTGGAAATGCAAGTGACATTAGGAAGGGTTATGAGAGTTTCTTTATTTTCATCAAAAATAAGATGGAGTTGATTATAAGTAGAAATAAAACTGTTAGTTCAGGCTGAAAGATACAAAAAGTTAAAGGCAAACCCGCTGAAAAATAAATAGCTTTTAATGTCCACTTTTGAAATAAAAAAGACTCTTATTAGCAACATATATGGTTTGTGTTTCTTATTCTAAGAGATGACTTCACCTTGACAGCATCCCCTTAATTTCAGAAATCATTATTGAAATTAAAAGGAACAACCTGCTTCAAGAAAGTGTGCTCTAATGCACTGCTTTTCATCATAAGTTTTTAGCTCTATCGTAAGTTTGTGTTGCACTGCACAAACCCTTGCTTGACACTTGAACTGTGGCAAAGGTATTTGAGTTTACAGCACCCCGTTCCCTAGACAGAGGTTACTGCTGTCACGGGGTCACTTGCCTGAGTCAGAAAAACCATTATGGCTACTTTGTGAAACTTCTTCAGATATTTCCTTCTAATGACCATTTACAGTTTTATTTTCAAGGCATTGTGTCCATTTCCTTCGTCCTTTCAAAGAGACCTTCGCATCATTCTGGGGTCAGTAAATGAATGTGAAACCTTTGCTTCTTCGGATGCTTGAAAATCCTGCAGGTGATTGCTTTCCCTGCTCCAGAGATCTCCTAACTCAGGCTTTACACACACACACAGACACACACAAACACATTGATCCTCTTCTTCAATGTCATAAATTTTAATGTGGTTTAACATACTGAGTTGTCACCAATTTGATTTTCTAGGTCAAAGAGTTCAACCTCCTTTAATCACTGTGTCCATAGCTGCTCACTACATTCAAAGAGCTCTTCTGTGCAATTTAAACTGCCTACCATTAAGTTACAATCTTTGCCTCAGCTTTCCCTCCGGTCTTGTCTTGGCTGAACTTATTACAAGTTTCTGCTTAGGGCTTTAAGGAGCCTTCTTCAGCCAATTTATAGTAAATTTGATGCTGACTAAATATATGCAATACCTATGAAGGCATCCCATGCTTCTAATAGGAAAATGGATGACAGCTTGCAATACGTGCTGGTAAATATTCTGTTGTGTCCACAGTTGTCTGGGGTATTTTTTATTCTTTTTTCTTGCCAGAGATCTCCTTTATGCAGCTCTGCTAATCCCCTGGATTTTTGGCTCAAAGGCTCTCCAAAGCAAAGAGCATATGAGCAGAAATCGGCTATGCCAAAGACACTGGATATGTCCGTACTACAACATAGCGGTCTTCCAAGTCATTTGAGATGGAGTAGCTTGGGGGCTAAAACACACCTAGCCACTTTTTGCTCTGATCTGTCTGGCATATAGCCAAGACCTGGTAATGCAGGTGACTTGGAAAGGGGGGATTGCTGGGTAATAAGCTCCGATTTAGTTCATGCTGAGGTTAGCAACCTTGGGGCCGACTCTGCATCAGCATGGCTGAGCCTGGAGCTGGTGTCTTCGGAGTCCTCAATCTCCTGTGCGCTGCCTATAGACCGAGAGTAATTTGACTGCCATCCTTTGAAGCTAAATGCAAAGTCATGGAGGTCTTTTCTTACATAAAGGAGGTTTTTTCTTGCATTGAGGTAAACTTGTGTGTGCGGACAAGCAGGCAGTGGGAGTTCACAGTGGAAGGAGCGGTTTTCATCTTTTTGTATGTCTTTCATAAGAGACAGGAACACTAGAAATCATGTAGTGAGAGAGGGACAGAGACCTTTTTGATCTGATTTTGCTCCATGAGGGTTTTGCAAAGCAGCATGTGGAAGAAAAGGGATTCAGACACATAACAGTGTGTTTGTCTTTCATAGGAACTACTCAGCATCACAAATATTTGTAAGGTTTATTTTTTTCAAATCTACCACTTAGAATCTGGAACTTTCAAAAACAGAAGACCCATGTTAGTTGTATAAATTTCATTTTTAATCCAATATTAATCCCTAAAAATCTTAGGGTGAAGCCTGTCACAGAATCACAGAATCACAGAATGGTAGGGTTGGAAGGGATCTCTGGAGATCATCTAGTCCAGCCCCCATTTAGTCCTGTTGTTGAACAAAACAGACAAACTCCCAGTAATGTTAGGTGGTCTGGACTTCCATTTTTAATGAACAAGGCACGGAACAAAATGCATGATATAATTTTCCAGCTGTCCAGCCATATCATTCTAAAATAATGTTTTCATCATTTTTAACTAGTATGATACCCTGGAATTTAGAATACAAATAAGATTTCTGTGATATGGAGTCCAAACCCTACACATAACAGCACAGTATATCTTCATTAACAAGAAGCATTTCTATTGATTTCATTTTGCAATGTTTCATATTACACATAACAAATATGTATGGTCACCTAAATGAATTATTGCAATTCAATTTGGAATGATTGCATAAGGTTATTGTATTATCTCTAGGATGCCTTAGTCTCTGGGTGTCAAAACTGTTTTTATTTAATGGAATAACATGTGAAAGTTAATCAGAGTAGGTTAACCTCTATGGGACTCAAGGTCACAAACACTCAGTCTCAGCTGTAAATGGGGAGCTTGCATTATTTATTTATTTATATTTTCTAACTTGGAAAATATATTTATGCAAGAGAAAAAGACGATGTGGGATTTCCTAACAGACTCAGTCCTGGTGAAAGTCTTATTGCACTTTCAGCAGGAAATCTTTTTTCTGCAGAAAGATCCTGCAAGACAATTACCGTTAAATGAGGAAAAGTTGTACCACAGTCAAGCCTTTCCCAGGAAATCTCTTCATTTTGGCATTTGTCTGATATTTTACGCCACCTTTGCAGGAAATGAAACAATTGTTTTTAAGAAGACTGTTAGTGTTATGCTAGGATTGCAACTTACAGTGGTACGCTATTAATTGTTTCACCAACACTGTGTTTTTTCTTCATTGTCCTGCTTACTTTATACACCTTTGTCTCTCATGACAGGCTAATGTTTTGAATTAATTGAGTCAGGAATTGCTTTTTTTCTCTGTGTGGCTGGGCTGTGCTTAGTACAGCCTGCCTAGGTAGGGCTGGCTGAGGCTGCTGGAAGAGAAAGCTGAGTGAGCAACTCCGCAGTAACAAGTCAAGTGTGTGTGCAGCAGGGTAAAGGAGTTCTACAAAGAAAATAAATTACCCATCCAGGGGATGTTAAGAAACAAGCCTGACCTGCAAATTTTTTGGAGGGCATGTCGCTGTGCGTGTCAAACACTATGCTGCTTGGTAACAGAGAAGGCAAGAAAGCAAAAGATCATCTGAAAGACAGCCTACCAACTGAAACAGATGTCTGCAAAGTGCTTTTGTTCCTAGATGATCTTCTCCCTAGCATCATCCTCTTGGCTTTTCATACTGTGTTGACTAGACAGTGATGGGTGAAAAGGGCCATGCAAAAAAGTCGCTCTTTGTTCTACATAACAGTGTCTTTCAGAGAGATCATTTTCACCTCCCTACCTCTAAACCTGACTTTGCTCCCCAGAACATCATCACCGTCCGAGCGAGTTAGAGTAATGATTCATCTTAGCTTGGTATTTTGTCTTTGAGAGTGACCAGTAGCAACCGCTTAAGGAAGGACATCAGAGGCAGTGGATAGATAGGGCAACGCTTCCCTGGTTTATCTACCATCTCATCATCTGGGATCATCCTGGCCATGACTCCCCCATTCCAGACCAACCAGCTGGGGTTGTCCTGTTCTGCGCAGAGTTTGTTGAAGAGAAACCAACAAAGTGCTTCTTGTTCAGACTCAGGTGCTGTCTCTGCCAAATCTGCAGCTGCAGTACAGCCTCCCCTCTGGAAAGCCACAGAGTTTTGGGTAACCATCAATACTGAGTCCTCAGCTGATGACAATAAATAGACACAGAATCCCTGAGCTCTCTTGCAAACAAAAAGGAGCTGCCGCATGTCACTGTCATGCAACAAATGATTTCCGTTCACCCAGAGGTTTGACTGAATTTCAATCACAGGCTTAAAGAGTCAGCCTTGGTTTACTCAGGGGAACGAGTCTGTTTTCAGTGGTCAGCAAAAGGAAGGCCTAGACTGTTCATTAATATTTTAAAAAGCCAAACACCAAAATGACATAATGAATGATGTATTGTCTCTGCTGCCTCTACATTAAGACAAAGCAATCAGGGGGTTTCTAACTGAGGGTCAGTTGAAGGAAAGCTCTCTCAGATGCAAGCAGTGCTTCTGTGATCACATTTCTTTCCCCTAGAACTGGTGGCAGGATCCTCCACTGCTTTCCTTCACTCTGGCTGCCTGGCAGCCAGCGTTTCTCTGCCTAGCCTTCGAACGTCTTGGGGGTGTGTGTCAGCCCTGCACTGTTGCTGCACTTTAGCAATCCCTATGTTACTCAACTCCCCTTCAGTCGCACGGTGACTTCTATAACCCTATACATCTAGATTCCTTCGTAAATGAGGCTCTGCATCCTTCTGTGTCCTCGGGTATCTAGTTATGTTCACGCAGAATCTAACTGGATGGGAAGGTAAAAGCACTTAATGCTTAGATTAGAGGGGTTTTCTGCATGTATTCACTATGAGGTCTTCTGTGGTGGAAAATGTCAGTGAGAAGAATCATTTACATCAAATATATGTGTCTGAGACCACAAATTTAGGCAAGTATTCCCCAGTTTTCTTTATAAAGTGTTGTCTAGTAGGCAAGCAACTCTTCTGTCATTGTAATATAAGAATTACTTTCTTATTTATAAGTCTAGACTCTGAATATATAGCATTTTACAGGGCAAAAATATTGGCTTTAAATTCCTGAAGTGGTACTGACATCATTACTGGCAGATTCAGGAACCTGACACTTCTACATTTGCTTGTTTAATGAGATATAGATGGGTAGGCATTAAGATAAACGTCCCACAGAATTTGAATGATATTAATTCAATGCAATAGTCGATGGCTGAAAACCACGGCATTTTTTGAGAGCACATGGCTGACAGCACAGAGACCTTGTGGAGAGGAGTCTTCACCATACTGGTGTCCATCCATGTGGAGGTGTGTACAAGTGTGACCCCACTTCAGTGTTCCTTCAGAATCTCCTCCACTGACCCTAGTCCCCAGCGTGCCTTGCACCACTTGTGGAACCACTGCACAGTTCAGCGTGCAAAGCTATCATTTTGGTCTCAATTTTTAAAAGATGTGTTATCCAAGTTGAGATCTCTTAAAGGGTTCATTCGTCTTCTACACAGGAGTTAAAAACTTTCTAATGGTCTGTTGGTACTAGTCAATGTAAAAATGAAGTTTTGTGTGATAAAATATAGATGTTCTTAATTATCCGGCTTTCAGGCAGTGTGTTATGGAAATAGATGTCATTAGATGCCATAATAGTTATTAAGGCTGCAACTGCATGTTTGACATTTAGACAAACGGCTAGATTTTAGGTGCTTGGTGATCAGGAACACTGTGCCCTGAGAATATTTCCTGGGGAGAGAGGCTATGGAAGAAAAATGTGGATATAAGGCAAATTTCATTGTCACCTTAGTTGTGGAGGGACAATGAGCACTTCATAGCACTACAAGTTACACCTTGTTAGTAAAAACATAGGCAAACATGTGAAAGAGACTAAGAAGGAAAGGAAGTTTTTATGAAAAGTGATACCAGGATTTTTCTATTAGGGGAAAACTGAAAGGTTGTGAATGGATACAAATGAGCTGAAATGAGTCAGGTTGCTTTCCTAGTGAAATAAATTAAAAAAAGAGGGGCATAATTCAGCAAAGCAGTAGAAACCTTAGCGCCAGGTGGAGATTCAATGTGGACAGGAGACTAATGAAGGGAGGGTTTAGCCTTAGTCTCCCCAGAAAATCAAAGTCTAAATTTTAAATTATGGACTCGTTTATTAATTCATTCTTGTAAGATACTTATGAAGTCTGGTCCTATCTGTTGGGAAGATTTATCCTAAACCACTTTTATGTCCTTACTGGAAGTGTGTAAGTAAGAAGGAGACTAAACCGGCATCTCATTATTTTAATTAACCCCCTTTCTATAGGTTCTCTGTGTGCACATACAGCACACAAAAGAAAACAAAAACTTCTCAGGGAATGTGTTAGGTATCCGTAGATATGTATTTATCTATGAAGACAGGTTGTATTGCAGCTGATTCAGACATACAATTTCTCATCCTCTGAAATTTTTGCATAACCACTGTGAAGTTTGGAAGCAGGTTGGCTAAGAATTTTACTTAATGGTGAGTTGCTCTTGTCTTTGACTAGAAGAAAGTTGCACGAAGTTCAGAGGTTTGGATCAGACTCATCTGTGGTCTGGAATTGCCTATCTATCTACTTGGACTGTGTGAATTTGTATTCATGAGTTTAATCTGGATTCAGCTTCTTTCCAAAAAATGTAAACCAAAAAAGAAAACTAATTTTTGTTTGAAGGGACTAAAGAATGATGAATTTCAAATGAAAAGGTTGCTAAAACCCACGGACCCTGTAGTTACCCTTACATAGGACACACTGAGGCATGATACTGTGTATTGACAAAATAAACATTCTTCCTTATATTGAAAACCCCATCCAAAGTTGACAATAGCTTTCTTCACAGCAATGTAATCTATGTTGCACTTCTGCTTTTTTGCAGACTGCCTCCTCTGGCTTTATTCTTTCCTCCCATGTTTGCTGCCACTGTCCACCACAGATTCTTCTCCCTCCCTCCATCCCCCCCATCTTGCCACATCTGTGGCCACAACTTTCAGGTCTGATGGAACAAACATTACTTTACCAGCTGACACGCTGAGTTACAAAGGTGTCAGCACTCTTGGATCAAGGCCCAGGAGGAAGTGCTCTGTTAAAACCGTATCTCTAGAAAAATAAACATGGTACCTAATGTGGTCAGAGTCAGCAGGTCTGGGCGAAGTTAAGATATGGGACTCATACCCATCCCTTCCAAAAAACTTGCAGTACTGTATAGATTTGCCTTGGACTATCTGTTTCTGAGACCCTCAAAAAATGTTCAAGATTTTACTTTTTCATAGACAGAGTCTTTCATTGTGAATCCTCCACGACTGTTGCGAGGCAAAATTGTACATTTCCTAGGACAGAGTTAATAAATTATGTGGGTAAAATCTTCAATATTCCTGTGTTAATTGCTAATGATTAAACTTCGTCCCAATGGAAATAATCAGCAAAACTTCATTTGATCTGATTGGTTCAGGGTCTCCACCTTGAATATTAAGCGTTAGAGACAGGTGAATGTCAAAGTGTTTTCTTATTGTGGAAGCCACGAGCCATGCTTATTTTTTTCAATGTTTCTATGTTTTTCTGAGTTTCCAAAGGACAAGCTAGTCAGGACTCACTTCACTCCCCCACTCTAAGTGTCTTTGTGGTGTTTTTATCACCATGTCCTTTTCACAGAGCAGTTTTGTAACAAGTTTCACTCTTGTGGAAAATTTCATTCTTGAAGAAACCTCTAAACACAAATTCTGACCTACCTTAAAAGGCCATTTCCAGCTACCTCAGCACTGTTTCAAATGCTTGTGATCATTTCTTTGATTTTTGTTTTAATCATGGAAATCTCCATTATGCTCTTATTACTTCTTTCACAAGTTAAGAAGAGAGAAGAATGAGAAATTTCACTGGATGAAAAGATGGATGTCTTCACTCCAGTGTATTTCCTGAGAAATGAACGAAAAAGCTTCATAGGGAGGATAAATTGACCAATTAGTAAACATAATGCATAGAACACTTTTTAAGATTGCAGATGCTGTAATCTGACGGGAACCTCTACATCTCAAAACAGGAACATGATGGAGTTCTAATTATTCTGCAATTGGAAGAGCTGATAAATGAAACTGTCCATCTCCAAAATATGCAGAGTATCTAACATGCATCTGATCCTGAATATCAAATCAATAGGGTTTAATATTTCACTAGCAATCATACATTTGAAAATCAATGCTGTCAGGTTTGGTAAAGCTCTCTTATAGAAGAGATAGTTACAAGTCAAGGAGATTGAAGGCATATGTTCAGGGATGAACTAACAAAAGCTATTCCAAAAGTTTTATCTGTTTGTTTAAAGAAGTGTCAACTATTTTACATAGTGACTTTGAAAAAATTAGGTCTGCGATTTTCAAACCAGTAGAGCAAAGCAGAACCATCGCAAAACCCAAGGGAAAACACAGGAAGTGCAGTTAGACATTTTCAGTAATGGCGGTATGTTGACTTCTTTGGAAAGGAGCCATTCAGATACATATTTACATTTATTGGGGGAAAAGAACCCTTGCTATAAATATTCAAAACTTATTGTACTGACCTGCACATGCCCATACAATGTAAAACTTCACTGTGAAACATTGCCGTGTCTGGGAAAATGGATGAGGTACCCAAGGGTCCCTAAATATTTACCTCCCTACAAGCTGGCCTTCTGACAGCACCAGGTATGTGTCTGATAGATGATCTTCCCTCCACAACCCTCCCTCCTTTAATGCACTCCTCCCATATCTACACACAAGAGACAGACTTCAACAACAATGGGCGTTTTAGTTTCTTTAGAAGGAGCACTGACATGGTGCAATGGGCTGATCCCAAACACTGTTCCACTAGCCCAAAGCAAAGCTTTCTGGCATGTTTTCTTGACCTCTGGCACTAGCATGTTGTGAAGAGAGGAAGGGATTTTTATTTTTTTTTCTGAGTTCAGATCATCTTACAGCTTGAGCAAGCCTTGAATTGAAGGAGTATCTTTTTCACGTGTTTTGGCCAAAAGAGGAGATCACTGCGGGAGATCTAGCATGACTCTAAAAAAGAGTGCCGCAAAAGCACAGAGCCTAGAAAGCAAAGAACTGCATTACAGCAGGTGCTCTGGTTACTTAGATGATACGTTTCTAAAACAGCATTTTCTGGATTGTTGCAAGTCCTAAGAGAGGTGATAACTCGCATCTGTGGCAGTCTTATCTTCAGATCCTGAATTCTCTGAATTCTTCCCATTGAGAGCAAAGGCGAGCTTGAGGATTCATCCACTTCTTGCTTTCAAAGGGACTGAATGACGACCTCTGATGGTAACCCAGAAGCTGCAAGAAATTACTGTTTGGTAATATTTCTTCAATAACTATTGTTGGCTCACTGCAGTTCCTTAAACTTGATTTTTTTTCTGGTTTTGATATTTTCTCTCTTTGTAATGTTCAAAAAGCTGCTAAAAAGGGACTGTTTACGAATTATCCACCCTTCTGCTAAAATCACTTCTGAAGGACAAAGAACTAGGCTTCCTTAACCTAAATATAGAACACAAATAGTGCTGCCTTCTTGAGAAAATATGGTATATTTGCCCATTCCACTACAATAGAAAATAAGGTTTTCTTAACTGCAAATTATTCCCTGGCGAGAAATTGCATTATATGGGTTTTTCTGATTGTTTTTACATTTAGAGTTCATCTAAACCTGACTGTGCAACCAGACATCACTATGAGAGACAGTATGCACGCACTTAGCCACATTTGGGGCTGTCTTGTGGTCCATACTTGTGTTGTTTTAAACAGCACAAGTATGAGAATTTGTTCCTCACACTCACTATTTCTTAGGGATTGTAATGTGAAGCAAAGTCCATGGCAAGCAGAAAAATTTGAAAATCTTACTCTGTGTTAAGAGTTTTTCTGAACTCGCACTATCATTTCCCCAAATGAACAGCACTGTCATTTTCATTGCCGGTCAGAAAGAAAGACGGTTTACGGTCACACCTCTAAAAGGCGTGTATCCCTCCCATGGCCTGCCAGTAGTCATGAGCACTATTTCTCATTGTTGTCATGGTATGTGACATTTAGAACCATTGTGCTAATGTAGCTGTTGCAGCAATATCATCGTAGGGCTAGTATCAACCCAGATCTCAGCCCAAGTAAAGTAAAAAGATAAAAGGCAGTAAATAAGTTTGGTTCTTTCCTTGCTTTGCTTCATTTGCTCTGTTTCATTCTCTTAGTTTCCTTCTCAGCTCATAACTCTTCTGTTTAGCCTGGAAACTTCAAGCCTCATCTGCAGCTAACTGACCGTGACTGTGGTCTGCTAGAGAATGGATAGCATAAGTATATTAATAGCCATGTGGTGCTTTCCCACTGGGAAAAGCCATGTTTAATATGTGCACATTAATAATATGACCTATTTGTATCCTTGTAGGAAGATATGATGGTCTTGATGGTTTTTGACATTATTACACTATGTTTCCACTTGCAGAGGTACAGGAAAATAAAATCAGCCTGTGTCTACCTCTGTACACTTATTCTGTGTTAGACAGAAATCAAAGGAGAAGTGCAATGCTATTGCTGAATCTACAGATGGGGACTGCAGAGCGTGGTTTACCAAACGATGGAGAAATGCAGGATTAAGGCATATAAAGAAAAGGCTATGTCAAAAATATTGTGCCTTGCATCTCACCTGTCCTGTAGTGTGTAATGACTACAGTGTTTGGGTCTCATTCACTGATGAGAAATTAACAGAATTAAGAGGTGGTTCCCAGAAACTGAAATACAATTATCCACACCAACTAATTGTAAGCATGATTGCTGGCATCGTCTCAACCAGGTGCATTAGCTGTTTTCCAGGCAATTCCCAGCCACAGCTCAGGGTTAGCACAGGAAGGGCAATGCTCCTACCTCCTAGTAGAGATGAGGCTGTGCCTCTTCTGCACTGGCTTTTCTGGTATGGTCCCAAACACCCTCCCAACAGGCCCATTCAGCTCCTTACATCCCTTCCACTAATGCCCTTATCCAATGTCCAAAAAAATTTTGGTACCATGCTATAGAAAGACCACTTTTATGATCTTTTGGGCCTCAGATAAACAAAAATAAAAGCAAAAATTATAATACTGGGCACTGGGGTGGGTCCACACAGTCTTGGTAATGGCAACTCTCTGGCCATGCCGGATGAGGGATGGGGGAGCATGACAAGGACTGAGCTCTGCCTGGATTTGCTTTGTTTTGCTCCATGAGGTTAGCCAACAATGTGGCTACAAGAGCATCACCTGACATGGGTGTGTCATAAAGAATACAACAATGGCCTATATATACAGGGCAGGAGTCCTTCAAACTGACTCATCTTCCCTTATTTGCCTTCAGTCTCCTTAATCTGCCTTGAAGATGAAGGCCTGAACATGAAGGACATTGGAGATTATAACTCAGTGAAAGTCCAAAATTTTGCCACAAACATTTCAGATTTTTCCTGGCAGTTTTTCTTCTCATCTATACTTGGATCCCACCTGCCTTTCCACAGGAATCTCAGGTCTGTGATTTGAGTTTAAATAGGTAATATATCAAGAGCTCTCACTTTGTGTCTTCTCTAATTGGTGACCTCCAAATTATTGTCAGGCTTTCTTGTTGCTGGACCTTTTTAATTTTCATTTTCATTTGGTTCACAAACCTGATGACTAAATTTCATCCTAACACAGTTGCTATCAAGATAATCCAGTTCTCCCTGGAGGATGTTTTAAGCCTCCTACCTTTACCTTACTAGCACACACGCTATACTTTACACCAGTCATTAATGAATAGTAGAGAAGATTGTCCCAAGCTGGGTTCTTGTTACAGCCCTAGTAACCTCCTGGCAATCCAAACATTCTTCTTTCAGCGGAGTTCATTATCATCTCTCTTTAACTAGTTTCTTATGGTTCTCTAATAATCTTTATCTGCTCCCATTACCTAATAACTTCTCATACAGCGCCAAAGCAAATGCTTTACTGAAATATGAATAGATCCAACAGACTCCATTGACTTAAAACTGAATAAATCAGTCATCGCATTATGTGAAAGGTATTAGATTAGTCTGGAATGATTACCTTTTCAAACACCATGTTGATTTAATAGCATTTTCTATTTTCTTCCAAGATTTTAATTATTCTTCCCTTCAAAATTTGTTTTAAAGCTCTACATACTGCTCAAGTCAGAATAATGAACCCAGAGATACCTAAATTAGAAAGGGAGAACTCCTTAAGTGATGCATTTGTTATTCTCTGAAGATTTGCTATGATCACTGATTTGATAGGTTTATTAAAAATCCTTCCTAACAATGTCCAACTGCATGCAATATCACCTTCCTGCATTCTGGGATGGACATTGCAATGTCTCCAATTGGAGGACGTGAAGATTTTGTATCTTGCTTTCATCTCAAAGAGTGTCCATTTCTTTTCCTGTACATTCATGCTAATAAGAATGAATTAGCTATCCTTCATTTTCCAATTTTCTGTGTCCAATGATCCTTACTGAATGTGAGGCAAATGATTCTTTTCATATTTTTTTACTTTATCTGCATTACTTTTAATCCTTAGTCCATCCTCACATTCCAATTGGCCCTGCTTCTCTCCTCACCACCTTTCACTCTTATTTATATAACTGAAGAAGGTTTTGCTGATCTCCTTTCCTTTACAAAGTTTAACTAAACTTGGATTTTGTCAGCTTTCTTTTCATCCCTTTGCTTCCTGACCTCCAGGATGTAGCTGTCAGTGCTTTAGTCTCTTGTTTCCTTCCTTGCCCAGGGGCTGTTCTTGTGCAGTGAAACATGTATGCCCTGAGTTGGGCTCTTTGCTTACAACTTTATATGCAGTCCCCGTGCTCTCAGAAAAAGAGAGCGTGGTTGGATTTCTCCACCCTGCTATTGCTCACCCTGTTTATATGATGTCAAGTCATGTCAGTCAGGTTTATAATGATGCAACAGAAAACAACTTTTCCAAAAACAAAGCATAAATCTTACAAGCATGTTCACCTCATAAATTTCTTACTCCAAGTGCTGACACTGGCTTCTTTCCTTAAAATTATGACAATGTTATTTCAGGTGGGTGAATAAGGCAATAGTATACACATATATAATACAGGGACAGCAAGCTGTCCAAGCCAATCTGAGTTTCAGACCTTAGAGGAAGAATTAAGGAGTCAGACTCCATTTTCCCTGTGTGTTAACATTACTTTTTTTTTTCCAGGGGAGGTAACTCTTTTCTACCAGTGTAGTCTAGGCTGAAGCCTAGCCAGATCCCATTTTTTCTTCTAGGGACAGATCAAGGGCAACTCTACAGAAATCAGCAGAGTTGGAAGGATGTTAACGGATTATTGTGAGAACATATTCAAGCACAGCAGAATGGAATATTTTAAAGTATCCTTTTTAAAACCTACTTTTTTAAAAAGAACCTTTCCTAGATGTAACATTTTAGAGCAAGTACAAGCAGAAAGAGGTAGGTTTATTGAGGCTGGTTGTGGACTTCAGAAGAATGCAAATTGTCCTTTTGCTTTCAGTTTTTGTGGTTGTAGCTGGGCAGGAAGAAACGTCTGTGTTAATACAATTACTGTGTCTTCTGGTTTGCCTCCATTTTGGATCAGCAGCCCTCTTGACATATTCAGGAACACTCTTCTTTGGAGGCATTATTGAGTAACAAAGTAGTTTCTGGAATGGGTTTAGTAGACTCAGCAGGGGGTGAAAAAGTTATCTCTCATTAAATCTTCCTTAATTTAGAGATACACCCAACAGCACAAGCACCAGTGGGCATTCTCTTATTGATCCACAGATTTCCCTTTCCACAGTGGTTACCAGCCATGTCCTTTGCTGCTAACCCCATGTCATTTGTGGCTAGAAAATGAAGACACCCAAGTGTGCTATTGTCAGTCCCGGTCCCCAGTCAGACTGTAACATGGGAGCCTGGGGAAGCCTAAGTCTGCAAGCCTCTGACGCCTGGCTCAAAGAGCAACCCCGGTGCCTCCAGGCAGCAAGACGACAAAATGAATTTCTACGATGCAAAAATTAGATCTGATTGATAGGGACCCACTAATAAAATGTCAGATCTTATAGATGTGGAAGGACCACAGTGCCAGTGATAAAGTGAGATTGGTCAGGTCTGACAAACGTGCACCAGAGCTGTATTATTGACAGTGGGGGATAGTATTGATTGAGCTGCCAAGCTTATCATATTACACAATTATGATATTAGATTTGCATTTTTAATTCTTTTAGAAGAAATTGGCCCAAGGCAATTACAAAAGAGAAATGCTGTGATGAAGCCTGCTGTTCCAGAAAGGCAGAATCATAAGCTTTTAGGAAGAAGCAGCCACTGTCAAAGAAAAGTTTTGCCTAGCGGACTCATGACAAGGAAACAATGGGAACACAAAACCAATAAAGCTTTAAAGGATTTGTTCCCAACAGTGTTGTCTCAGGGGACAATAAGTCAAAAACAGATGACCATTAAACCTGGGCTAATAAAGATGAGATCTACAGGCTATTTGCTTTGTACAAATCACAACCCCCACAGATATGCAGCTTGTAGAGTCCTGGAGAGTTTGCACAGACAACGTCTTCTCTTTCTTAAAGCACAGGATGCAAAGGAGTTTCCAAATCTTTTAATCTTAGGCCTCATCTCTTTGCAGAAGCTACTCAAGCTGGGAGATAGACAAGTAGCTCTTTTGCAAGGCAGTGACTAGCAGTCAAGAGCATGGATGAGTTGGATGTAATCTCTTCTCCTCATTGATATGCTCACTGCATAAAGTGGTTGTAGGAGTTAGTTGTCCTGGGATTCTCTCCTCAAAGGAAATCTCTTGAGAACAATCCATTGGTCTAACCCTCTCTTGGACCATTGCTGTGAACTGGACATGGGGCTCTTGCTGCCTTTGCTGTTGTGTCAGTGGAAAAGACACTGAGCATAATTATTCTTCATTTCCACTATTTTTAAATGGAAAGAATAAGGTTTTTGAAGGGTCTCAAGACCTGTAGATGAAATGTTCTCAGCATTGGGTTTTTTACTAGCTGTCTCCTTTTTGGAGTACCTGATTTTTGAAGAAAATTTCTGTGCTGAGGAAGATAAACAGATTCAGCAATGTTGTATTAAATGATTCCTCCATCTCCCCAGTCCCAGCTTATCTACACATAGCTAGCTCTTCTTTGACTTGTTGACAGCCAGCATTCTGATTTGGAGATACTGGATGGACTGGAAAATTTCAAGGGTAAATTTTCCTTTCCCACATCTACAGAAAGGCAGCAATTACTTCTTTGGAAGAACAGCCAAGTCAACAAAATCCTTAAGGCATAAACGAAAAGGAAAAAGGAAGGAAAAAGTATGTAACCTTGTTTCATAGCTTGATATAATTTTTTTAGGGTCAGACTTGATCTGCCAAGGTGAGACCCAGAAGGTTCCCACAGCTCAGGGCTTGTGTCCACAGCTGGGTTATGGTTCAGGCCCCTGTCAGAGGTATGTTTTTGTGTATCTAGTGAGTCATCAGTGGTTTGAAACTGAAGCAGGAAGCTGGGTTTGGGATGGGAAGGGGTCAGGCACGTCGAAGGGGTCTCTGACCTCTCTCCAGCCCTCTGAAACCCCCGCACTGAGCATAAGCCCCACCGGAACAAGCTCGTGCTCCCACTGGCTGAGTGGGTGGAAGAGCTTCCGAGCTGCTCGGTGCTTATCACTGCTGATGTGCTTCTGAGTCGTCACACTGGAGTGGTACTGTATGAGTGATTATACAGTTAGTGTGAGGAGAGGTTTTTGGTACTGATGAAATGAGCCTTTTTACAGGGTCTATGGCTTTTGTATTTAATGCTGCGATGTTGTCCAAAGGGCTGGTCAGGGCTTCTGAGACACGCTGGAAACAGTTTTGCTCTGTCAACCGCAGGAACACACATGCATCCCAGAAAAATACTCTGGAAGCTTTTGTTAGGATTAAAAGAGTGGTGTTACTGAAATGCCTTATAGAGCTGTACCACTGCTGCTACAGGTAACTCTTCAAGATAAGGGATAAAGTATATATTACAGCAAAACATAACAGAGGTCATTTGAAAGCGGTATCATCAATTTTAAAATCAATCCTCTACGAGTCCAATTTTTATTTACTATCATGATTGAAGAAAAAGGAAGAATTTTTGGAATACATACTTTAATATATCTTTTGTTTAGACTGAGTATTGGGTGGTGCATTGTGAATAATATGCTTCATGGTCATCCTTTCATGGTATATTAGTCTGTTTCCCCTTTGGTTTGCATGAGTCTTTCGAAGAGCAGCATGGTGGAAGGACACATTTAAAACAATTCTGATTGTTAAGTGACAAGTAAAGGTCAAAGGCAACAAGGAGCAAGGGAAGTTCCTGACAATCTTTTAAATACTTTCTTTTCCCAGTTGATGACATCCTTTTCTTATAAGAATGTTGACTGCCATCACTCTATTAAAATACTTTCCAGAGATATCAAGTTAAAAAATAACTGATGTCTGCGTATTATCCATTTTACAAAATGTAATATGGTCCTGGCCCAGTGAAAATATTTAAGCTTTGAATTCAGCAGGACTTATGTGGAACAACAGGGTTTATAGGCTTCCCTAAACCACGATCCTTTCTAACCTTTCTGAGCTATGTGATTTTCTTTTGCAGGTAGTGCATAGGTATTATGAATGTTGCAGAACAGTTTTTTTTGTTGTTGACAAGTACATTGTACTTTGCAAACAATGGAAGCAGAAGATCATAATGGAGAAACAGCTATGATTACCCATCAACACATATCATCTGATGGCAAAACTTAAAAAGACAATGACACTGTCTATGCCCAGTTTCTTCTGTATCAATTCAGCTATCATTGCATTTTGAGAGAAGTAACTAAAAAAAGCCATAACTCAGACAGTGATCGTGTCATAGGTAGCAGACGACCTCATATGGCCTATGGGAGACCCAAGCTCACATTAAGCACTAATCGTGAGTACAGCAATAGGGAGCAGAAGTGGGCAGAAGTGGGAGGGGAGAAGCCTTAAATGACGTCTCTTTCTTACCTGCTCCTGGGAGGGGTATTGCTCTTCTGTCGTTCTGTCTTTCACTGCTGATCCACAGCAAGACCATAATAAACAGTTACGGAAACCAGCTGCTCAAACAAACAAAAGCATAAACAATATAAATTGAATTCATACACACGCACACACATACAGAAGAGCATCAACACCTATGAAATAAAGATGTTTCAGAATCAGCTCACACGAAGAGAATTTTTGCTGGAGCTGGCCAGAGAGTGAAAATTCAGTGTCATGAAACTTTTAAGGTTCCAGAAATGGTTTTGTTCCACACTGGAATGAAAACAAAACTTTCAGAACATTTTTCTGACTTGGAATTGTGTCAAAAATTGCTATTTTCAGATTGAAAAGCTCCAGGTTTTGGTACAGGCCTCCCTCTGCTTGTAGTCAGAAACCCTGGGCTTCAAAAATCTTTGTCAAAACCAATATGTCTCCACAGAATATTTCAACTTTGATAAACAACATATTTTAATGAAACGACATTTTGTTGAAAATATTCCAGCCAGCTCTAGCTGTGGCCTTTGTGAGATTGGGCAATTGAGCATTATTAATATTGCTAAATCTTTCTTTTCAAAGGCCACCGTGCCTCTTGATGATCACTGGACATAAGGAATTAATTACTTGGGGTGGGCGGGAAGATGGGGAGAGGGTGAGGGGGCTAGTAGTGTGGTTTATTAGACCCAGGCATGGGAGAGTAATAAAGCTCCCCACAGTCAGGTCACAAATCATATTTTGTATTTTCGATGTATTCACTTAAAAAGAAGAAGCACCCCACCTCAGTTGGCTGCAAGTTCCCATCCCAGATGAAAATTGGGGCTCCCCGGATGAGCAACTGGGCAGCAGGGCTGGGGCAACCTGCCACTGGCCATGGCTCTGATCCTGCCACTGCTCTGGTGGTGGTTAACCACACAGCAACCAAAGATGTTGCGTAGTTGTGAAATCCCTGCACACCAGGAGCCCAATCTCTTTGGTTTTCTGCCAGAGGTTTGTGGAGCATCGTGGGACGTGATAGGACAGGATGGTGGGAGAAGGCACCATCTAGTCTCTGAGTTAATGGATGTATCGCTAATCCTTCTCTGTCCTCGCCTCCCTGCACTGCCAGAGTTTTGGCAGTGGAGAGCTGCTTTGCTGAATGGAAGGAGGGTGTTTGTTCAGAAACACGTCGTACATACAGCAAGGGGCTGTTGTCTCCCTGGTCTGTGGGAAGCACTGTGAGAGCTGCCCACAGCCCTGCAGGTGCTTGCACGCATCATGGCGTGAGCGTATGCGCAAAGCTGGACTGTGTCACATACATTGGCTCTGGGGCCCAGCATGCTACCAAAAGTAACTGGGTTGGGATGTGGTGCCTAATCCCTCATGCCCTCAGCATGATGGGGGTAGGAAAAAATTGTGCCATGTTATATCCAGCCTCCAGTCAGCTGCCCCAGGGAGTGCTCTGGTGACAACTGGTGTCCCACAGCGCTCAGTGTTGGGACCATTTCTGTTTAACATCTTTATTGATGACCTTGATAAGGACATAGAGTGTATCATCAGCAAGTTTGCAGATGACACGAAGCTAAGCGGGAGTGTTGATCTCCATGAGGATAGGGAGGCTCTACAGAGAGACTTGGATATATTGGACCGATGGGCCAATGCTAACAGTATGAGCTTCAACAAGGCCAAGTGCCAAGTGCAGAGACTTGGGCCACAACAACCCCATGCAACGCTACAGGCTTGGGGAAGTGTGGCTGGAGAGCCGCCTGGCAGAAAAGGACCTGGGGGTTCTAATTGACAAGCGGCTGAACATGAGCCAGCAGTGTGCCCAGGTGGCCAAGAGGGCCAATGGCATCCTGGCTTGTTTTAGAAATAGTGTGACCAGCAGAAGGAGGGAGGTGATTGTCCCCCTGTACTCAGCACTGGTGAGGCCACACCTTGAGTATTGTGTCCAGTTCTGGGCACCTCAATATGAGGGAGATATCGAGGTGCTGGAGCGAGTGCAGAGGAGGGCAATGAAGCTGGTGAAGGGCCTGGAGAATAAATCTTATGAGGAGCGATTGAAGGAGCTGGGACTGTTTAGTTTGAGGAAGAGGAGGCTGAGGGGAGACCTCATCACTCTCTACAACTACTTGAAAGGACATTGTAGAGAGGTTGGTGCTGGTCTCTTCTCACAGGTAGTTAGCGATAGAACAAGAGGGAATGGGTTCAAGCTGCAGCAGGGTAGATTTAGGCTGGACATTAGGAAAAAATTCTTCACGGAAAGCGTGGTCAGACACTGGAATAGGCTGCCCAGGGAGGTGGTGGAGTCACCATCCCTGGATGTGTTTAAGACTCGTTTAGATGTGGTGTTAAGGGATATGGTGTAAGGGAGAACTTTGTAGAGTGGAGATGGTGGTTGGACTCGATGATCCCAAGGGTCTTTTCCAACCTAAATTATTCTATGATTCTCTGATTCTATGACCCTGCTCAATAACCAAGTGAGAAAGGCAAAGGTGCTGACTGCAAGCATAGAGGGAGGAGGAGGGGAAAAGTGGAGAGGATGCTCCTGAAGCTCGTCCATCCCCTGCGAAGGGACTGAATATGTGCCCACAGGAGTGTGGATGCCACTCTCTTGGAAACTCTCTTGGAAACACTGGAGCTTTTCGCAACACTGTGCAATGGGCTCGGCTCCCTCCAAGTTTCTGTTGGGCATAGAAGTTAGACTGCATACATTATCACCCCAGTTTAAGCTTTTGGTCCACTATGTGGGGGAAAATCAAGGAAAAAAATGTTGTCTGTGACCTTCCTTTCCTTTCTGGTGTAATGGTGTCAGCTTTACTGGCCCTGCAGAGCAGTCAGTACTGGAAAGGCTGTACACTTCACTCCTCTCCCAGCTTGTCACACACTGGCGCTGGTTATAACACCTCCTGTGCGAACAAATCCTCGGGAAAAGGAGTTCGGATGTAGAATGTAATTGGTGCGTACAGCTTAGATTGTGATGAATTTATATACCAAATTCATTGCAAGATATTCCTATTAGGTAGCTGCAAAAAACCCACTGCACTACAGGAACAGTAGGATATTTCCCTCTTCATCTTCACTACAAGTTAATTTGTAGGCAATTACCACATCTTGAAACACTTTCATTTGCACTGCAGGAAGCAGAAGTTTTTTTAAGATTTTTTTAAAATTAATTATTGATGATTCAGATCAGGAACCATTTATCACCTTCTTATTTTACAAAAATAACTGACCAGTTTCAGTGTAAGGGTGTGCATGGTGCTTATGAGTGCACACACACGTGGGCAAACCATTCACTTGGCTTAGAAATGGGTATGAGGGAAGTGGTTCTGCAAATTACACCTTTGATTTTCAAGATCAGGGGTGATAGGCTATTGTCAAGCCTCATCTGGCTCCAAATTAAGTTACTGTAGTGCTCCTCTTGTCAGATGGAGCACGCTTATTTCCTGCTGACAGTATATAGCTGATGGCAGATAATTGCACTGACAGATTTAGAGAGATCAGGCAGAGTGAAGAGCCAGAGTGTTATGAAGGAAAAAGGAGGAGGAGACTGTGGTTTCACTGACAAGCAAAAGCCACAGGCAGACAGCCTTTCACTGGGCCTAGGCAGCTAACATCCATTTACGCCTTTGGAAAGCTCCTCCATGACTTGCATTTGTTCACACTTCAACCACGGTGCTCAGTGAAGATCACAATATGTAGCTTCCATGACCAAGTCATTTTAGCAATCAGGTTTATAATGTTGTTCTGCCTCCAGACCATATGATCTTCCCATGACAAAAGATGGCCAACCAGAAAAATCATAGCTGTTCATTTCTACACCACCTGAGTATGCAGGAGGACAGGGGGAAAGGTTGACATAAAATGGTTGCATCTATTGCGCTTGTCTCATGAGATGAGACCGGCAGAACCCACAGTTACCTCTATTTGCACAACATTTCAGGTGAAAATGACTTTTAGCACACATTTTACCTATTGTCTATATAAATCTTTTGGCTAAAAATAGGTACAGGAAAACCTAGATGCAAAGATGAGGCACATAAGTTTTTGGCTAAGGAGGCAGGTTCTGTGTTGAAGTCCAGATAAGAATTGTTCATTATGAGCTCGCTTCTCCTGACAACACTGTAGAGTTACTTGGCTTATTGCTAAACTTAGAGATTTTGATTTTCAGCTGAAACTGTACCTGGCTTTGGTCGTGTCAGCTATGCGGGCACGCGTTCATGAGAAGGTGAAATAACTGTTCGTATATACACAACAAGAATTATGGAAAAACCGAGCAATTGTTGAGATCGAAACCTGGATTTGTATAGTGAAGTATTAAATATTTGCTTATCAGTTATTCCTATGTGCCAGGCATTTACAGAAGTACATCTGTGTAAGGCTAACTCTTTTTGAGGGATGCTTGAGTCCTTGATCTGATTTAGTATCATTGAAGTATATTGGGGTAACAAGATTTTGCCTGAAATACTACAGGTTTTTTTGTTGGTGCAAACAGAAAATAGATAAAAGTCGCATTCTGTTTAATTAAAATTTTTCTCTGCCAGCTAAGGTGACAAAAAGACAACAAACATAATGCCTTCAGTCTTTCAGGTCTTCCAAGTCCCAGTCAATAAGTTTATAGCCTTTCAGCTCTTCTGCTTTTAACATAACTTAAAAGCGTTGGAGTGAAAAAATAGTCTAACAAGTGCTCCTGCTATAACAAGACTATTAGTTTCATTGATTTTCTAAGAGGAAAACCCCCAACTAAAATTCAAGAAAGAGATTAATACAACTACCTTTTAATAATATTAACTTTCTTGAAATCAATATTTTTTCTCATATTACACTGTACTTTGTTACATACTAGACACTATACGAGTAACGATAATCGATACAGAGCCTGTGTATTTGCGAGGACCTTTTCAAAGGCTGGCATAATGGACAAGGATTAGCCAAATATGGCCTGAAAAGTCAGAGTGCCAGTTTGATCTCAAATGACACCAAACTGCTGCTGGGGTCTCCAGATCTAGAGGGCTTTTTTGCGTACCAGTGGTTAGGCTCGTCATGGTCCTGATGACGACTAATGTATGGTGATGGAAGTGATATTCTTGGCCATGGTGAAGTCAGTTGTTTCCATAACAGCACTGTGGTGCAGAGGCTGGGTTGTAGACCCTTGTTAAAATCCTGCAGTTGGATTGGTAGAAAGTTTGGAGTGACTTCCAGCCTTGAGTAGACTTCACTGGTATTCTGGATACAGAATCACAAAAAGACTGAGGTTGGAAGAGATCTCTGGAGGTCATCTGGTCCAACCATTCTGCTGAAGCAGGATCACCTACAGCCGGTTTTCCAGGATTGTGTCCAGATGGCTTTTGATCGTCCTCAAGGATGGAGACTCCACAACCTCCCTGGGCAACTTGTGGCAGTCCTCAGTCACCCTCACAGTAAAATTGTTTCCTGATGTTTAGACAGTGCCTCCTGTGTTTCAGTTTGACAATGACAAGTTTCACACACTGCTTAGTTACATCTATTAAACCCCTCAATATTTAACTTGCCAGCAAGTGTATGCAGCCCGGGGACATTAATTACCACTATAGTCTCAAATAAGGATCCTTTTGTTAATTGCAATATATCACAACGCCTTAGGGAGGCCAGTGAATCAGGACATTTCATGGGCCCTGCCAGATGGCCACAAAGAAATTCAAGGGCCTGGCATATGGCTGTCACAGACCTTGTGACTGTGTGCACATTGGATAAACCAAGGGCAGTTCCACACTCGGGTTTCATCCTTTAGCATGTCTCACTACATTAAAATATGTGCCATTATTATAGGGCTTTCAAAGTTTCATATCTATCTACAGCCTTTAGGATATACGAGGAGTATGGAGGGTCTGTATTCACCATCATGTTTTCTGTGAATCATCCACTTATGAGATCTAGTTGAAAAATTAAAATATTCGGGTAATATGCCTAGGTGAGTTTTGAGAAACCATACTGGGGTATTTATGGAATACTTTTTTTCTAGACACACATTCTAGCATTTGTGGTCAAATGCAGATCCAGAATTAGTCAAGGGAGGATGCCTGCAGGTACCAAACCATGCAGCTCAGTGACTAAGGCTCCATGATGGAAACCTCAGGGACTGGAGGCAGCACTGGGGCTGGGGGAACTCCTTTGCCGCCAGGCCCAAATTGCCAGCAAAAAGTGCAACTTTCACTTCAGTGCTTAGCCAGCGTGGAGATGAGGTGGGCCTGTAGGCAGGGACACAGGCCATGTCTAAACAATAATCATCTGAATTTGGTGTCCATCTACAATTCCACCTCCAGGGTCCATCTGGTTTTGTTGGAAACTGAGCTTTGGAAAAACCACTGGAAAACTTCAGATCCAGTAAGCTGTGTCCCCTACCTCTTCTGCCAACGTGGTCCCTTATATGGGCAAAACCCACTTTGTAATGCCCATTGTGGGTTACCATGGGGGGTCTGTATACCCTTGCAGTGGACACTACTCACACCTGATTGCAAATACAGCTATATGTGATATAAATAAAAGTTGCAGCCCGTCACAGAATCTCTTATTGAGTGTTTCTATCTCCTTTCCCTCTTAGTCTGAGCTAAATTCAGCTAACACTTGGCCATGCTAAAATATTCCTATGCTGAAACTTGGAGAAGTCCCAGGAATGCTGTGAGAATTGACTGTAGGAGTAAAACAAGGAAACTCCTTATTCTTCACAGTGTTTTCCTTTCCAAATATTAATGTGTGCAAAATGTTGATATGAAAGTTTTGCCAAAAGAGATACTATTCAGAGAATGATGCTTTAAAGAAGGTGAGATTTTAATGATTATGAAAATGACTATGTCAAGATTGTGAGAAATTAACTTGTATAGCCTTTAAAACAACTGCATTGTCAAGTTTCTGTTTTCTGAGAAGGCACTTCTGTTTTGGATGAAAGTCTTCTTGCCAAACAACACTTCTGACTTTTGATCAATTCTACTATGAAACTTTGTCAGCTACAGCAGCTAGGACAGAGACCTAAATGTCAAGGCAGAGAAAACAAGAAATTAAAAATTTTCCTTCTCATTTGCAGGCATAAATTATATACCTGAAGATAAACAGTAATTTTGGATATTGTTAGGATAAGCCAGTTGTTCCCTCACTTTCTACATAAAATTTGCTCTCAGTTATCCTATCTGTTGGAAGACTGGCATTAGATGCATTATATGGTGAATTTCTGTGCATAGCAGAGTAACTCTCATGTGAAGAGCATTGCCTGCATCAGCACGAACTGTCATCCTAATAGGTGGAGTTGAACTTTAAAAGGATGAATTTGTGGTTTTGGGGACCTTCTCGCATTTTGCTGTACCACTTATTGAATTTTGAGAGCCTGGAGTTAAACGGTGGAACGAGGCACAGAGCTGAGAGCAGAGGGGTAGCTGCTGCTGGTGCTTCTGCCGTGCGTAACAGATAATGCTGTTTTCATGCACGAGCGAAAGGTGAAGGGAGAACAGCAGAAAGGGGATTCATGGCTGGGTTAGGAAAAGTTTCTCCTGATCTTTAATCATAGTCACTTCCCCTTTCCTGCTTCTTTTTCCCAGTTCCTGAGCGCTTCTTCCTTCCTTAGTGTGCGATTGGTATCGTAAATGGTTTTTTGAGGGCAGGGTGTCTGTGTGAGGAAATTAGTCGAGAAGAAGAAAAACCAGTTTGCTTCCCAAGTGATTCTGATATACACACCATGAAAAATACCCTGCTGGTGTTTTCTATAAGAACATGTACTGCTTTCACACCTTGTCAAGAAAAATAATCTAGAAAAAAAGAAGACTAAGGTAAGTAGAGACTGTTTAAACGTCAGTCTGAGAGACAGAGTCAGTAGTGATAAATCCCAAAGGCCTTTTTTGTTGTTTGCCTTAGCAATTTTTTCATTTTTTCTAGTTTCTCATCAGCATTCCTGTGTTTGTCCCTGCACTGTCCCTTCTGCAGCAGCAGAGACCAGATCCCGGACTGTGAAACCACAAGGACATGCCAGTCCCTTTAGGCTTTCTTATTTATTAATCTCTTCTAAGTATATTTTTTATTTACAACTCCTTGCTGTAGAGAAGACATGTGCTACAAGAGCCTACCAGCCTGTAGGGGTTGGCGCCGCAGGCACTGGGGAAGCCCAGTGAGGGGCTGAGCAGTGCCGTGCCGTGCCATGCCATAGGCATCTCCCAGTGCCGGTGGGGAAGGCAAGGGTCTCTCCTGGCCGGGCAGCACAGCCGACTTTCCCACACTTGCTACGGGGAACGGTGGGAGGGTTAAAGCTCTGCTGTGCCTCCTTCACAGACCAAAATCCTGATTCCGCTGCACTTGGTTTAGTTCCGCGTGCAGCAAAATGGGGCTGTGAATGGCAGGAGTTAGTGACAGGCTGGGTTTGGTGGGGCTGGTGGCTGTGGCTAAACAGTTTTCAGTGCCTGCGCGCACACAGGCACACACAGAGAAAGTGAAGTTCTCTCTCTGTCCAGCTTAGAAAGACACTGTTCCCTAAATGAACGATTAATGTTTGAAAAAAGTCTGAAAAATGGATATCCCTTTGACCTTTCTAAGGTTTGTCATTTAGTTGACATACCCATTACCTCAAAAATCAAATGTGTTTGTCTAAACATTATTCTGATGTTTGGTTTGGGCACCAAAGGTCAGACAGCTGACCACTAACTCGCTGACAGTGATCAATTCAGGCTGAAATCTTGTCACTTTCCCTGTTTATTCTGCTATCCATCTCTGCTTTGCCAGCCACCACCGCCACTTTCTGCTGTTGAGGCGCTTTTGAACCTAACAATAATCCAATTTAGAATTGATCAATGGGAACGTGTGGTCAGTAAGCAAAATGACAAAGTCTGCATACAACCGCTGACCACAATCTGGTGGTATTTTACATAGGGCTGATTGCAAACTTAATATATGTAAACGGCTCCCAACCGCAACCGTTCCAGCACAGAGGAGGTGGGAGGGAATGAGATTTCGTGTGCTCAGGGCTGACACTTGTCTCACGCAACAAATCTGTGCGGCTCTCTTGGTCCTTATGCGGTTGCCAAAGCTTGGTCTGATGCAAAAGTGTTTCCTGCAGGCAACAATAGTGTCCCGGGTTTTGCTGTGGTGCATTTCCAACCAAATTCTGCTGTGAAATCCAGCCTTGTTAGTGGGAGAAGTTTGTGGCAATCATTAGGAATATCTCAGAATAAAAAAAAGCTCGCCACTCCACACTGAACTGTAAGCACAAAGTAACAAGGCGAGAGTAGGGCTTCTAATTCTCAGTGTTTATAGGTTTTTTATTTAAAGGGAAGGAAGATGAAGTACGATGGTGTTCCCTTCGTTTTAGTCAGGTATAGCATAACAGAGTGATAGCATAACAGTGTGATAGCATAACAAGAAGGAACAGCAATTTAAAAACTACCTCTCGGGCTTGCATGGAGAACAACATAATGCCCAAATAAATGCATCCCAGATAGATAAAAGTAGTACTTAGGTAAACATCTGGGGCAAAAATCCTCCCCAACTTTCTAGGCACTTTTCAAACATTGCTTTCATCCCTTCTCCTTGCCTCAGGAGACCCCTCAGTCTTCAGGTTGCAGCTCACAGGCCAGAATGGTGCACGACAAATGATCAAAAAGTGAAACACTATTGTATATTGTGTGACAACATTTTTCATTAGCTGCTAAACCTAGCCCTAAATCTACTTTGCTTGACTACCCATATGACTATGTGCAGGACAGAAGACTCCAGTCCTGGAAACACTCCACCTGAGCCTTGACAGGGGAGACTGATTCACAAAACGTGCTCACAGCGGCTGTTCAAAGTGTGTTCTGAGGTTCTGCTGGGAGGAAGAAAAGGACTCTGCTCCAAGTATTTGTTTTCACGCATGTTCAAATTGTGAGCACACCTATGCCCAAGTTGTCAGTACTGGAAATGTGTTTTGTCTCATCGATGTATGCAAACTTTATGGCGGTGCTTGGCACAGCCTGTGTTACGTGGGGCAGCATGTGACCCCTACACTCATTTTCTCTGCTGAGATTAACTTACTTTCACTGATGAGATTAAACATTGTCTGCTATGGAATGACTTTTTCTGCCTCCTAAATGCCAGTTTTCATATTTCTGCTCTGATCTGCTCACTGAGCCTGATAGACAGGGCTTATTTTTGCAGGAATTTGTTATTCATCATCTATCCGTCAGTCCTTCCACTTGTCTTGTCGGTTTCAAGTGTCACGTTCCTTGTGAGGGTTGCTTTATGGGGTGCATGTGCACATGCTGTGCTACTTGTGCGCAAGTCACCTATCCGAGCATTGAGCTGCAGCTAGCACACCCCTGCTATAATTGTGGACCTGTGGCAATCCATCAATGTGAAGAAGAGGCTCTGCCCACAGCATTTGCAGCCATCAGGCATGTCTTTTGGGAAATGCTAGTTGATGTTGCTGGGATGATACTATCTATTCTGCCAAGGAGCATGACAAAGACAGCACCAGATTAGGTGGCTTCTCTTTGTTTTGGTTTGGAAGTGGGACAGGTTGATGGTCTGAGTCTTGGCTGTGGTTTCCATCCTCAGGACCCAGGATGCAGGAGATCTGGAGCTGGGTGCCGTGATATGCCCCCTCCTTGTAACACAGAAGGGAAACACAAACCATGGTGTAGGAGAGCTTCTCTCCTGGCAGCTCTCCAAGGAACAAGTGAGAACATGAGTTCTTGGCAGAGCCACAGGCCCAAACAAGTCTTGGAGTCTCTGCTCCAAAAGGCATGGCACCATCAGTGATAGAAGTTGGTGACATAGGTGTCATTTTGTCTGCTGCAGTTGGCTTTTGGTGTGTTGACTGATTCTCATGAGTCTTTTGTTGGCAGACTCAGAGATTTTAGATGTCTTGCATCTTACCATGGATGATTTTGATAGGACATTTTCAGAAGGACGGTGGGAACAGTTTGGACTCCTCTTGAGAAGGGCACCCAAATTCCCCAGGGTGTTGTGGACCCTTGACTCATTCCTTTCTTCTGAAACTGCCTTTTTATTGTGTCTCTGCTTAATCTTGCAAAATTTACGAGGCAGACTCTAGTCTCAGTGCAAAAGCCAAGTTGAGGGACAGAGTTTCAGGCCTGGCAGATTTTCTCTTTTTCTATTGTTTCTCCATCCTCCTTTGTCATGGTGAGGAGCAAAGGGAAAATTGCCTTTTCAACAAGCATGGCAGACTAACTTCAAATAAATAGATCCTTGAGATAATCTTTTAAATCTCTTGTATTCAGTTTTTCTTTTTGCTGAACTCAGCTTTCCTCCCTATCCTTAATCCACTTGAAGGAACCTCTCCATGACATCTTTCTTTGACAGTAGGATGAACAGTTTTACGTTTGATAGGATAAAATAAAATTAATTTCTTATTTGAGATTCCTCCTAAGATTTCAACTGCAGATACTCTGTCTGAGAATTCTGCAAAGCAAATCAGCTGGATATTTGGCTTGAGTACAGATACGTAACTTCAATATTTGGGGGTGGGAGTTGTCTTTTACTGTGGAAACAGTGTACTTCTGAATTATGTGCAGTAACATTCCAATGTTGCAGAAACAGCTCCTGAGAGGTGTACGCAGCAACAAAAGACTTAGCTGGGTTATGTTACAAAATATTCTTAACAAATATTGTAACGAATTTTTAAGCTATCTGTTCAGTCTGACTGTGTGTATGTACTCATATGTACAGACACCTAAGAAAGTATCTTTGCTTATTTTTATAGACGCTTTCATGCTTGTGATCAGAACCACTGAAAACTGGGTTTACAACCTGATTCACTGGAGCACAATTGAGCTGCCTATTGTTAGTACCATAAATGCTATTGAAATCACTATTTATGTTGTTCTAGCATCTTTTATAGACCAGGACAACTCTCTACCTGTATAGCTGTTTAGACCACAGCACAGGTAAGTAGTTAGCCAGTAAAGGAGGTCTCCTTGAACAGTAGTGGAAGAATGACTAAATTTCCAAATTTGCAGAGGGTTATTAAAAATCAGAAGGAAAAAAAAAATCATGGTATGTGATTACCATTTCTTGTATAGAAATAATTTACTATGTGTTGCCTCATGAAGATTCTTGATGGACAAGATCCATTGCCAGTATAAATTTATTTAGGCTCACGGAACACAGGGGTGTTATGCTAGCAGGTGATAATACTGTGGCTCCAAGCCCAAGTATGTTAACTGGCTACCAAGTTCTTCCCCCTACACCCCCTTTTCTCTTTTCAAAAAGTTATTTTCAATTTTGACATTTATTCATTAGGAAAGAAGTCGTGATTAGTTGACAGCATTGCTATGCCTATACTAATGTTGCCAGAGATCCAGAGATGGACTATGTAGAAACAGTGGCTTTCCAGGTATGGTTTCTTTTGTTCTTCATTTTTGAGCACATTTCTCTGATAGGAAAGTTCAGATAATGCTGTAGTATAGCAGATTTAGATTCATATCAGCTGTGCTGATTTAAAACTATGCTCAGATCATGTTTTCATGCATTCCTCCTATTCAACAGACATTGGTTGTTGTTAAAATAATAACACATCTCAGCAATATAATCTTCCTTTGGTAGCCCGTTCAATATATTTTTAGAATGTAATTAAACCATATCAGTACAGTGACAGCAAACTGATGACCTTTTAATTATTTTCAGGATAGCTGAGTGCACAATCATTTCTCATATACCTTGAGAAAACAGAGAATGCTTTGTGAATGAATTATACATTTAAATACGGCAAGCTCTTTTTGTTTTTCACTTTTAAACATATTATCTAGTTCTTGCTGTGCACCAGGGGGATGTGAATTGATGTATACTCTGCCCCAACATTGGCTTTACTAGGAAGTTTGTGTAGCTTCAAATCCTGGAAAGAGTGTGAGCAATACACTTCAGATGATTAAGGTGAAGTGTGACCAACGTGGGCATATTTTTTTGTCCAGTTCTGGGTTTGTGCTGTGGGCTGTGAACCTTTGGAGTATGTGGTCCCCTACCTCCCTGAGCCATCGCTGATGATGTTGTCACCTCCAGCACAGCTGTAGCACAGCACGGCCAGGGTCAGTGCAAGCCGCTCACCCACTGTGCTCTGCAAGGGCGTACTTCTCATGGCAGGACTTTGGCCATGATACTTGCACTCTGAATCCAAGGTGTCTGCAAAATGCAGACAGCAGCCATGTCTCCTGGGAAGTTTTTTATTCTTTCTTTTTTTTCCAGGGAAGCCCAGATAAGAGTGGATGCGCAGGAGGCTCCATTCAAATAAAGGTCCAAGACCAAAGCAACCGAGGCCTGAGAGTTTGGTCTTTGTCACACGCTCGGATAAGGATGTGGGGAGATGATGGCCAGTAATACAGCTTTCAGACTGTGACCATTGATGCTGATCCTCACAGCTGAGTCCCAAAACTCTTGGGAAGTCAGTGGGCTTTGTACTGACGTGGGAATTACCACAGTAAGAGTAATAGACCGAGTCTTTTAAACACTTTGGGGAATAGCATTCCCTGATACAGAAGTACTTCTAAAGACTTTGCCTCATCAGCCTTTGACCCAATAACCAAGTAGAGAGTGGGGGCTTGTACAAAGATGAAAAAAGACTGAATGTGGGCGATGATGCTTTTCTTCCCTTAATGAAATTAAAGTCAGCTATTCAATCTTTAGCAGGATTTTTACAGTCATTAATTCAAGAAACAAGTAGGACTGCTTTATAACAAAGCACCTCAAGTAAGTGATCTTGATTTATTATTGTGTATGGGGAATATACACTGTGTCTCAAGTAGCTTTTTGCTGGATATGCTATATAACAGAATCAAGCTTATGATTTGCTGTCATGTAGTACACTTTGGTTTTGTTATTGCTGAGTTTTTTGGTTTTTCTTTCTCTCTTGACCACTTCCAGCAGTTTGAGTGTTTCCACTGCACTGTTCATGTCAAAGATTTCCATTAAGGGCATGCCTTCGTGATGATATAGACTTTTAGCTTTCTTTTTAGCAGTGGGAAAGGGGCAATAGGGCTTACATGAAGAATGATACCCGTGCACTTTAACATATCTGAATGATACCCGTGCACTTTAACATATTTGAAAAGCAGCCATAGAGCAGAGCCAGAGAAGAGCAAGATCAGGGGCTTCCCATATGACTGCCAAGAGCACTACAAGCAAAAGGTGCCATCCTGCTCCATTTATCCTGCATCGAAAAGCATTGATTAAAACTTTCTCGGTTGCAAAACCAGACGTTTTTAAGATGAACAACCTAGTTTGTGCCATTTCAGACTGGTTATCTAATTCGTAAAGTTTCTGCTGTGAGTTAGACCATGCAATATGCTTTTGGCCAATGCAATGCTGAGCTGTTAGCTATACAAAGAGAAACATTCTCTCCTTTGTTCCAGCAACTTAGCATTTATTTTCCACCAAAGGCAGCAAGCTGCTCACCACAGCTTCTTGCCCAAACCAAAGGATCTCCACTTCAAACATTATCAGCTGTGCCCTACAGAGTTGCCACAATTCCTAACAGATGGTGGAACGTCTATACACTGTATTGTTTGGATTAAATTGCATGAGGACTGTATGTGAGTAATATTCCACTATGACTTGGAACCAGCCAATATGAGAAAATTCAGTGACAGCGCTGAAATCAAGAGTTCATGCTACATATTGCAGCCTATACAGTGTGGTACACAATGTGATACACTGAACACTCCTCAAAAGGGGAAAATGACATTAAAGTATCATAGCATTTTTTCTAAACTTCTGAATTTCCTTGCTTTTATTAATACTTTCTGACCTGAGCTCCTGTGGTTTAATTTCCTGTAGGTATCAAGTAACAGTGAATCAAGCAAGGACCTTAACCTCTAGTCCCTTTTGCATTTAAAGCTGCCTCGTCTTGACAATGTTTAAACTGGTGTTAATTCTCCTACCTTTCTTCCCGCTCCTCGCTCAATGCTTGCTCTTTAGTATTGTAGAATATCAACCGACTCCCCATACTGATCTGAGCTACCTTTATCAATTGGGTAGCTTTTGAACACCACCACCACCATGACAGACAAAGAAAGTAGTTTTCTAGCTACACTTAAATACAGTTTGTTTTGCCCAAGTGCTCTGGGACTGCTCCGGGCAGAAGCTTGCACCATGCAGAGCAGCCACTGCATTGTCTGAGACCACGAAGTGGCGGCACTGCTGTTTCGAGCTGTTTCACACTGGTGCTACGAGAGAAACCGGGCACAGCATCAGGGCTCGGCGTCTGCAGCAGGTTTGCTCTCCTCTGATAGAGCTGTGCTCCAGCTGAGATACCTCAAGCTTACAGCAGCATCCCAGGGTGATCAAAGATAGCAGTTCTGTGAGTTGAGGAACCGAGCAACTGCTGACTTTCAGAAATCACTGAAAGATGAAGGATTTAATTTATGCTGCAGGAATGAAAAGAATACATAGCATAGTTGCACCTTGCTGAATTTTCTACTGTTTTTCACACCTTGCCTTTCCTTCCTTTTCTTTTAAAAATCTCCCTGTGGAGCTGACTGCCTAACCTGTCATCTCTGCCATACCCTGCCGAATTCCTATGTCCCTTTCTTTCTAAATAGAACCTCTAAATAACATAACCTGTATTACACCAGTAAGAAAAATTGTAATTGCTTTCTTGTTTGCATCTAAGGCAATATGTCAGGAAAGCACATACCTGCTAAAGGCAGGGCTCAGGCAAGAGAGCAGCCCTTTAAAGGGACTGAGCTGCCACGTGCCAACATCCGTGCTAGCACACAGCACTTACTCCCTTTCACAGTCTTTGATTTGAGGGCTTCATCTGCCTCAGAAAAGTTTAGCATAAGTGATTAGAGACAAGGTTCTGAATAGAATTTTTGCCCCATAATAGGAAAGAATATTTTGGTGTTAGATTTAACACTTTTTTTTTAATTTGTAGCTGAAAAGGTCTTGGTGAAACCTCTGTGTTCTAGGTCAAAACCAGGTTGCTTTAAAAAAGGTGACAGACACTGTGAGGTTTAATATATATGTGTATTGTGTGTGCAGTAACTTGTAGACATGCAGGAAGCCTAGTTATGAGTCTTGTTGAGTGGGTTAGTCTATGTTAGCATTTTTTAGCAGAATCCCAAATGTGCTGTCGTACTTGTCCGCCGGGGTTGGGTAGCTCAATTCTGGGATGGTTTCCTGCTGAGTGACAGGAGTTGATGGACCTGTGGGTGGCTGGGACTTCTTCCTTCATCCCCGATGCTGTGCTGCACTTTAATGCCACGGCAACAAAACACCCCCAGAGTAGATTGTCTCAGTCTGGTCACAGACATGTCCACCTTATAGCTCTGTTCTTCAGATCTGTGGAGCCTGCAAGGGAGCCCAGACCCATGAGCCGCCTCAGGGCAGTAGCTGCCAGGATGAGTTTCCTAGGACGAGTGAGTTTTGAGGAATTTGAGTTTTTTTCAGGCTATGCAGCCTGAAATAGCTTGGCATCTTCAAGCTATTGGCTTTTGTTTGTGGAGCCAGCAAACTATTTTGATGGTCGGTTTCTACCAACCATGTATATTTTTACTTTTTTTTACCACCCTATAAACATGTGGAGTTTTTTTTTAATAGTATGTTGAAAAAGGGATTTGAGGAGTTGTTCTTGCTTTCTGAAGAGGAGTTTATACCTTTCACAATATTTTGTATCTCTTTTCCTCTTTTCTGCTGTCACACCCGTTTCTACTTTTCTGAACCAGCTCTGTTTGGATTCTGTTGTTACAGGCTCATACATCTGAAACGGCTAAAACTAGAAATTCTCTGAAATTCATGGTGCTTTGACTCAAACTTGAAGGAGTGGCTGAGGAAAGCTTCACCATCCCCACCCCTGCACAAGGACCTGGGCATTTTCCTCTGCTGGGGTGGGCAGAGCGGTGTGGGGCGATGGGCGCCGAGGCAGCTGAGCTGCACCGAAGCGGTTCTCCTCTGGCTGGATGCTGCCTTTCCAAAGGAGCTCAGCACACGTTCCCTGCCTGCATTTCTTCTCTTGGCCTTTTGGTGTCATTCTGTGACTAACAAGGAGAGCAAAGAGCCTCCTAATTGCTTCTCCCCTCTTCCTTTCAGGGCAAGGCAGAGTTGGTAGCAAACGATTATACCTGCTGAAGAGGCATCAAGCACAACTAATTTCATAAAACTTAAGGGGCCCAGTTCCTACTAAGGTGGCTGAGATAGGTGTGCCTATCACTTTCAGTCAGTAAGGATGCTTCATGTTTAGGTCAGTGATGCTCAGCTGTAGATAAAATGGGCTAAAAGGCTCAGGAGACCCTGATCTGACCCTGCCTTGGCTCCACGTGTGCCCTGGAAAATGTCTCTGAAGATCGCGTTGGCCAGATGTGGTGGCACAGAGGGCTGCTTGGTGCGGGCTGGGTGAGGGGAGGAGGGCACAAACGCTGCCTGGAAGTGCACGCCTGGGCTGCAGTGGTATCCCCGAAACCTTGACAGGAAAAAAAAGTGCAAGAGTTCAACCTACTGCTGTTAAAAAGGAGAACTCTAAACCTGAAGTCTAAGAAATGAGTTGGGCATGGGAAGGTACTGTATGATCAGACGCCATGGGGCTGGATCGTAATGCAAATACGCAAGCGGGAAAACATGGTTCTCTGTGTCCCCGGGACCCCAGAAAGGCTGCGGTCTTGTACGTGCTCCTTTGTCTTGTGGAGAGAAGATGCACACGACACGGCTGAGCACACTGGGGAATGGAAAATGTGGCAGAGCTGTAACAGCAACAATTTTTTTTTTTTTTTAGTTTACTGATTGGTCTGGGGGGAAAAGAAACGAGTTGATAGGAAGGAAGTTTTCCTAGCAATTAAAACAAAAAATAAAGGGTCAAATGGACCATTTCCTTTGATCTAAAGTGATGCAGCGCTCGGGGGGTGTGTGTGTTTGGGGGGGTAGTTCATGTTTAAAGGAGAGCTGCATCTGACCTATCACAGGCAAAATCTATATTCATTTAGTAAATACTTCAGGATGTTTGCATACTTGGATGGCAGCATGTTCCCATAGCTTCTGCCTCTTTGAACAGTAGCGATTGTAAGTCCTGGATACCCTCTATAAAATGCTTCCTGTCTGATCAGAAAACTGAGCACTGTCTCCTCCTTTCACGAAGGGTGGCTACTCGTCTTGTTTTACAGGAGGAACTTCGCCATCCCTCTGATTGCCCAGGGAGGCGACAGACAGTTGCTGGCAGTCACAAGTGGTTAAAGAAATTTGTCTGCCACCCTGCATTCCCCTGCGTCTGGGGGCAATTTTGGCTTGTCTATACAAGGCTTCCTCAGTTTCTCTATGGCATTACTGACATAGGCTGCGATGCCTTTCCTGCTTCAAACTAATTTTTTTAAGGATTTTGCCTCCTTGATTGAAGGATTTAATTTTTTTTTTTAAGATTCCTTTAAGTGGTGTAAATGAATAAAGTGCGTATAGTGAGTGTGCTGGAGCAGGTGTGTTGTGGTCGCGTGGATAGACCTCACTGGCCAGCCTCTGCACACTCAGACCGAAGTCCACTTTGTGCCTGCAGAGAAATTGCACAACAATTTGAGCCTCTTAGGCTGAAGCATCTAATAGCTGCTTCAGGATCTACAAAATTGGGAGGCACTTGAGAAATGATAATGCGATCCTGCCAGCCACTTCGAAAGGAATAATTTCTTTTCTATGGAGCTATCCTGCAGCAGACAATTTAGTTTGCCATCTTCCTGAAACCTGCTCCACCAGCTAAAGGCATGGAGGAAAGCATTGCATTTATGGTAAAGCATAAAAAAAGTGTTTTTTCTTTTTCTAATGAGCTCTCTTCAAAAAGTAGTTTTGCTTTCTCTGAGTACCAACGTATATTTATAGCCAGCCGTTGGTAAGGGCTCTGCTTTGAAAGCGTGTATTAAGTAACACCAGAAAGAGCTTCATTGTCCTTCAGACTTTCATTAAATGTTTCTAGAAAATTTGGAAATATTATAAAAATTATTCCTCTCTTTCTTCTTTTTCCCTCCTCCCTTTGTAAGTCTGTCTCTAGGAATGGGAAGTAAACCGATACAGTTGGATACCAGGCGCTACATTTTGCAACATATCAGAATAAAAATACTGAAAAAATAAAATGAAAAAAATACTTTTAAGGATCTTGAACAAATTTGCATTTTTGCTGCCTTTATTTCACAGCCCTGCTGGATTATATTTGCCTTTCCTTGAAACTCTCAACATGGTGGAAAATACTTAGCTATGAGATTCTTTTTAGAAAAGAAGGATTTAGCCTTCATCTAGGGAGAATTTTCCAGTGTATTGGAAAGATTTGATACTGGCACTTCCTTTGCAATAACCAAAATGCTGAAGCACAAGAGCGTTGATTCTGATTGCAAAGTATTTAATGACCTAAATGCCGAGCTTGAGCAGAGCGACCACCAGTACAAGAAGGTCTCAATCTGGTCTGAAACATACTTGAAGCTATTTCTAGACATGGGAGTCAGCCAGTATTCCTTACTTTGTAAGAAGAGCAGTGAGGATGGAAAACCACTGGGTTTTAGCACATGCATAAAACTGAGCAAGCCTGATCTCCCCAGCCCATTTAAGGCAATGACAAGGCTCTTGGCGACTTCCACAGGTTTTGAATCGGCGTCAATCGTTTTGGCTGTTACCTTCACCTTGCACCAGGGTTGCCAGGGGCTGGGCCTATAGACCCTTCTCCATGCCCATACCAGTCCTGAACAGATCGCTGGCCTTTGCTGAGACCCTACGAGACACTGTAGTGAGTGTCCCCATCGCTGTCGCCTGGACAAGCCGGTGGATGTACTTTGGGAAGGAGAGGTGTTGGCAGAGGGGAAGGAGAGCTGTGGCATGACTTTGTTCTGCCCAAGTCCGTTTGCTTCTCTAGCTCTAGAAAATGCAGGTGATTCAGGATAGAGAGCTTCACAGGTCTCATTAAATAAAACTTTTTGAATGTATTTATCTTTTGATTTTGAGGTCTTTCCTTCAGCCCTTCAGACCCCTCCATGCCGATAACATGCTGACAACTGGTGTCTTCTGGAATGGTGTTTTTTTATTTCTTTTTCAGTCCGCTTTTGAATGATGTCCTGTCAAACTGCAGGAAGAAAAAAATCTTGTTTTTTTTTTTTTTTTTTTATCCTGTACCAAGGTGCTGGCCTCCCTCCATAAACCCTATTCTCTACAGAGATAGAAGACAGAAGCACTTTTCTGAACCAATTCTAATCTTCAAGTATAAGGTTTGGTTTGAGGTTTCATGCTGAGGTTTGGAGTGACTCATATTTTGCAAACAGGTCTACTCAGTCTCTTAGAGTTACACCACCTATTTAAGGTAGAAATATGCAAGCTAGTACATAATGCATACTGCCTGCATGCTCCAAACCACAAGTTGCTCAAAAACGCCAGAGTGGTGAATCCTGCTGGGAAAGTTCAAAATAATGAAAGAACAGCCACTTCTCGCTCTATTGCTGTCTATGACAGCTATATTTGTGATGCCAAGTCACACGGGGAATATAAAACTAAAATATAGTTAATAAGAGCCTTCAATCAGTGCTGGTTACTCAAATGTTCTGTCAGTACCTTCTGCTGTGATTTCAGTGAAAAATACGTAGAAAATATGCAGCCTGTTTAGAAAAAGAGTAGGTATTTTGTATTCTTTTGCTTGGAGTATTGCTTTATGTCTTACAGTTCAGGACATTCTTATTCTTGCAGAAACTTGCTTTGTTCAAATGTGAATGAATACATTGTTACTTTTAGAGCAGGTAGCTTGGAAAAGGTTGTTTTACCTTTAAAGAGAAGTTTGCTGCATAGCTCTAGATTTTGCAGAATGACAATAAAGCATCAGAAAAACCAACAGAGGAAAGCCTTGTTCTAATGGAAACAGAGGTATTTTTCCATGCTCCTTAAGCAAAACAAAAGCAGCTGCCGCTTTTTGTTGAATGGTATCTCTGATTGGACTGAATCTGTTCTGTGCTCTTCTTTTGCTCTAATGGGGGCAAATAAAATATTCTTCTGTATAACCCAGGGGAGCAGTTAGCCATCTCCTCTTAATTTGAGTGATCTTTAGATTTCTTATATGAGGTTCTGAATCAGACAAAGTGCTCAGAGTCAGCTCTTATCTCTACATAGTAAATAAGGTTGAAATTTAAAAAAGGCCATTAGCAATCAATACGGCTGGGAGATTTAATTTCCAGCACATGCCTGTTTTGTTTTATTGTTATACACCCTAAGAGTTCCAAGGGATTATTTCCTTATTATTACATTTGCAACATTTTTCTACGTAACCTGCTCTTCTTGGCTCACGCTGTCTGCTGTTCGACTGATCTGCTCTTGCGGCGTTGCTACCTTGTTGAAGGGGTAAAGGACAGTGGTCTTACTGCAGCAGAAACAGGCTGTGCCGTCTTGTGGCTGGGATGCCGAGGGAACGGTAAAAAAGAAGAATGGCCAGCCCCCTCCCTTGAGGTATGAAGTACTCCTCTTCTGCCAGCTCGGGAGTTAGAGCCAATTCACTGCTCTGAGCTTCCCATCCATGAGAGAAAAGTAGAAGTCGTTCCAAACGCAGGCCCCTCAAAATCGTTCTTCAGGATAAAAATCCAGCTGTTCAATATAATGGTTTAATAATATACTGCCTTTTCTGTAACTTAATAGGTGAAACGCTGTTGGGGCAGACATTGAGATTGCTCATCCCTGCCATTCTCTTCAGGGTAAAGAGCATCTTGGTGCAAAACCAGAGGAAATAAGTCAGAATTTAAATGAATAAATAAATAAATAAATAAATAAATAAAATAAAATAAAATAAGGAGGATACAACAGCAAAACTGCTGGTGAATTTGTGCTGTCAAGTTAGAGGTGCAGCCTGCCCGATAGCTGTGACTAGTCTGTGTCTGTTGAAATGAGAACGTGAGTTTACCACCCCAAGACTAAAAAGCAGATAGATAACCTAACGGAACCAAAGAGTGAAAGCTGTTTTTTTTCCCCCAGAAGTACTCAAAGCTGCTTGTGATATGTCTTGTAGCATCCCCTGTTAAGCAAGATATTTATTTCACCCAGAAAAATCTGAAAGCATTCCCTCATTGAATCATTTTGGCTTTATGCTGGTGGTCTCAGTGAGATTCATAAGCAGGATTTGGCTTTAATGTCAAGTAGCCAATGTTAAAACATTGATATGAGGACTAAGTATAAAGGTAAAGAGTCACAAAAATGTAGGGCTTTACATATTCTGCGTCCTGCAAGGGAATATTGTGAAAGCCAAACAAAATTACCTAAAGTAAGGTTCAATGCATATGAAGTCTCTCTGTAAATATGTACATGGGATGTTTCACATACATATTAAAAAATGAATATTCTTCCTATACATTGTTGTACTTAGTAGAATTTTGATGTAATATATCAAACACTTCTATAAATAGCCTTCTTTTAATCAACACTATTTTGAAAGCAAATAATATCATACAGTCCCTGAAACGGGTTTAGCTCTGTGTGTTCCTAACACAAGAGTATAAACACTTTTTGATTAGAGTCTACAATATCTTTGAAGCATAAAGTTGATGCAACCTAATGTATGAATGCTCTGTTTTGGTCTGTTTCATTAGAGCTGTTACATCTATATAGGAACAGTTTAAATTTTCTTTTAAAAAAAAATAATACGTCAACTAGTTCATCATCACCGTCATTTCTGATACTTTGTCAGGACCCGATAATTTGAAAAGCCAAATAAGTCTGTGGCTGTGCTCTGGTGTAAGCTGGATCTAGGTACTTGCTATCAGTTATTAATTAACATGGTGATACCTATTCTGCCACGTATTTAGCTGGTAGGTAAGCAGCGTGTCCTCTCAGGAATGATTCTTTGGTGCGTAAACACGAAAAAATCAAGCATAAAACGCCTGCTCTGAAAACTGTCTTATTTTATGGATGACTATTCTGACTTCCAAAGGGCATTTTTTTCTATGTGTAAGCAGCACAGGCCATAAGAGTAGTCCTAGAGCTTTAAATGAAAGACCTGAGCCTATCATAGGCGGGAACGGACTGAAAGGGCAGGTTTTCTGGATGCTACTTCTTGAAGTGATGATAGCACTGTACATATCAAAAATTTAAAGGACAATGAATGTTTTAGTTGTGGCTTAAACTGAGTATTAATAGCTTATCAATATGGTCGGGACTTTTTTCTAAAAGCCTCCTCAGCTAAGAATACCATAGATTGCACTTGTTTGTTGTGGAGGAGAATTTCTTTTTAAGCTTCCCCCTGGCCATTTTGTGTTTTGTAATTGAATAAATTACAATATTTTGTTTTATTTATGCATGTGTTATTATATGTAAATGTCCGTGATAGTGTTTGAAAATTCTTCTCAAAATCCCTGTGGATTATCAAAACCAGCTTTATCTTTTTTTTGATCTTTAAATCTATCCTGGTTTTGGCTGGGACAGAGTTAAATTCTCTTACTAGCAGCTGGTATAGTGCTATGTTTTGGATTTAGGATGACAATATGTATTGATAACACACTAACGTTTTTCATTGTCGCTGAGCAGTCAAGGACTTTCTCAGCTTCCCATAGACGTTGAAAGGGAGCATAGACAGGACAACTGACCCAAGCTGGCCAAAGGAATATTCCGTACCATAGACTTCATGCTCAGTATATAAATTGGGGTTGGCCAGGGGGCAGGAATCTGGGATTGCTGCTCGGGACGGGCTGGGCACTCAATCACCGGGTGGTGGGCAGTTGCATTGCACTCATTTTGTATATTCTTTTACTGTTATTATTATTATTTTCTCTTTCATTACTGTTCTATTGAACTGTCTTTATCTCAGTCCATGAGTTTGGTTTTTTTTCCTCCCTCTTCTCCTTATCTCACTGCGATGGAGGAGTGAGTGAACAGCTGGTGGTCTTACTTGCACGACATTCTGAGCCAGGTAAGATGTCACACTGAAAAAAATCCCAAACCCTGAATAAAGGGTCCTTAACCTAACTAAAGTTAATGGACCCTAAATAGACATGAATACATAATCATCTTTAACAGGGATTAAATTTGCAGTTTATAAACTGGGAGAGGCTGCAAGCAAATTTAGAAGTCAGGATTAAAACTGAACATGATCTTGATAAATAATATAAATATTCTGAAGGAAAAAAAAATCATGATTATCTTTTCTAGGGACAGAGGCAAATACAATAAAATAAGACCAATCGATTGCACAAGCACAAGCGAGGAATGACTGGCTGGGCAGCAGCACCTGGGTCTTGGTGGCAATCATGAAATGAATACAGGGGTGACTCAGCTCCAACCTTGCCTTGTGCCCCAGGGGTGGGTGCTGAGGTCGGGTCCCACAGGTCCGTTATGGGAGCTGTCAGGATCCCACAAAACCACCCTGGATTTTGTCTGCTTACCCAAGGACACACGGGAAAGCCACGTCAGTGCAAGGGCTGAAAGCAGCTTCTCAGATCTGAGACATCTCAGCAAAGAGCCATCTTCAGAGAGCAGACAAGCCACTTCTTTGGCATTTTGGGATATGGATGCCGATAGTTTAATGGTCATGAAATACAGCTGTTCCGTTCTTTTAAATGAAACACGCTGCTGAGCTGGAAGGCAGCTTTTCTGAGTACAAATGGGATACAATTCCTGGGTTAAAACACTTGCATGTATTCTCATTAATTCTCAGCCTCTTCCATGATATCTTCCTGTCCAATCTGTACCTCCTCAGACTTCAGGGTACAATGAAGGCCAGCTGGCAGCAACCTCTCAACTAGTGACCATCTTGTTGCAAGTCTGGTGTTTGAAACAGAGAAGGCAAAAAAATCTACCAATAGAATTAAAATCACAATTCTGTATTCTCTCCAGTCTCTGCAATTTTACAATATGGAATTGTTAATGCTGCTATTATTCTACTCTAATTTCTTGCAAAACCAAGTATTATCTTTCAAAATTGCCAAATGTTTGTCCTGAAAGTTTGACGGGTATCAAGAATTTTGATTAATATTGCACTGCTTTCTTAATTTCACTTTATTACAAAGGTACTTTTAGCATAGACAGCAGAGCGGATACCTGGCTTCAGCAAAGCATTGTAATATTTGTGAAAGGAAGAAGGTGATAACAGCAATGGTAATGTGATAAATTTCTATCTATCTTAAGACAAAATACATTTTTAGGCAGAATTTTCATTGACAGAAGAACCTGCAGGGTGGGACTCTAGTGTAGAAAAAATGGTAAGAATAAAGCTTTCGAAAGTGGTTATAATAATAATACCTTTCAGTCTAATGCTATTTTACAGTGGTTTGGAGGGTGTTGAAAGAGGTGTACAACTTTTTAGAAGGACAAAGATGCAGCTTCATCCTGGAAACTTAGAGATATTCCCCCAAAGCCTTTGTTTGCCCTAATATTCCATAATGTTAGGCTTTTAGAGTCAATAACCCATTAGTAATCAAGAGATGTATCATTTATTAATTATGCACCATATTAATATTTAATCTTTTGGGTTGCCGAGCATATTTCTAAATCTACTTTTTAATTACATTAAAAAAAAATAAATCTTCAAGGCAACCATTAGAATAGCCATTTTTCTGCGCATTATGACTTCAATTACTTTGAAACAGCTGTCTGTGAACTCTTCGTGATGCTACAGTACTTGGTAAAATGGCCATCTCAGCTCATCCAGGCTATTCACTCATTTGAAAGCTAATTGAATATTAGAGCAAAGGGAATGTTACAAAGAATTTCCTATGAGCACTAAAGTACTCTGGAATTAGACCTGGAAACATGGTGCCAACCGCTTGCCACTGCCTGTTTGGCAGGAGGATGCTGGACGGTGATAAACAACTATCTGCCTCTAGCCTGAGCTGAGATTTCTGGCTCGGCAGGCACGGTGAGGCAGGGGTATTAAAGAGCCTTTCTGCCCCTGGGGTCACCTTGCCCAGACCTGGTTTCTTTGGCTCAGAGGAGCCGGAGGGAGTCAGGCGATTGGGTCAGCTCCTCGGATGGGTTGGGATTGAAGACCTGCCTCAGCCCCACCGCAGGTGGGGTAGGATCACTTGGGGGAGAGCGCACTCGGGGGGCTGGTTGCCCCCCGCAGCTCTCCCAGGTGGGCACAGAGGGTGGAGTGAAATCCAGGCTCCGGAGTCCTGTGCAACCTGCCTGGGAGACCAGAGCTTTCCTACACAGCTTTGCGCGGATGTATTATTAATAATGATAATGACATTACGGTAGACCAGTGCCCCATCAAGCTAAGCATGTGCAGAGACAAAACGTAAAGTACTTTGTTTCCCAAAAGATCAAGTCTGAACAAACTGCTTCACTTAAGTGCTATTTTTCCTCCGCGCTCCTTGAACCTGTCAGTGGAAGCGTCAGTTGCAAGCTGCTCACCAGAAGGTCTCTCATGGTTTCCTTTGTCAAAATCTGAGTTTTAAAATGTAATAGAGAAATGTTTTCCTTCCCTCTCTTTTATCTCTCCTCTTCTAGTTGCAAACCATTTGCCTATATATGATAACCAGACTCCGATTATTTGGGTATCAATAAAGGAGAGAGTTTGCTTGAAAGATGTGGATTTTGGAAGGAAACTTTCTATGTTCATGCAATAATTTCAGAAACAGCCTCTAGAAATAAATCCCTTCAGATATAGAGGAGTAAGTTATCTACAAAGGAAACGGTGTAATTGTTCTGAACACTGTCAGAGTACCCAGTTGAATAAGGAAGGACAACCAGGGAAGTTAAGATGAATTACCTGCAGGGTTCAAGCCGGTCTACGTAAAGAATATACGTTAAATCCCAAAGGGCATACTCTTACTAGGAGCATAATGACCTTAGTTCACTGCAACTTTTTCCGCTTTATGGTTCAAACCAAGAAAGAGAAGTTCTGAATGTGTTTAAATTAGGCAAATACACTCCTGAAATAAAAAGGTGTCTGGAGTCTGACCCTGGCTGAAACCCTGGATATTGCATATGACCCTGGCAGCATTTAATAATGAACTCAAAATCAAACAGAAATTACAACAAAGAACTCCAGTGCCTAATTCTCTGAAAACTTTTACACTCAAATCCAGAGCTGATAATGACTTCCTCTACTTTAAACCTAGTTTCTGTCTTTTCTTCAAATGAGGCATTATTAGAACAAAAAAGTATTTACAAAGATGTTTGAAGTGGATGTCATCTGTGTCACCAAAAGAAAAATATTCTCCTTTCTCAAACATATTCTTTTGTCAATCTACATACACAAAATTCAAAAATGAGGGGGAACTGTTGTATTCCTATCACTTTCATATTATTTAAACACCTGCTTTTAAAACTCTACGTGTATGTATATATTTGGCTTAGAGTAGATTGAACCTCTCAGAAGGTATAACTTGTAAAAGCTGGATCGTGCTACAGCCCCTGAAAAGGGACGATATCTGCGGACGCCAGGCCTCCTGGGTTCAATTCTCTTCTCCCAACCGTTGATGCTCTTTATTGCTCTCAACAACTTCTTTTTCCCTCCATTTTCCCATGTGGGCCTATTAATTTATGAAGTGATGGTGAGTCACTTAATGATGCTGATGACGGGAAGAGTGCCATGGAAGTAGCCAAGCATGATTTCCCTGGGGAGGAGGTCAGAATGGGGCGCAGGGGATGTTTCTGCCCGTGGACCGGGGGACCTTGTCCCAGTGAGTGATCCTTGCAAGGCTGTGCTCAGGGAGAGCATCTTCCCAGAGCCCGGCAGGGAAAGCGGTTCCTCAGGATTGTTAACTTGTCTGTTGGCTGGTCCTCTTTTGTCTCCATGTTAATGCTGTGCATACCTGAGAGAGGAAAAAAATATCGATAGTTATCCTCCTGATAAAAATGAAAGCTGATTTTTCCATTAAGCTATGCAATAGGAGGTTCTTTGAGTTTTCACAAGACATTAAAGGAATGAAGCATTATCAAAAAGACATTCTGTTACAAAAGAACACTAATCAATGCTGAGAACATTGGGTATAAATTATTCAGATTTCGTAATAAACTACTCAGATCTTAAAAAGACCCAAACCTCCAGCCCTCGCGGTGTGCAGCTGGGTACGGCAGCGTGAGTGGTCTCACCTGGGAAGTTCCGGCATGAGACACTGCATCTTGCAGCATCCGAATAGGTGCAGCACAGAAATGCCCATTTCAGTGGATTATAAGGAATAAATCACCGAGTGGCCTTGCCCCTGATAGAACCTGATCGCTGTAACTTGTTGTGCATTCTTCCTTCACCACACATTAATTTTTAATGAAAGCATTTCAAAATAAAGTCATAATGTGAGTCATAAATCACAAAACGGTGGTAATAAACCACTTTGGTTTATATTAGCTCTGTGCAGACGATACTTAAGCATTTCCACCATTAGCACGGAATATGTGAGCGTTCTCCACACAACATTTCCTCTATTACTTCCATCTTAAATTGTGGAAATGTGGGAAGCAAAGCCAGTTCCAATCAACCTCTGGGTCACTATTTATTCTCTTAATTGAATGATCGTATGCTAACGAGTGAAGATTTTTAGCACTTTTCTGACAGCTGCAAGGTATTTTTCTATGACTTATAGATATAAAAACAACGCTGCCAGCCACAGCTGAGACAGAAACTGGAAAGAGAAGGGGGTGGGAGTGGGGGGAAAGGCATGGTTAACTGACACGAGGGCTAGGCAAGGGTGAATATTACTGTTTTATTATCACGTAGTACACAAACAGATCAACTGAGCCTAGAGGGCCACCTCTTTTTAAAAGGAGGAGCCATCTTGTACATCTGCAATACATAATACAAATTGTATATTTTTAATTTTTTTTTTTTTTGGTATTCCTGTAATTACTTTTGCAGGATATGCTGAGCTCTGCTTCTTGCTGGTCTCTTCTGTGTACTGTGGAACTTAACAGGACCTATAATACACAGTAATGAGAAGTAATTAGAAAGAAGACCTAGACTGTGCAAGCCAAGGCCTCACACTGTACAAATACTTGGGGTCCCAGGTGTCTGGACACCTGCAGAGCACAGCCTTTCATTGCTGCACTGCCTTTCTAGGCACAGATCTGTTTGCAGGACATGTAACAGGCTGGATGTGTCCAGTGATGTAAGGCTGTCCTCACCAGAACAGGGAATTATAAAAAACTAATAAAGACTATTACTGCTCACCAGAAACTTGATAAGGTACCAGAGCTAAGAGAATATACCTTATGCTTTTGTCCAGTACAAATGAAGGGTCAGCATTGGGATAAATAAGATAACTTGTAGCCATCACCTAACACTTTATTAATTCTCGGGTTTCAAGGATCTACATAATAATTCCCGAGGCAACTTGCACAAGTGCTTTCTTCTCTGGTTCCAAGCACGCAAGAATCCTGGGGCCCATAACCCATGATGATCTCTTAATTGAGCAAAATGTGATTTCCAATTAGAGTTATCCTTGTGTGATTCATGACCCTGAGTAATACAAAGTTTGTATTCACACCTGCATTCACAAGCTTCTGAGGGACTTTAGGAAGGCTGGAGTATAAATTAACATTAACAATAAGCAAATATATAATTTCTGGGTTTGGAGAGGGAGTCATAGCATCAGTACCTAGAGGAAAGAACAGGTAATATAAATTTGAATACAGTCTGAGGCACTATGACTGAAGATTTTCCATAGAAGTTTTGGTTGCATGTATTAATTGTAAAGATAGCTGTATCTTGATAAGAAAAAAAAGTTTTGATGCATTAAAAATGTGTCTAACATCAGTCAAACATGAAAAACACCTTATAAATGGAGTTAAATGTGGTACCATCTGAAGAGTCATAGGGGTTTAAGACATTTAGTCTGTCTGCTCTAGTCCAGCAGAGCAGAGCTCGTTTCTGCACACAGAGAGCTCAGCCCAGAGGAGGTGGCTGTGCCAGCCCACCGACTGCCCCTCTGCCTCCACGGGGTCACCTTTTCTGGCTGTCACCTTTTTAATTGTCCCCACTGAGGCCATGTCCTCTCCAGTCAGGAACAGCCGCAAGTGCAAGCTCTTGGATGGCAGCCCCTCTCGGACACTCCTCTCCCGCCAGCTACAGGGTGTGGGCTTGTTAACTAATCACTTAGGCAAAAAACCTGAAATGGTTATAGCGATTTTATGACAGCACTAAATGCAAAGGTTGTCAGAAAACAGGCTGCTTGGTGGAGGAGTTTGGCTATAAGGCCAAACCTTCCCTTTCATGAAATGAAGGTAAGGGGACAGGAAGATGTTGTTGGAAGGTCCCTTAGGAAGCTATCTAACCCAACGTCCGGGCTGGAGGAGAAGCAACTGTGCCAAGGCCATTTCCTTAGGGATGTTCTCAACCTGCCTAGGTTTCCTGGCTTCTCCTGGCAGCTTGATCTCCCGCTTCTGTCTAGTAATGTCTAACAGGCATCTTTCCTTCTGTGCTTATTTACCTGTGTGCTGTGACAAAAAGTGTAACAGAGTATTGGCTTTTTTTTGCAACAGCCTTGTTATGGACATAAAGACAATTATAGTATCTTCCAACAATTGTCTTCTCTAGGGTAAACAGTTCACTCTTTTATTTTTGCCCCATGATCTGGAGATGATAATTCTCAACAGGAGATCTCTTCTCAATGTTACTCTTCTCTGAACTCTGTTCCGGATATTTGTGTGTGCCATGCCCCAGCCGGGTTCTTCCACTTCACCTGAGAGTGAGCAAAAAAACTACTTCATTGCCTTGCAGACACCACTGTATGTCCCAATATACATTTCCCATTTTTGCAGGAGAACAACACTAATGCATAAAGTCTATCACGTTCCTTCATTCGTATACGAACTAAACACACTGTGCCTACCTGTGGGGGCTAGAGAATATAGGGTGCTTTCATGATATCACTCTTGGGTGCCGAGTTTTTGTTACTCTCAACTTAAAATGAAGAGTTAGTCTCAAGAGCCTCAGGTGCTTGGACTCAAGTCAGTCGCGGTGCAAATCTTGGAACTTCAGATTACCTTGTGCTAGGTTGGTGTCCTTACCATTCCTTGTATAAAGGCTTCTTTTAGCCTGAATAGAGGGTAGAGATTGAAGGAGTGACTTTCCAAAGCACAGCAACTAAATCTGTTTGCGATTTTGAGAGTACCCTGTTGGCAGGTGCAGCTCAAAATAACCCACTTCACCCCAGCCAGGGCTTTCCTTGACGGCATGGGATCAGATTGCTCTGCGAAGAGGCAGCTCCAGCTCTAGGCTGGCCCCATGGAGCAGCTCTTCCTGCCACCACACCCCCAGCGATGCGGATTTTTTCTGCAACAGGGGTAAATCTAGCTTACAGGGTTCCTGTAGTAATAAATAGGAACAAAATAGACTCAACACTGAAAAGAAGGATAGAGTAGGAGCTGAAAATGGATTACTTTTACCTTAGGACAGCAAAATAGAAGGATGAGACTGTTGAAGTTCTTGATTAAAATTAAAGAACTCAGTGCTTCCTCCGAGCACTTGCTGTCACTGGTCTAGGAAAGGAAAACCCATACTTGAATTTGCTATTTTTCTTCATTCACCATTTTTAAGAAGAGGGGCTGATGACAAATCCATACCAGGTACTGGCAGGAACCAAACGTGGAATTCCTCTTTGCCCTCTTGACTTGGATCTCTTGTTGCAACAGAAACTTTGTCCAAAGACCACTGTGAATTGAACCTGTAAGCTCTGTTTGGCTTTGAACAGGCATGCACAGTCATATTTTAAGTGTGTGTTATAAAGTTATCAAACAAATAAAAATCACTTATTTTTTTAGACGGTGTTCTGGAACCATTAACAAACTTGTCATTTTCTTCAGTGTAGACATTAGATTAGGCATTTAGCATTAAATGCTAAAGAGTGTATACATATTCTACAAAACTCCAAAGCTTCTTATAATCTACATGAACAGAGTCGGTTTTCTTTCAGTGTGTTTTACCTGCCTATTCTGCTAAAACTGTTTCAAGCAATACCTAATATGTAGCAGAAAACAATTTCAGTGAATAAGTCCCAGCACTGCTACAATTTTGAAGGAAGTTCTTTAAAAATATATATTTTCTCAAGATAACAATTTTGAATATGATTGCAGGAAGGAAATATATTAACAATTAAATTAGTGTGTTTTAGCACAACAAGCAATAAACTGTTTAACACTGAGCTCCTGTGAATTAAAAGCCGGAACAGCATTGGACAAAAGTCAAGGTTATGCTGACACATTTATTTCTCAGTAAATGAAGACTGTTTAGTTTTAATGCATTTGTGGTTAGCAATAGTTTCAAAAGATCAATGTAAATTCATTTTGAACTAGTAAATAATGTCTTAATGAGACTTCTGACAGCATGCTTTCACACCTTATGGTTCCTTACCTTTAAAAATGCCCAAAGGTGAACCTATTTTTCCTGGCATTTTACAATAAACAAATAACATCATGCAGTACTTTATGACTTCTGCCTGAAGTGTATTCAGGGGAACTGCAGTTTGGTTTTAACAACTACAGAACTGCGGTCGTTTAGTCCACAGTGCGTTACTGTTCTTCTGCATGGGCTTAACTCTGACTCAGGGTAAAAGAGAAGTTAAACGATCCCTTTTTTTTTTCTCTGTCACATGAAGTAGCTTATATGAAACGAAGTGCAGGATTTTACCATAAACCTCTGATGGTATCATGATGTAAACCATCTGCCACACAGAAACTTGGTGGTGTTTATAAAAGCACTCTCCCATTTTTTAACTAGAAACCCAACTCGGTTGCCGTGTAGGTCTGTCTGAGTCCTTCTACTGCTATTTAATAGGTGTTGGATCAGACATACAGTGAATCCATCATGGCAGGCATAAGGATTTTTCAACATGAGCCTGAGATAGGGCATCATTGCTCACAGGGGTAAGGCCACAAGGACATGGTGCAGGTTGTCCCAAAAGAGTTGTCAGACCGGTCTTTCTAACACAGCCATGCCTGGATAAGCAGAAATTGAGTCTTGCAGAAGAGCACACGTTTTTCAAAAGCGTGGCTTCATGTCAATCTCTTTGTGAAGCTAGACGATTTAGGTTGCAACCCAGCAGCCCTCCCAGTGGTACCAGTGACTTCCACGAGGCTCTTCACGTGACTGACAGTATGCATCTGCTCTCTGACTCAGGCTGCTAGTGTGAGCCAACACTACAGGTTCGAAGGAAAAACAGGAAACATAAATCTTGCATAAATTTTAAGAAAGTTCTAAAAATAAATCCTAAGCTTGCATATAATAGATTTTCAAAGTCTGACACCTTGCAACTTGCCAGGTCTATAAGGGAGTACTCTGGCAGTCATATATATAGAACTATTCCCCTTACTAATGATATCCAGCTCCCTTATTCTAGCTCTAATAAAGTGGCAAGAATAACAAACTGGATCTTAAAACTGTCATGTCCTTGTGACTGCTATATATCCCTGACCTCGAAGTAACATAATTCAGAGGAAGGGATTGCTAAATCTGGCAGGAAATAAGTATTTCTTTGGCACTTGTTTTCTGGTGAAGCAAGTTGCTGTTTCATGAACAATTTCTCAGGAAAAGCATACATGTTTCTCAAACCTACTTCTCTGTTGGTTCCTCTGCTAGTTCCCTCTCCTGGGAAGGCAGGATGGCGGGGTGAAATTGAGCTCTTCCCAAAGTGCCTGCCCTCGTCGGGCTACAAATATACTCTGAGGGCTTTATAAAAAGTGCTTTCCTGAGCAAGGTTGTGGGTGTTATTGCAGGTATTTTGATAAGATCCTTCATTGCCTTTAACGGATTCATGATTGGGCTCTTGTGTCTTCATGTAATGCACCTCAGTGAGGACTGATGCTCATTGCCAGAGTGACCCAGAGGTAAGATAGTGAAAGCTCCAAATTCTGCAACTTAAACTGGGAATCTCCTGTGACTCCCCTTGTCTGATATTTCATTTACTTCCTTGTTTTCTAAATGTAGTCATTTAGAACGACTTCCAAGGTAGTCATTCAAATAAGATGTATTTTAGAGGGAATCTTGAACAACCTTGGTAAAGGCTGCAAAAGAGTCTGCAGCTCTTCAATATAAAATAGATGGGTCTTGTTGGAGCTCCCCTTACTCCACAGGTCTTCTAGCTGTACTTGCTTTTGGGACTGCAGTTTGAGGCATGACCTATCCCTTGTAGAAAAGAATGAACTAGGAAGAAGTTAAAAATGCATACATAATTTTAGTTGAGTGGAAAAGCAAGTAGAAAGATTGTATATGTGCAACTGTGTGAAGTACACACTTTTGAGAATCAAAGCCTGAGACCAATCCTCCAAGCACACCACCATCAACAAAAAAAAAAAAAAAAAAAAGGGCAAGAAAAAAGCAACCTTCGAAAACTGGAAAGAAATGAATCAACATAATCAACTTAGCAAGGAGAATTAAAATAGAGTCCATAAACTTTACAAGGAACTTCTCCAAAAGTGTAAAGAGAAGAAAGTCTTGAAAAGTGATCAAATATAACCTGCGCCAGTAATTATACTTAAAGAAAACAATTATCCTTCTCAAAGTGAAAAAGTCAAACTACCACCAGGGTGTTACAATAATAATAATGCACAGCAATTCCAGCAGTCTTGCAGGAGATGAAAAGTTAAACAGGGGAAGTGATGTGGAAATGCTGGGTTATTTACCTAGATTCATTTTGTTTGAGGGATTTTCTCCATTTGACCCTTAGCAACCTTTGCATGAAGAGAAGAATTACACTGTGTTTAAATTCCTTTTCACAAATCTTTTTTTTTTTTTTATTTTCCAGTGAATAATTCACAACTTCTTCAGAAAAGCATTCTTGAGAAAGTATGCAAATATACCTCTTGTGGTCCCAGCAAATTTTTTTGTTCATTAACCCGATTTTGCATCTTAGATGAGATTGTCCAAACACGTAACCAAAACTACACAGTGACCTAAGTGGCATACAAACAGGATAAAACACTAAAAGAGATATTAAGCTATCAACTGGTTTAAATAAGTACATAAAGCAGCCCAAGAAATGGCCACACACTAATGTGTCAAAAAGTTCTGTCAGTACACAATAGCAAGCTGTTTTGTTCAAAAGGAGGATGAGCTACTAAAAGGCTCAAACGAGCTCTTGTTATTTCCTTTCTGTTGTTGTCAGCGTGACCAACTGCATTCAGCTGGACGTCACGATGAAGAGATCTGTCTCTTTCCCCAACTTGACATCATTGACGCCCTGGCGCAGATTTTTTTCTGTCAGCAGGGACGTAGGCAGGTGTTTGCATGCTCAGCTCAACAGGCAGGGGTGGAGACAGGCACTTTGAGAGGAAAATGTTTGCGTGGCAGGAAAAGGGCAGAGGTCTTTTTGGGTGCTCTTGGGGAATTCTGCTGTGTTGTCCACCTCTCCCGCATGCAAAACAAAAGTACCAGAATTAGACAGTGATCCAAGTGCTACTGAGACAAGTCATACTTTCTTGTGGACTTCAGTAGGCTTTGGACCAGGGTCTTTGTTCCTCTTAGTTCTCCAGACCAGCTTCTTGGCTTTATTTGGTTTGGTTCTGTATGTTTTAGCTGCATCTCTAGAGGTGTGCACCTGATCCAAGAGGTCATGTGTTTTTAACAGCTTTATGACACTCCACCTCTAACCCTGACTTGTAGGGATGTAGGATTGTGAACCTGCCCCTGACTGTATAACTGGACCGTAGAGTTAACAAGACACCAGTGAATTTGCTAATGAACTTGCCCAGAAGGTACAGGAAAGGGTCAGTTCTGCACTTTCCCCGAGACAAATTGAACCATAAATTTTACAAGTTTTTGTTGACATTAATTGGGTTACACTTGTGTAAGAAATTCTTCTTTCTTGCTCATTTGTCTTGCGAGTTGTTTGAAGTGCCAAATATTTCTGCCATGCCAGTCACTCAGCCATGTGATTTCCAAGCTTAACAATTTCTCTGAGACACCACAGACTCAAACCTCACTGTAGTTTATTGCTCAATAAAAAACAAAAACTTCAGATATTTCACCAGACTGCCGTTCTCGGAGGGTCAAAGCAAAACTCCCATTTAAAGAAAATTTTCTCCCAGCCTCCTCCTTTTTTATTAGTCCTTTATTCACATCTCAAAACCACTGGGCCTTGAACAAAAGGCTCTTTTCAGAACAGTCACTTCTGTTCAAGATTAAGTGAAGTGATTTATTACATTTATGTAGTGTTAGGCAGTGATCATTCAGATGTTAAATTAATGGACGTTTCCTCACCAGTTCCTTGCCAGTTCCTGTGGTACTGTTAATGTACCATTTGATCCAGAATACATGAAATAATCCCCTCGCTAGCTCTGGAGAAAGACTTGTCCTTTGTCACTGCTGTTAATCCCCGGTAGGGTGAGTTGTCATGCCTAGGCGTAGAGAGACTCGAGGGAGTTTCACATTCAAAGTCTGTCAAAGGCAGAGGTGCTTGTGGTGTGCTGTGCTCTGGGGAAATTTTGACACTCCTAGGAGCCACTCTGGCGCAGAGGTACACAAATCGGTGAGAAACCCGAGGAAACTGGGGATAGAAGGGCTGAAGGTACAGACTTCGGGCTTGAATACCACACTGCTGCACATTGGTGCATCATTCTTCCAGCTAATGCCCCGTGGGAACTGCAGATTTATTCTTCAAAGCATTGGAAAGATGCTTGCTGCAGGGAAGGAGATACTGGAGCAGAGGATGTCTACCTCACTCACTGGAAAGGTTGAGACATTTTCAGGAATGAATGTCTGCTGGGAAGAATACAGAAAGAACAGTAAATGTAACTTTAGCTGCAGCTGTTGTGAATGAGATCCTGTGTTATGTAGAGCCACAAACGGGAGGTTTCCTCAGCTTGTGTAAGGACCGCACAATGTGAATTCTCCTGTGTACCAAAAGCAAGGGAACTCTTGAAGGAGTGCACTGCAAGTAACTGATTACTACCTATAGGAGAAAAGTAGCACGCAGAGGGGTTATTTTTGGTTTTGTTGTTTTATTTGTCTTGGTATAAGCTTCTTTGTTAAAGCCAAATTCTCCAGTCCAATGTGCCAGACTCGTAAATGTGTTTGCTCTTAACTGGAAAAGCACTGATATTCCGCCATCCTTAAAAAATGTGGGTTTCCAAATCTCTGTGATCTCTGTGCTTGTCAAGGCAGAGATCCAAGCAGAACAGTTTGGTCTGAGAAAAGATGACTGAGCGGTTTACCGTCATGTAGCATCTCCCTGTATAAGATTTCAGCTCTAAAGGGTATATTTAACAGTAAGTTGCCGTGACACAGTGACTTGCCTTGGAGTGATGTCCAGGGTAGTCCTAAACTAGCTGGCTATGCCCCTGGAGGGTGTCTGTTTAGGCTGATGCAGGTTTCCACTGGGAGCGACGTAGCCTTGGCGGGGCTCATGGTGTACCAGCCCTGGCAGGGTGCAGCACTAACACGGTTGCTGACACCTGAGCCAGCTGTGGTACCTCTGCGTGGCACTGGGATGTGGGATCAGGGCTCGGATCCTGCTGACCGGCTCATGGCCTTGCAGTTTTTTTGGCCTTTCCGTTCATCAAAGCCATGAGATAGAAATTGACTTTTGGGCGTCACCTCAGTCTCTTCTTATTGAGCAAATTCACTTTTGTTGCACGGGGCCTGTGTGTTTGCCAGCGTGTCCGTGAGGCAACTGAAGCGCAGGAGCTGTTACCCAGCGATAAGTCACGCAGACAGAAATACATGCTTAAATACTCTGAATTAGGTTGGTTTCCTGACTAGCGGGGCAAAGAGGTTGGGTGTGTGCTCAAATTTAAATATGTGGTTAAGTCCTATTCATGCCAATGAAATCTAAGCATGTGCTTAAAGTTTAGCAGCTTATTGAATTGTGGCAAAACTGAGTGGCCTTTGTAGAATTAATTGATCTATCTGAGCTACTTTTTATGTATGTGACCCAAAGAGAACTGTATGGCTTCTGTGTGATTTTTAAACATATCTTTCAGTTCAGTCAAGGATCCAGACACAAATAGTAGCACACATTATATGGATTTATGACATTCCCTGGAGGATTCTGGGTCAATAAACCAGTGAATGGATTACAAAGAGGCCTCTAAAGTGTTTGCTGGAATTTGCAAGGAATGAATGAATTACTGTTTGTTTTATGACTGGAAAACATCTTTCTATGGATGCTGCAGATCAGGCTGACTGATAGACATAACATGCTTTTGCTGTGTTTTGAACAACCGTATTTATTGTATTCAGGCCAGAAGCTGAAAAATAAAAGAGAAGCAGAATGTCATAGTAGTATACTGTTAAAATAGATTGAAAAGTGATATAGGTTCAAAGCAAATGATTATTTAGTACTCAGCATGGTTACTGTTCCCGCAGTAGCTCGCAGGCTTCCGCCAGGGCTAGTGCTCCATTGTTACACAGATACATTGTGCACCGTGCAAGAAGCTTGTACCACACGTAAACTTTATCTAAATGCCTGGTTTACATAGACTTAATTTGAAAGCAAGCTTAGGTTTTCTAAACAACTAGAAGAACTATTGTGGAGCCCTATGCAAAGCAGGATTTTTCACCTCCAGCTGGCATAGAAATGTTGTGTGTAGGTACAATCAAAGGCAAGACATAACAAGCAAACTTTAAAAATGCAAAAAGCAAAGTTATTGTGAAGGATGAGAGGCCAAAGGAAGAAACTTCAGGTCTGCCCAATGCTTTCAGTGATGATGAAGGCCAGCTGCTTTGCTACACACATGGGCTCCAGAGCACCTGACAGTCATCTGCCTTCTCTGTCCTTGCCATGTTGGTCAGGTGGGAAGAAAGGATCTGGGATTGTTTGCCTAAAAGGCCTAGAAGTTTTTGGGGCTATTTTGATTTCAGGATGGGGGAGCTTAAGTAGGAGGAGGGCCAAGCTGCACCCTTGCTCCTTGACAGGCTGGTGGTGAGGAGACTGGTGTTGCCCCCATGTCCCCTTCTACCCTCTCTTGCCAGAGGCAATGTTTATCCTCTTTGCTGCTGCCTGGCTTGGCCATCCAGAGTCACTGGAGGGTGAACAGCAGTCAGCGAGAGAAAGGTTAGTCCTCTGGTGACATTTTTGCTTTTCTGAGGTACGGCTCATGCCACCAACAAAAAAAGAACATCTAGACTTTGATTCCTGCCTTGTATTCAGTTCCTGGTCCTGTCAGCAAACGGAGACTCCTTGCTGTGATTTGACTGCTTGGCTTTTACTCCATTTTAAATTCTAAATTCCATAGCAAATTTATGTAGGAAAGATTTCAGTAGCGTATGGTGCTTGCTAAACACAGGCAGCAGCATTAGCTACCTTGCAGCTGTCAAAAAGCAGCAGTCTGGTGAGCAGTGATCACACTCAGCAACCACAAGATGCATTCAGGGAACTGGTACTGTCAGCGTTTGATATTAGCACTCAATGGCATAACTGTAGTAATTAATACATAATGATAATGCAATGGCTAATGAAATTAGTAATGCAATTACTATTAATACTTTGCAAGCCTACCTAATCACTTCCACAGCACCCACTGTCTTGCGTTGGGGTTTTTTAAAGCATGTGTCTCCTCATTCTATAGGGAGACACAACTTTTATCAACTTGGAAGAACTAGGGACAGGTACTTTGAAGAACTAGGGAAAAAGGTAGCTGAGAATAACAACAATAACAACTATAAGGAAAGAATTGGAGGATCTGCGTTTCTGATTTTATCAAGTTATTATCATCAGCAATGCCAGCAAATACATGTTCTAGGTCACTTAACTGAATGGAAAACATCCAACAGGTCAGCCGAATTAAATGAAAATAGAGTCTCTCTACCTTGAGTTCAAATAAAGCACAGACAGTAGGCGGCAATGGAAGGCCCATTAAATTTTAATTTGTTAGTCATTAAAGTATGCCATTCATTTGTAACATTACATGGCAAGGAAGCCCAAGTACAGAAGTGTATGGCTTACTGTTCTTAATGGTCTTCTTATAAATTCCTGTCTGTGATTATGATCAGTTCTTTCTTATCGTCCATGAAATTTATGAAGCAATTTATTTCATCAGCTGAGTGGAGATATCAGGTAATGCAATGCAATAAAAAGTAGATACTGATTTTAAGAAAATCAGTGTGTCCTCCACGGTCTCCTGTGAAGAGCTAGAAGAGAGCACCTAATTACTTCAGCAACGTTAAAAACAACTGCAACACAATGGTGTATGGAACCATTTAATCAAAATGGACACACAACACTCTTGTAATTATATGAAAAGGTCATGGAAATCATCAATTTAGACAAATATGATGTGAAGAATATGACTTAAAACTTCCAGTAAAGCTATCTCCTGGAGATTATTTGAACCACAAAAAAGTGGTTTGTATTTCCAGTTTAATAGCTGAGGGCACAATGCCATACTGTGTGTTTTGGCTTGCGAGATCTCAAAGCAGAACTTTCTTAATTGGAACTGCTCAGATACACAGCATGGAGGTTCATTTCAAGTAACATACCTGCTGCTGGAAAATATAACTGCCTACAATTTAATTATATGGAAGCTGTACTCTGGCTTTTTGATTGGTCCTGTGAATTTCTCCGCAGAGCTGAAATGCCAATTCATCTGTTTTAGCAGAAGCAAAGGAAAAGTGAACTGCTTTCAATTTCCTTTTTAGTATGCAGTAATGGATAATTTCCAGCTTTGGAGAAAAAAAAAAAAAAAACCACCCCAGCCTGTACCTGGGGGTAACCTAGTTCTACCAGGTAATATAATCTGTTTTCCTTGCTGCAGCTGAACAATGATTGACCTTGACATCTGAATTTTGGGCAAGACAATGAAGCAGGAAGAAAATCTGCTCCTGGAAAGTGGTAGATGCTTTGAAGTGAAAGGGAAATACACATTTATGTGACTGTCAGGGTAGGACCAATTAAAGTGTAGACACAGGGGATATTTTCACAAAAAGTACCGTGCTCATACCAAAGCCTGACATTGCCTGGGCACTGGAGAAAGAAAATAACAGTATTATAATTTGCCCATGCTATTATTGGATGTCTCCGTTGAGCTGAGGATCCCATGAGGATCCCTCATTAATGCAGCTGTTTGGCTTCTGGTTGCTCTTTGGAACTAGTGCTGGTATCTTTGCACAGGCTTTTCTTGTGCTCTGCTTAAGCATGTGTGCACCTTATTGACACGTCCCTAGGAGCCGAGAAAGATGTGGTTACTTTATGACCTGATCCTTTTAAGAAGAGTCTCCAGCCCAACGGGACTGCCAAGGAGCATTTACAAACCTGGTGGAGAATGACCAGTCCCTGCTCTGCTTCTCACATGTGCATTTCAGCCCATCAGTTCCTGCCCATGTCATGGGAGTTGCTGAGCGGGTACTGAGGGATGTCCCTGCTTCTAACCCTACACTTAGTATGGAAAAAAGGGGCCCTGGTGCCGTTTCTGGAGTTCTGTGGCATTGCTCCTCAGTACATGGTGGGAAAAGACACCCCATGGCCACTCACGCTCTTAGCCCGGAGGCAGGTCCCTGGGCTCTGGCACGGTGCCTCGCTGTGCCATGTCAGGGAGCTCGTGGTGTGCAGTCCCCGCAGCTGGGACTCTGGGGTTGATTCACAACAAAAATGAGGTGAAATGGCACAAGTGTGAGAGAACAGCTCTTGGCATACACCTGTGTAGAGAGGATACTTTATCTCTGTCTAGCTACAAAAGAGTTGCTTTAAAGCCTGGTTATTGCCATGACCCACGTCACTGGATCCAAAGCAGCTGCAGGAGGTCCATACACTTTTGGGTCCAGAAGGAGGAAGTGTGGTACGCATATCAGCTCTTCTTTGGGGAGAGACAGATGGGATGTGGACCATACCGAGCAGACCAGTTTTGCTGGAAGAAATCACTTTAATAATCTATAATTTTAATTACCAACTGAAAGGGGAGAATTTAAATTCAAATATTAAAAGGAGCTGAAAAATCTTACATACGCAGTTTTATTTTAAATAACAAAATTATAAAAAATTATCAACAATAACAGATTAATAACAAAAACATTTTTTGCCCTTTATTATATTGACTTGAATTTGTTATATGGGGTGCACAGTCAAATCTGGCTCTGTCTCTGCTAAAAGCTTTGATAAGTGTAAGTTAGTTATACCTTTTGAAAGAATAAATTTTTAAAATAGTACATAAATAGGAATAGAAGATATTTGCCAATATTATCAGATTTCAGTTATTCTTTATTATTAGGCATTTATTTTTTCAAAGCACGTGGTGTAAGCAAGTGAATCTACTTGGGAAGATATGTAAGAGTTAAGAGAATCAAGCATATATTTCTCATTTTTAGAGGCAATTGTGAGTGGATTTATGAAAACTCTGAATTGGATAAAACAAATTCACAGCAGTGCAAAGAAAACTTGACCGGGTCATGTAAAACAACGATCTAAAGTGACAATTTGTTATCGAGTAGGTGATTAGGTCATTTCAGAAAATGAGAAAATATAATAATTGTCCAGCCATCAAATGGCTAAACCTAACATAACATTTACCCTCATTCTTATTAACAGACCAAAACTGAATGCTCCCAAACCCATAATAAGGCAACTAAATGAACTGCCCTAGCCACCCAGCAGCTTCTCCCCTACTACATTTTAGAGAGAATAAAGCATTGTGGCAGGCTCTTCTGGTGCCTATGAAGGGCTCGGAACATTTTCTGTCTCTTATGCTCACACTCCCACTGATGCTTAGGCCTGTGCCTCTGGCACTATATCCAACAGCAACAGGGAGCAATCCCTGTCCCGAGGGGCTACGGGGAGAGTTTAGCTAATGTGCAGCCTGTGACTTTTTGGGAGCCTGTGATGAGGTTGCTACCAGACACCTCTGGCCCTCACAGCTCCCTGGGGCACCAGCTCAGGACCCTCAGGCCTGCACCAGGCATGATCATGGTGAAAGACTGCAAGACCATCAGCTGCAATTTTTGCTCTGCTGTGCGTTGCTGTACTTGAATCATGTGGCTTTTGCCCAGCCTGGAGGTCAGCCAGTCAAATCTGTGCTGTGCCTTGTCTCCGCAGGGGTTAGTGCCTGCAGGAAGGAAGGGCACAGCCAGCTGCTCTGAAATGGGAGCAGGAGCTGTGGCCAGAGTGGGGAAGGGGTGCCTGTCCTGCCCCAGGGGGTCACTGGGACCCCAAGTAGGCTGATGTGCCCAGGCATACTTGATGCCTCTGTTACTGGGTGCCACAGCTGGTACCACTGAACTGAGGGAGAGGATGGACACCAGTGCTACCAGGGCTGTGGGTCTTGTGCTACCACCATCCTTGCCTGTGCAGTGTGAGGCTGCTGAGCCATTGCAGCTGGATCAGGGCTCCCTGACCATGGAGCCAGGTGAGTCCCCAGTCTGCTGCCTGGGGACCTGAGCCTAGTAAGGACAGACGACAGTGAGGATTCATCTGTGCCCCTCCGGCAAAAGTTGACAGCATTGCAGCATCAGGTCCATTAAGGTCTCTAGTCTTACTGCAATAGCCGTCAAAAAAATTCAGGGTTACTTCTTTCTGCACGTACATAGCTTTTGCTTTTCCTCTTTCCCTCAGCCCTTCCTCTCTCCTTCTCTCCTTCCTGTAATCAGGAAATTTCTGCTTATATTCACATGTCCAGTCATGCAAAATACCCTTAATATCTCCTCTCACCATCTGTGTGAGTCTAGTCACTCATTGAAACAACTCATCCCCATTGCTATGTGGTTTACAGGCTCTCCTCTTCTTTTGCCAGCCTCTCAGCTGGGGCTCTGAGGGCTCTCAGTGCTCCCTGACCTCCAAGACCACCTCCAAGAACATCTGCTGCCATGTTCTGAGGTGACAAGGAGAACCCTTTGGAGAAGAGATCCAGGCAGTTCTGTAACATTGCAAAAGGCAAATAAACAGTGTAATGTTGGCTGGGCTTGCCCAGCCCTGGTGTGCCTGGGAAGGGCAGGGCTCTCTTGCCTGGCTGGGGTGGGCAGGGGCATTTCTGGAGGTAGTGCAGCATCCTCAGTCCCATCCCAGAGATGTGCCAGGAGGAGGGAGCGTGCCCGTCTGCCCATGACGGGCCATGAGCTCTGTGCGCTGTGTCGTGCCTGCTGCCATCCTATGCTGCACTGCCAGCAAGCAGGGATGGGAGAGGGGGTGATGATATGGCTGATAAGGAAATAATCTCTTGCTGCCATGGTTTCATCTGCTGTGCTTATCACATGAGGCTGCCAGTTTGACAGGCTCCTGCTCACTGTTTCCTGTGGCTGTGCGAGTTGTTGAGCACCACAGGTCACCTCTCCCTCAAATTTGGTCCTCGTTCCCTCAGCACCTTTAAGATGTGATGGAGCAGTGTACCCATGCTATTGCTGTGTACCTGTGCTATTGCTTCTGTCCCTGTGCCTGGATATAAGTGTGTAGAAGGCAGACTCCTGGAGGACAGCCCCTCTCCCCATCCTCTCCCTGCGTGTCCCAGCCACCTGTACTCCGCTGGGAGCATGGAGTCTCGGGGTCCTTCTGGCTGCTGGGTAGCTCCCCACCCTGGAGTTTTAGGTTGCGGGTTGCCAAAGCACGGCTTCTTCATCAGAGTCGAACATCTGGTGCAGCTCGTTACAGTATCCTCTGGTGTGCCAAGCCACGCTGGCATGCCTCTTGGCATCCCGTGACTCTCTATAATCAGACTTTGGTTTCTGAAATTTGCCTCAGCACTGGTGCTCTCTGTAGGTAGGCTGCCTCGGGATTAGCTGCCTCCAGCAACCTCTTCCATCTTCTACTTCTTGCCCTGCAGCTCTCCCTGCTTGCTCTCCCTGAACGGCCACGAGGGATCTGTCTGAGTCCTTTTGCAACTTTCTGCTGTGCTTCAGCCATCTCCCTGTCTGTTTTTCTGTCTTCTACAGCCAGAAGGATGAACTTGACACACACAGATAAAAGGGCTGTCTGCAGCCCCTGGAAGGGGTATTTAGGTAGCAAGACTGAAAGCGTGTGTGCTGTTCCCTGGTGCGTGGGGGTGTAGAGGATGCAGAGCCTGATGGGACGGTGCCAGAGTCATGCACGGGGCAGAGCAAGTCAGTCCTGTCAATCTGGTCCCTACCACCTGTACAAAATAGCTTCTGGAAATAGCTGTAACCATGCTCAGGCACTATTTCTAGGAGCTAGCGCGGCGGGTCCAGCCCAGAGCCCAGGTGTATACTAATACCTGTGCAGTGTGGAAAGCCAGAAGGCTACTGCTTTAGCTGGGGATGTGGTCTTAACCTTTATTTAGCAGCATAAACATATACTCCAGCTGTATATACACTAGCAAACAAGACAGACCCAGGGCACAGGTTCAAATGCTAGCCTGTGATTTGTTTCTATTTATTAACTACTATCAAACTCCCTGCTCAGGTCTGGGCCTGTGCCAACTAGCACTTTTCCAGAGCAAGGTTTGAAGATGGTACAAGCTAGAGTCTCTTCCCAGTCCACATGTAACCACCCTTGTTGGGTGAAGAGAGGAGGAAGAGATTTAACTGTATGGATGTAGCGTATGCTTCCACCTAACCTCTGGGACAGAGACCAGGCCTTGTCTCTGCTTTATTTATTAATACAAACCTAGCCAGACAGGATCAGCCCCTTCCTTTAAATGCACTCAGCAAAGAATTAGTTGGTAATCTGCTTGCATGGCTGAAAGCAATTGTCCTCCTCAAAGAAACAAACAAAAACCTCTTAAGTTAAAAGAACTTTATTAAGGTTGCAAAGTCAAGCCCTCAGAAATTAGCTGTTGCCTGAGATGAGGATGCTTGTGCAACCTTTATTTGTAGCCTTTATTGTGCTTGCCTTATGACAGTCTTCAGTCATTGTCTGCATGCTATTTTTTCCACCCAGCTTCTGTTTCCTTCAGTGCACAGGAAGGGCTATACACAAATAATGACAAGTCCCATGCATAATGTGTGATTCCAGGCTTTATTTGTTGCACAATGTTCAAAGCCTGCTCTGAAGATATGGCTATCAGTTTCCTCATTGCCTTTCCTGTGGTGGACATCAGTAGCCTGTGCATGGACTTCAGAAACAAGAGTGATTTTTAACTCCTAGTGCCCTGCTAAGGGGAGAGGGTATAATACCCTTGCAGAACATCTAGTAGTTTGGATGTTTCATTTCTAGGAGTCTGCAAATTTTATTTTTCAGTCCATTTAACACGAACAGCAACATCCAAGAAGAGATGCCATTTGACTTTGGTTGAAGTTATGAGTTTCAACATTTTGGCAAGCCAGACCATAAGGCCGTAGATTTGGCATGCAGAAAATGAGGAATGCATGACTTGTGATAAATCCTCAGACCTGACATCATGCAGGCACACTGTGGCAGAGACAAGAGCAGAATTCAGCTCCCCCAAGGCGGCAGTCCAGCTTTTCTGTTCCTCCAGTCCCTTGACTCATTGGCTTCATATTTTCCAACCTTTGCAGCAAATAAAGCAGATGTACTTCAGACTTTAAGCTACCTTGCCACACTGCTTTGATTTGTGCCCAGAGCAGGTCTCCTCCATTCATTCAGCAAAGCACAGTTGCTGTGGTAAAGATCAGTCCAGGTCTGTCTGGACCCTAACCTAAACGCAAACCTCGGTCTTCCTTTTTAGACCAGTAAGCAAGGAGCTGGGTAGGGTTCCTTCCTCCCCACCTATTGGTGTTGAGCAACCTGGACTTCTAATCCAATTTCAAACCCAGACTCTCTTGCTCAGAGCTAGACATCTCTTACAGAAACAAAGAGAGAGTCTTAATTACAGGAGAAGCTAGTTTCAGAATGCTTGGATTTGCAACATTAATGTTATTCCTGGAAGGAGAGGGAATAAAAATGAGTACTTCTTAGTCTTTGGGAGTGGAGGTGGGGGAGAAGGAAGATGTCTGTGGACTGGGACCTTACTGCCACCTCTGTGGTTTGAGAGCAGAATTGCAGCGTGTGGAGGTGATGCAGAGAGCTCCTCTGCTGGGGCTAACGCAGCGGCTGTTAGCAACACCAGGTAACAGCCCTGGCAGGACCAGCAGCCGGAAGGACAAGAAGAAACACACTTCACTGGTGCACTCATAGATGTTTATGAACAGCAGGGAAGTGGCTGAAGCTCTTTCAGGCCTTTGAGGAAAGTGGGGTGTAGCGAACATGCTCTCCCCGACCACCTCTCCTGCCCCATCTCCTTCACCCGGGGATTTTCAAAGCTGCTGCTTATCTGCCCCAGATAACGTCAGAGCTAGTACAGCTACTCACAGGAACACAACTGGGAAAACCTGGGGCTTTTTGAAAATACTGTCCCCTCATACAAAGAACAAGTATGGGGAGATCCAGGGAGTCACTTTTCCCTCCAGTCCTTGGTAAACATTTTTTGCTAGTTCTAAAAATAAAAATGCTTTAGACAGCTACCTAAGCGATCCAGACTCAACAAATATCTTTCTTATATGAAAATAAAGAAAACTTCCTGCATGTGGTTTGCTTTCAACTACCCTTATCTGTTTAATAGACACTGAGCTAAGCAAGAAAAGCATAATAAAAAAAAGCAGATTTATGTTAGACTTCTTTCATAACACAGGACAAGCATTTTCTTTTCTCCAGTGACCTTAGAAGTTCCTATGCTCTGTTAATTGCTGGTTTGTTGTATGCATTCGCTGAGGGGCAAGCACATGGTTGAAAATAAGTTTTCTGTGTTACGCATTTGCCCCATAAGAAAACAGTGATTCAGATTTAAATCATGTAGTTAATACAGACTGAGTGACAAGACTAGCTGTCCCACAATTAGGTAGGTATTAGATGTGCCTGATATCTCATTTGCAGGTCAAATCAGACTTTACAAGGTCAGCTGCCGCTCCTGAACGCTGCCTGTTCCACTCCAACTCTGCCTGGTGGCAACCGCTCACCGCTGGAATTTGTTTCTGAGCATTACAGAGCTCTTGGACCGCCTGCCCTAAAGCAACTGTGGCCAGACAAAGGCAATCTTTTTTCACATAGAGCAGAATCCCAAGCCCTGTGAACTTAGCTCCCTCTGTTTGGCGTTACTGATCCGTTAGTCTAAATATGGTACATGGCAGTTTGATGGAAATCATTTCCAGTAAGAGAGGATGTTTCCTCAGCAGTTTTCAAGCTGGCTCTGACTCAGGCATTCTCATGGGAGCCCATTTAACTGGTCATTAGGGAGACAGCAAAAAGGCATTGAGGAATTTCGTAACAAAGATGTGCATCCTGTATGAAAGACCTCCTGAGAATCCTCCTGGCCATTGGCTCTGTGCACGCTTGAGAGATTTTATTAATGCTGCTGAAAAAGTATTGCTGAAACTAATCTATTATTTGTGCATAATTTTAAAGATGCTGTATTGTACTTGTTCCAGCAATGTGATGAACCACTGTGCTTGTAAAATGCTGTGCTCAAACAAGCCATAATTAAATGTTTAAAGTCGATTAACACCCTATATTGCAACACACTAATCGATGGTGGAAGGGTTGCAGTTACTAAATGAGTAACGGGAAGAAACATCCAGAATTTGCTAAGCAAAGTTTTCTCACAAGCTAGGAGTAGATAAATATGTCAAGCAAAAAGTCTATTTGAGAAAGGAAAGGTTGTGAGTCGCCCTGACAAAAGCCATAAGAGGCAAAATAACTATTCCTTCATAACACACACTATCTGATTTATGCTTTTTTGCGCATATGTGTTTCAAGGCAAATCTTTTCCATATTAGCAGTGATGGAGAGTTACTAAGGCTTCAGTCATGTAAAGTCCCTGAATATGCAGATTTCCTTAGGTATCATGGCTGGACCCTCTGACTTTACTAGGATTACTCACACATTTGAAACCAAGTCACGTCTTAAGAGTTTCATCAGATGAATCTAGTAGCTGGTGGAAGGCTGGGTGTCACAGGGGCCTGGAGTTTTGGTTTCCATTTCAGATCATCAATTGTGGCTACTCCTGACTCCAAAACGCCCCAGCACGGAGAGTGGCAGGTCAAGCGACAGACATCCTGCTGAGGTGCTTCTGTGGGGTTGGGATGCCCCAAAGTCTGTTGTTCTCTCTACGCGTCTCAGGCAATCTGGAGAGATGAGGGCCTGTTGGGTAAGCAACCCATAAGATGATCTTCTCCTCCAGACCCCAACACTCATGCAGAGCATAAAAGGAGCAAAAGGCCTCCCTTACTGACCCATCTTTATAAGGTTCAGGCTTTAGGCAGGCATTTTCTTCCCTTTCCTTTAGAGACCCACTGATTCTTATCATTAATAGTAAGACTGTTTGTTGAATGTTTGGTGCCAAGCCAGGCTGAATCACAACCATTTTCTGCTTGCCTGAATAAACAAGAGCTATCACGAGCAAAAACATGTTGCCTAAGTTTTGGATTGCAAGTTTGGTTCCTGGGCATGTTGGACTGCTGTTAGATGCAGGGGTAGGGACACTGGGGGAAAAAGGCCTAGAAAAGGAGCAGAAAGGCACAGGGAGAAACTATACATAGGACAGAGGGAGAAGGAAGTTTGGATAGATGTGCAATAAATTTTGTAAAAAAAAATTTTAGTGTACAGGTGCTCTGAACTGAAAAGTGGGGCATACCATAGCTAATCAGCTCCTTAGGCTTGCTAGTTGAGGCTCTCTGAGAGAGGGAGGCATTGGTCTTACAGGTGAAATTCCAGAAAACTTTACATCAGGCAAATATGATAGAACTTTCTCTGCCCTCAAAATTTCCTTTCCTTGGGTAGCTGGATGTTCCCTATGGATCTCTACTCCAATCATCTCTCTGATGATGCTCTCTGTAGTTAGTGCTGTTAAAACTCCATATGCTCTTGTTATTCATCTGGACCTGTCTGATGGCATTCTCCTTGGTACTAAGCTCTTGACCTCAATAATATCTCATGACCAGCAGATCCTTACCCTAACAGCATGCACGAAAAAAGCTTCTTCTAAGTTGATCTAACTGTCTGAGCCTCTATTTTAAGCTATTAACCCTAGTCCAGCCTTACTGGTGTGTAACTTCTTAGGCAATCTTATCCAATGTACCTTAGCTGAGGTATCCCTGTAGCTGAATTTAATATGTAAAGATTTAGCAAAACAAACTTGCTGGTACTTGTATTGAAAAAAATTCCTGCAATGAGAGGCATGAATTATACATAATTATTGACCCTGCAGTGTAAATACCTATGATAGGAAGCTTTTAAAATGTACATTATTAAACCAGTAGAGTGTTTATAGCTATAGAGGCATCAGTGGTTTAGCAATTAAATGCATATTTATGAACTCTCCTAAATAGATATTATTAATCCAAAAATTTCAGTTTTAAGATAATTTAAAAAAAACACTTTTCAGATCCAGGACATTAAATTGTCTATGAGCTGTTATAATCTTGAATTTAAAACTATATAAATAACCCCCACATAACAGCTTCTGTTACAGCCTGTTCCAAGGACCTTAAGTGAATGTAAAGTCTTTCCACTGACTTCAATCAGCTTTGAAAAGACATTTAATCTCCTGCCGGCATTACCTGCTCACCATTAACTGCACTGGCATGTCCATGCTACTCTTCTGGCCCTTACAGAGGAATGATGAGGAGTGTGGTGCCAAGAAGGATTTTGTGCTTTATTTAACAGCATTATCCTGATGACACTCAGCTCATTTCTTGTCCAATTTTTGCTGTTGGTCACTGATGATATGTTGTGTGAGTGATGGAGAAAAGCCAGGTGTTTTCAAATACTCAGTTGGAGCTGGCTTTAGGCAGAAATGGGACCTGGTGCATGCTCCAGGTCCCGGGGTGGGAGAGGTCATGGTCCCAAGCTGCAGCAGAAGCAAGTCTGGGGAAGGCTTGCAGAACACAGGGCTTGATGAGATGTAGGTCCAAAGGGTGGGCTGGACCATAGGGAAATAAAGGCTCAGGGGATATGGTGTCCCCAGTGGGCATTTCCTCTGCAGCCATAGGCAGTAACATGATTTCTGAAATTACCTTGTGGAAGGAGTTATACACTGCTATACTAGCTGGTCACAAATGGCAGAGTTATGGGATTGGTTTGAGTTTCAGAGGTGGATTTAGACTGAGACAGAAGGTGACAGTCGGGAATTCAGGTTAATTTAAAAAATATTTCACCACTTAAAAGTCCCCTTCCTTACCACTCAGCTCTCCTGTTTGCACTGCTGCAGTTACTTAGACAAGTCACATAGGTCAGGAGGAGACGGAGGTGAACACAGGTGCAGAGAAATCAGGGGATGCTGATCACCTGAATTGTGAAAGTGACTGGTTTGAACTAAAATAAGAGCCGCTGTTCTGTTTGGGTTCAGGATTTGATTAACCTTTTCCGAAACCATAGTGTTTAAGTGACCTCTCTTGTTCCCTTACCCCCTCCCTCCCTCACCTTCTGCCTCTGAGTTTCTACGTGGTGGTGCAGCCTGATGAAGACTATCAATCAGGTCTGATTTTCAGCCAGGTAAGTTCATCTGAAAGTCAGAAGGGAACTGCTTACCCCGGCCAACAGGTCTTCATGGGGCTCACCTGGCCACCTGCAATTCATTGGCTGCTCTTCTGCTGATATGCAAGAAGACAGCCTGGACAAAAAGTCTGACTATTTATTTACCTCCAAACAGATGGTGGGACCTGACTTCAGATGAACTCCTGTCACTTACGGTAGCACCTGAGAGGCTTCAGGTCCTCAGCCTCAGTTCAGCTACCGAAGGCGCAGGAGGAAGATGCTTAGTGCTCAAGATGGAGGGAAGTAGGAGAGAAAAGCCTTGAAATAGTTGTGGTCTTTCGCTCCAAGCCAAGGAAATTTAGCTATCTCTGGAAGAAGGGAAGTTTGAGTAAATTATCCAAGTTGTTGCAGAGATTATTACTCCTTCTGGGTCTTCTCTGGGGAAGGTGACGATGGGAGGGCACGGGAAAGGACGCTGCTTAACTCCGATAAAGCGGAGGCTTGCGTGCAATGTTGGGCCAACCTGACAAAACTGTCACACGAGAAGTGTGTGCAGTGGAGACACCCATCAGTGCTTGTTTTTGTTGGCTCCGCATCTGTGGTCCTCAAATATGGCAGGAGATAATGCCAGGACACAGAGTAAGGGAGGTTAAGGTTACTGTGGTTTTTCTGCCAGCTTTTTGCCCTGTTACCATTGAGGGACTTTCTGGTCACAGGGTCAGAGTGGCTCTGAAGAATTAGAGAAAGGGGCAGAGCTCAAGGCCTAGCTCTAACCCTGGCACCTGCAATACTGGATTGGAAAAGCTCTGTATCACAGAATCACAGAATGGCAGGGGTTGGAAGGGACCTCTGGAGATCATCTAGTCCACCTCCCCCGACAAAGCAGGTTCACCTAGAAGGTGGTTCGACAGGAATGCATCCAGGCGGGTTTTGAGTATCTCCAGGGAAGGAGATTCCACAACCTCTCTGGGCAGCCTGTTCCAGTGCTCCTTTACACTCATAATAAAGAAGTTTTTCCTTATGTTGAGATGGAATTTCCTGTGTTCCAGTTTGTGCCCATTGCCCCTTGTCCTGTCACCAGGTACCACCGAAAAGAGTCTGGCCCCATGCTCTTGACATCTATATCATCTTGATATCTATATCCTCTTGATATCCTTTATATATCCCTATATATCATTGTGCAAAACTTCTGCATGCATCCTGGAAAATCCATCCTCTGACATGCGAGCTGCTCGGATCATCTCACTGAGCACCTAACATAGATGTTTGGTGCAGCTGACACTTCAAATGCCCCAAATGCCAACGCTTCTGTTGCTCATGTGTGAAAAAGAGCAGCGCGGCTGCCGAGTGGTCTCTCTGAATTTCCCCTCGGTTCCGGGAGGGGGAGGCATGCGAGAGGGGATGCCAGGCGCCTGCTCCCCGTCCCCTGGAGAGAGGACCGGCTGGGGAAGCCCTGGGGCTGGGGAACAGGCTGCCCTCTTCTAGACGTGTGCACAGACCGCTGTGTGCAGCTTCTCATCTGGGTGACTCACAGGAGCGGCGCTCGCTGTGTGGGCATAGTGTATCATTGCTCCCCCCGCTCCGTCCCTGGGTGGGTTCCACATGGAGAGCCCAGACGGAGGAATGTCTTTCTCTACACAGTGGGTGTTAATCAACATTTTGGGAAATGCAATTACAGGTTCACAAGCTGTGGAAACCTCTGGGTTTCCCACACTTGGTCAGTACGGTCACCGTCCATGGCTCAGCTCTTTCATTAGCTGCCAGGGACACTTAACCTCTCACAGCGTCTGCATGAGACTGGGAATGCTTTCTGAATGACTAAGGTGCCAGCCCTGGAGGCATACGTGTACATTTTGCAACAGCCAGCGCTAGGATTTTCCTAAGAGAATTAGGAACGCAGTTGTTCTGGGAGCCAAACTCCGTTAGGTTTTTTTGAAAATCCCTGCCTTTTTGTTACTAGCTTTCCAGCTGAGCATGTTAGACTCCTGGCACCACTGCCGTACTCTGCTGCATTACTCAGCTTTTGTGCTGCCAGACTGAAATGTCAATGCAAGTAACTGTCAGCCTCCCAGGAGGCGAAATGTAGAGCAGCATTCCCCCCTCCCTAGGTAAGCGGTTTGAGGATACAGTTCAGTCAGTTACGAGAAAGGTTATAGGATATGTTGCCTGAGGTAGTGAGGGGCTGGACTCGCCAATACACAATGCCCTTCCCAGTCCTGAGTTCCCGAGAACATCCTGAATTGTGTGGAAAAATACGGTTTTCCCATTATGTGCACTTTCCCGAGTCATTCTGCTAAATTATATTCTTGTTGCCATTTTTCCGCATTCTTACATGGCTGTGCTCTGACTGCTATGTCCAGTGAAAACCTTCGTTATCAGAAGCCATAATTCACCTACCAGCTCGCAAAGGTCACCACTTATTGGACATTTATATGCTGACCTTAAGGTCTCACCTATATAGAAAGGCTGTACTGCTCTAGCCTTATTGGTATAATTAGAGTAAAACAATCTCTACCTTTCCCCGACTCCTTGGTGCGGCTGCAATCACACAGCCATAAAGATGTTTATACAAATCTGGGTTATTCTTACAGAGAAAGCGGAGAGTGTTTTACCACAACAAGGTGTTTTTATTTCAGTGCAACTGCATCCCCACCAAGCCTTATGCTGATCTAATTAGGGCTAATTTTGCACAGAAGTGGATGCCAGAAAGAGCACGCTGAAACGCTGATATGTGGGGGCAGAAGCATACACAGGGCTACTGTCTATGTCTTACACACGTTCTGATGTGGCACTCCCACCTGTGGCAGCACAGACCTAGCCCTGTGCAAGAAGGAGGTCGTATCACTGACTGAAATAACTGTATGCGTACAGAAACTGTGTTTAAGCAAGGCATATAGACAAACACAACTTATTTTCCATCATTTCCTACCCTTCGGAGGCTGGACTGCCCCGCTGTAAGGCAATCCTAACAAGAGCCAGCATAAGGTCCATGAGATGACACCTAAGGTTCGGTTGAAGAGATGAAATACCAAAATTATTCGCTGTTTAAACAGACAGTTCAAGAGAACAAGCTCCTGTGAACTGATGCTTCATGGTCTGAAGTGCTTTTAGCGTTTCAATTCATTTTGAAGGATTTGGGAGAAAATGGCCCCTGCGTCTGGGAAGGAACCTCACACTGACCTCACCCAAGAAATCTGGATGCTTTCTTCCTGTTTTAAAGGAACAAATAAGGATGAATCTAAATGAAGTGGCCAGCAAAACTTGAAGCCAAGTCAGTTACAACATATCTGCAACCACAAGCCAATTAGGCCTGCCCTGGGGGTTTAATACAGTACGCTAGACAATGCCAGTATCTGAAAGTCTGTAGTGCTTTCTAGTCCATGCAAAAAAACAATTAACTGAAAACAAGGTAAATAATAAACATGTTATGTAATATATTTTTGAACATGTGATATTCATGCCATTTCTCCAGGGCACCTCAATTCCAGGATGAGACAAGGCTTCATTCAAACCCTGCTGACAGCGAAGCACTTCATTTTAAAGGAACGGGGATGTTTGGCAGAGCTTCAGCAGTCAGAAACGCCTTGGCTGTGTGCAGCCGTACCCTGCCTCACTGACTCAGATGCGGAGCCCGCGGTCCGAACCAGCTGCCCCTACAAGTTAGAGCAGCCATAGGCCTGCTCTGCCAGCTAATTTATCAGCTGGGAAAGTCCCATATGGCCCATTACACATAGGCTGGCAAGGCCGAGCATTGTCAGGGTGCGTTTTGCTTTGTCTTCGTTTTCTGAGTTGTGATGGGCTTCTGCACGGGGAAGATGGGCTGAGTAAATTTGGCTTTAGCCAGCTGGCTGCTAATGACTAGTCTAAGGAGCTACAGTTCTGCTCTGGTGACGCAAAGGGATTTCGCTGGAGACCAACGATCTGTCCAATAGTAGTAACTTTCAGAAAATTTTTAGGTCTTCCAACAGCAGTATCAAAACCCAGGCTGCGGTAATAATAGTCATGATTTCTTTCCTGTTGTCCTTAAATATCATATGAATGTGCAGCCAGGAAGCATAGCTTGACTTCTGTCACGCATCTTCAGTTCCTCATGCTCTGCAGTGAAGTTGGTCAATGCAATTTTTAGACAAGATAAACCGAACTTACCATCCATTTTTCTTCTGCAATGTACAGTCAGGGATAAGAATTTGGTTTCTCTTCTCACATACCTTCCCAACCTGTGGGCAACACCCTGCTTCAGTAAAGTCAACGGACTTCCGCCATTGCCTTCAGTGGAACCCAGAATTCACCAGCATGTTTGGAAGTTTTCATGTTTCACAGGCAATACACCATCCCCGAGATAAAAACAGACAGCTGATGTGAAAAACTATAGTTTCAGGTACATCATCCTTACATTGGTCAACCTTCACTACTGTAAAAGTACTCTGCAAAAAGAAGTCCTCAGATAGCTTGTACTCTCATAGAGCCTGCACAGGACCAGAAGTGGGACACCAATGGCAGCAGGCGGCAATGCCGAGCATTGGGGGAAGGGGAGCGGGCCTGGGGGAGGCTGGGGTAGAAGGGACTCTGGAGTGAGAGGGAGGGCTGTGCCACACACATTCATTTGTGCTACCTGCATAAGCCTACAACCTGCTCTGTTCCTACGTTGCAGGATTTTGCTTTTTGCAGCTAACCTCTGGTTATACAAGTGATTTCTTACACAGTGCACTGAGCAGCACCTAATCATTTTCCCTTACACAGTGAAGTTAATGTTTGTTTAATGTGTCTGGAGCAATGATATCCCGTGTTTGGCTTACAGGTCTCTAAGGCTATCCAGGAAGTTTAACTGTGCAGTATTCAACAGCTGAGCTTTCCGTTTAATTAATTTTGGTGTTCTTTTTGTATTCCCATCTCTTTTCATTTCCAAGAGTTCTTTGGAAAATAAACAGCATGCAGATTAAAGAAAAACCCCACATTCATTATTTCACATCAAACATTTTCCTATGTATAAATGAGGAGGGGAAATGTCCTTGGGCCTCTGATAAAGCAAAGAGAGGTCTCATGGCTTCCACCCTATGGAGAAGGATCTTGCCCTATAGAATTGTGGATTTCTGCACCAAAACCCACTCAGAGCAGCAGCTCACTCCTTCCTGGGTGGCAGAAAAGGCCCAGCAGCTCTCTGTTGTACTCTTATCATGAGAAAAAAGGGAGAGAATCTCATGCTGAAGTAGTGGCGGTGGTGGCCCTGTGATTTCCCATACAGACCTCCTCAGCTGGAGCACAGAGCTGTTGGTGATGGCAGTCTCTCCTTGGTGATCCCTCTCAGTCACAAGATATACTGAGCTGATTTAGGGCACTTCTACTTCCTTACTTCAAGTGCAATTTGGAAATCATATTCTCTTTTGCTATTATTTGTATTTCATCCTAAACAAGTGAAAACAAGTAACTGATCTCTGAGGAACCAGAAGGTCTGAGGTATCTGAAATCTCAGATAGTCATGTTGAGGGATTAAAATGTCTTAATCAAGCTTCTGTTTTCTGTGTGGCTTTTTTTCTGAAGCCTGGAGCCTTGGAGCTACCTTGTCATTCCAGTTGGACTTGTTTCCAGCCAAGGGCAGCTGTGGGCCCAGGCAAGGTAGGACCACTTTGGGATGCTTTGACTTTTCTGCAAGAAAGTCCATTAGTCAAACATGTGTTATTGGCACCGTTTGTTATTCTCGTTTTGAAGTTTCACATTGAGTTTCAAAGATAACATAATGCAGAAAAATGCTTTTAATGATCAATCTACAAGGGAGGGGGAACTGCTGTTCGTGAGATCAGAGTGGATAATGCAAATGCTCTCAGTGCTTGGGGATGTAGACAAATTAGGGAGAGGCCAGAGGAGAGCTACAAGAACAATAAGAAATGTTAAAAACATGGTCTGTTAGGAAAGATTAAAGGAAGTAGGGGGCTTAGTCAATGGCAAAGTTTGATGAAGCATATATAAAAATTTTGGATATTTAAAGGCAATAGGATGGCAATCAATTTTCTTCAAGTTCACCTAGGGAAGTACAAAAAGAAATCTACTCAATCTACAGAAAATATAATATACCTTGCTTATTAGAAAAATCTCTTCTTGTTGCTGTCTGTTCCTCCTTTTAAAAAAGCATGTTAGTGAAAGGGTAGAGTGGGTTATCTAGAAAAACCATGGAATTCCTTCCTTCGAGACTCAGATAGACAATATCCTGCCAGAGATGCCTGGTTACACTTAATATCGCTTTAGTACAGGGATACTAGTTGAACTTAAGATGCATAAATATTGATGAGAAATAAGTGGTCATCTCTCCATAATGTTTTAATAATCTGCTCTGTGCAGCGTGACCCACAACCTGACATAGCTGAAAATTCATCCTTGTCTATGGATAATTGGATCAAAACCACCTGGTCTGATGCAGGTTTTGGGGAATTAGCGGTCTGTGGATGCAACCTTCATTACACCTTTCTGTGACTCAGGCAGCCACGGACACCCTTGCTGACTGAGTTAGTGAGCAAGGGTCAGTTTGCAGGCAGGTCCGTGGACATCTCAGGTGTTCTGTCTTGATGTTTTTCCCTGTTCTGAGGAAACCAGGTGACTTTTTCATCCTCACTGATAGCCAGGTGAGCCTCCTTCTCTCCAGACTTGCTGTCCTTTGCCAGGCTGTCTGGTTTGGATCCTTGTACATCATCAAAGCAGCACTCACATCCTCCTTGTTGAATCAGGAGAGCTGGAGAGAGTCTAGGGAAAGGATGACATGCATAAGTAGTGATTTAGCAAACATGAAGCAAGATGGAAAGACCTGGGCTATTCAGCGGGGTGGAGAAATAACAAGTTCCCAGTATACAAGCTGTTCCTAGGGAGCATATCATGGTAAGTCATTCTCTATGTCTTGTGGGAGGAGGGCCAGGTGAGGAGCAATGAGTCCTTTTCTCCACCGTGGCAGCTTCTCTGTGGATGCTGCCCCTCCCTCCTCCCACCTGGTTCTCCAGCCTCGCTGCAGAGAGGAGTCCCTCTTGCTCTGAGTCTGAAAGAGCCCATGTTGTTGCATGCATCTCCAGTGCCGGCCATGCTTGGCCCAGCACAGGGGCTGAGGAAGCCCTCCCCCGTGACCACCAGAGCATGCTAACAAGGGCCTGTGGAAGCTGCCAGAGGACATGATACGAGGGAATTTCACTCCATATTGTTGGCAATGAAACATCTTTTCTCTGAATAAAAGTGTCCTTGAGAAACAGATTCTAATTTATAGTTAATAGTTGGATGGTTTTGTGAGAACTTAGCAAAGGCAGAAAGCTCTGGAGCCTTATGGTCTGGGATACATGATAGAGGAGGATGGTTTCCATGAATAGTCAGGGGTATTATTTTGTGCTGCACATGGTGTTTTTCTGAGTCTTGTCCCTTCCTACAATACACAGCATGTGCTGTACAGAAGCAAGACAAGACAAAGCTAACCACGTAGGTCATGACTCTGAGCATGTGGGAAGCCACTCTCCAAATATAAAAGTTAAGGTAAATATCTGGTGTTGATAAACACACTGTGCATACTTAAGGCTACCACTGTTCCTTGGGTGCCCTTTGTTAGTGTAAATAAGCTTCATCTTGGTTTGTGGCAAACCTCAAATATTTGACTTGAATCTCAGCACAGTTGAGCAGACAGTATAAAGAGTTATTCATCTGTTTCTGTGCATGGTTTTTAACACTGTAACTTATCATATTAAATCATTCTTGACAATGAAACTCCAATCTTTTCCAAAGAAAACAATAATAGAGAGTTACAGGATCCTCCTCTTGCCCAGTCTAAAGTTGCTCTGCTAAACATCCAGGTGCCGACCATTCTCCCACTCCAAGGAAAATGTTAACGCTTTCTCTCCATTGCATCAATTTTCTTAGTTTCAATGATAATGGGGAGGGCTACAATCCTACTGACACCACGAATGTGCCTTTGCCTGGGCTAAGGCAGGGAGAAGGGGCTGTGTGTGGGTGAAGGTGCCTGGGGCACCTCGCTGTGGGGGTGGATGCAACTTGAGTCCACATCTCTGCAAAACCCTGCAGAGCCTCCTGAAGCGAGTGTGCGTGTTTTGACCACCATTCTCTGACTTTTGGGAGTACAGGAAAGAGTCAGAGTATGTGGGGAACTACACCTTTGGAAAGCTCTGACCAAAGCCAGATGGATCCCAGATTCTTTGGCTCTGAACGCCCTGGATTGTGCAAAGCGGGTGGCTACATTGCTGGAAAAGTACTAAATAGCTCAGCATAGGGGGTTCTTTGTCTCCTTCACTCGTAGCTATTAGCATGAAGAAAGCAGAAGTTGCAGCGCAGTTTCACCCTGGTCAGTCCAGCTTTCGAGCACTGTTTGGGCCACTCTGGCTCAATGTGTCTGCTCCACAGCAGTGTGACTGCCTGAGAGGACAGTGGTACTGAGTTGACTATGTTTGAATGGAAAAGTAGTCTAGAAAAATGTTTAGTGAATTTCGCAGCCATATCTGTGCTCCAAGGGACATGAACAGCTTAATTCCCAAAGCATCTTTGGGGCTTAGCTGACGTTGTACCTGTGTAAGTCCCAAATTTAGATCGTCCAGCTCTTTGTTGTCAGCCATCTGAATTTGGAAGCAAATGAGTTTTGCCAGCACATTGCTGAGGTGCCAAAGGTCTTGCACACAGCTGAAGGACGTGCATGCAGCCACCCTAGTTGCGATAGCTCCAGCAGGTTTTAGCTTGGAGCCATCGCACCTATGGCAGCTGTATGCACATCCTTGCAAACAAAGCATGTGATTCTCTGCTGCACTTATTCCTGTCAGTACTCACACAACACGCAGGAACGTGGTAAGTACTTCTTACTCAACAGCCCAGTGAGTAGTGCCTTGCATGTAGACTTGGGTCTTGGTCCTTCTTCTGCCTGGTTTGGGGCCAGGCTTTGTCTCTTGGGTGATGTGCCAGCCTCAGCTGTAGGGTACTTCAGGGTGAAAGCTTCCTCTCTGAAATCTCTTCTATTTGGCAGAAAATGCTTAACAATGTACTGTGTTTCAGAAAAAGTGAGAGTGACCAAGTACGCTGCTGATTAGGATTTCCAACAGAACGCGTCAAATTAAATCTTCATTCCAGTGAGCATGGTGACTCAGAGGACACTGTTTTAAAAGGGGCAGCAGTTGTCCCAGTAACACAAAACTACACCCTTCGGCTGGACAGGGAGTTGCCAGTTTTGCTGATCCCCTATCGCATATTTAAGTTAATGTTTTTGGCAACATGTTCATAACAAAACTTAACTCTCTATTTCTCTGTGCAAAAATTCTGTCTGCTCCTTGTTCGGAGCCACGTAGACATACCTTTCTGCCAGTCCAGTCTACGCTTCATTTCTAGCTCCCTATTTTTCTCATCCTGTCCGCTTTCGGCGGTCTCTCCCCACTAGCAGTGACCCAGGCGGAATGTGCAGATCCTGGAAGTTTGACCTGGCTGTGGGCTGTGGGGTGGCGGGGGCGGTGGTGGGGCGCAGGCGGTGGGGGCTGTTCCTGTCAGCGCTTGGCTGTGGCGGGCTGTTTCCGAGCTCCAGTTTCTCCCCACCCACGCGGATGGGACACGCAGCGCCGGCTGGATTTCCCAGAACAAGCCTGGCCAGGAAAATGCAGAAGCCTTGGCTCCAGCTCTGGGTTTTGGCAAAGTCCCCTCCCAGGAGCAGGGCCGGTATGGGCAGCGTGGTGTGGCAGGGAGACTGGCTGCAAACCCAAGCGAGCAGCTGGTACCAGGAAAGCATCTGTATTTTTTTAAGGAGAGAAAAAGACAAATAAGCTCCTCTTTCAGCTGGCTAAGGTTAAAATGCCAAGTATGGCTTCTTCCCAGCTCTTCAAGCACTTTATTGGGAATTATGTCCTCAGCCATGCCCTGGACACCTCCAGCTCTCCGTTTCCCCGTGGGAGGGATGAACAGCTGCAGTTCCTTGGGAAACACTCTCCTCCCTTCCTTCCTGGCAGGTAGATGCAGTTCTTGAGCTTTCTGAGGAATCAATTACATCAACGATAAAAGCCAAATAGTTACCAAGGATGACAAATTTTGGCCATACTGAATGGTTTGCTGAGGAAACCTTGAAGGTCACAAACTGCTCAGTATATGACCTGCTCACTGGTTATACATGAAGGTGACCCCAGGCTTTGCTTCATTCAATGGAGCAGATGAGGCCTGTCTTGCTGCCACCATTAAACTTGATGGTCCTGTGTTGACCTACAGCAGCTTACAGAGTGGGCCAGAGCACAAAGCAGCCCTTAATTTTAAGAAAAAAAAAACAAAAAAAAATGTTGAGAGCACTGCAGGAGGCACAGAAACCGCGGGAGTTCCTGGATATGCTGTAACTGTGCTGGCCCTGCCCATCCCCAGGGGTGATGTTTACTCCGCTGGGATATGCTGAACTACCAAACTAACTCATTAACAACCCAGGTCCTCAGCACAGACATGACTTACAGCAGGAGACAAAATCGTAAAACTGGCAAGAAAGAAAGAAAGAAACCTACAGGTGGTCGTGGAAAAGGTGTTTTGACAGACTGGCATTATCCATGGTGTTATGGGCACACCCACATCTATGTCCTCATGGAAGTCAGTAACCTGGACTTGTAGGAAAACATATGATTAAAAAGCAGGGGAAGGCAAACAAACTGTTTCTGAATTTCAGAAAATTGCAGCTAGTTTGAAGAAAATGTAAAAATTCCGGTAATAAAATCTGAGCCACTATGAGTAAGACCAAAAGTCGCCTGGCCCTCGACAGTGAATAACAGCAGTCACTAAATAAAACAACAAGCTTCAGTGTTACCATCACCAAGTGTACATCCTTCCAGCTTTCGTCAGTGTGTGACTCCTGAAATTTTTGAGCAAGAAGTTGTATCTGCATCTTAGTGTGAAATACTATTTGATGAAGTTTTCCTTTTAATTTTTCTGTTTCGTATTTCTGGTATCCACAACACTCTGTGGCAGTGAGTTATACATATGAGTCGGGGGAAGATTTAGGTTGTTTCTTTTCTAAATTAACCTGATGCAAGCAGAGGTGAACACAACCATACACTGTGAAGATCATGAGTGAGTCCTTCAAATTAGTCATCCATTCCAAAAGATGCCATTCAGTTTCTCTTGCTGCCCTCCTTTGAGACCTGGTCTTAGCACATAGAGAATTTGAAGAATTGAAAGAGACTTAATAAATCAGCCCTGTATTCTTTCCTATTTTTTTTGCATAAACAATTGTTGATTTAGTCAGCATTAACTTTTGAACTTTTAAAGAGATTCTGCTTTGAAATTCAGTTTGAAGAGTATTATTGCAATGCTGTAAATAACTTGGCCTTAAGCTGGGAGTGGAGCAAACAAGCAAGTTTTCACAACGTTTTAGCTCAGAAAAATTGATATCATGAAGACTTGTTTTCCTTACTGCATCTTCCTATATCTTGTCTATCCTATGAAATACAAGTATTATGATATGCCTTTTCTTCGTTTTATTGCCTCACCCTAGATAAAGGCAATATAACATTATTTATGTTGCAAATGGTGTTATCTGTCTAATTAGCTGGTTTAGGCATATATTATGTTTACACAGTGAATGCAGAAAATCAGAAGTCCCACAGAACACCAGCCCATGTATTACGGACTATATGATGCTAAAAGATTGTTCATGAAGCGGAAAGAAGCTGGATCTTAGGTGTGCCATTCTGCCAGGCTGTTATCTGATAAATGCTTTGGCAGTGTGCAAGTACAGTGGTACGTTGCTCAGGTTAAAACACCACCTTTGGAGGTGACACCTTTCTTACAGAAAAAGGCCAGAATGGACATATGGCCATATGGAAGATAGAGAAGGCAGGTGTTCCGCTTCCAGCAGCAGCTCGTAGCACGGTGCTGCGGGAAGAGTTGTGAGGAATAGGATGTATGCAGTACCACTGCCCACAAGTACCCTTTCGGTGCAGCAGTCAAGTTAAATTTCTCAACAGACTTATATTTAAAGTGTGAAGAACTGCATCTTTTAATTGCTCTGAGGACATCTGCATTTCCACTTGTTTATAAACCTCACTGTGTCACCTATCCTATTTGGCCAGGAGTTGCCGTGGGTCTAACACATTGACCTGACATGCACTCTAGTGGAGTGTACCTCAAATCAGGGCCGTGTTGGGGAGTTTGTGATCCTCCATAGCAGATGTTCATGGCTGGTTTGATGTCAGCGGTGGGACTGGCACGCTGTACTCCCCTTGAGGAACTGGGCAAAGAGAGTTTAAAAACACAACCGCTAAGATGTATCGAATCTCTGTGGTTAGACCTCAGGTACCCTCCACTTCACCCACTACAGTGAGGCACCTCTGCGCCTGTCATCCTGCACATGTAACCACTTCACAGGGAGAGCCCAGTGAGGGAAACCACAGGCTGAATGAAGACAAACTGTCATTTCAGGATTCACACGGGAATATAACTTATCCTCTGTGTTATACAAACTCAGTAATTATGTCTGTCAGTGGGTTGATATTTTACATAGATAAATGTGCATGTTACTGGCTGACTCAAGCAACTCTGGAGAGCAGCTCTTCAGTGTGAAATATGTTTATAAACTAAGATTTCTCTTAAGTTTGAATAATGATTACTGTGGCACCAACAGGATATTTTTTCTGATAAAGATGCCCATAATTAGAGGATCAGTTACGCTGGTGCTTTAAATCCTCCTGTGGCAGTCCTAGGGGTGGCATCACACTGCTGCTGCTGGGTTGGTTATATGGACGTGCTTCTGGCACAGGGTGGTACAAGCAAACATTTCAGTCTTGAGTTCGGTCTTTGGTGAGCGAGAGCAAGGTTTCCTGAATGACAAATTGAGGAATGAGAATTCCTTGATTCAGGCATATGGTTCGGGTCCTCCAGACTCCAAGACTTAGATGGGATATGACTTGCACGCATATCCCATGCAGTATTTGTCAGGACAGGGAAGGGGGCAGAGGATTAGGACCTTCTTGTTCCCTACTCTGCTAGGGGTGTGAATTGGGCTAAGACTGAGAGCCACTGGAGACAGACTGCTGCACCTCTTCACCACAGACGGAGTGTATAACCTTATTGCTTCCTTGGTAGAAAAGAGGCTGAGAGAAGCAACGTGGGGACCCCTCCAAACTGCTCAACACCCCTGTGTCGCTTTCACAGCATGGATATACAACAGTGGGACATTTTGTGAAGGTTAGTAACATGCAGCAAGGTAATCATAGCTCACTAAGCATGTCAGTCTATGATCAAGATACTCCTTCCACAGAGGTGGTAATTCTTTATATTAAGTGGATATGAAACAAACTGTACTACTTCTGCCAAGGGAAGAAAAAGGGCAGAGCCTGGATATAACGCAAAGCTAAGCACTGCTGAGCCAGCTTACTCCTGAGGAAGTCACCACCCTTTGCACCCGAGGCAGCAGCCAGACAGATTCCCAGGGCCTTTGGGAGAGGAAATGCAGGCAGCAGGGCACATCTTGGCAACGGCATAGCTTGTCCCAATCTGGTCATAACAATGCTTCTAGATATCCTAGGCAGAGTGCATCGCATCTGACCTCAGATGTTGGGCAACCTGCGTCTGAGTTTGTTGTCTGGACTGTCTTTACGGTGAGTGGGAAGAAAGATGCCACGTAGCAAACAGTACAGTTCGTTCAAAGATCTGTTGTGAGGAGGAGACGAATTGTGTCCTAGAAGAGCCAGTTTCTCTCAGGACTCTAACAGGAGCCAGTGCAAACAGAACTGACGCAGACACCACCACTGTAGACTTTTCCACTGAACCACCCTTTGAGTTAATGACCCCTAGTGAACATATCTAAGCAAAAAAATTCTGTTCTGTGAAGGGATGTGTTAACCCTTTTCTGTCTAAGGAGTCCTCCTTTGAGGCTACCTCTGTGGAGTCATTGGCACTGGCATTTTCATGCGTTATCTAACATAATTATCAATGTTCTTAGACATGCATGTAAGTTCCCAGTTACGTTTAACTGAAGTGTTTGTGTCAGATGACACCGGAATTTATCAACTCAACTTCTTGTCAACAGTACGGCATAATTTGGTGGACATTGCATCACTATGATGGCTTTCAAGTCTTGCCAACTTACTGAAATGTTTTAAACTTTGTTTCAAAATTTTATTTCCTTTAAAAAATAAAGTGAATGAAGTTAAAGAAATCCCCACCCTTAGGATTGTGATGCTATTTTAAATTACAAAATCAAAAGCACCAAGTTCAGTAACCTCCACAACTACATATCTTCAACAACATGAAGTTGCTGCACCAGGTGCAGTATGAACTGTTCTTGTTTTTCTTGCTAACAGATGGATTGTGTCATCTAAGAACTGCCCTGAGTTAATGACACATTGAGTTACATCACCTCTGGGAAGCATTGCACTACTGGGCTTCCCAACCCTTTCCAGAAAGCTAGAGGAAGCTCGGCAGCTATTCCACATCTTTACGGAAAACACACTGTTTCTTTTCCTGGCTTTTGCAGAAAGAAAGTGGACTTTGAGCAGCCCAGATGCTAGAGGAATTTACTTGCAAAGCCAGACTGAAAAACAACGATGTCATTCTTTTTATTATGTTAAAGCTACTGTTCTGCCCACCCCTTCTTAGCCCACATGATGTCATTGCAGACTCCCCTATGCTGACAGAGCAGAGACATCTTTCCTGAGGGTCGCATTTCTTTTAGGAGCCAGAAGTCTCTACCAGTCCTGCGGTGCCTTACCTATGAGCAGCAGGTAGGAGAACTCTGTGACTCAGAAGCAGTCACCTTCTGGTTTATGTGTTCACACCTCTGAAAAGGAATGCCTTTCCTGAATGTGCGTCTTCTGTAGAAGTCTGTCTGGACCCAGGACATAAGAAAATAGAGAGTCTACTTCTGTTCCTGTATTCAAGATCAGTAAGTAGAAAAAATTGAAGAACACAATATCTAAAAGGCCAGTGTGAACCACTTTGATTACACTACGTTGGCACTGGCTCTCTCCCTCCTCCCAAAGCTGTCCTGCAAACATGCCTCTGCCTCATCTGCTACGAGTTATAACAAACCACATCAGCATCCTCCCTGTCTCACAGACACCCCATGACAGGAATATGATTAATCTATATAAAGAGAAATCTCAAGGTCAGAATCCCAGTTCTTACTGGTTTTGTTTGTCAAACTATCACAGATAGATAGTTTTCTACAAATGACAGAAATGTCATCTTCTTTGAGTGTGTTGATGTCCAAAATTCAAGCTGTTGTAGGCCTAGGGGTAACTTTGTAGAAGGAAATTAACTTTTACAAAAAAAAAAAAAAAAAGCCCAATGTGGAGTCTATCACATCAAAATACTCTACCTTAAATTGGGCAGTTAATACTTTTTACTCAGTCAGAACTAGCTGGAATGTGTCTGGGTGGGCTGGATGCCTGGGCTTGACACAAGCCACCTCTGCTGAAGTTCAGTACCCAGGATTTCCTACCGACAGAATTACTTCGTGCTAGCGCTGCAGGTGACAGGCGCACGCACCTTTCTGCAGCAGAACCAGCGGAGTTAGTCGCATACCAGTTCTGTACTTCCCCAGCTGCACCATCAACATGTTGTTCTTTTCTGAAAAATTGTCGAAGTAGTAGCTTTGTACTAGATCTATGTTTTTTGCAGAGCACCTCCCATTCTCTGAAATGTGCTCCTTGGATCTGGTGGCAGTTTTGTGAGGAGAACGGAACATTTCCCTCTGAAATGTGTAACTCCCAACCCAATAGTGATGATCAACCTTTTCTGTGTCAATGTATCATACGTGAGCTAATTACACCAAGTGCTTAAGCGCTGCTTTATCCTTTCATCTTGCAGTTGTTCTTGCAGCAAGTTGCACAATGAGCCCTCGAGGGTATGAGGCTCTAGTACATGAAGAGAAAACATTCATCTACCCAGTCTTTCAAGGGCTGCTTTCATTCTCACAGCATGTGTGGTTTCTGTGGGGGCTGGTGTCTTTGGTTTTTGTTCTGATATTACAGAAGAACATAATCTATTCTCATGTTTTTCACTTGTTTACTGACTGTACGCAAGTGGCAGCGATGGGAAAGGGGAAATACATGGGGGCAGAAATCACAGATATAGTCAGAACCTGGAATGAATTTGAGCCCAAAAGGAGACATCCATGGGGTGCCCTAGAGGGAGACTGCTCTTCTAGTGATGGCAGTCCTCACAGGGCAAGTGCTTCACATTTATTGTCTCTTCAGCGTTTCTCTCTACAGATTTTCTTCAAATACTTAGCTGCCTTTTTCTGAATGGGATCCTGTAACCAGAGCCCTCTCAGCCAAGAAAAAGAGCTGTCAGTTATCTTCCTGTCTTTAATAAAGCTAGGCTAATAAACTATTAATATTCCCTACTCTAATTAATTGTCTGGAATTTACGGGACACACAGAATTTACAGCATAGCACTTATTTTGCTGCCATGTTAATGGTATACTGCAAAAACTAAAATAAAAAGGGGACAGAAGTATTTTACAGGTGGCAACACAAAAATGAAAGCAAACTCTTGCCACATAGTGGAATATCAGCATTTGCTGAGGACCATCCAAGATCAGTTTCAGGCCACATTTTTCTATTCTTGTTAAAAAGCATGGTGTGGATTGCAACAGCACAGTTGCAACTAGTTACATGCAGAGGAAACTATAAACTCCAGTCTATGACTAACATGATGAAATTTAGGATTAATGCGTTTTAGAAAATAAATTATTTAAAAAATGTTCTGATTCAATATAGTTTCTTTCTCTCTTCCAGTCTTTACACAGTTCAGTAATATGCTTGTTGTGAGAAGTTCAAGAAAGAATAGGCAAATTACGAAGAAGGGAAAGAAGGCAATCAATGAAGGCGATCTATATCTCACTCACATTGTTGAATAAATAATAACAGAGGAGGTCTAAAATTAGATTTGAGAAGAAATTTGAACTAGTCCAAACATGGTCTGAGGCACATCTCCAGTCTAACTAGCATACTGGAAGAGTCAGATTCTCAGCTGGGGCAGATTGACTGAAATCAATGGTGCCCTGCTGCTTGCCTGGCTCCTCCTGACTGGGCCAGAGATGCTTATGCTGGGTGAGGGGTGCCGATCTTGCAAGTCACTCACTTCCGGAGAGACTGACCAGTTTTAGGTGACACCTATTTGAAAGAGCTGCTCAGTGTGTTGCAGGATCAAGCCTTGCCAGCCCATTACCGAACCATGAGGAGGGAAGGCAGCTCCTCAGGTTTGACACGCAAAGCCTGCCCTCCACACACTGCATCCTCATACAGAATAAGATGGGGTTGATAGCTGACTGCAGATATTCCCCATTCCTAGTCCCAGGTGAAGGAGGAGGATAAGGAAAACACCAGTTAAGCCTGGATCTTGCAAATTCAAAACAAAGACCTGTGGTCTTCTGCAGGAAGAAACGAGAACCAGCTTGGCATGTCTCTCTGCAATTAAGAAGCGATGAATGTTAGTGTGAACTAAGTAAACGGTACTAGCTTGAGGTCTACCCCACTCAATTTGAAGATTAAATAGCATTAAGGCATGCTACCAAAAGTGCAGCCTTGCTGACTGAGCACATCTCCTTCAGCACTTGCTTAGGAAGTGCTAGGCATAGTTCCTTCTTTAGGTGCAAACTGCTTGTTTGTTATGAAAGCCCAAACTACACAATATGAACACTGTGCATCATCTCTCCAAAATCCTTTAACAGCTATTCCCTAAACAGTCATTTTACCTGGCTGTTTGATGAGGGGTTTTCACTCCTCATCTCTCCAAAGGGGAGCAGATCTCTGAGTTACAGCCCTACCCTTATCTCATTTATCAATAGCTGGCTCAAACCATGGAGCTTAACTGTGCAGGGCACCTGAAAGGGACTTGCTTCCAGGCAGCTGTGACTGGTGATTGATGTGACTCAGAACAGCTTTCCAAAACCAGTGCATTGTTCATCCACCCAAAGATATGCTCATGCAGAGGAAACAGTTAAAAACAGCAGAAGATCATGCATCCCTGATCTTACCTAAACTTTATATGTTCCTTGCAAACTCAGAAACCAGATGTATCTCCCATTTCTGGGTTGGGAGATCCAAGTCACCCTCCCAATTCTGTTGCTTGTTTCTCAGTCTCCCCAGAAGCAGCTAATTCTCCTCTCCTTCCTTTGACCATCAGAGGTTGGAGATTTTGGCACTTGGGTTTACTTGTTTTCTTTAGGTTTAGAAAAATGAGTCTCTTAACCTGCCTGGGGTGTCACAGACAGGGGCTGACTGATCCTTTCCTATTGTTCACTTGAGGAACTTTCCCTGGACATATTTTATCACTAGCCATCATTTCTTTTCATGCTTTTGCACTTCTTTAAAGCGACTTTGATGCATTTCATACAGGTAATGGGTTGTTTCCAGAATTAACACTATGCAAACTGTTGCTTTTTTTTTTTTTTTGATTTGGTTCCTGAGGTAAGAAAACCAAGAAAATTACAGTTTGGGGCCAAATGTTGATATAACTCCTGAAAATCAGTGCCTTCCTTAAACAGGAGAAAGCTTTTGGTTATGACACTGAAGTAATCTTCAGTAAACTGGCAGTAAACTGGAGTTGATATCCCTTCTCCTGATTCATAGCAGGGTATGAAATTTTTTTACCCTTGCCATATATCCACGAAGGGGTGACTGATGTCAAAAATGCTTGTGAATGTTATCTTCAAAGTCTCCAAAATACCAAAGTTCATGTTTGCAACAATTTTTCCTTCATTTTCATTTGTTTGACATGGTTTGCTGAGTTTGACCCCCAACTTGCAAACAAATTCAAATCAAGTGAGAATGTGTTGGTTTTTTTTCTGAAAATGCCATCAGGTCTACATATAATACTGAATCATGAAGATATACATGTCCCACATGCCCCGCAAAGAAAGCTTTTCAAAGGCATAGATGGTGGCTGGGCACCTAACTGGCATTTGTGCTTTTACAAATCCTCTTATTGATGGGCTAATCAATAATGACAAAACTTTCTGAGAAAGTGCAGTAAATAAAGCCATTAATCCCTCTTCAGTATGATTGCACAGAAGGTCAGATCACTTTATCTATGTCTGAGTGAAGAGGAAGAAAGAAATAGCGCTGGAAAGGAGGGACGGAGGGATGGCCATCTCTTGTTCTTCCTCTTCCCATGCACCCGAGAGCTTCCCACCTTCTGGCAGCTTTAGAGGTGGAGGCTCCTTTTGCCAAACCAGTCATGTGTAGAAGCATTGTTCATTTCTGACTTTCCCGTAATTTGGAAGTGCAAATCCACTTCAATCACCTTTTTTTTTGTTGTTGTTTTGGAGTGGGAAAACCCTCTTGCCGCTGGCCGTGGAGTCAGCAGCTGGACAGAGCTAGCCGGAGGGACGGCTCCCCGGGTTCCGAGGAAATATTACCGGAAACAACACATTTTGGACCAGTGGCCTGGGAGGAGGATTGGGAGAGGTCAAGGAAAAAGGCTGTGCTTAAGAAGGGCCGAAAAAAAAAAAAGGAAACAAAAAACAAGGGAGTCCTCAACATTTTTACCGGTTCGTGTACAAAACCTAAAATTTAGGAGCCAAACTTAATTTATTGATTGAAAAAAGATGGAAATGATTCATCAGACTTAAAAAATAAAACCCTGTAAAAAAAGGAAGCACCTCAAAATGATGTATGTCTGATTAGATTGGGTGTCTAAATAGAAATAGGAATTACACAAAGAATGAGCAGAGCAGTGTCGCTGACGGCCAGAGAGAGTCGATTTCTAACCAGGTATCTGCTTCCTCTGGCCAAAGGACTTTGGATTGATTATAATGGATTACTGAAATGTGTGGCAAGTTCATTAATGTCAAAGGGAGTGGATAACTCTCAAACAGTGCAGATATTTTATTTATGAGTGAATAAAAGAATTTTATAGCTGCCTATCACTAATCTCCAGTGCTGGAATGGAGTAAAATCAATTCAAAGTTAAAACAAAGAGAAAGATTTGAGGCAGAAGGAAGGGCTTTCATAAGCTTGTTTTGCTTTGTTTGTTATTATTTTTGTCCTTTGGTTTGTTCCTGCTGACTTAGATTTCTCTGTTTTTATTCGTGATTTAAAGTCAAACTGAAGTGTAACAAACAGACAGGCTTTAATAAAGAGATATGCAGTGTCTCTGATGTATTTGAGGGAACCTTTGCTGCTTGTGGTTTTGTATATGGTTATGGTAAATAACTATCATGCTGATTTTTGTGGTTTGGCCTTTGCTGGGAGTACTCGACCACTGGAGACTCATTTAACCTAAATAACCCAAACCCGTGCCCAGCCTCAAACTAACACCACCACAAAAGCTGGAGAACCCCAGCCGGCCTCCAGCCACGGCAGAACAGAGCACCCCAGGAGCGGCCCCCGGCGAGGAGGTGCTGGGTCTCGGGGCTGGAGCGCTTGCTGCCAGCGCACGTTGGGGAGGGCGGCCATGACAAGGCCCGGCAGCAGAGAGCCTCGTTATGCCTCGGCTTTGTCACTGCGAGATCCCCCTTTCCCCATGGCTGGTTCCTGCCGGCTCTCTTAATAAATGAGCCCAAATGGGAGACGGGATGACAGGGCTGAGGCCCCGAGCGCGGCTCGCTGTACCTCACCAGGGGATAGCCTTGACAGGGGGCACTCAGCCCGAACTGACATGGCGGGCAAGACGGAGTGTCCCTGTCTTTGTACGCGCCTCAAAAGCACCAGCCTCTGGGCCTGGGGGTGGGGGGGGAACCTTCGCTGAGTGGGATTTCACTCTTCTTGGAGAAATTAGCTTTGAGCTTGCTACCCTGGCAAAACCAAATTAACAGGATGCAAACCAGACGGTAAGCTCCGTTCAGAATACCCTGTTTAAGGTACAAAATGTCTGTGCATTCTGCTGAGCAGTACCAGAAAGAGAGCCTACCTGATACTTTTCCCCTCTTGGCCTGTAGAAATGCTCTGTAATATATATACATCTATAAAGAGACATATATACATATACATATACCAATGATATATATAGGTGTGTAGCTCTCTATATACGCATATATATGTGCGCACATACATGCACGCATGCACACTTGTATTTTAGCCCAGAACAATAACTGGGGCAATGCTTTTTCCTTTGCGAAAGGTGAAAAACCCAGCTGGAAGTGTAATAGAACACAAATGACATGCAAAGGGTGGGGGCGAATTTCTCTGAAATTTTACTGAACTTTCTAGGGGAATGTCAGTCAGGGACATATGCAAGCAGTGAACCACAAAGGCAGAAGCATGGCATTAGCAGGAAAAGGAACTCTCTGGGCAGAGTTCCTTCAGAGCGTGACATTTATGATTCATCTGACTATAAATTTGTGTCCATCTGAAGACAAGATTATTTTTTTTTCTTTTCCTGTGGAAATTTCTCACATAACATAAGCCTTGTTGGCTTACAGCAAACAAAGAGTAAGTTTTCGAGTTACACTTTTTGGGAGACTGGTTTCCTGATAAACACAGATGTTTTCCAGGAGGGCAGCTGACTTTTAAAATAAATTCAATACAGTTAGGTTGTATGCTGAAAAACAGTGACAAACAATTTTCTGAATTACATTTAATGAAAAGGAATGCTGTTAGGGCTCTAGAAACAACAGGTAATGAAAAATGCCATCTTCCGACACTGCTTTCCTCTTTTGTTTTCATTCTTCCTCTTACTTAAATGTCATCAGGCAAGCTAGAGCATCTTCCTAGGGAGTTTGATTGATAACAAGAGAAGATGTGCAGAGAACAACGGTTAACACTGTACTGACTGTAGAGTGATAAACCAAGGCGTGGGGTCGTGCCAAGTCTGATTTTCTCCACTTGTCCTGCAACCTTACACGTAGCTCAAGCTTGATTCAAGTATCTATTTTGTCTTCTGTGGTGGTGTTTTTTCTCTCTTCCTCTTTCCTGTTGTCTTTTCCTTTCCTCAGGTCAGGTGGAAAGAGATGGAGATAGGGTTCCCCAAGACAGAGGGTGGCAGGTAAGAGAAATGGTCACTGGGAAGTGCTGTGAGGCAATTGCTCAAAGTAAAAGACACTGACTGGCTGTTGAGAGAAGCAAGGAGCAAACACCTAGTGAGACCACAAAAGGGCCTGAAAGAAGATTTCCTAGGGACCAGAAATGGTTGCTGCAATTCAAAAAGTCATCAAGTCGATGTCACGACGCTTTAACCAAAAACCCATCTGCAAAGACACTGTGGGCAGGTGGAGAGATGGGTATAAACACTTCTAATTTCCTGCTTGGTCACTTTGTTTTACCTATTTACATATATATATGTCCTTGCTTATACCTCCCTTTTTAGTAGTTTTGTAGTTTCATCCTTCTTTGAGGAGCTCTATATAAGGAGAAGATAGCCATCCCATAGCTCTGGCTGACTCAGAGCCTGTCACACCACTTTTCTTCTCAGCTTCCAAAGAGAAAAAACAGAACACAGTTTACCCTAACTCTTCTGGTCTCCCCTGCAGAGTGCAGGTCCTCTCCTGAGCCCAGACGTTCCTCTCCTGTGTTCACCTGTTTTCCTCATCCCACTCTGTGCACAGACCCTTTCATTCCTTCTCTTCCAGCTGTTAATAAGTGAGACTGGGAATGCATATGAGCAATTGGCCCACAGAGAAACCTGTTGAACTGAAGCTAAAATTTCCCTTCAGGGAGCCAGGGGAGGGCTGGTTTTCTTTTTTCACTTACAAGAAAGGAGAGACAGAAGCCGGCGAAGGAAGTCAGTGCAGCTGGCAAAGGAAGAATTAGTCTGCTGGAAAATATACTTTCTTCCCCACCTCAGTTTTTAAAACTGACCAGAAGGCCAAGCCAGGATATGAAAACTGAGAAACTCGGACTGTACTAAATATATTTTTTTTCTCAGTTCTTCTCCAGAGTTGAGCCAAATTGCAGAGTCGGTGGCAGCCGTACTGAAACAGAGGTGCAGACAATCAACAACATAGCGCAAGCAAACCACATTCTTCCTCTGTCGTTGCTGAGGGGCATGCAGAGAGATGATAGCCGCAGAGTGATGATGATTTCTTCCTGTTGGGAAAGAAATCATGAACAGAGAGCTCAGTATTTGTTTTATGCCATTTGTTTATCTTGCATTACATACATCTGTGCCTTTGAGCAGAAGTAGCTGCAAATAGCCCCAGACACCGATGCGTGGTTCTCAGGAAATGGCAGCATGAGGAACTGAGTTCTGTGAGACAGCGAGAGGGAGGAAACTCCCTTGCTGTCTGCCATAGCTTTGCTCCTCTTGTTACAAGTCAAAGAACAGCAGAATCATTCCCCTCGGAATGCCTGCTTGTTGCAGCTGAGAACGAGACACCCAAGCACCAAAGTCAGAGGCTAGGACTAAGGAGAAGGACAGCTGGATGGTGAAAACCTTTTGGAGAATCAAGAAAATTTTTTTTCTAAATACCCAACTCATACCTGAAATATCAAGAAGGAGCCCTCACCCTTGTATCCCCTGACAGCATTAGATGATGCATCCAGTTATCTGTCCAATGTCCAGCAACTTGCTTCCTGACAGCTGTGGTGCACAAACACCTCCAAATTCAGTGGGCCACATGCTTCACAGAGCTGTGCGGGAGAGTATTAGGAGCAAGCTGACAGTGTTACTGCTGGAGTTCATCAAAAGTGTGATGACAGTGCTTATTGTAGGAAAGTTTGGTAAACATGGCTTATTTTGAATAGATTTCTCTCTTGGTATGGCTGGAATCTATTTTCATACAAAACAAGAAGCTTAGACGTATCAGATAAGAATTTAGGAAGCACTTTTTCAAACCAAAGTGTTTTACCTTTTGAGTAATAATGCTTTAAAATGTTTTCTTGCTCCTATTTTGTTATCTTGTATTGTATTACGGTTTTGCTATTCAGCACTCCAAATCTCTAAAGCCTGGCAAAGTATAAAGAAACAAACTAACCATGTCTGAGCACCTCTTTGATTGTGCATTTAAATTTAGGTATTGTATAGAGTACTAAAGTGTGACATGTTTCTGTGACTGTCTCGGGTCCTTCCAAGAAATGGTATATGGTGTTTCTAGATGAGCAAATTCAGAGTCGAGTTCTGTAGAAAAGTTTTCCACTGCTGGTTCATAGTTTCCATTAAGCTGTGGATTCATTATTCACGTGGAAGATGTCCTTCTCTGCATTTGCAAGACTACAAGACAATTAGTGGCAGCTTTAGTTCATCTTGCATCTATGAAATGTTTCTAGGGGAGCAATGTCACACAACATTCTGTTTGCCTGGTGCTTACAGCCTCAAGCTAATGCAGTAGTCAATGTCATCACACTTTATATGACTACTTGCTTAAATTCATACATGTGCTAAAGTGCTGTCCTGGTCTGAGGTGAGCCCCTCTGGACCTCCTAAACAGGGAAGAATTTGTCTAACTTGTACAGCTACGCTCTCATCTCGTCTCATCAGTCATCTCATTTCTCCCATTCTACTTGCATTGCTATGCCTTACCTTAGACCCTCGATGTAAGACACCCCCAGGCAGTGCTGGTGGGAGAGGTCCCTGTTGTTCAGAAAACAGACTGCAATTTCCATACAAAAGCCCAGCCAAGCTGTACCCACAACCACGATCTTCTGAACTGGGAAAATCTCTGAGGCAAAGCTCTGTGGAGCTGACATGGATGACTGGTGGGCTGAGTTACTACCTTTCAGCAGCTTGCTCGATGACCTCCCTCCCTCGTCTGAAGAACATGCTTTAAGTCCCCCATAAAAGATCAGTTGCAAAATCTTCTGACACGCTAGTAAATAATGGAATAGCTGGAATGAATCAGAGCCTTAGCTTACACTTTGTTCACATGGACTCTGCAAAATCAAAGGGGCAAATTGATCTGACAACATCAGACTGCTCAGTGTACAACGTATTAAAATGAATTTCTTGTTAGCTGTTAGGAGCAGCATCTTGATTAGTATCTCTGTACTGAATGTTTTCCTGGGGCTGTGCCAATGGTGCCTCGTTGTCTGATTTCGAAGGACTGTAATTGAGTGATAATTGCAAGTTCCTATTTTGAACCAACACTATCTGCAAGCCCTGATAAACTTCATAACCATTTAGCTAGAAATCTGAGAACACTAAACAATTTATTTACAAAGGAAGACACAGACGTCTTTTAACATACTACACCAATTGCCTGTCCTCCACCGCAAGGACAACATGTACATCGGCATTTGGATGGCGCCAATTAACAGCATGCTGCAGTTTGGGTTATTATTTTTTTTAATTTTTAAATAATTTTTCTCTCTTTGACATGGTCTACATTAGCCATTTGTACAAGCTTCTTCCTGCCTACCCAGCCAGAGTAGTTTTGCGGTGTTTTTAGACTCATGTAAGCTAGTCAAGGTAATATCCGATTTTAGCCACTTGGGATTTCTTGTGCTAAGTTCAATGAAGAGAAAACAAATTCTGAAGTGATATATAAAGAAAAGGGGGAATAAAGCACAATGTAGAAATAAAGAAAAGTGTTATTTAACTTATGGATGGGATGGTGCGGTCTCTTTTTTTGCTGATTTTCTCATTTGGCTGTTAATGCCCCATCTCTCTCTCTGGAAGTGACATACTCAGAATTGCATACTGGCTTGGCCCTTCACCTCAAAGCTTTGTAGAAAGCAGTTTTCAGTGGTGGAGAGACGGATAGTAAAAAGAGACCTGAATATACCTACCAGAGCAGTATGCACACTGGATACTGCATTCCTGCTGTACTTACGGGAGATGTAACCCATAAGGCTTACCCCCAGAGTCAAGTTTTCAAAAACAGTGTTTCAGCAAAGCCCTAGAATGACAGAAGAATAGGGCTGGAGGGGACTAGCAGCATCACCTGCCTTGAAAACCTGTGTTATTCTCGACAGCTACTTCTCCAGACTGTTCTTAAAAGCCTCCAGAGACGATGGGCCCACCCTGCTCAGATAAGACCTTAGTATTTGCCCTTAGTATTTGGGAAAACCTGTCTATGCTGAACCTGACCCTCCTGCTCTGCAACTACTGCCCACCTCCCTTCAATCTCTGCTATCCAGGACTGAAGAGAATGGTTTTATTCTTTTGCAGCAGCCTTTTTTGTGCTAGATGGCAGTACTCCTTCCCTCTGGTCTTCTCTAGCTGAAACAACCTCAGACTTTTTGCACTTTCCTCACAGTCAAAAGGGGCTGACTCACGGGCTCACACCACCCATTCTGCTGTAACCACCCAAAGACAGGGTGGGGATCTTTGCCGGGGTCGGGGTGGACACCTGGGGGCAATAACCCCCTCCAGCTGCCCCAGCGAAACCTGCTGGAGCCTGTTTGTCAGAGCGATGGTTCTGCTGGGCTCTGCCACGAACTCAGCTCCCCTTGCTTTCGTCAGGACTCATGTGTCAGGAGAGCACAGGAAACCCTCATATTTCTTATTCCCTCCTTACCACAGTTTCCAGGTTTCAGTCAGAGATAATTTAACGGGGTTATCAGCGTTTAGCCATAAAGGAAGCAGCAGGCTGACCTGCCTTTACCAATGCCCAGCCTGTCCGGGGTCAATAGTGCAAAAGGCTCATTTTCACTTGTCTCTAACAATACACAAATTGATTTGCAGGTCCAACGGGTTACATTTATCTATTTGTCCAGCAACAGTATTCTGTGTGTGCATGTAGGGGAAAGCGACTCTGAAGCTTTTAAAGGGATTTCTGCTCTGGGTACTGCTCCTTCCATGAACTATAGCTATTAAAATATGATAGCTATTGGCCATGTTTTTTTGTATACTTAGTTTAAAAAACACGATTCATATGAATATCAGAGCACACTTACCATACAGGCTGCTTTGCAGAATGCCAAACTGTAAAAAGTGTCTCCTTTAGAATAAAATACAGCTCTTCAAAAGGCCACGTTCTCAAATAGAGCAGCATAGCTATACGCTGGTCTAGTTTGCAGCCAAATCTGAATCAGAAAGCATATCTGTTCTATCTGAGGGCATGATGGGTCTTTACGTGTTTTAGCTTTAGAAGCTTTTACAATGACAGTTTAAAATTAGATGATTTTTCTTTTGTTTCTCTAGAACTTCTCTCTTACTGAGAAGAATTAACTTGCTATTCTCAGCCTGTGTTTCATGGAACATGCCCAACCTTGCTTCAGATCTACCCGGATAGAGCATCTCAGGGGGAGCTGTGCTGTATCTTTTAGATTTGATGGTGAACCTCTTGACTTCTATACCTGGTCATACATAGACTGAGAAAAGCAGATAAAGTAATCTATTCAGACACCTTTGTTTGAAAATTGAAGATGCTTTTGCCACTGACATTTCTGATTTGCTTCAAGAAATCAGCTCCCGTTTCAAAATAGAAAATACACTTTTCCTTAGGAAATGTGAGAAGCATGGTTGATTCAAGTCCATTCTCCATTACTAATATAGAAATTAGCTTTTAGAAGAATTGTCTTTGCAGCACTCCCCATCCTTTTTTCTCTCTCTGTCTGAAATGACCACAATCTCCTAAATTAATACTGAACTCACTCAAACCACACATTTAGCCATTGCCATCTTGCCTTCAGTTCTCCTCCCTCATATCCATCACGCTGCTGCTGCTTCTTCACGCACGCTTGGAAACTGTTGAACTCTCAATTGTCTCTAGAGCAATGCTTCAGAAATAAAATTGCCTGACACTTATTTTATCGTGATGTTTTCTGTCAGATTTTCCTTCCTGAAAGATGGGCACGGTCTTGTTGGACCTGAGCCAGGCATGCAGGTAAAGTAGTACCTTTACTGATGCCCAGCCTCTCTTTTACCACCAGATAGATATTTTTAATCTTATATAGACACATTTGTTCTTGATTTAGCCCATCAAGTTTTTTTATAAGCTTTGGAAGTAGGACAGTGGATGTAACAGGAATTCAGATGTCAGTATGAAAATATGGAAAGTCTGGACATGCTCTGCTCCATCCCACTCCTCCTTTGCAGCAAGCAGGACCATATCACTTCAGGTGCCTTTAACAGAAATTAATACATACTGGTCTGTTTTGGCCACTGGTTTTGGTCAAAAGTTTGGGTCAAGGATGACAGATTTTCATTAAATTAAAAATAATATTTTCTTTCAGTAATGACAGGTTTTCAGGAAATACTTTATTTTCAGAAAAGGTTTTCATTAAAGACAAAATAGGAAAAATCTTGCCTACCTCTTCTTACATATGAAATTGGACTGGTTATTTATTTTATTTATAAATAAATAGTTATGAATTCTTCTCTCTTAACAAGCTTAAATCAGTACCTCCATCATAGCTGTGTCTGGCACAAAGATGACCTGCAATTGTGTGTGTTTTCAGGAAGTATAGCAAATGGTAGCATGATGTTTTAAGAAAACCTCCCTAAAGATTTCTTAACCTTGTTTTTCCTCTGAAGCTGGTCTATATAGGAGCCAATAACAATGAGAAATACTATAAAAATCACTATGGATATTGACATAGTATTTTGTGGTAGTACGTGCAGCGCGATTGCCTCCTTTGGCCTCATCTGTCACAGAGGCCACCAGGCCTCCATGAGACCACCTCAGGTCTCATGTCATCTTGCCAGGTCCTACCCCTGGGTTTTGGTGTGGGAGTAGGACCCTCTTTGCTGCCAGCCGTGCAGCGCGGGCTGCATCATCCTTGCAGGGTGACAGGCTTCTCCCTGATGTTTGACAGTGGATATAGATAAATTATTATGTTACTTTCCCTGTAAAATTGCCAAACAAATTCATGAGGAGTCAAGTAGCCACTGTCAATCTGGAGTTACATACCCTGATGGAACAAGGCAGGAAGTATTAAAAAAATACAAAATGGATTAAAAATGTAATTGAATACATTTTATCGAATGACATATGTTCAGCTGTACATTCATTCAGTGGACACAGAGAATTAGCTGGTAAACTTGAGCAACTAGTCAAAAATTGAAAGCAATGATGTGTGTTTACCCTGGAATGGCCAAGGAAAGCGAAGCCACCAGTGGAGCACTTGGAGGCAGAACTTGCTGAAGCTTCTGATAGACGGCAGTTTTGCTTCAAGTCACTGTCTGGCTTTCACCCTGCTGAGCTAGAAAAGCTGGAAAAGGAGAAGCTCCATTTTCCTCTACCGAGCTATATGAGACACCTAAAAACTGCATGATTGGGCAAAACCTTACTAGACCTAAAAACATAGAAATAACTAGTTCCATTCACTGACTGCTGATAATAAATCCTTCCTTAAATGGTGTCAAATGCAAAACATTTAAGGTCACAATTTGTGTCCAGCACAATTAACTGATAATTAATATATAAAAAGCTGTCATATGCAGCTTATTGGGACCCAATTTCTGTCCAAACAGAACATGCCACAAATCATAAGCAAAGAAAACAATAAATTACCCAGTCATAATAAAGTATATCAGTAACTCTTTCATAGCATTAAAAATTTAAGACTCAATAGTTAGATTTCAAGCTACATTATTGCTTCCACTTGACCAAAAGAAGTATAAATTTTAATGTAAAGCGCCTATTCATCAACTTCTTCACAACTTCTAATAAAAAATACATATCTTTAAGAAAGCGAACAAGCATACAGGTTCGAAATAAAATAGAATCTCCAAACATAGTGCTTGAATTACTCGAATTAAAACTCCCAGGCGCAGGAAGGCGTGATTACCAGTTCAGAATAATCACAGCTCTTCCAAGTCGGCATTTTATACCTGGGGGTGAGAATCTTTACAAAACAACTGCAGCTGACAGAAGTGTCTCACCTGGGTCCCCTCTTGGAAAATACAGCCCACGCAGGTTTTGCTCAAGGAAGAGGAATAGCAACAACCCCCCGCACCTGGGTCAGCTCTGACACGCATCCCCACCAGCACCCACGAGCATGGACGAAGAGAAGGAAACGCCATATTAACAGCAATTATACTAAACATGGGCTCCTGTACCAAAATGCTGACGATGAACTCCACCTCCAGCTTTCATGCCTGAGGTTTGTCTGCCTAATTAGCCAACATGGAAGTTTGAGTTTTTCATGCTTCCCCTTGAGGGAAGCTTGGCTTTAAGTCCAAATACTGTGGTCACTCTCACTGCATTTTCCTCAGAGTCTTGCTGATGTAGCTGTCTTAAAATAATTGGAGATTTTCAAGGAAAACAACAGAAAACAAAACTTTTTTTTTTTTTTTTAATATGGGGAAACAGAAAAGCTTTTCATGACTTGCTCCTTGGAAAGGCTTGAATGAGAGTGTGTGTTTATATTTATATATGCATATGTGTCTAAACATTTCGAGAGAACCAGTGGCTGATAATGGCGTAAGGAGCGGAAAATGTGATCTTACACCAGGAAGCATCAGGCAAACTCCATAACAGGCCGTGTTGCGAGCTATGGCTACGCTAGTGAAATATAAGGACTAGCTAAGGCTGGCTTCTCCTGGGGGCCAGCCTTCCTGTGCCCCCCCTCACATGGGGCTCAGCTCAACCCTCGCCCTGGGGAGCCCCCCCTGCCCTTGCCAGACCCCGGTGCCCTCACTGCCCCTCTGCTGCAGAGAGCTGTGTCCTTGGCCCTGCTGCTATCCTCTGGGCATCGGGGCTGCCCCCGTCTCCATCTGTGGAGCCCTCGGGACTGCCCCGGGGACAGACAGTGCCTGCACCCCATGGATGCCCCACATGCAGCACCCTATGGCAGCATCCCCTCCTGCAGCACCCCATGGCTGTGCCCCGAACCTGGCTGCCCTTCCCCTGCCCACACACGGGCACTTACTGCAGCACAGGAGATGTCTAGCCCTACCCCCTTAAAATAGCTGCTCTCTCCTGTGCTTATCTTGGTCCAGGTGGCTCACAAACACGGCCTGTTTTGTTGTTGTTCTTTTTCTAAAAAAAAAGATTGCACATATAATGTGTGACATAACATTTGTCTTCAAAACTAGCAGGGATCTGATATCACGCAGAAAATTTACAAAGTCTCAGAGTTACAGCACAAGCTGACTGTTTATCAACTTTACTCCAGTGAAAAACATCAGCTGGTTGGGTTTTTGTGGGCACAGGGTTGTGGGATTTTTTCTTTCTTAGCCATTTAACAGTATTTTATCTGAAACAGGAAACAAGGGTTACAGTTAGGTCAGGCTATAGGGTCTCCCAGACCACTGAAGAAAACAATAAACATACAGACATCAAACTCTTGGAAAGTGAGAAGGGAACTGTTGCCTCCACAAAGACTAAATCAATTATTTTTCCAGAAAAGAGCAAAGTGAATGAACGGGGATTTTAGACATGACAGCAAGCAAGGACCTGAGTTAATGTGCAGTCGCACGTGAGTGATGTTGTGAATGCCGGCGTGTGTGTGGGGCACAAGGGGAGAGGAAAGGTGGGGGGCAGAGAGCTGTTGGCAAAGCCCAGGGTCCTCCCCAGCACCTTTTGAAATCAAGAAAGTGTTACTTGCTTTTTAAAAGTTGGGGTGAATCCAGCATCCTCAGGAGGGAGCATGCTGCCAAGTCTCTGGTCGGTTTGGAGTTCAGGCATTTAATCAATTACTTTTGTATTGACAAGGTTGTAAAAAGAAAATAGCTGTTTAGTTCCGTGCCCCATATTTTGTCTATGTAAAACCAGTAGTGATGTTTGATTTCTGTGGCAAAAACAATTTTAAGAAACACCCTTTTTCACCAAGCAGCCTGTAAACAAGCACGATCTATCCTGCAGATGATATTTTCAGGACAATCTGAGTGCAAGCAAATACAGGTGATGTCTCTATTTCCACCCCACCCCAAGACCCCCCCAGAACGTTGACTTGGCTACTTTCTGTGGGGAGCACACAGCCTTCATTCCCTCCTCTCACTGGACCTGCCCAACAATCCAACCAAAGCTGCTCCAGCCCACCCCAAGACCCCAGTCCCTTGACCAGCTTCTCTCCCAAGAGAAGCCCTGTACTGAAACCCCAGCACGGTGCAGGGGCTCCCACGGGGTTGGGAGGTGGGGGACAGTGGCCTACAGGCACTGCAGGACACTTTTAGCACCCACTAACTGCATCTCATCTGGCTTATGCCGTGCTCTGATCTTACAGCATGGTCAAAAAGTGGGTAAGTTGTCTGGCATGTGCCACAAGGATGTGCCTGCCAATGGGTATTTACTGTAGAGAACCTCTCATCAAGCACCTCTCATCAAGCAACTCGAAACTTCAGGACTATGGAGGCCTCGAAGGCTGGGCTGCAAAAGCAGAGAATAAAACAGTGATTTTTTTATTTTTACCTTTACATGCTTTGCCTATAGCCTTATCACCCGAATTATGAGTTTTTCTATTGCTGGTCTTCTGGGTAATTCTCTCCTTCTTTTTGATGCAGCTCCAAGGTCTGAAAAAAGCAAATATTTAATAAGGTGTTTATAAACAATTACATTACACTTTGTTGCCGTGGTATAAACACAGATGCTCAGTAGATTTGATACCATGTGCAGAGTGTACACTAAGGAACCTTAGTGATATATGCCAAATTTTATTGAATGACTATGATTTAAGCATTAATTTCATGTTAAGCATTTTTAACTAGAAGATGAATACTTCCTCAGCAGCTGCCTTCTACACCCCAATGTGAAGAGTTTTCAGATCTTGATGAACAAGATGCCAGTTTACTTCTATAAAAAATCCAGTAAAATTTTACACTACTGGTTGTGACAGTGTAAATTCACAAATGCAACAGGACGTTACCCAAATCTTCCCAGATCCTGTCTTTGTGGTAACTTGTGCCAAAATTGCTGCTTGACACATCAGCATTGCTTTTATTTTCCACCAATTGAGACGAAATAAAAGCATAAATTCGTCATTTCTTTGTAACAGAATCCAGAACACCCCAGATGACTGCAATGCCTCCATCCTGGGTCAAGACACATGAGACACAAAAGAAAACGGAGCTGAAGTAAAGAATGGCAAAATGATGTTACAACATCCCTGACTAAAGAGTACAAGGAGGGCTCTTGTTGCGTGTAAAAGGCAGAATTTCCTGGTGTGGAAAGGGCAGCCCGACAGCAGAAGTTCTTCATGTTGCATTGCACAAAGGCAAAGGTGGGCTTCACTTTCTCGCTGCGATGCACTCGTCGTTAGGAGCATCTGGCTGGACGTGGCACGTAACTTTCTATTTGCTCGTTGAATGTGTCAAATGCCCAGACAATAATTTTAAAGCATTCCTTCTAAGACTGTTTTTTTCAGAGTTTCCATGAATACTGCATTCGAAAAGAGCAGGAATTATTACCATGTTCTCAGGGAACTCATACGCTGCTGTGTGGGGGCCAGGTCTTTGCTCAGCAAGATACGTGCCAGACTTGTAAGGTTGGAGACTGTGAGGGAGGGATAGTCTGCCCACACATGGGTGTCTGGTGCTGTTTCAGGTGCCCCAGGGTATCCTCCTGGATCCAACCCGCTGCTACAAGGCATGCAAGGACTTCTCTAGCTCACATCTAACATCCTGGCAGGGATGGCTTGAATGCTCCAGGGCACCTCAAGTGGCCAGAGGCAGACTAGGTGAACAGACCACCATACACTAGGTGCCTATGCTCAAGCAACAGACTCCTGACACAAAGGGAAATTTTAAAACCTGGTAAAATAAAATGACCTGACCTCAAGCCTGATTGTGCTCTCACAGAGCTCTTATTTCCTAGGGATTCTCTTTGGGGCAGTAGAACAAGGGTTCAGCTCATAATGCTGATGGGTCAGTGTGGGGATGCTTTACACCCCGTGCCTTCGGGGAAATCATCTTGCCAGGGCACTAAAGCGGGCGGGTGGAACTGGCTTCTTGGTGATGTACCTTCTGTAACTGAGAAAATGCCTACACCAGCAGTGTTTGCAGCTGAGGCAGCTGTGAGTATACATGTTAAGTTTAATCAAGAGGAGCCTGCTGGGAGCCCTGGGGTGGTAAGGCAGCTGCTGGCCCTACTGGGAAGCCCGTGCTGCCACATCCTCAGTGGTGTGTGCCCTGAGCTGGCCAGGCTCTGGCTCTGAAAGGGGCTGATGGGGCATCTAGCTGTCCTGGCATTGCACCCACGACTGTGGTTTAAGGATGCAGACATGTCTGTAAGGAAGTGTAGGTATAATTTACAAATTGCATTGCCTGGAAAGGGCTTTTGGGTAACTGTCCCACACAGACACATGTTGCAAAATACAATATAAGATATGAAGCGATACAATCTTGAAAAAACATAGGCTGGTTTGGAGTATAGCATAGTTCAGTAGAGACCACTTCGTGTCACATACTCTCAGTTACCTTCCTTTTCATCTTCCGTTGGCATTTCTGTGCTCGCTGTGTGTCTGGCTGTAAATCCCTAAGGGCAGGGACATTTTCTCACTCAGTGTTTATTGCATACAGAAGCATTGGTCCCAAATGAGTCATGAGGTGCTAATGTGATTCTGAGTAGGTACAAGGATGGGTCATCTCTAGTTTTGAGCTGGTGTAATTTCAAGTTTGCAGAGATCTGTGACACCTCACCCATTTAAGAGACTGGAATTTGGCTCGTTACTCATGAAGAGCTGTGCAGTGAGGATTAGCCATCCACATGAGTTAGCCTGGAGAAGTTAAAGTTATCATGAAATTTCCTCCATAATTGAGAAGCCACAAGTTTTGTTTATGAATTCACAACAAAGCTGAAAGCATTTTCTGTTTGCCTTTAACTAGGAGAAAAGTAATATTACGTATGCTGAGACAGAGAGCAGAAGAAAAGGACAGGCTCTCTCTGTCACCGTTTGTTAATGGCACTTTTAAAGCTCTGTGTAGGGCTTCAGTCCAGAGTTTGTGGGTGCCATCGTCTGTTCTCAAAAGTCAAAGGTCTCTTCAGAGAACACCTCTATCTGTGGGCATTGTACGAGACCATAAATCACCTCTCCCTTGCCACCTACGTCCAAAAGCGATAAAATACACCATTATAGCCATCAGATGCAATTTTTTCATGACTGAAGTGCTGGAAGGAACAGAATTAGCAGGAGAGTTTCCATCCTGGACTGATCTGACTTTGTAATTCCTAAACACTGACATCCCTATTTCACACTGGCAAAACCCATCTGACACCATGCAGGGACTCAGACTCATCTATACAAACAACTGACAACTATACCAATGCTCTCATTACTTACGTTGCCTTAACTTCATTGCAGGAAAGCAGAAAAAGCCCACCCCTTGCTCTTCACTTTAGAAGATGCTGCAATTTCCTGCTGTTTTCTTAACAAGCAGAGCTACACAACAAGGAGCATTCCTGGGGATCCAGATAAAACTTCCCCCCGGGCTAGATCTTACAGGCAAATAGCCATCCCTATCCTAGGCAGGGCAGGCAAAGCCCTGGGCAGGGCTTTCACTGACCCTGGAGGAGAGGGGAGATAATCCACAGCACACATGGGTCTGTTGTTCAGTGGCTTCCCTATTGCAGAGAACATGGTTGGGAATGCACATCCTTGCATCTCTTTGAACTTTGTTAATTCCTTGGGTTTGGCTACATGCATTGATAATTGGGCAAATATGTCTGTTCCAACGCAGCAGATAAATCTCAGCCATCTCTGTTCACGATGGAGCATGCAATAATCCTGTTTTCTATGTATATGCTGCATTCCACTCCCTTCACTTGTCTGCATTTCCATGCAGTTTGTGACCTGGGAGCAATATATCTACTGATAGCTACTAGGTGTGGGTACCTTCCAGCTCAGGGGGACTAAAGCTACTCGCCCCTGCAAGCTGGATGATGTATGAGATGTAAGTCTCGTCCTGTTACTTTTAGTTTCTCAGCTAAGTATCCCTTACTGGATACCGCCACCACTTGTACTGGGCCAAGTGGACTTTTGGTCTGACTCAGTGGACCGTTTTTCTGTCACGAAACTTGATGACTTCAAAGGTGGATCCAGCACTTCCCAGCTCCAGAGGATTGTGGTTTTTCTAACTCCAGTTAGAAAAGCTGTTTCGAACCCTGGTTAACCAAAGGTGTTTACACATGAGCTGAGCAGCACCTGGCTTTGGCCCTTTGAACACATACAAGACTCAATACACACATACAGAAATGGAATTACCTTGTTGTGGAGAAATCGAGCTTGTGGGAATGTGAGAAGGTTACATCACATTACATCCGAATTTGCACCACCGATGACATTTTGGTGAAATTCATATTTCCTATGAAATATGAATTATTTGTCTGGACAAATTAACAATGAAACATTTAAAATTCTTTAGTCTTTATTACCTTCTAACTCTTCATGTGATGCTTCAAACCAATTCACTTCATCAAACCTGCCTGTTTGATATAAATTTGGATGTTAATTTCATCAAAACATGCATTGAATGTACTGTATATTCAATCACGAGGAAGGAACTTGTCTTTCAAACACTGATATATCTAATACTTTGAAGCAAACTATTATCACCCTGTGCAGAAAAATAAACTTAGCTCTATATTACAAAGTCATGTGTCATAGGATCTTTTAAGGACTAATTGGAAAAAGAATTGCCGGTTTTGTCATTTATTGATTGCTGCAGCATTGCAGTTATAGAGATCTGTTGGTGAGACAGTCTCATGATGAATAAAAGCAGAGGCGTTATGTGGTCCCAGGTATCGGGTCCCAGGTATCCATCCCACTTCATCCCATTTCCTTTGATGGGTGTTAAGAGGAACGGGCTTGGAGTATCAGGAGGGAGACCAGCTGGTGCACGTACTGACAGACCTGTGCAGTTCCCCACGTTCCCGGGCTGCCTGCCTGTGTTCTGCCTGATGCTGCAGGGAGGGGAGTGAGGGAGAAGGACCCCATGCGTGGTGCAGCAGAGTTGATCCTCCCCGCGGAGCTACCGGCAGCCTGGCTGTTCAGCTCAGAGGCAGCTGGCGGTGAGCCTGCAGGTGGCTGGTCGTTTGTGGGACGTGTTTCCAAGACGTTACAAGGGCGACTTTTAATGGCAGCTGTGAAAGCCCATGGCCACAGCTCCCTGATAATCCATTCTGGTCCTTCGCTTCAACATGGGAAAATGATGCTGAAAAAGTGTCGTGGAGCTCTGAAAATCAAAAGACTCTCCTTTTAGTTTTCTGCTTCATTTAACTGCAAATGGTATTTGTTAGGGCTGCATTTTTTCTTTCTGTCCCACTTCTCTCAAGTCAGCTTCCTCGGCAAGAGAAACATTTTGTTTACTCTTCTCCAAATGCTGTGTATTACTTGCACAAATGTTCAGTCATGTGATTCAAAATTTTAATGAATAATGAAATAGCAAGCAACCCAGCGCTTGTACCGGAACATCCACGTGGGAAGGGTATCGAGGAGCAGCAGCTTTACATAACCATGCTGCTAATTAGGCTCTGGGCAAAGCAATACCATGGTTGGAAGAATAGAATATATTGTCCTTTCTCCGTTGAGTCTGTTGAGAAAAGAATAGGCTGAGGCCAAGAGCGTAATGGCGTGCAACAGATGGTACCATCTGGGCAGCGCAGGCAATGCGGCACTGACAGCCTGTCCTCCGGCCAGAGCCGCCGTACTCTTGGCTCCCTATTAAATGCGTGGGAGGTGCATGGAAAGCAATGGCACAGGGCAGCAGGAATGTGGGGATGGAGTTAGAGCCTGCTGCCAGCCAGTCTAGCCTCACCGACGATGATGGCATCGCTGCACAGTTTGCAGCAGTTAAGAAGCTGGCTAGTAGGCAGCAGCCTGTATTGTCTCAGCTTTAAAACCCTGCTTAAGGCTATACAGCACAAAAAAATGTGAAAGCCCGTCCTCTGCAACTCGCTCAAGCTGGCTGCAAATCCTCTTTACAGCCCTGCTGGTCTCACCATGGAGGTTACAGATTCGGAAGAGCCTGAGACAAAACCCTTGGCTGCTATTTGCTCTCCCTCTTCGCAATCTTCACCGGAGGCAGCAGAGTGCGTTGCCCCCGGCCGTGCTGCCACAGACGAGCACCTCGCAGCGTGTGGGATTAGTTGGCTCTGCTGGGAAGAGCTCTAGTGAGCTGGAGGGGAAGGGAGAGAGGTTTTGAGGTTTATTACCACCACCGTCCATGGGTCCCCACTGTTTTATTTCGTGCCACCACTCAACCCCAAGCTTTCTGCTGGACAGCAGGAATAGGGAAGGGGACATTTCATACCAACACCTTCTCCCCTAGCTTTAGTTTTCTCAGAAATTTTGCTCCTGGGGGTCTGCAGGGACAGGGTCACTGAGAACGGCTCTGCACAGGGAACCAGCATGTTGGTGTTATCCTGGAACATCCATTCTGGTGTAATACTGGTCTCGTTCCTGGAGCACACAATTATTCTGCTATGTGATTATTTTTAACAAACGGGCATAAAACACGTGAGAAAAAAACTGGTGTCTGTGTGGGGGTGACTCATGCCATTGTAATGGCAGCAGGGGAAACTCAAGCAGTAACTCCTGCAGTATGAGCTTCCACAGGGCAGTAGCTCTGTGCTCACAGTATGTGCCTGCTACGGAGGAGAATAAGGTTCATGTCTTCAGCTTGGACCTGCCGTCCAGCAGAGTAGGTTTGCTGTTAGGTTGGGTGGGCATGAGCTGCATAGCTAGAGTGCAGAGACCAGGTCATTTGAGTTGGTTGAGCTGAGGAAACGATATTCCCTCCTTTCTTCCCTCCCCAAACCCATGCTCAGCAAGGGCTGCTAGCTCAGACACAGCACAGGGCTGTAGCATGGCTTTTGCTGTTATGGGACTGTGTCCTGACAGCTCAGAGGATGGGCAGGGCCCCCTAACATCTACCTGGTTGCACCCACAGAGACATGCTGGTTGTAGTCCCTTCATTGCTTATCCGCTACTGGGTGTGGGATGCTCACACTGATTTTTGTTTGAAAGCTCTTGGGTGTTTCCAATGTGCAATAAGAATATTTTTAAAATTACCACAATTTTTTGCAGAGTATGAGGTCTGTTTCCTGCCTACCTCTACAGGCAGCTCCTCTGAGTTGTGAAGCAGAAAAAAAGAAGTCTATGCACCGTAATAATTCTGCCTGTTATTATGGAGCAGTAATTATCGTGCCTGACCATGTTAGTGGACCGTGATATCTCTTGCTCTCTCCGCCATCCCCCAAGCAATATTGCTTCTGGCTAACTAAGAAGCCAACGCAGAATGAAACACCTGTATGCCGTGTGCAATACATGGAGTTGGAAGAGGTTCCCTGGAGATCCATCCACGCTACTTGCCAGTGTCTTTACTGAGGGTGAGTTGGAAGGGGAATCCATTAAAAAGAACGGTGGGGAAAAAATCAATAATATAATTAGAAAACATTACATGAGGTAACGATGCCAATTATAGAGCAATGCACCCATTTACAGAGGGCTTGGACTGACTGGCGAGGGTGAAGGGGTACGAGCCGCCGTAGTGCACACATTCTGCTCCCCCCGGCACGGGGAGGATACCTTGCCTCAGTGCTGGGCTGGGAATAAATGGGCACCCAAGAGGGAGTCTAAACAGGGGCAAAACCTCTCCTCCTGGTCTTGGCAGGCCAAGGCAGACCCATGGCTCCAGGCAAGGCTGGGGGATTGCTATGTGGGTGTATAGGGTGAGGTTTCCGGATGCCTTGGCTCACCCACACAAGTAAGGGAAACATCACGCAGAAACACCCCAGAAACAAACAGAAAACAGCAGAGCAGCTGGAGAAACACTTGCTCTGCTGCCCAGGGAGAAAGCGAGAAGAGTTTTGGGGCAGAGCTCCTGTCTGGGGAAGGGTCTTGAACAGTGCTTTAGGGAAGTGTATGGTGGTGTCGGACCCATTTAGCATCTGGAGAACGGAGGCAGTTTGCCTGCTGTCTTTACATTAGGAGAACTACACAGAAGAAATGCATTTTCTTCTAATGGAAACAATTCACACAATACCAGAGATTTTGGATTCAAAGGAGCAGTAACATGCTAGGGAGAATGTCAGTTTTAGCTAATCTTCAGATTTCTTAGTATTCTTTAGAAAAGGATGAAATAAGTATAACTTCCAAACAATATTAAAATCTGGGGAATGGTTTTGAGTAGGCTGTGCTATGCTCTGCATAGCATAAATACTTGTATCTTACTTGTGAGTAAAGAAGCAGTAGATACACAATAAAACTTATGAAACATCTGACAGTACTAAAGAAAGTAAGTGAACTTGTATTTTATCTACTTTTACTTTGAAGAGAAAGTACCTCCCTGAGCTCCCAACAAACTCCTTCACTTTCTCTGTCTGGGGTCAGGTGTGATTAGGCAAAACTAGAATTATCCAATATTTGCTAATGATTATTTGTTGTCAGAGCAGGAGCTTTTTCAACAGCAGAATATTTTGAGGACATTTCATTTTCTTGAAACTGCTTTTCATTGTGCTTTACATTTAAGTCCTTTCCTTCAATGGGAGAAGAATTGAATCTGTTTTGTGACTTCATGCCAGCTCTTCTCTTTTCACATGCCGTGCAAGGAAAGCTACTGTATTTTTGTATGAATGTTTCACATATATGCACCCACCTCTACAAACAGGAAATGTGTGCTAACCTAACATCCCTGGCTCCACTCATGGAGGTAAAGTTGGTTGATGAATGCATATTTGCAGGCTGAAAATCTTCATTTTGGCCTGTGTAAAAGTTTAGCTTGTCTCTGCTCTCTTCACGAAATATTGTCAAGAGTTTGAAGCAATGAGAGGGAGACTACTTTATATGCTATATTGCTCTATTGTTGCCTTCATTTATGACTTCTCCTTTGTTTTTGTGGCTATCTTGTTCATAATTGAAGTTAAAAGCAATTTACACCATTTCAATGACAAGTCCCAGTTTTTCTCCCCTTATACCTATAAATTGTCTCTTTTCAACTGAAGTCTTTTCCTTGGTATTCAGCTTAAATACATGGGTAAACATTCACAGGACCAGGCCTTAACAGTACAGACGTTGGACTCAAGGAAACGGTTATCTTGCATCTGTTGTTCAAGAAAACAGGTACTGAAAAGTGGTACTTCCTTCTTCTAGGGCTCAGATGATTCTTCTTCTCTCTTCTTCTTTCCTCACAGCCCATCAGCTGCATGAGGGAAACCAGCACTTTATGCATCGTCCCTCTGAGACTATTGCTACTCTCCCCTTCTTTTCCTCTCTCAATCTCTGTTGATGCTCAAGGGGGAGGAAAGCACTTAAGTGTCTCTTTTGGGGCTTAATCTACATTCCTCTCAAGTCTCCGGGATGCTAAAGGGGACCTGTGGGGGCTTACCATAAATAAAGTATGGTTTTAGTGTTCATTAGACATCCCCCTGTCCCCTCCTCTCTCTCTCCATCTTTTTGACTTGTGCTCTCATCAACAAACAAAACGAGTTCGCAGCTAGTGCAGCGGATGAGGATGCGGCGTTGTTGTTTGGAGTATGTAGTTTCTGCTCAGGAAAAATACAATGTCACCCCCTTCACTGTCCAAGAGTGTGTCCTCCATATGAGTTGAATGAGAGAGTGGAGCAAACTGAAGAAATGTGGGACAGGGAGATGTCCTCATCCCACAGGGAAGCAGCAGAGCCCCGTGTGGTGGCCCGGCCATTCTTACAGCCTCCAGAGGATGCATGCTTTAGCTCTGCTTCTCATCTAATTTTACTGTAATTACCAGGGCTGCGCCAGCTCAGCTGAGCGCTACAGGCAGGAGGTAAAATGAAGGCATGATTAAAATAATTGCTAGGTGTGGCGGGACTTGTGGTGCTCAGGCAGCCGAGGGAGCACCGCGTCATGTTCGCATGAGCCAGGAATGAAGCTCACATCCCTTCTCCGTGCAGAGGCTGCCCAGGCATAAAGGTGGTAACAATCTTCTGCAGGGCATGAAAGGCAATGTTGCTGCCGCCATCAAGTTTAGGAAAAATGACAGGAAAAAAATATCAAATGAGAACCGAAGTCGGTGTTTTTCTATACATACATCTTCTGATTTGAGAACTTCATAGCTAACCACAAATATCCTTTCTGAATAAAGCTCCTATTTATCACATATATATACATGACTCTTAGCATGACTTTAAAAACACTGCAAAAACAAGGCAAATCCCACTTTCTTAGTGGCTGTGGGTTAGACGAACTGTAACCCTGTACGTATTTTCAGTTATACTGACTCAAGCTGAATACTCTTTTGTAGAGTGTTGATTTAAAATTACTCTTCTTTCCTTGGAAATATTAACAGTTGGCATGAAATATGTTACCTGGAAGTCACCTTTTTTGACAAAACAGTGGTTCAGGCATACGGTTTCTTTAAAATTTAGTGACACTTAAGTATACTTAATAAGGCTGTTAGATGTGTTGCTTATGGATTTGCTATCCAGATTTCCATTCTTATCTCTTTCCAACTCTAATAGTCTTGTCGGAGGATCTAGGAGGGGAAACTCCGGCTATTAGACCAGGAAAAAAATGATAATCAGAACAGTTTGTTAAATTTTATGCTATTTTTTATTAAAATTCATGCCCTCTAGTTGATCAAGATATGTTCCTTGGCCAGTGCTCCTTCTCCTTTCAGTCCTCCTTTTCAGCTGCACCTCAGATGAAAGATGCCCTGATCTTATATTTTTTGCTGTCCAGCTGCAACCAAAACGCAGATTTGCTGACCTTCCTCAGCAGAACCAAAGTGTCAGAGTTTATTTGAAAAATAGCAGTGTTGTATATCGTTCTGCATTGACATACTGCCCTCCCAAATAAGATTTCTCTGACAAGTAAACACAGTCATCCTTGGACACCAGTGAGTGCCAAGAGCTTCTACCCTCCCATTCTGAGATCCATTTCAAGAGTCTGCCTGATAATTCAGATTTCATTCTCGGGTCTCTATGTCTGCTTTTTGCCACTCTGGCATCGGGAAGCAGGCACAAGCCAGGTTACAGTAACTGGGAAAATCAAGCTTAAAGCTGTTTTTAAGTCTCGCACAATGTGTAATATGTCAGTGAATATGGCTGTTTGAGTCACAGACATTCTTACAGGAGTAGATTTAATCTAATCATTAAAGACACTGCCTGCTAATAACAAGTACAGGTCTTAAAATATTATTTAAAAGTCATTCAAATTTAATAAAGTGCTTTAGTCATTAGAAATGTTTGGCTTAGAGTCAGCCTGTCACATTGAATCGCCGCAGTATGTCACATTATAATTTCCTATTTTATTTCACACCCAATTCTCCTCACCCTAATGATTTTATCAGAAAGCGGAATAGGGTAAAATGAAGTGCTTGAAGACACAAGGAAAAAAGTTCGTGTCTGATGTAATGGTGTTGAAATTGGTGACTTAACACCGGGTGTAAAATTGGATCAGTGGCACTACAGGACACTGAAGCTGTAGTACACTTTCTAAGTAACAAGTATCATAAAAGACCTCTACTTTTTGAAGACCCAGAGTACGGATTATAGACTATTATGTGTTCTTTCCAAAATATTTTATAAGCGCTAACTAATCCTTCTCTACAACTCCTTTGTGAGACAGACATTATAATTTTCATCACTGTTTAGCAGATAGCTTATCCATCTCAATTTCTTTACCTGCTCTCTTTCTCAAAGCTACACAGAGATTTCATGGCAGAGTTTGCACTGGAGCTCCTGGGTACTTACGATCAGAATATTTCCATCAGAAATGCTCTACTTTCTTATGCTGTAGGACCATCTTCCCACCTAATTAAAATTAGAAAATGCCTCTGAAGAGTCGTTTAACCTTAAACTGCTCAAATCGGAAGGTATTTGGGCAATCTGTCCTAAGCACATTTCGGTCAATAAGATATACTTGATTTTTTTTCCTCAGCTGATATAACAAAGCTCAGAGTACTCATTTGTTGTAAGGGAGAAGAGTTTAACTGTCCAGTGCAATTCTCGTTTATAATGCAGATAGTAATACTTAGCCCAGATTTGTTTGTTTTGGTTTTTTTTTTTACTGTGTGACTTTCCTTAGGAGAATACTGATTTGGAACAGAAAATCAAAACTTGAGGCAGAGGAGAGCAGAGGTGGAATTTCTTGGAAAGCACTGGGAAAACAGATAAAGGCTGAAGGGCAAGGCAGCCAAGCAGTGAGATGCTGCCTGATTCTGCCCAAGACGTGAGTTCCCCTTACCTGGGAGCAGTGCCACTGGCTCTGACACAGGTGAGTGGGTCAGTCTTTCTCCTTCTTTCTCTCCCTCTCTGTGTCTCTCTTTTTTTTTTTTCGGGGTTCCTAATCAGAACAAAATGTTACAAAGGCTTGTTTATCATTCTGATTCACGGCAGGAAAATATTTTAAAATCGCAAAAATTTTGCAAGATGGGAAAACCATTTCCCAGACAGGTTTAGCAATGTCTTTCAGGACTTTCAAACAGCTGTGAAGCAAGACTGCCCCTCAGCCTAATCCATTTTGGCTATCTCCAGTTAAATGAGTCTTTTGAAAGTATTATATCATGACTTCATTAAATCCCACAAAACTGTTTCCCCAGGAAATAACTTTGAGCCAACTGGATTCTAACTACCTGCTGTATCTCATGACCCCTTAATAATAAAAAACATGGTTGAAATAAGTCCGCGCATTGTGTTGCTCCCTTTCCCTTGCTCTGTAGCCTAACCTGTCACGGGGGCAATTGGAAAAAATCTGTTAAGGCTTCACTAATTTCTTTCCTCATTTCCTTTAGCAATCCTGGTAGCTGCCCAGGATACTTAGTCTTCCTTAAGAGCATTCAATTTTTGGCACAAGACTTTTCATTTGTATCTGCTCATAATCTGTCTCCTCCTGTCATATCCGGAAATACGATCCCTTTGTTAAACAGTTAATTTGCTTCTCTTTGCAGAGGGGGAGAGGGAGAGAGAGGCTGGAGGACTGCCTAACAAACCTGCAAGATCTTCCTTCCTTTTATTCCACTCTCAATTGTTATCTCTTACTTTTATCTTTTTTTCTATTGTGAGAAGCATTTCGTCCTTTCCATACACATCTAAAACACACTGAAGATCAAACCACCCTTATGAAGACGCTTCTGGACTAGATCCTTGGCTGGGGAAAGCTGACACATCCCTGCCACAGGCAACAGAGCAACCTGGATTTGCACCAGCTGAGGCTCTGATCTAGACGTAACAGTTTGCCCTTGCCTATTTGGTTTTGATTAAACCTCCAACATGCATGATCTTCATGGTTTGTTTCCCCCTTGCATGGCTTTAAATGAGAGAAAAGTCTGGTTACGCTCATTTGTGTGCAATGTAACTGAAGTGCAAGTGCTCTAGAATTGAAATAAAGAGCTAAATTTGACTTTACTTCTTTCTCTGTGTGGTGCATCACGCTGGAGCTCCTCGTTTCTGATGTGGTGCTTGCTGGTGACACGGCTGCAGCCTGGCAAGAGACAGGGATTAACCAATGATGGTCGCATGGAAGCACCAGCAGCAGCAGCGAAGGGTAAACGTGTTGGATTTCTGAACGAAGGTCTGAAATGTCAATGCTTTGCACAAATGGCTGAAATCATGTTGGCAAGAGACTTCTCTGTACTTTCTGAATGGTTTTAATGGTGAGTGAAGACAAAATGCACTCTCATTAAAAATGTGCAAAGAAAGCTGCCATGGTAATACAGCCATGATCACCATAGTAGAGTCTGCTGCTGATGCTTATTTGTAACAGCAGAGCAATAATTAAGATTGTGACCTTCCTTGCTAATCACTGGCAATGTCTATCAGCAGACAGCAGAGCTGCCTTAAAAAGCTTGGGAAATGCCCTGCAATTCAGAGGTAAAAATGACAGAAAACCACACTCCTGGCAAACAAAAAGGCAATAAATTCCTCTCTCCTCCCTTAAGCTGTCAAGTGCCTTTTTTTCCAGCAGGGTTTTTCAGTCCTTTGGTTAGGTTTTTTTTAAAACATGAAGGTGCCCATGATAAAGTGTCTGTTGAGTCTGAGAGCGAGAAAGGAATGAGAGCGCAGGCGAGCGCAGAAGTCAGGGTCTGGCTGCAGTTTGATTCACATTTGCATCATCACAGCAATGCCATATTTGTTGCAATATTACAAGATGTGGGTTCCCAGGGCAAGAGTCTGGAGCTGTTTACTTATCTTCTGGGAAAGGAATTTTTTTTTAAGAAGTTTGGAAATATGTCCATCTCTAGTTATAGGAGCCAGAGGATGAAGGTAACCAAAATAAGAAGAGTTAAATACTAAATGTTATCTGAATGCTTTGGGTGTTTTTATTTTTTTCTTTCCAAAAAAAAAAAAAAAGAAAAAGGAGCTGGCTTTGAATATGTAAGACCTTGAACCTGAAAAAAAGGCCTATCTAGTAAAGGGCTTTGTCTAAAATACAGAAATAACGTGCTTAGAGGAAATGCTTTCCACAATACCTGGTATTGAAGAGGAAGGTTGTGTTACATGGTGCATTTTCTCCAGACTGCAGATGGGCTATTGTGCAGCTGTATTCTTCAGCCACGTTTCCACAGTGATGCTCTTGTTCCAGCAGTGAAATCTCCCCGGTTTCGAATGGAGCTCCCCAGGCACTTTAAATGTGGGATTTCAGCGTCCGTGTCACCCAGGTGTGTCTGAAAACCACAATTAAGTGCTGCTGTTGAATATAGTTAGATTTCAGTGAAATAACAGGCTAAAGTTTTAGAGCATGCCTAACTATTTGGGTTCAAAAGTGAGAGACAGAAAACATTTCCAAACAAAACAGAAATATTTTTTATTTAGTCTTGTCCTCTTATCCTTCATTAAGAGCAGCTATTTCCATTTCCAGTGTTGGACTGACACAGAGGCCTGTATCAGGACTTCAACCACTCTCATCTGACCCCAGTTCACAGCATCTGTGTTTTGCAGGGGACACTTGTGGCATAGACTAACTTGCTGGTGAGAAACCAGCTCAGGACACTGCTTGTGTGGCAGACTTCCCAGCACGGTGACTGTTTTCCTTTTTTTTGCATAAATTATGTGGAAAAAAGATGTCCACATGTCTTTATGAGAGAAAAACAGGACAAAGAGAAAGAAAGTGTTTGCACTGTTAACAGAAGGTTTAGATAGTCTATCTTTGTGAAATGCAAATGCGTGGCAAGATGAATCAGAGTCTATTATTCTTACCTGACAATGCAAATTCGCCAGGGAACAGAAAGTCCAGTGTAAGATTAAAACTATCTATTGTTAAGAGACGAAAAAGTATTATATAGCAAAACTTCTAGCATGTATTTTAGAATCAGCCTGCAAACTTTATAAAATTCTTCATAAAAAGAGTTCCATACTTTTGGCTACCCTATCAATTTAACATCTTCTGTAGGCAACATTCTCTGATTTCTAAATAGTGCAAAACTTATATAATTCTATACTTAAATACTAGCTTAAACAAAATTTCACCCTCACAATGTATTGAATCTCCCAAGCGCAGTCTAATAAGTGTGCATATTCATTTCCTTGAGTACATTTCTAATATAGTCTTATGTATGCAAATTTGTACAAGGGACAAATGTAACTTGTGAAAGGAACATGGGACTAAATACTTCACAATCACTGAAATCCATAGGATTCAGTTTCCACTGAACTCAGTGGGACAGTCGTCAATAAAGGGTATGACAACCTTTTAAAAGCGATGTGAGATTTCCCTGCTCGTGGACTTGCTAAATTAAATGCTGTTTCAAGCCAGGCACAGGCCTGAGCTTGTTTCCATTGAAATCAGTGGTGATGCTCATACTGGTCTGTATGGTTCAGGGTTAGGATTTTGGCAGCATTAAACACCCCTGGGGGTGTGTCTTACTTTACCTCCCAGTAGGTCAACCCTGATTTACATCAGAGCAACTAATTACCAAAAAGCCGAACCTCAAGCCTGCTGTTGCAGTCCTTCAAAACTGTGATCTGAAGGAAAAAAAGTAACAATTGTTCTTGGGCTTAAGATAGGTCTCTGAGGGAAACATGATGGCCCATGATACACAGGAGTTGAGGCTTTTGGCTCTGGCCCTCGTGGTGGTACCAGGTCTAAGGAGATTCAGGAATTGGATTTTTTAGACTCTCAGTAATCCAACTTTGTCACTTAGCATGGTCTCTCCATTGGCTCATGTGGGATCGTGAAAAAGCACATTAACCAGATGACTAATTTTTCTGTGGCAAAAGCTAGAGGAGGTGAGTCTTCTCCAACACTGAGATGTAAAACTCGCACCTCTCTTTTATAGTGTGGTGTGGCTACCTGAAACCATACATTCTCTTTGAGCTTTTGCACCGCAGCAGGATAAATATGCAGCTGTGGGAGCTGTGTGTGTGTAAAGAATGTAAGCGTAAAGAAAATAATGGCATCTAAGGTGGAGTATATTGATATCTCACACATCAAAGGACTGGGAGAGTAAGTAGGACAACAAAAACAATTGTTATGTTTTTCTACTCTCTTCCAGTTTCTTGACATGTAGAATGAATCACCATGGATTCTTGCATAGTATGCTTTTGTAAATAGGTACATTAGCTTGGGGTGGTAGGTCAGGTGCAGATCAGAAGCAGTCTTGTCGGTGCCAACTTAATTGCGTTGCAGAAAAATTGATTAAGTTCTGAACAGAATAAAGGCCTGCGTACGTGAAAATTTTTGTGCCTCTAGATTTGATGCATGGGGGTTTGTGGATTGTCAATATTACATCAAGATTCAACTCAATCCAGTGTTTATGTGAAAATTTGGTTCCTGCTATTCATATTTCTAGATCATTTTAGTTGCAATTGCCCCAGTGTTTTCAGACGCGTTTATGTGGTGCTAATGCGAAGTAAGCATCCCAACCAAAATTAGAGGGTTTGTATTGCGTAAAGCTGAATACTTCTAAATTACTCTAAACAGTAATATATGCTGTGGTTGGGGAATACCAAAAAGAGACTTTAATGTAAAGTAATTAATAAAAAATCAAATTCTTGATCCTATTTATTGCTTATCAATGACCATGCCATTGGTGAACACTCTTGAGATCGATATCAAATGGGTCCACCTTAAGTCCAAAAAGGGCAAAAGGAACAGAGCAGAGGCCAAAGACTGATTTCATTATACAAATGAAATGGAAAAAATCAGTGACATTCCATCCATCCCTGAGGACTGGCTCCACTTAGAGGTTAGAGGAATCGCTGAGAATGATCTCACACGTATGGGCTCTCTAACTGTCATCGTTAGCAATTGTAACGTGATTATGACTCAGGTTAAAGTTAACCAAAGACAAAAATGCCAGGTGAAAACTTGGCCACTTGGAAGGCCACAACAAAACCCCCTTGTTCCTCTTCAGGGCCAGGATTTCACCCTTGGAGCTTACTTGTTTTCCATAGGATGGTCACAAAGAGAGGTGGCCCCTCCATAAGCCACATGCCCTTTAATGGTCTGTAAAGGCAGGGGAGCAGAGCGCTTGCCCGTGTGGGAGTGGGGGATGCTGTACAGCCTCTCCATCCAGCAGGGACGGGCACCACACTTCGGCCACTGCCCCATGGTGAATTTGCATCCTGAACAGATTGGCAAGACTCTTGTGGCTTGACCTGGGACCAGTGCAGCCTGGTCATTCCCCACTCCACCTTGCAGGAGGTGACTAGTGAGTTTGGGCTGTTGCTGAGCTCCACTTGGAGGGAACCCAGCCTCCTTCTCCATCCATGGTGGCCTTATCTGTATCAAGCAGGTTTAGAAAGGCAGTGTGTCTCTGAACACATTCTCCAGGCACGGTGAACACATTCTCCAGGCATGGCAAACGCAAGGCTTAACCACAGCCAGCTGATGTGTTTTTATCTCTATTGTCTCAGGAGACTGATGGGACCTGTGAAGGTGCAGCTGTGTCAGCTGCAGTGACGGGTTTTGCCTGGGGTGTCCCTCTCGTATGCAGGAGTCAAAGCCACCAGGAGTGGCTGAGTCATCCTGGCAGACGGGTCTTGTTACTCCCACTTTGGCAGCAGCCGCTGTGACAAAAGAACCTTGGGGAAAAGTAAGATAGGGTTTAGGTTTCTGCTAGAGGTTATTGCCCATAATGCCAGCCCCCCGGAAGTAGGTAATTTAACCCTAATCTCATGTGTGTTCCTCTTAGGAGGAACTTCTTTACTTTGAGGGTAGCAGAGCACTGGAACAGGTTGCCCAGAGAGGTGGTGGAGTCTTCATTTCTGGAGACATTCAAAACCCGCCTGGACGCGTTTGTGTGCAACCTGCTCTAGATGACCCTGCACTGGCAGGGGGTTGGACTAGATGATCTCCAGAGGTCCCTTCCAACCCTATAATTCTATGATTCTATGATTCCGTACAGGGCAAGATAAGACCTCTGCTTCTCCTAAAGAACGAGAACTTGCTAAAAATCAGGAACTTGGCAAGCTCAAAGGGGCGAGGAGCACAAGAGCAAGCTTGGATGAAAACCAGGAGGGGAATTCTGAATTCTCTGGAGGAAACTCTGCTCCAAGGAGAACACTCGTACTCCCTTCTGCCGTCTGCCAGGCTTTATGTCACCTAAGCTTGCTAGGAGAAGCTGCTTCATCTTCTCTAGCTGTGGCAATCCAAACATTTGCCATCTACAGGGAGAAGCGATGACACCTTTATCTGATGGTGAAGGTGAACAGGCACTTGCTGATATTGGGATGGTTTTGCTCACCTTTTCCTTGCTTCAGGCTAACAAAGACCTGCTAGAAGTGTGCTCAAATTTCTGTGCTTCCAGTCCTAATTTTCAAGATAAAGTGATAGGCCAAAATGTTGATTGAAGTTAGGAATCGCTTTGCCATGCACATCCTTGGGGCACTGTGGTGACAAAGCCTGTGAGGACTGGGATGAACAGTCTGAGGAGAATCCAGAGGAGATTGGGGGAGTCCCACAGGCTGCCTAATGCTGCAAAATGGTATACTATTTATTTATTTATTTAAAGCTATTAAATTCTTACTATGGTGGCTTTCCCACTATATTATTGTCATATTTGTAATCCCATCAGCGTTTTCATCCTGAAGATCCTACCAAACTCTCCATCAAACACAGGGACTGACAGCAGGCAAGCACCCTTCATCGGGGCGGAAGGGCCAGAGATGCCCTCAATTCCACTAGAACAACCAGCGAAATCCTTCAGTTTGTGGAAATAGTGCACAGACACAGTAACTGTGGATATTAGTATAAAACTATTGGGCTGACACATCCCGAGGAGGAGAAAACCTGTACTCTGCAGAGAGATTTCTGTGCACAGCCTCGGTGCAATCGTGCCAAATATTCCTTGTGTGTCTCTGTGATCTTACAAAAGGTCGACTCATTGTCTGGCTCCTGTATCGGGCTTTCAAAAGCTGGGACATAGGCTGAAATATTACCCCATGCTGCAGTAAATGACTAAGCTCCCATTGGCTTCAATGGGATCAGGTTTTTATCCCATGCCTTTTTCCTCCCTTCTCGGCACACATGTTGACTTAGCTAAGTACTAAAAATGTTTTTTTCTAAACTATAAGGAGCCTGCTGGGGCTGTATCTGAGTGCAGCGCATAAAGGACTGTGGATAGATGTCAGAACTGCAAGGGCTGGTTTGGTTTTAAGTCAGACAGTGTGTGCCTTTTCAAGGGCTCCGCGGCTGCATAAAATGCTCGCTCAAAGCACTGACAGAATCCAAATCTACCGATAATTAAAGAAAATATATATGTGTGAAGGGGAGAAGAGAGATGAGAAATCCTCATGCTCTTTCCAACAACACTTTTCTTATCAGAGAACAGGAGATGTTGATTTTAGAAGAGCTAATCCCAGGGAAGGCTGCTCTCACCCTGCCTCACACGATGGACTTGCTGGCTCTGGTGGCACCTACGTTCCCAGTGAGGAGTTCAGGCCTCCTGCTCTGTGGGATACCCAGCTCCAGTTCCCTGCTTGATCAGCAGGAGAGGAGTAGTTGCAGTGCCCAGCACAGGCATCTATAGTCAGGGATACATCCCACTTTGGTGCTTGGGGGATGTGTGATACTAAAGAGCACGAAGTAGGTCTGAATAGCATTGTCTACAAAGAAAAAAAAATAAATAAAGGGAATACAATCCTTGCTTCTTAATTGCTCAGAACTTGTGTTTCACACTGCCAGCCAGCGCAGCCCTTCTCCTGGCATCTCTTCTTCCTCCCTGTTCCCTCAGCGATCGTATTACAAACCTAACACACTTGGTTCAATTCCATTTTTAAATTCACCGTTGCAGATTCTGCCCCAGAGTGACTGCATCTGTCTCAAAAGAGAGCTGGAACGGGAATTCAAATGTGTTTTATGTGGGCATTCAAGTGCCTCTTGGAGCCGAGAGACGAGCCTAGCTGAACCTGTCTGAGAATGTATATCCAGCCCGAGAGGGGCAACGCTGACGTACACAGCTGTGTTAAGGACGGTAAAAAGTGGCTAGCATGTAGGCATGAAAACAAGCTGCTGTTTAATTCCCAGCTCAGCAACTTGGGTTGAAAACTGTAACAACTGTAATTATCAGCAAGTTTCCAAGCCAGACAATTGAATCACTCGTCTGAGCAGATGCCTTTGGGGAATAGCAATAGAGCTGCACTCTTCAGCTGGTAGTACACGTACTTGCTGTACAGGAGCATAAAACCCTTCAAGGGGTGGCTTCACCATCACCAGCATGCTCCTCAACTTCCTATCACTCACCAGGGTTTGGATAAACCAGGGCGGGCAGCTCTTCCCACCAGCTCCTGCTTGGTCACTCCATGCTACCAGAGGCAGGGCGATGGTCCTGGCCCCCACTGAGCACCCAAAGGAGGTGTGGGCACCATGGGGCGTCCCGTGGGCTGGGAGTCCCGCCAGGTGCTCACTGCCAGGCGCCAGAAGGTGCAGGGGGAATCCCCAGCCTCATAGCCCTGCCCTTGACCACAGCAGGAGCAGTAAGCATATGTGTTTTATGGCCAATAAATGTTGCAAGGTGGCAATGGTGGGTTTACAAGCACGTCTTAGATGTGCAGTTTCCTACAGTTGGGTGAAAGGCAAGGAAAGGAGCTACCCTCTGCTATAACACGAGATCTGCCAGACTGAATGAACGTGCTTAAGGAGCAGATTAATTGCACTTCTTTTTGGTGAGCCTGGAGAAGTTTGTTGTAGCAATTGCAGTTTACTGAATGCAGCCACCTTCCCTCATTCTGTTTTTTTTTCCCCCTGCAGTCAGAGAGGATTAGCTTCAGGCAGTGGATACACATGTACCCAGGGGAAAAACTACCCTGTTTTTTTTCACAGTTTATTGCAAGGCTGACTGTTTTCCACAAGAACTGCTCAAGCTCCAGAAAAGAACACAGTGGGACTGAAATGCCAGAAGCCTCCCTCCAATCATTTTTCTTTTTGAAAAGTGTGTATTTATTCCAAACCTTGGTAATTTCCTCCATGTGCCTCGAGCTACATTTCTAGACCTGGGAGAAAGGGATCTCACCATGTTAAAGATCTCTGCTGTGTGACTAAGATTATGTCCCACTGTGGATATTTCAGTTTTAAAAGTGAGATGAGACCTGATAGTGATACCACATTAAACACATCTCCTATTGATCCTTTCTAACCTTGCAAAAGAGCTGCTCTGCATTAAGTACCTTTTACTTCAGCGCTGCTGATGGGACCACAGATGTTAACTGCCAGGCTAAATATCCTCAGAGGTCAGCAGACAGGGCATTTGAGAGGTCATAAAGTAATAATTTTTCTGGCTAAGAAACAATCGGAATGTTTACCCCTCTGCCCTCTAACTCAGCCTGAGGACATGCTAGCGGCTCACTCTGAAATGCGTTTACAATATTTATAAATAAAAGGGAATTAATAAAACCTCTGCTTCCCAGTGTTCCCTCCTCACCACGTAGCGTTTTGAATGTATGGCAAATCAGCTTGATATGTCAAATTGGTGCACTTGACTGAACTGATGACAAAAAGGCTTTGTACTGAACAAAGGGTTGTGCCTATAAAGGTATATTTTCAGACCATCCTCTCCACCATTAAAGGCTACCTGCTCTATACAAAGACCTGAAAGTAAATCACCTACTCTGTACTGAGGCGCAAAAAATCATCTGTAGCTGATGCGAGAAAAAAAGCCATTCTGCTTTTTAGATTGTACCTTTTGCCTCTCTGGTGTGTCTCTGCTGTGTGTGGACAGACGGGACTGGCTGTCCTCCTGTCTTCTGGAATTTCCTCGGTATCCGCTCCACGGGCTTTGATTTCCAAGACCACTGAGGAAATGGCATTCAGGTATTGCTGCAGAAAGGACAGCGGTATCTTTGCTGAGCTGTGTGGGACAGATTCCCTGCAGCCATTAACGCAGATGATCCATTTACTTCAGCTGAAATACGGCAATTTTTGCCAGTTGAGGAGCTGGTCTGAAGGCTCAGCCATGAGTTTGGAAAACTTTTCTTAGTTTGGAGCTGTCTTGGTTTGCTTATCAAGGAAGCAGAAAAAAATGTCTGCTATTTTTTCATTATAGACTTCAAGCAAATTGTGCTAGTTTTCCCAAAGAATCAATGGGCAACCTAAATCACCTTTGGAGGCTTGCTGCTGGAATGCCAGCAGATGTTATAAGCACGTAAAGAGAGACTTCTGTTCATATGCTAGTCCTTTCATTTTCAATCCACTTCATTTTAGATATTCCATGACTCCTTACAATCTGCTATTTGCTGAATCAGATCCATCTGCTTGCACTGGGCACCTCGTTTTGTTTATTTTTTTGGGAAAAGATGCGGTACATATTTTCTCAACTTTTGGTAGTTGCTTTGGATTGGGTGATTGGATTTTTAGCCCTGCTTTTATTTCTCTTTCCTCTTCTTTCTCTCTACCAATATTTTGTAAACAAGAAAACCAACCCAAACAAACAACAAGGGAGGGAAACAATTAGCTTGTGTTTGATACATGTAGCAGCTTGAAAATGAGGTGAGTGTGTAATGGATAGTGCATGTGTTATGTGAGAATTACGGTGCTTGCCAAAACATTATTGTTGTTACCGTGTGTGTGAGAGGAAGATTAAACTAATAGACTCATGCCAGCCATCTCTGAGGTACATTGTGGGAACCAAGGGGGTGGACGGTCTCTGGCTGAAATAATATGTGTGTGAGTAATTCCCTCCTTGAATTTTGAGTAAGACATTAGGAAGCTGGCCTGTTTTGTCCATGGCTGGGAACGGTTATTCCCATGCAGTGGGAGATGCTCCTAGTTTTTAACTCTTTGTTTTAGGGCATCACTATTCCCAAATACTCAGTGAGCTAGGTGATGAAATCTCCCCACTGTCAAGCACTGGGTAGAGGAAGGCTGCCTGTCCTGTAAGAGTTAGGAGGATGGAAAATTTTCCTTCCTGAAATGGGGAGAAAAAGTAAAAGCTCAAATATTCCCAAGGCAATTCTACTAATGATAATTTAAAAATTGAAAGCATCGGTCAAAGCATTTTATTTTGATCATTCACATTTCTAAATGTCCTTTTTAATCAGCTACTGCAAGTCACTGATAAGCAGACTTTTCTTTCAGACCTGGTGAAGTGAGATGTTTCTATCATGCAGATGTAGAAACAATGCAGAAAGTTATGGAGGTGTCTACTTTTTAAGAAAACGTGCCTTTTGTCAAGATTTGTTTTCTTTTGCTTTTTCTTTGATGAATTAGTATTTTTCAGTGAAAATCAACTTGCCCAGCTTTACCACTGACTTTCTTATGTTTCTTCCTTTTAATTTAACTAGTTTTTAATACTGAATGTAGCATTGCTCTTTACCCTCTGTCTGTTTATTTTCCTTCATGATGTATTCTGCTAGAACTTATAAAAAATCTTTTGAAAATACAAGCAGATGATGCCCATCAGATCACCTCTCCTTTTTATTATATTAACTTTTTTTTCCTAATAGATAGTGAAGCACTAGCACTTTTTACAGAAACTGTGCAGGCTTTGATCCTTGTGGATTTTTCTTGTCCAAGTGCTGGACTGTGCTGTTCTTAATTAGACTCTCACTCTCCTCTCCAAGTACCGAGGTGAGGTCGGTTGATCCATAATTCCTCTCATCACTCTTGTCTCCTTTTATTAAAGCAAAGATGCTAACAGTCACTTCACAGTCTCGAGGAACTGATGCTGTTTCAAGGCTTCAGTGTATCTCCCTAACAGGATCTCTGCTCTTCACACTTAATTTCAGCAGGTTGCAAGTCCAGGCCTCTTTGAGTCTCATCCAAAGTCACTAAAGTCAAAAGAAAAACTCCTTTAACCTTTCCCCACCTACAGTATCCCCTCCTGTGCTTGTATCTGAACTTCGAGGGTTGGTTTTATCTGCCTAAAACAGGGTCTGCAGGTTGTGTAGGGATGAGTCCTGGTAATAGAGAGGTTTGTAGCGTGGCAGGGAAATACAATCCAGCAGCATGACAGATAGATATCATACTAATAATGTATAACTGCAGCACCATATGTTTTATTTCTCATTTTTTCCTCACAGGAGTAAAAGCAGATGCTTTGGCAGGAGGTAGGACACACAGGAGAGGGCAGAGAGGCTGGGTTACCCCTGGGGAGACCCTTCTTCCCACCACAACCACCACCCTGCTGCTCCCCCAGCCCTCACACAGGGAGCAAAAGAACACACTAAAAAGAAGAATCCCACTGGCTGGCTACATGCAGCCCCTCTTCCAGCCTGGTCAAGCACTGCTTCCCCAGCAGAAAGAGAGAGAAAATCCCCCACAGCCACCCACCAGCTGTCCCCTCTCTCCTCTGACCCCTCTGCCTTTCCTGGGGAATCAGCACAGATAGAGTTCAGCTGGTCTTTAAGTGTGCCTCCTCCCAGTTTCAGTCCAGGTGTATTTCAGTGCAGGGGGTAGGAGTGGATTTTCTGATGCCTGGCTTGGGATTTTGATGGCTTTGTTGTGCATCTGGTTTGGAGAGGAGCCTGAGGAACCGGCCATGCCCCAGTCTTAGCTCTCAGCAGCGGTTCTCCCTGACCCATGGACCTCCCTGGGGAGACAGCAGTGGGGTGGGTGAGGATAGCTGCCTAAAATGCCCAGTGCAGCTCCCTTCCCACTATAGTACCACTATTCCTTTCATTTGAAAGCAGAATAATTGCCCCAGAAAGATGCTGCTGTTGACAGTTTTGCCACAGAGCAACTGCTCTGTCAATGGAGAGAAAAGCAAAGCCCATCTTTACAAAAAGAATGTGCAGTGTCTTCTTTGGAGTCTTCACTAGCCAATACTGGTGGGGTGGAAAGACCAGACAGACAGCATGGAGCATTGCGCAGGGTTTATCCTGGTTGTTGGCACTGCCTGAATTTTCACAGGCTCAGAGCAGTTTGCTCTGCTTGTTTTTCACCTGTCAGCTCCTGGAAGATGAAAAGGAGGGATAGGAGAATAATCTGGAGTGCAAGGGTCTTCTCCCAAACTTTTCACAGTGTCCTGTCTTACCCCTTTGAATGTCAGAGTGGGCAGGCCACAGATCACCTTGACTGCGCCCTGCAAAGTCATCCACCTGAAAAATACTTCTTTTTCTTTTTTGCTTGCACTTGTTTTCAGACTCTTAGGCTAACAGGCCTGGATAATACATAAATTAAGTAAAACTGTTACTTCAACAAGGAGGGTTTCAATGTTCAGAGACCCATGTTTCAGCTGGGCAAGTGTTTAAGGTGGAGAACAAGCTTAGCTACGATAACAGACTGTGGCCTGGTAAGAAGAGAAATTCAACTCTGTGCTTCTCCTTATGCTGCCGTTGAAAACATCTTCAGATCTGTGGATGTTATGTTGTGGTGATGACTGTCTGAGAGAAACTTCTTGGAGGTGTTTCTTTGAATCACACTATGAGGAAGTTGATGCTCCACATTTATGTTTTCCCATTCTTTAGGAAGACGAATACCATCACTCCTGCTGGTTCTGCCAACCAGCTGATAGTTAAAAGAGACTCTAAGTGATGGGAAGGGTAGTTTCCACCAAGGCCATTAACACCTTTAATATTGCATTGATGGTGGCTGTGGTCACCAGAGGGTTGAGACTCTGTATGGAATGGTTATTCCCTTCAAATTACCCCTTCTGCTGTTTTATAGGAACAGCAGTCTGTGGAAACTTGTGTGGGGACTTTGACACCCCCCAAGACAAGATGTTTACTGGATTACTCAAGGACAATCATCAGGGTGGGAGGGAGATCGGTGGCCTTTAAAAGGGCTGTTGTGCTGAAAGGTGATTGGGGGTGGTTGAAGGGCAGTTCAATTGACTTTGCTGCTCAGTGGTTTGTTTCCAGAGCATATACAAGCTGCAAAGGAGAATTATGCCCAGACCATGCTGAGTCCTTGTATTCCTCAGGAGAAGGTATTGAATTGCATAGGGATGACCATGACAGTCTTTGTGTGAGCCATGTCAGAAGGAAAAAATTTGGAGAGTGATAATGAGGGTTTTTGAAGATTTTATTCAACAAGTGGATAAGACAGGCTACCTGTCAAAAATTTTCCTTGGTATAAGCTTTGCATTTTTTCAGTGCTCCTTCTAATTCTTCAGAAATCTGATCAAAGCCATGGCCTGACTCTGCAGAGTTCATCTCTTGCACTCAGGAGAGACCTGGTGACACAGCTGTCTTTGTTCAGACCAAAGATCCGACCTAGTAGCCTATCCTTGTTTGCTTAGGGAAAAAGTATAAGTGTAAGGCAGGTTGTTTATGGTATTTCCTCTGATGCCTGCCCTCCTTCCACAAAGTGCTGCTTTAGAGATGAGCTCAGCTAAGGTCAGGCCCCTGGGGCTAGATATTGTGCTTTCACTTCTGCAGAAATGCCGCTAGCAGGATATCTAAAAAGGGAAAGATGGTGGAGAGGCTCATCGGCCTGGGAAGTGCCTCTGGGCAGGATGTAGAAGCACAGATGGATCAAGGCCCTGCAGAGGCCAGAGCCCTTGTGCTGCTGTCTCTGTGCTGACCCAGATGTACTGACCGGCATTTGAAAGCCTTTGCTCCAGTGGGTTCCAGTCTGGGATGCTCAACTGCTGTTGTCACACCTTTTAGTGGTTTGGCTCTGCCAGGACTCCCCAGCTGTACAAAGGAGGAAGAAGGGCTATGTCTCTCTTCCTCCAGCTGCAAGATGGAGCCGTTTGACTCTTGGGAGAGGCTTTGGGCTTAGCCCGATTGCTTGGACTCTTTGTTCCATTTTGGAGAACAACCAGAGCGAGCTGAAGCCAGCTGCCAGAAAGGTACGCTGATGCAATGCTTTGTGGTATGCTAGTCTGCATTTTGGAAAGACCTGTTCTCCTGATTGAGTCTCCTGATACTTGCCCTTGTGAAAAATCTGGCAGCGTCCCTGTCCATTCTCAGTGCTTTGCTGGGCAGCATGTACTTGTTTGGACAGGGTCTGGTCTTAACGCAAGAGCACTTGATGGGAGAGCTGCAGAGAGGCACCTCGTTGTGTGGGTGGTACACAGGCTTCCCACCCTTGTGAGCAAAGGGATAATTTCCTGGAGATCAACTCATGTGTCTTTGTACCTATCGCAGAAGCCAAAGCTGAGGCTGTTGATCACAGCCTACAAAGAAATTACCATTTTTCAGATGCCTGCTGGGGATGACTTTGTGTCCCCACAGTAAGTGTGTTTGCTCCCGTAGCTTTGGCTGACCAAGCAAGCAGCTTCTCAGCTCCTGTTTAGTCAAGCCTCCTAGAGCTGCCCAGGGCCTAGTTGTGAGGTCTTGTCTCCTCATGAAGATAGCTTGGAATAACTCTGTCAATAAGTGATTTTCAGGAAAGTCTATGGTCACTCTTGTTTCTTTGGGAATCCATGTGTCTTCAGCTGGAGTCACATGGAAGTGAGACTGTTTTATGTTCCCACCCTGTGTGGGACTTGGAGAGGCACACTGGAGAGACTATTCTCCATAAAGCTTCATTTGCTCCTTTTCTTTCTTTCTACTGAGATTGAAAAAAACTCACAGACCCAAACCCCAAGATGTTATTATTTCCTGTGAGGTTGTTTTTTTTTTTCCTGAAAAACGTATCTTAGAAAGCGGATGACACACCATTTTGAAAAGAGTCCTATGGATAGAGACTTTTCTGCCCATCTTGATACTGGAGTTCTGTGACACTTGGTTTCCTAATGTATATTGCCAACACGTTATTCTACTTTGCAAAGCTAGAAATTCTGATATATCCATGACTCTTACTGGAGTATCTCCAGTGTCTTACTGGAGTCTGAAAGAGACTGCATTGCCCCATATTCAAGCTAGTGTTGCCTTCTTGTTTCCAGATTTGTCATAAAGATGAGAGATTAGAGAAAAGGAATTGAATGAAAATTCTAATGTTAAAAGTACTCTAACAATGCACAGATCCAACGTAGAGATACAAGTGACTCTGTGTATGTTCTCCACATGTGACTTTATGTCCCCCATACTAAAGAGAGAGTCTCAAGAGGCCAGCATGCCCCAGTTTTTCCTCTTTATCAGAATAAGGACCAAAGGAAGCAGTGGGACAGGAACACCTCAGAGAGCATCATGGCCATCTTGAAAGGAAGGACTGGGAAAAAACAAGAGTTCAAAAGTGCCAGGGCCTCCATAGAAAGCCTTAATCCAAAGGATGAGGAATTCAGCCAGACAGGAGTTGCAATAGGTATGAGCAGGCTGGCAAGTACTTCTTGCCGGAGTTGTGCAGGGATGGAGCAGAACAGAGCTGCTTCTTTTTCCACTTCCAGAAGGTTTTCTTGGGCTGTGCCTGCTCTCCCAAACACATCCTTCTCCAGTCCAACCAGTGATGTGAAGGTGATGGGAGAGTTATTGCTGAAATCAGGGTCCAAAGAGGGTTCAAGGAGGTGAGACCCTGGGAGAACTGGCTCTGCGTAGCCCTGTGCTCTTGGATATACGTGCAGAGACTGTTTTCCTTGACCACGTTTTCTGTATTAATGCTGAGAGATTGTGATGATGTGTACAGATGACTTCCATTTATTAAGTAATTATTCCAGGAGGTAGTCTGTTTTGCCATTCTCTTTGGATTTAAAAGAATGAGGTGTTTGGGTTTTTTTCATGTGAGAGACGATGCTTTGCAGGGTAAAATTAAATTTGCTGCGGTATTTGTTTTCAGTGTTCAGATTTTGCTGAAGTAGTAGCCTCTTTTTTGAAAAGTAATCCTGGTTTTGCAACTAGCAGTGGGGAATTTCAGAGGGGTTAGACTTAATGTTTGTGGAGAAGGATCAGGTTAAGGAAGATGCAGAGTGGACATACACAAGTCTGTGGGACATGGTGGGATGTACCCATGAGTGCTGTAGGAGCTGGCTGATGTCACTACAATGCCACTCTTGATTATCTTTGAATCATCACAGAAACCATGAGAAGTTCCTGAAGACTGGAAGAAAGCAAACATCAGTCTTCACGTAGGGCAAGAAGGAGGATCCAGGAAATTACAGGTCAGTCAGCCTTGCCTTGATACCTGGGAAGGTGATGGAGCAACCAATCCTAGTAGCTCTATACCAGAACTATCTTATTTGCGATTTCTATTTAAAGTTGAGAGCTAAATGACTAACAAGACAATAAATTCTAGTTCTTTGGTCTTCATAGTGGAGACACTCCTATCCCTTGGGGGCAGGATTTATCCTCAAGGGTTCCTATCTCTGCTTGCACTTCTTCTCTAGATATTTACCTACTTTACAGTGGGTAGAACTACTTCATATTAGCAAGATGTTTTAAAACCTGCAAATGGGAGATACTATAGCAGTATGAAGTATACAACTATATATTGTGGTCTTCTTCAAGTCCTTGTTATATGATGCTACACGTTGCTGGATATTTTAATTTCTTCATATCCTGAAGGTCCCTGAGCCTGAATGTCCATTGTCTCTGAACGAACTATGTCATTGAAATCAAATACTTTATAGCATCTTGCAGTAGTATGATCCACAATGGTTGTCTTCTCTCAGCGCCTAATACAAAGGACAAAATGTTTCTTCTACCCTGTGCCCTATGGCGATTAAGTGATTACTGTGAAGAGCTCATGTACTTAGCTTATATGTCTTCTAATAGAGATTTTTACTTTGCAGGAGTGAATTCAGTCTGTATTTTCTATGCCAGCGGTACCTTGTGTATCTCCACTGAAGAGGAGAACATTGAAGGAACAGGAAGCTTAAGAGAAGTGATCTCAGCAAGAAATCAAAGACTTTTGACTAAAGCCACTCAATGCCAAATGATCAAGGCTTTAGGGTCTTGCACAAAGCTAAAGAAAAGAGCTGGCCCCTACAAACAGAGCCCTTGTTTTGCCACCTCCCTTTACTAATTCCTCCTGGGCACTGAAGAGTTACAGGCATCTTTTGTTCGCTCACCCGAGTCAACATGGTTTAAACTTTACCCACTCTGCTGTGACTGTCCACAGGGGATGGCTCACGTGTGGCATCGCTGTGAGTGCCTTGGCAGAGGGGCTGAATGCCTGCTTATCTTTCTCAGCATCTAGCGTGGCTTTTGTGTCAGAGGGAAAGCAGGCAGGGGAAAAAGGAAGCAATTGTCATGAAGAGAAAGAAGCAGGGAAGAACAGCAAGAGGAATTTGCTGACCAAGCACTAACGGTTGAATTTCAAGGCTGAAGAGAGCATTTCAGGAAATTAAGCAGGGAAATAATGCATTTTTCTCAGAGATGACCAAATTCCTCTGAATGAACCATTTCTGTTGCGTCCAGCCCAAAGCATTCCGAAGTTATGAGTCAGACTGAAAAAATCCCTGAGATTTTATTTCATAAAAAATTAATAAATGCTAGATTATTTTTTTTTCCCAATTATATTTTCCTGCTTGAGTACTAGGATACTTGACCCATGCTTTCAGGGCTTTATCAGGCCTTATGCTTTTGCACTGTTACTAGAGGAGTGATGCTGGGACTTGGTGGCGAACGAAAATCACAGTGAAATTCCCAATCGTACCATGGGAGGTCGTGACACTGCATTTCCTTTGCAGTCATTTCAAGCCTTCTCTTGTGGTCCAGAAAAAGCCCATATTGCTGCCTTTCCAAGGAGTGTGATTCCCCAGTGTTATTACCTGACACCAGAGCCCTGGTGAATCAGCGGGGCTGTGTGGAAGTCAGCAGATTGATGCTGAGCTCTAAGACCTGAGACCTGCTGGCAGTTTGCCCCCCGTCTCCCTGTCATGCTCATACAACTTGGGAGCACAAAGGGCTTTTTGGGAAGTTTTTAAACCTTAAGTGTGCTCGGTGCACATACTTGCTAGCAACAGCTTCTGTGCAGGTGTCAAAGATGGTCAGAGTGCTTACTTTGGAGTGATATTGCCTGGAAAGTGCATGCAAAAGATGAAGCTGCTTTCTGAAAAAAGGTTGTCCCTGGCAGAACACCAGCTAACCTGGCATCATGTTTTTAGAGACCTTCTGCTTAAGTGTCTCAAGTGTTTGCTCGATCGTTGAGTTTTAACTTTTGATTCTGTAGATTCAGGGCTCAGTCATGCCCTAGGGAAGTAAGTAGCAAAACTCCCACTGCTTTCACCAGGAGCGCGATTAACTATTAATTGTCGAGGGAGGTCTGGGCACCGAAGGCACTGAGCACTCAAGGTTCCCAGGCAGTTTTTGGTGGAGCCAAAAATGCTTTGGTTTTGGCTGCGGGTGCTCACCGCAGCCCCAGCCAAAGGGGCTCTTCCAAAGACACTCTTGGCAAGGAGAGTACAGAAGATTTGTCTCCCATGTTTAATGAACATCATGTCTTTCCCTGCTCCTGGGGGCAAAGTGATTTATTCCCCAGCTGACTACAACCGCTCATAGAAGAGGTGCAAGTGAGGACAAATAGCAGTTCAAATTATTCTGATGATTTAGGTAACCAGGAACAAAAGGAGAGGGCGTATTCACACGGAGGATAACTGACGTTTTCCACTCTGAGCATGCTAATAGTCAAAGGGGAGAGAACAAGAGAGGAGCCTTCCCCAGCGTGGTCAGAACACACACAGGGAGCTCCTGTCCTGAGTCACTCATTGCTCCCTTAGCCTCACCGACCGAGAAGGTTTACCTTTATGACCAACCCCCTTGGTTACTAACCAGCAAATGCACTTAAGTTTTCCTCCAAGCGTATTGACTGCTCTTTGGTTGCAGTGTGGTGAAGACTGAAAGAAGTTGTGTTTCCCCAATGCCAGTGTGTCACCCTTAGAGGGTCTTTGCACGGAAGAAAGGAGAGCCTGAAGTAAAATGCGGTTGCCTGTATTTGAACACTGGCTGTTTGTCCACACGCAGTTTTCATTTTCAGCGAGCATTTCCTCTTGAGGGCGGCACATAGGAATCTGTCCATTTCTGTTTGTTTCTAGTTTGAGTCTTTCTGGAAACAGACACTTTCAAATTAACGTTGAAGAGTATCTGTAGCAAATAGTTGCTGAACTTGTAGCCACAAACTTCTATGCTGAATCAGTCTGGCCATCTGAATTATAGGAAGTGGCTGCTAGATAACCCAGGTTTCCCATCAAAATAATTAACCTGGATTGAATTCTGAAGGCTGACCGAACTGATGATGAGTATTTATATAAAAATATTCCTATAGACCCGCCATCGTACTCCTTCCAGTCATGACGCTTGTTAGTAACTGAATCAACGTTCACCTCTATAAAGCAAGAGCCTACAATTACCATCCTTTTTCAGATGGAAAATCTGAGATACAGAGGACAAGTGCCATAAAACATCCACAAAGCCACATTCTTGCCTTCTCTACACATTTCATAGAACAATCTCTTTTGATACAGTATATGTCTGATGTGAGGGACTACTGCTTAGCCTGCTGAACAGTCTGAGCTCCCTTCTGCATCATGCTCACCTGTTGTCTTGTGTCCTCTCCTTTCTTATACTTAGGGACTTATTCTCCTTGACTTCTTAGAGCTTAGTGTAAGGGGCCTCGATGCCTGAATGGAGCCCATAAGGCCAACTTTAAATAATAAGGGCAACAATAACAAGAGCAAAACCAAGAAAATATAATGACCGAAGCTTTAAAAGTCGTGCATGGGATTCAGCCTCAATTTCTCTAGTCAGCTTTGCAAACCTTAACCAATGTAATTTCCTCAAAGTCGTACAGAGCCTGTGCTGTAAGGAATAATGTCCTGGTGACCTAACCCTGCATTAGGCAATCCTCCTTCTCTAAACAGTTAATTGGAAAAAAAGATGTATAGCTCAAAGACATGGCTCTAGACTCCTTTTTTTTTTTTTGTAGGTCTAGACTAACTGTGCTAACTGTGCACCATTAAAACTGGTCTGAGAACAGATTCTCTTGCTGGATAAACTCTCTTGTGAAACCATTTCCAACAGCAAATGTGATAAAGCACAATCATTGTACCACTTTCACAAGCCACCTTGCAGCCAAATATCAGGGGGAGAAATGGTAAATCATTTAAAATTATCAACCCGTTTCTCTGTTACTGTATTTTGTTCTTTTATTTGTGGAAAAGCATGATGAGTGAGAAACACTGGTGCTGGTGACTGCAGTGAATTTCTGAGTCTCAGGACTGAATGAGGTGGCTTTCATAAAGGGAAGGGCTAGACGCTCTTGAGTGAGATGGGGGAAGAAGGGAGGGGTGAAGTGAGAGGATCTTGCTGCATTAAACACCACTTTCTGTGGAAACAATTAGTGCTGTAAGTGTATTCTTGAAGACGGGCGGCTTTACAATGAGATTACTTACAAGCACCATCTCTGCTAAAATGCCCATAAAGAGTTCCGCAGTTCTGAGAAGTCATCTTCGGAGACGCTGCTTATTGGAAGTCACAGACGATATTTCATGCTGTACTCTTTCGAAATTAGCTAATGTTTGGGTCATACTCAGCCTTCCAAATTGCCAAAATCTCCAGGGCTTTGCTGTAGGGAAACCTGATGGAGTGTAGACACCGCAGATCATTTGCAGCCCACGAGACAGTGTCTTCAGGGGGTGTTAGTGATATGGAGGGGTAGTCTGAGGTTTGCAAACCAGTGCGGGTTCAGAGTCAGGTTCCACTTTATCTGAACCAACAAAGTTTTCAGGGTTGTGGGTTAGATGAAAGACTGTGTTTCCCTTCCCTGCCCCACTTCTGTAACGTGTAACTTGGGATAGCTGGGTTTTGTAAAACCTCAGGAGTTTGCTTTTTGACCCTGTAAAACAAAACAAATCCATGTGTGGCTTGAACTAGGGGATTTATTTTAAATATTTTTCTTTTTCTCCCCCCCCGCCCCCCATTTTACCCCTTACAGCTTAAACCTTAGACAGGTGAACAAGCATCTTCTAATAGACATAAATTAAGAAGAAACTTTACCTTAGTAGGTTATCTAGTAATGACCTACTTCAAAAACCACCTTTAGAAGTAGCTGACTCTTCTGGAGACTAAGTGCTGGCTGAGTTGGATGATTAGATTTCAGGCATCAATCCCTTCCCTATGCTTTTGTGTTTGAGCCATCACTGATTGAGAAGAATATTAAGTAAGACCAAAGGGTTCTTGCAGCAAGGAAAACAAAGGAGAAACATTAAGGAAATCTTCTGGCACTCAGGATGTTGAAGACCTTGAAAAAATTTCTGAAGTAAGTTGTAGTCTTCATCACTGAAAATCTTCAAGAACAGGTTGGATAAACATGTGCTAACAATGCTGATGCAGCTGATCCAGATTTTTTCCTTTATATAGTTTGTAATTCAACTTTAACATTAGTTCGATGGTTACCATCATGTCTCCTTGCTTTAGTGAGGTTGTCATCTCCATTGAGCACTTCCATTTCACCAATTACTATCATGCTCACTGAAGGCTCTCCCTAAAAGCCAACACTATTCTTCAGGGCAATGCAGGAGAAATTTTCAAATTAATTCCCTCACAGGAGCGCTTGGGTGTTTATTGTCATCTTGATCAAATCACGCAACTCATTCCAGATGGTATGGGCCTTCCTGCTAAGTCTGTACCTCATAGTACCACAGGGTTAATAGCCACCAGTCAATTACAGAACTATGAACACGAGCTGTGCAAAACTAGACAGGGTATCCTTTGGATAATGTTGGAGGGATTGTCTTCTGAGCTCAGATTGGATTTACACCTATGTGATATATAGGCAAATGAGGCAACTTCCTAGAATGGCTGTCTGCTGGTGTCTGCAGAAAAGCCACCACCTTGCTGCCCTACTCTGTCTAAGTCAGATACCTAGAAAAGGGGGGCCAGAGCGTCTTCTATCAACATTATTTGTAGCCTTGCTCTTCCTACTCTCCCGATGGCAGCTGGAGCAAAAACCTAGGCTCCCAATATCTTTATCCCCTGCGTTCTTTTTCCCATGCCAGTTCCTGACCTCTTCCTTTACCAGTGTGGATCATGCCTGACTCTTAATCCTTGAAATGGAAAAACTGGACTTTGACCACACTGTTGAGAAGACACGCACTAGCTCATTTTATGTGGTCTCACTCCTGAGTCCTACCACTGTAACACAGCTGAGAAGGGGCCCAGAATGGAGTAGATGGCAGGACAAATCCTGTCCCTGTCTCCTCTTAGCTTCAGCTTAGCTAATGCAGATAAGCAGCCCAGGCAAGTGCTCAGATTAGGTTCAAATCAGGCCAATCACAACTACATTTTGTAATTAGCTTGAAAGAATTTTGCTGGACGTTTTGCCTAAAAATAATTTGTAAATTGACCAGAGTCTCTAACGTGGAATCATTACAGATATTTTAGGGATTGATTTAGCATGAATAATTGAAGTGTAGTGTAGAGACAATAGTCTCTTTTAAATATGTGGTATTTTTGAGATACAATTCAAAACAGGCAATGGTAAGATTTCACTCTTATTCACAGTCTTTGGCCCAGTTCTTTTCAGGACTCAGTGAGTGTCCTCAGATAAGGAAGGGTTAGCATCAAATCCTACTGGTTATTATGATTTGACCTTTTAGAGTTATGAAACCAACTTACTAACCTTAATGGAATTATATCCCCCCATACCCTTCTATTCCAAAAGAATAAGATGACCAAACCCCGAAACTAAAATAGCATTAGGTACAACGCTTAATGAGCAGCACCTGATCGTGTCAAGTAAACTGTGAAAACAGTGTGGATTAGCACAGAACAAATGCAACAATAGTGTCACTTAAATTAAACAGCGTGTCTATTGTGTCTAGGTTTATGCAAAACCACATTTGACCTGCAGAATTTTGTGTTTCCCCAAAACTATAGATATTAATTGATTTAACTCTATTGCTTTTCATGATTTCACTGACCTTAGCAAAGGTACCTTTGTGCATGCCACTCTGGAAGGCATTACAATAGAGGAGTTGATACAAGCCCTAACATCACCATGCAGAATCCCAGAAGAAAGATAAAAGTTCTTTAAATATCTCCTCAGGGCAATTTCCTAGGTCGGTTCTTTCAGGGGTGTGCTGTATGCATTGAGAACAGTGGGAGAGATTCTGGCATGTAGGTCCTGAGAGGAAGGAACGGGATGGGTGTGGGATGGCGTGTGTAGGGCAGACATACAGACTGCAGTTGGTGCTGTGGAGATGCTTTCACCTTATGATCTGTGGTGAGTGGGAGCAGATCCAAGGGTTTCATGCCAGGCCCTTGTTTAACCATGATCCTTACTCTCTGTTTGTGTGATTAGGCCCATAACCACAGCATTTAAATGTTCCCTTTAAGAAGAATGAACTCTGCTGGTATAAAGACAAGAAGTGGTGTCTCCAGTTTGGAAATGCTATACAGTGTGTCTGTATGCACCTCCTGGCTGTGTGTCTTTACAGGACCCTGTGGGCTGAAGGCAAGAGTTAAGCACATGTTGTTACCAAGAGGGTGGTCAAACACTGGAACAGGCTTCCTAGAGAGGCTGTCATTGCCCCAAGCCTGTCAGTGTCTAAGAAGCTTTTGGACAATGCCCTTAATAACACACTGTAACTTTTGTTACAGTGAAGTGATCAGGCAGTTGGACTAGATGATCCTTGTACGTCCCTTCCAACTGAAATGTTCTGTTCCAGTCTATTCTGTTGCATTCCATTGCATTCTATTCTATTCTATTCTATTCTATTCTATTCTATTCTATTCTATTCTATTCTATTCTATTCTATTCTACTCTATTCTATTCTAAAGTGTACTAGCTGCACTTGGTGTGTGGGGTTGAGTAACTGGAAGGAAACAAAGCTGCGTTCCCGGGAATCTAGTGAAGCAGAGGACAGGGCTACTTTGCTATTCCATGGCAACATAGGATTGAATTTCACACTGATGTTAATAATGTAAGTAACAGGACAAGAATGGAGTCCTAGTTATTGGGCCTGGTTATCAACTTGGTCCCAGGTACCTTCCCGCCTTCCATGGGAACAGATAGAAAAGGGGCTACATTTCGGTGGCATCTTAGAGCAAGAAGATAACACAAGCACCATGCCTTGCCTGGCACCCTAACTGTTCAGGCTGACACCTGAGAGACTGGAAACACAGTTGTGCTTCTTCAGGTACGTCCCCACAAGTTATACACAGTTCTCGGTAACTGACAAGTTTCCAGCTTAAATCTTGGAAAGAAAGAGATGCTAATCATAGCATCAGGCTTTCAGTTTGAAGTCATGTCTGGCTTTTTCAAAAGCCAGGGCATTTATTTCATCATTTAGAGTATTCTGCTCTTTAGAGCATAATAGCTAAAATTCCTGAGAATGGCATTGGCTGAGATTTTTCTGCAATCTTTTAATGCTTTCCAATACACAGAGTACAATTAACATTGCGCCTAATGGATATTGGATATCTGTAGTATCATCCCTCTCCCTCACCTACACTATAGATGCAGTACTTCCACGTACCCTCCTCTGGGATGCTCATTTCAATGGCGTTTTTAATTGCATTGCCTGGTACTGGGAGAGGGGTAGTCTGTCATTACACAGATGAGCCATGCTTATGTCAAGAGCATAACGACTGTCAAACTGACTTTTAGCTCCAGATTTTTTGATACTTCCTGTTCCTCTTTGAGCATGATCTGTAGCTCGTCCCCAGCTCTTCCTGTTGCTTCTACAAGAACTAACAGTTTTGCATGAAACAACACTTCATATGTCAAAAATCAGAGAAACTGTACCTACTACATTTATCTCTCATCTAAAAAGAAACTTATGTCAAATAAAGATTTTAGGATACCACATATCTCTTGTTTTACCCAGAGTGCATTTTAGTCTGTTTCCCTCTGTCTTCCAAATTAGTTTTCAAAGAATCACACAAGCTCTGAGCAGTGATCTGAACGGACCTCTAGAGATCATCTAGTTCTGCTTTTGGGGTTTGAATTACTCCAAGGATTGAGACCCCACAGTCTCTCTGGGCACCCTCACAGTTTTGTTTTGTTTTGCTGAAATTGAATTTTATGTATTTCAGCTTGTGCCCATTGCCTCTTCTCCTGCAACTGGGACTTCTTTACTCCCTCAGATAAGGTGTTTATATGCATTGATAAGATCCCCCCAGACTTTCTCTACTTGGGACAGAACAGTTCCAGCTCTCAGCCTCCCCTTGTATGTCAGATGCTCCAAGACCTTAATAATTTTAGTCACCTTTTGTTGGACTTGCTCCAGTATGTCTATGTCTTTCTTGCTTTCCTTAAGAAGTTGTCCAGAGACGTTCATGCTCTTCAGCTCAGGGTGGTGGATGTTTAAATTAGTAAGGAAACTTAAGACTATGGGTTTCCAGCTAATGTTTCTTCACCAAGAAAAGTCCTATACCCATAAATATCTTGGAAGAGATAAATGTTGCCTCAAAGCTGAGTCTTTGGACTATATGTAGATCTTCATCATCTACAATGATGCCATTGTGTCCTTATTTTAGCATGAATTTCCACAACTTTTGTATCTTTAAATATATTCCTTTGGTGTCTGTCCTTCTCACTGCACTAGAAAAATGCAATGCATCTGCACAGTGAAGACGAGATGCCTTGCTCCCTTCATGGGAAAGACATGTAAAACCTGACCCAAAGACTGGAATATCAAAAGGATCAGGCCTAAAATCAATAGTGTTAATGCAAAATTAGGAAGTAGAGATAGGGAGAAATTTAACAGGATAACAACTGCCACTTGATCTAGCAGAACTTGTCACAGCTGGCAGATGGATGGGGATTTTACAACACTGGATGAAGCTGGAGCAGCAATTAATAAGTAGAATGGAGAGCCTGGTATTTGGAGAGTCTGGTATTTATCTAGAGTAAATCTTATCTAGAGTACTAATATAACTGAAATTTTGAAAAAAATTCTATGCTCTTGAGAAACCAATTGGATTAAAAACCAAAAGAAAGGACATCTAGCTGTTTGGAATAATACCATACAACTCTTCTGGAAGATTGTGGAGGAAATGGACTGTACAAAATTCTGGTATTCTTCCTTCATGAGACTTATCTATTTCAGGCGCATCCCTGAGCTTGTGCTAATCAAATGCACGTGCCATCTATACTAGAAATGTGAACATGATATAATAGAAAGGGGTCTGAAATACAGATAATTTTGACTGTTGTTTTCCAACTAATGCAACATACTCCATCAAAGCACAATGCCATGGAACAGGTTTCCGCATTCCTAGTTTTTCTAGGTAACATGCTTAAACCTCACATGATCTTAAGTACCAAACATGCCTGGAAACATTTGTAGTCCCAGCTGACATATTTCTCATTGTCTGCTGGTTTCATGTTCTGTCACGTTCGTTTTTTTCAAAACCCCTACTCTTTCTGTGTGGCTGAAGAAGGTCATCCCACACTCCCTCTACCAGGTTGTCCATCATGTTCTTTTCACTGAACAAATTGTCTGGACAGGAGATGAAAATGAAGTTATAAACCTGGTGACATAGATAGGATGGAAATGCAGTTTGTTGACATCTGCAGCCAGTGTCCTGCCTATCAGAAAAGGGAGTACAGCACAAAAATCTGTTTTTCTTCTTGGTTAGAGCATTCGATTTCAATCGAAAATCCACCATTTCAGTGCTATTCTTCATCAAATTTTAGTTTGGCTTTTTGTCTTTGCTAGAGGATGCAACAAGGTAGACAGAAAGATCAAGTCCATGACAAATGGGCACGGGGACAAGTAACAGAAAATTGTATAGGAAAAAGGAGAGAGACCTTTCTGGTTTAACCTTAGCATAAATAGATCAACAGTGATTTTTCTTTCATTTCATCACTTGTACCTTTCATAAACATCTGCGATGGTGTTTTCTCTTTGGGTGATCATGCTTGCCTTCCTTTTGTTATAAAAGTGTTTCCAGTGTATCACAGAATCATAGAATGTGTTGGATTGGAAGGCCAACTGGATGACCTTTAAAGGTCATCTAGTCCAACTCCCCTGCAGTAAGCAGGGACATCTTCCACTAGATCAGATTGCTCAGAGCCTCATCAAGCCTGGTCTTGAATGGGGCCTCCACCACCACTCTGGGCAACCTGTAAGTAAATCGCAATGTATTCACAAGTGCAGAAAATCTATGGTATGAAGGATGTTTTTGTAAATACCCTGGCTCATCTGCCCAGCCCCTTAGAAGCCCATTGGACCAGTCTGAGAAATGGTATTGGGGTCAAGAGAAAAAACTAATTTGAGTCTTTTGGTGGTTCCACTAATAACAAAAGGTCTGGGGCACGCAGGTAGGTACTGGGGAGCAAGCTCATAACCCTTAGAGATTGCCCTACCAGCACAGGAAGGGTTGGTACGGGTGTTTATCACTAGCCACAGGGGCTGGAAAATCACTCATGTGAGTATTATGCCAACACAGACACTGTGCAGGATACTTCTGCCTTTTTCTTCACTCTGATATGAATTCTAGTGATTTTAGTGGTTGCTATAAAAATCGTATTGAAACTGGCTTAATGTTGCATGTTTGACTCAGTTTGCTCTTTCCACTAGGTTGTATAGAGCTTCCAACCTTTTCCATTTCCTTCATTTCTCAGTAGTCTTGATTACTGCTAAGTCCTCATTCTAACGCACTGAGTCAGTGAACTAATGCTGGAAGCTTGATTTCCAGAAACCAACTTACCAAATTGCTATTTTGATACTGACTGTGGTCTGTTAAACTTAGGAAAACTTTATCCACAAAATTGGTAGATAATCTGAGTATTTTGTCTCAGTGAAATCTTTGTCCAGCTGTAATGTGCACTGCAGACCAAACTTAGTCTGACCTCAGGGTACAACTTTGTTTTGTGGCAGTTTTCAAGATTTCAACATGTATTTTGTGTTCATACTGGAATGAAAATAAAATTTTTGGAACATGTTTATAAAAACAGAATGTGTCAAAATATCCCTTCTGGCCCAAGGCTTTAGACTTTCCACTGTGCACACCTACTTATTAGCCCATGTAGTTCTGCAAAATGGCAGTCTCTGCGTTTGAGTCGGAGCGATTTTTCGTCACAGATAACTCTGAAAGTGACGAGGCCAGGTCTTAAATTTCTTTACGCCAACACAGCAACTAGTCCTTAGGCTAATAGAGAGCGCGACGCTTTCTGTCTCTCTTTTTCACCTTTCCTATAAAAATGTCATCGGAGCTAGCAGTACCTCTCCGTGGAGGTTTCTGCATCCCCTGAAATTTCCTATTCATCTCTGGCTGACCTTTGGTGAAATTTGAGCTGTCTCTGCTTACCGCTGCTTTCTTTGGGCTACCTCTACTGGTGATACGGAGAGAAATCTGTCGTAGCTGGAGGATGAGGAGAGGATAAGAGTCTCTGTCATCCCCACCACTCAACTGAAAGCAGTGTGGCAACCCTTGGGCCTCGGTAAGGAGACTGTACCATAGTTTGTATTAAAACTTATGTTGGCTTTAGACTTTTCTTTTTTTCCCCCCGTTTTCCTACAGTTCAGCTCCCTTCCTGGTGAACTTACACTAATTTCAAGAAGGATTGTGTTTGGAGATCTCTGCATGGGTTTAACTCAGTTGGTTTAAAATCACACCTTGAGTTAAATGGGTGCAACTGTCTTGTGTAGACAAGCCCTTGGAGGCACTTTGTCAGGCACCTTGCCACTAATCCACCTACAGAGGTAATGAATCTTGCCCCGAGGGGAGTAACAGATTCCTCCCTGTTAATATTCAGATCTGCCAGAACAGAGATACCATAACACTGCCCTCACTTAAATCATTATCCAGTCTCCAGGTACATTATGTAGACTAAGTGATTGTGAAGTGACTTTTTGGCTCATTATCTTCTAAACTGGGCCCTGCAGAAAGCAAACATCCATGTGGTTGGGTTATCTTTACAACTATAGATCTCAGAGAAGAAGTTTTCCTCTGTGTTTGCATTTTTACCTTTAAAAGTGGGTCCAAATGATTGCTAATACCCTTCACAAATGATGATTTCTGGCCTTCAGACAAGACCCTCTACTTTTTTACACACGTGTATATATATTAGGCTGCTGCCATGGGGGCCAGTGGGGAGCTGGTCGGCCTGGTAGCCCAGGGGAACACCTACAAGCCCCAGTGGTGGGCCTCCCCACAGAACAATGCTCGCTCAGCCCCACGCCGCCGCCTTACAGTCGATTCCAGCACACACATATGCCTTGCCTTTGGAGTACTTAACATTTCAGAAGCGTGCTTGTAGCAATTAGTGCTTGTTGTGTGATGGAGACTGCTGTGTTGACTGAGCCAATTAAGAGATCAATTAGTGCAGTACAGAGTGCTTAGAGAGGTAGTCTTGGGTGACATCGGTCAGGTACTCAGTCCATACTCCGTACTGAACTCTGATCGCTAAAGTGCCTGTAATGACTTGGTATTTAAAGGACTATCAAAACACTTTTTCCTTGCTGTCGGGTTTTGAAGGTAAAATTAGGTTTGCATTATTGTAGCCCACAAAATACTTTTTTTACAGCAGTATGTTACTAAGTAGGGATTTCCATGAATTGGAAACGCTACAAGCAAACTCCAAAGCCTGTGTTTCTTTTCCTTGCTGTGTCTGAAATTTTGCATAAAATCAAAGATCAGACGCTCTAAAGGTCCAGTCTAACTTCTAATGAGGTCTGTAGCAGGCCAAACGTATCACTGTTTTCTTCACAGAAAAGCAAAATGAATCCAAGCCTTTATCTTTTCAAGATGGACTGGGGCTTAAGGTCTTTGTTAGGAAATTATTGTTTGCCTTATTCAGCGCTGGTCAGAAGTTTATGGATGAAAATACCAACTGGATGTAGTTCCACCAGCCTTGCTTGGTTCCCTGGCCAGGCTGCTGGGGAACCTGGGCTTCTGAGCTCTGCGATCCCTGGGCTGACTCACCGTAGCAGGGTTTCAGGCACGTCAGATGACACTGCTAGGAACTTTGAGTTTCTGGAAGTGGAGGCCAGCAGAGGTGAAACTAATAAGAAAGTCTCAGGAAATGATATATTTCAGAAACACCATGCATGTTTCCTTTTAGAAACAGTGTTTGGGGATTTCTGGGTCATGAGAAGGTCTTGAAAAAATTGATGTAGGTCCTGACCAAACAAAACCACATAAAAAAAAAAAAGAAGAAAAAGAAGAAAAAGTACTATTAACCCTAAATCCTGCATTTCAGCCAGTTCTAGTCCTGTTCTGCTTTGAAATCTATTTATGTCCCTACAGAAACTTTCCAAACATCAAGAAAATAAGCATTGTGTAGTCCAGCATTGTCTTCATTTCACAGATCACAATATGAAACAGTCATGTAAACTACTTAAAAAAAAAAAAGAAAAAGATTTTCTTTCTCTTAACTTTGAAGAGTTAAAAGAACAACATGGAAGATTCTATTTCACTTGAGTTTTAAAAACAACAGGATCCGCAAATTCGCTATTTTTCCTTGCCCTTCTTAGAAAGAAGCAGAAAACCATCTTGTTTTGCATATACTACTCCTTCATAATCTCAGGAAGACTTAAATTAAGATTTTAATGGATTGATTGTTTCTTAACCTATCGCTTACTCTGTGCTGCATTAATTAGAGCAGTCTTACTGTATTCGCAGAAAAGTACCCTCCTGTTTCTTTCCTGGAACTGCCTTTCTGGGCACATCTGATGAGGACACGAAAGAGAATGCGGGGGCACACTTCATCCCAGCAACTTTTGTAAAATATATGTTTTTTAACGGCCTTACGAGACCGGAAACAACAACAAAAAATCAAGGTTTAGACAACATGCTAACCTTCCATGTATCTTAAAAAAAACACCTGTGGAAAAAAAAATATTTAAATATTAATAATAATGAGTACAAGTGATTCATGAGAATGGAGCAATAACGCATGATTCTCTCTCCTCCCCCCACATAAGACAAACTAAAGGAACATTTGAATATAATTTTTGGAGGTGCTACATTTAGCACAGGCTTTAGTTGCAAAGCTTTTACAGAATTCAGTGATAGATCTGTTCCGAATGAAGAAAAGTAAGGATAAAATTAGACTCTCTTATTGAGGTCTCAGAAAACTATCCATAATGATGTAGAATAAGATGTTAACTTTTCTCCCAGCACTGGTGACAGTACTTATGGGATGGGAACACCAGTCTAGGCCACGCGGGCCAGGCTCCCAGTCTGATACTGCTACTTGTTTAGCATGTGATTTTAAAAAATTCTTTGACTGGGAGTCACAACACCAAATTTAAACATCTACTTTGAATCTTTTCTCCCTTGAATCCCTTTACAGCCACCAGAGGGTTTGCCTCTGCTGCTAAAAATAAGGAGTACAAGTCTGGAGCGCTGGACTGCTGACCATTTCACATCTCTTAAAATCAGATACATTTCTTAAGTTTCCTAAAGCTCGCTCCCTTGTGCCATTTTGGATAACTCCAACTATCTCAGAGCTAAACTGGGTACTGAGGGAGACAGCCTTAATCAGCATGGACAGCAAGCAGCTTGATCCACCTGGCTGCGGAGTGAGGATTGGTCCCTGACTCTTTTACGCGGGAGTACAGGCAAAGCCGGAAAGAACTAGAAAGGGATGCACTTCTGGAGTGTGTTTCCATTCACCCTGAAGAAGCTGTTTTCACAGGTTGGATGAACCACAGTCCCTGAATTCTGTGTTTCTACAGAAGGGGGAATAATATAAAATAGTACATAACCACGCTGGCGAAGAACTGTGAGCGCTCTGGGTGAGAGATACACCATCTGAAGAGAAGGAAACCAGCAAAACATAAAAGATGAAGGCACAAAAAAAATTAAAATCAACCCACCGAGCAACTACAAGGCACTGATTTTTTTGGCCAATATTTAAGAGGGAAATCTGCATAACCCTGTTTAGTGGATCACCAGGCTTCTGGAGCATCTTTGGGGTAGGCAGCCTGGAGGGGTTGTGTCCTGGGGCTGGGCTGGGAAGAGCAGGTTAAGCTTAGGATGAGCGGGCAGTGGGGCTAGACCTTGTGGTGTGGAAACAGGGTCCCAGGAGCTAAAATAACACTTCCTATGCAAAGGTACCAAACCATCTCCCTCTGTACTAGGCATTTATGTGAGGCATCGTAGGGAGTATTTCACAGTATATCACAGACTGGTTCAGTAAAGAAAATAATGTCCACAGCCTTTCATGTCACATGAATTTTAAGATCACAAATCCTGGCTTTGAGAACACGTTTGGCTTACCATGAAAGTGGACTGTCGAAAAACAAAACAACCATTCCATGACACACAGTCACTGACTTTTTTTTTTTTTCTCAAGAATCAAGGAACAGCCAGGCGTGGTTACAGAAGGCATTTCTTACTGAATCTGGCCAAAAGATGTTGTAATATTTACACTGGTACACGGTTGTTGGCCTAAAAACTATTGTGTAAGGAATCAGAACGGGAATACAGATTCAAATGTAACACCAAATAAATAAAGTTTCATTATTGCACGGCCTGGTGAGGAGAACATTGGCTGGAGACTTGAACAGCCCATGTCCCTGCGGTCCTTTCAGTGGACATCAAAGCATACTCCTCATGGGTCCCAACCCTCCCGCCTCCCCCAGGGATGTATTTTTCCACCCCAGCGCACTGGTTCTGGGGCAGCCGCGGGCTGAGCAACATCCCCCCCGCCCCAGCAGGACCCAGCACCCCCCCAGCAGGACCCAATGCCCAGACGGGTGCAAGGAGCCCCCTCCGGCCCCTCCAGCCCGGTGACAAGGAACCCACAAGCGGGCGCGGGGTTGGGACGGCGGCCCCGCCGGCCGCGGATGTCGCCCCCGGGGGGAGGACCAAGGTCTCCCGGCCCCCGGCAGCCCCGGCCCCGGCAGCCCCGGCGGGAGGCAGCCGCTCTTCGGGGCCGGTGCCGATAGATGGCAGGCAAATCTCAGCCCAGCCCTGCAAGGCAGCCTGCCGCCCGCAGCCGGCAAAGCCCCGGTAACGGCGGGGTTATCTCGGCATCCCCCCCGCCCACAACGCAGGCTTTCCTAAGGGGCTGTAGTGGCTCCTGCGCGTCTTGAGTGGCTCGGGCTGGACGTATACCCAGGCTGAAAGGTTTTGAACAGAAGGGTTAGCTGCTCCAAGACACAGGGATAGCCTGTTTGCTTGTTTGTTAGTTAAGGGGGCAAGCCTGTACTTTTTTTTTTTTTTTAAAAAAAACAAGTCAAAGTGGGAAAACATGTGCTGCTCAGGTCACCAAGTTATTTCAGGCAAACTTCAGCAGTCGTTGAGCGTCTCTCTCAAGCTTTAGATTTCACTCTCAGTGGTGACTGCTTGTAATACCATTTTGTCTTAGTCAACACCTGCGCTCAGCTTTGCGTTTCGCTCTTCTCGCGCTTTTGCCCCTCGTCCCTGTTCCCAAGTAGCTGGGATATAAATGGGACAACACAGAAAAAGGGGATTCTCATGATTCCCACCCGATATTTCATCCCGACTCTCCTGATGTGGCATTTTTCTTGCCACGCAACATGACAGTCACATGGCTTTTTTCCCCCTGCTAGCTTTCATGGCAGACAATGTCAAGAAAACCGAGAAGCTCCAAACACTCCACTCCAAAACAAATAAACAAAAAGCCAATGGAAAGTACTGTAAACTTCATATTTTTATTTTAAAACCTCCCCACTTTTAAACAAAATTCACAATTCTTAAGGCATACAAAACTTGTTGACTCTTCCCCAGTCCTTGTTTCATAGAGCTTGCCTGTAAACACAGTATAAAAACAGGACCGAGCAAGTGGCTTGACCACAACATTAGCGCACCTTTAGGCAGGACAAAGCAAAGGTTGAAGTGGAAATCAGGAAAACCCCCACATGTTTTTCAGCCAATTAAAGCACAAGGGAAAGTTTGTTTTCTGACTAAAGCTTCCCCATACATTGAAAAAATGGGGGGATAACTTTAGCTTTTTAAAAAGTGCCTTCTTAAGAATACTCTGCTGTTGCATTCAATAAGAAACGGAGTGGAATGTTTTCCCAAGTATGTGGCAGGCAAAATCCTTGTTTCGGCTTCAATCTGTTTAGTGTTTCTGCTGAAATTCGTTTCAGTTGAGCCTGCCTTTTCCTCGGCAGTCTAAATACCTCACAGAGCACTGCGCCTGCCTGCCTGCATAGGGGGAAGGTATGCCTGTGTGTGCATACAGCATACATAGGGGTGTTTTGTGCATTGACACATGTAGGTGTGTGTGTGGGAGGAGACGGCTGGGAAGCAGAGTTTTGTATAATCATTGCCATGATATGTTGTCCCTGATAATAGTATTTAACTCTAGTAAATAGAAAAGAAAAGGTTTCACAGAAAAGGTGGGGATTGTTATCGTCCCTCTATTGCAGTGATGGGAGCCTGGAGAACTACGCTAATGGCTGAAGGTCGCACAGCAAGCCCACAAACAGACAGGAGGAGAACACAGGTTTCCCCACTCCCTGAGTCACGGGAACGTGTCTGCTTCCTACCAGAGCCTGAAGACGCTAAGCCCAGATGTATCAAGTCTATAGTTTTCACAGTGCATAAAAACTTAGCCCCAAAATAGTTCGAAAAACACGTGTTGTGCAATTATTGGCACTTTCCTCCGCCGATGAAAGAGTGCAGCAGCACATGAGAAGACCAGTACAACTGAGAGCCCCTTGGGTGTTCAGCATGAGGACTGGGACCCGTGGGCAGTCATCAAGAAGTACTTGAGGTCAAAAAGAGGAGCTCATGAGTGGTTTGAGCTGGGGATTTGGATGACTTCACCCCTCGCTTATTGTTTGCGTTGAAAGCATATGCAACCCAGCAACTATCACTCAATGTGATAAAAAACTTGTTTGGGTTTTTGTGGATGTATGTGAACTCAAAATATAAATGGATGTGTCTGAATTAAAAATACGTGTAACTCACATGCAAAACTCGGTCTTGTCCATTCCCATCATAAGAAAAGTCCAACCTCAAAGAATGTGAATTATCAAAAAGTCTTTTTTTACATTTTCAAAAAGTTAGTGACTATCTTGAATTGGAAAAGAAATAAATGTTGGCCCCAAGTTGGGTCAAATTCTGGTCCCAGGTTTTGCAAATCACTACAGGTTTTATAAAAAGCTAGTGGAAATGCTAATCCCCACCTCTGAGCTGTTCAGAATCGAACGCAAATGCTTGCATTTTAGGCTTTCTTCAACTCCAAACGGGGCTTGGGGATAATCTCCTGCTAGGTGCAAACCTCTCACCACCGCTGCTTGGGAAACTAAATCTTGCTTAGTCTTATGTAATTCACGACATGTTTCATCAAGCAGGTGAACGCGGTGCTGAGAGTTCAGCAGCAGTTTACCTTTTGAGGGGGAGGAACGATTCACTGTGTCTTGCAGTCCCAGAGATAGGCCCTGCTGAAAGACGTCTCTAATTATGTCTAAGGCATTACTCCGAGACAAGCCAAAAGGTTTGAAGGTACGGCTGAGGCTATGACAAGCCAAACATTTCGTCTCAGCCCCGCGAGGCGAAAACATCATCAGATCTTTGGATCCGGGCGGGCAGCTCATGGCAACACGAGCAGTCCACGGGGCGGCACACGCGGGTGCGTGCACACCCACACGCGCACGTACCTGCAAGCACCTCAGGTCGCCAGGACCGCCAGGAAGCCATGCCAGACAGTTTTCAGCGCTTTGGCTCTCTCCCGGTTCTCACTTATTCATGGGCAGGGAGCCGAGACAGAGCCAGGTTTTCAGCTGCAGCCAGACTTAATGCTTCATTACTTTGCCCACCTCTACACAGGATATAGCATTTTTAACATTAGTAGTTAGCATTATAAGCGCTCATAAATTATCCTGGGGCTGTACTGCTGAAAATATGTTCCAGTGCGTGGCCCGTCCATCCCCTGCCCCGTGAGGTGGGTGGGATACCGGCTTTGTGAACCGTGGGGCTGTTTTCCTTCTGCAGCCTCCGCTCGGTCACCGTTCAGAGCCTTTGAACTGGGTCCAGTAAATGTTTACCTGCTGCTAATGTAGATTTCCCATGCGATGTGCTAGGATAGTGGGAAACCTGCTAGACGTGAGCGGCTCATGTTGGGCTCGAAATGAAAATCCTGAGGGTGGGAGCAAGCCCTTCTCTAGCCAAAGGAAGCGCAAACTCAGTTGAAGCAAAGCCATCGCTGGGCATGCCAAGGGGTAATAAACACATTCTTTTTTAGAAGAGAAAGGGAAGGGTAAGGAGCAGGTCTAGGGTATGCAATTAGTTTAAAGCTACTGCCAAGCTAACACCCACACAGACGAGGGAGAGTTACAGCACGACAAAGCCACGCTTCGTTTCAAAGCCAGTTAGTGAGTTGCAAGCTGCTGTGCATCCCTGCAGGACCAGATTCCCTGCTTCAGCCGCAGCCACCAGCAAGGGATGACACATGAGATGCTCTACCTCAGAAGCATCCCCAAGAGGTTTTATGACTCACCACACATGTCTTCGAGTTACAGCTCTTCTCTTCCTCTCATCTTCTCTCTTCAGGACAAAAAGCTTGCCAGGAGCACCTTACCTCTGCATTCCTTTAAGGGAGGCATCACCAATTTTTCCTTTAGTTCCTATGCTGATGCTCCAGCCTCATAAAGTTGTTCCACTGTCCTAAGGTTTTACCATGCACAGGGAGGCCAATGGTGTCAAACACCGGGTTGGTAACCACTGGCAAAAATGGTATCCTCTTCAGCTGTGGTGGAGCCAGAGGGCTTTGGGCTAGTTCTGAGCTTTTAACTAGGTCTAGGAAAGTTCACTGTGGCAAAAGGAAACGAAGAGAAAAATGATTTTCCCCCAGCAGCCTGCAAAAGAAATAAGGAACGTGCTAGGCAATGTTGTCCTGGGCTTCAAGGTGAAGAGCTGACCACTCTGCTGAAGAAATTCCCAGCTTAATAACATGGAAGGACACGCACAGGCTGCAAGGGATGGTGTGAAGACACAGGTTTGCTGAGTGAGAGCTTTTGAGTTATTTGTGGGACAGGTCAAATACAGCCTGCCATTTGGAGGGACAGACAAAAGTATAAGCAGACTGTGAGGATAAGGAGAAACCATGGATACCTGAAAGCTCAGGGGGTGGTAAGAAAAGATGCAGTGGACAAACAACCTTAAAAGGTGTGTGGGATGATCAGAAGCTACTCACATGTAGGCCTTGCCTGCCATTTGGAAGAAAGAAAAGCTGTCAAGAAACTGATGGACTCTTTCCTACCCAAGCTGCAGCAAGAAGGGCTTGGTGTTTCACTGAAAGAAAAAGAAGAACAGCACCCTGAATTTCTACCTCTCAAACTACTGCTTCTACCAGGGTGTTTCTGTTTTTATCCTCTTGACTGGAATGGCCCTTTGTGCTCAAAATCTTAATTAAAAGCTAGAGACAAACAGCCTCCACATCAGTTACAGACATTTTGCATTCACAACAGACTTTGGTTTTCATCATATGACCTGCTTTTATAACCAGCTCAGTTAACATTTTAATTTTAAAATGTAGTTAACACTTTGAGGAGAACTGCTCATTTTCAAATGCTGGAATGCATACATAACCTCAGGGGCTTGTGTTTGGGTTTATTGTGACCAGCAAAGTTCAAAAAAAGCACATAAATTGTGTCTTTTACCCTGGGGAACAGCACACAGAAAAAAAATAAAATGCCAGCAAGTCATACCCCTGAGTGTTGAGGAAATCATTGGGAAGCCAGCAGAAGGAGCAGGGAATCAGGAGGTGGTGGTGGTAAAGACTAAGGAGTCACAAGTGCTGGGATTTCAGGGTGTGAAAAGCAAAGCTTTTGGACAGGAGAACCTGCCTACATGTGCTTGCTAGGTATGGATGCAGAGGACAGATCCTGTATTTTTCACCCCTTTGGGGCTGCTAGTCATATTTTTGGCACTGACCATTACTCAGGAGAGATCCCAACTTTGCACGCTTAACACTTTGTTTGGCAGCCACCACTTCAAGCGCATGCTAAGGGAATGTGTTGAATAGCGGGATTTCTTGTTCCTTTTGAAAAGAACAATATACAGCAGCTATAACGAGTGCCCTGGCTATATCTATGAGAGTTAACTATATCAGAAATGGGGGGAAAATAACCTTCTCCACATGGAATATGCTGCCTTGGAGAGACAAAAGACTTCATTAAAACCAGACTCACCAGAGCTTTCTTTAAAAATTTTATAGCCGTTCAAATGTAAAACATATTTAACAATGGCTCTTTTGCAATGTTATAAGCTTATTTATTAGTCTATGTGTGTTCATAAATCATCCTTTTATCCTCCTTTTTATTTTTCCAAATTAACACATTTTCGATAAAAGAGATTACGAGAGAGATGATGAAGTGCTAGATTCTATCTCCTGTATCTTTTGTGCTGCTAAAGAAAAATCATTAATAAAAAAAAAAGAACGGGGCAAACACCACAAAGCTTTGCTGATGGTAGTGATCAGAAAGGGTAATAAGGCTGCCTCGTCTGTGCTCATACTCCTTTCCTCATTCTTATTTTGGCCAATATTTCAGCAAATGAGCTATGGTATTATGAATGCATATAGCGTGCTGCGGATGTGGTTCTCCTTGTCAAGTCTCTCTCTCCACACAGTTGCTTGTGGAAGTATAGATACTGTAGGCAACGTCAGATAATAGGACTGACAGACATTTTCCACGATAAAACTCAAGATTTCTGTTGCTTATAGCTTAAGTCACATGCTAGAAACAAGTGCTCTAGATGTCATGGTTTTCCAGTAGCGAACCTAGAGAACAACAGTGCCTTTTAATCTCTCTGTCAGCTGTGCAATCTAAATGCCACGCTGCTACAGAGAAAGAAATCCAGTCCTGAGAGAAAAGTTGTATCACGCATCTTTTGCAACCATCATCACAGCACGGAGATAAATGCAACCTAATCTATGGCAAGGAGCTCATGACTGATCAAGTCTGAGAGCACATGAAAGGATTTGGCAGCTTCCACGGGTAAATATCACCCTTCTAGCTTAAAGCAATGAAGGGAGGTGCATATGCGGTGAGGTATCTTCGTATATGCCTAACTAGGCACAGGATGCCAGCATGGTGCAAGGCAAGCAATGTCCTCCGTAGTGCGACTGGGATCTCCATCTGGGTGGTATACACTGTTTTTTGGAGAGGCCTTTCTCCCCACCCAACTGTACAAGGAGGACTGGCTTCCTAACTTGGTGCCCTGGTGAGGTGCCAAAGTTGGATGGGTTGAATCTATCCCCTGGAGACGCCAAATGAAAGAGGCAGGGGCAGTGTGGCTTTTTACTCTTTCTTTCCCCTCAAGCCCTGCTGGCAGTGTGGAGCAAGGGTAACTTCTGGCATGACTGAACACAGCCCGACCTACAGCCATATTCCTGGGGGAGCTGCCCAAAACTGCATTTGCTGGCTATTTCAGAGGCAGGGGGTGGACTAGAGTGGGATGCTGTAAGGCCTGGTTTACTGTCCTCTGCATGCAGGGAAGTCCCTGGATGCCAGCAAAGGGCAGCTCCATGTCTCATTGTGCAACTCTGATGGGATGTGAAACCTTACCAGGGATGGGAAGCCCACCAAAGAAAAGGAGAGAGAAGAAAAAGCAAACGTAGCTTTCATATCAGCCTTGCATTAACCATCCTTGTCCTAGTTGGAAAGATGGAGAGGGAAAAAAAGTGAAATCAGGCTGGCTGACCTTTCTATTAACTTTTTGGCCTCACGCGTCATCCTTTCCTCAACACTATTGCCCAGAGCTGCCAGTGATGCTGCAGGAACCACTTGAAGCCACAACTGCTACAGGCACCTTCTTGATGTCAAGGCAAAAGTGCCGAGGAGGATGGCGGTTGTACCTGCAGCAGCGGTATGGCAGTGCCAGGAGTTGGGAAAGCCGTGGGCACAAGGGCAGACCCTGTGTTCCCTTTCCTAGCAGGCTGGACCGGCACTGGGGGCTAGGATGGCGTTTTCCAAAGTGACTCTGTGTGCTGGGGATGCGGAGGAGCAAAATCCGCTCCCTCAGGCCCAGAGACCTCACTGGAGATTGCTTCTGCATGGTGGAAGCCAAGCCCACCTCCCATGCAAACCAGGTTGACAGACTCAAGACGTGTTTTCTTCATACACTTTTACATTTTTTAATCTGTCCCTGCAGGTGGTCTTTGTGGTTATTTGCGTGGTGCCTTAAAGTGAGAATTTTGGAAAGACCTACTCGTTTAATGGAAGCAAGTGAAGTATTAAGAAACATTGGTGGTCTCTTAGTAACAGTGAAAATCCCTTCGTGAACCAAAAGGATCAGCAAAGGATCAGCACATTAGTGAGATAACTTCAGTACAGACTAGCTCTTCTGTAAAATCCTGACAGCAAATAACCATTTTTAATGCAGTCATACAGACAATTTTGTTGCTCAGTGGTGCTTTATGTTAGCAATTTGATAATCAATATCTCTGGCCACTGATTTACATTGCTTTCTTCCTTAAATAATCAACACCGCAAAAAAAAAAAAAAAAAAACAAAAGCAAAAACCCACCACCAACCCCCCCCCAGCCCAATTAGAGCTGTACTCATACAATTTGCAGATTAGCATTTTTGAAATGCTCATCCTTAGTGCAGAGTGGGGCTGCAGCATCTTCCAATTATACAGAGCAATTAGAGAAGATCATCAAGACATTCTGAGGTCTCATTAGGGAGAGTGTTGGTTGTTACAGACATCTTCACAGATTACAGGAGTGTCTAGGGCGCATCACCCCCCCCTACACACACACACACACACACACACACACAGTCTTTTGGAAGAGTTAGACTGTGACTCACTCCTATTGAAACAATGGTCAATGCTCTCACAGAACAGTCTTATATTGGCTTCCTTTAAAAAAAAAAAAAAAGATAATTTGTTCACACCATCAAAGACACTTAAAATAGAAAAAAAATCCACTGAATTTATCTGTCTTCTCAGCTTTCATAATGGAGCATTCTCTGGTAGACAAATACAATTTCCAAGGCAAAATTATTGGGTATTTCCTTATAGAAAAATGGGAACAGCCTGTGCCTCATTTGCAGCGTGATATATATATATTTCAGTGATGAATAAGTATAAACAAATAAAAATAAAACCTTCTTATAATGTTTGTGGTTAATCAGCATGGAGAATGCAGCAGCTTTGAACTAAAGGCAGTGAATCCTTTTGCCTTTTGCTTGGGGAACATGGTGCTGGTGATCCGTGACGAAATAACGAACATGTAAGTAATCAAATTTTCAGATCAGTCTAGAGGGTTGAAAAGGACTTAAGTCACACATGAGGCTCACCGTACCTCTCTGCAGAAACATAGATTTCCTCCTAAAAACACAAAATTCTTGCAGCGGATTACATTAGGGTGGGAGCTGCTCAGGGCCTCAGCATAAACAAATTGGACAGACAGTTGTGGTGGCTGCCAGCTGTGCAAAAATCATTTTTTTCCCCCACTAATTGGCCGGTTCCCTGCTCTGGAACAGATGAGGCAGTTTGTGTGTGGCAGCTGAAACAGCTATCAGAGGGAGATCCTGTTGGAAGTGGCAACCCACCCCGAGGAGCCAAGCCCTGGGGTCAAAAGAAACATGTACAGGAATTTGCCATGGCACAGCGGCATCCCGCGATATATACCCCGATTCGCCTGTCTGCAGTGATTCCTGTCATGCAGTCATATGAGCGGCGACAGCCTCTGCCTAACGATGCCGTTCCACTCGGCTGATCCTTAATGCGCTCCTTCCGCTGTCTGTCCTGCACCTGTGTGGCGTCATAGAATCGTAGAATGGTTTGGGTTGGAAGGGACCTTAAAGATCGTCTAGTTCCAACCCCCCTGCCATGGGCAGGGACACCTCCCACTAGACCAGGCTGCTCAAAGCCCCATCCAGCCTGGCCTTGAACACTTCCAGGGATGGGGCATCCACAACTTCCACAGGAAACCTGTTCCAGTGCCTAACCACCCTCACAGGAAAGAATTTCTACCTAATATCTCAATCTCCCCTCTTTCAGTTTTAAACCGCTACCCCTTGTCCCATTGCTCCACTCCCTGATCAAGAGTCCCTCCCCATCCTTCCTGTTGGCCCCCTTTGGGTACTGGAAGGGTGCTATAAGGTCTCCACAGCGCCTTCTCTTCTCCAGGCTGAACAACCCCACAGCAGGGCTGCTCAGTCGTATTACCAGAAATGCAGGTAGCAATCCTCCCCCTGTAAAGTTACCTAAGCATTTTAAAAATCACGGGAGGTGCAGAGATGGAAGGTAGAGGTGCGGCTGGGGGGCAGAAGGGTACCACTGCAGGGGGTGACTAGGATCCACTGTAGAACCTGCTGCAGGTGTCGACTCCCCATTTTTCTGCCCTTAGCATGATACTGAAAAACCCTCTCATTAGTGATGGCACACTGCAGTTTGTGATGTCACTTTCTGTCATCATTGACTGCTGTTGAGATGAGAAGAAGTGGGCGCAGGAATGATAAGACGGGCAAAACAATCAATTTGTGATAGAAGCAGCCACTTGTATTTCCACAGCTGTTTTGAGTATTGCATTCTTACAACCCAACCCAAAACCAAAACCCAAACTAAAAATGTTACCTTGAGAAAGTATTTTTTGAGACTGAATATTTCTGTTCCAACACAACATGACAAGCAAGTTCACTGCTAAGATCCGCGGGCAAGAAGTGACGCATTGTACACAGCAACTTAACCAAAACTATTATGTATGTAGCTGCAGAAAAAGTTAAGTATTCCCAGTTCTGGTAGAAGGTGATTCTTAGCAGCCTATACCTATAGATACACAGACAGATCGACAGACAGACATCGTTGTGGGACATTTCCAGAATACCTACTCAGTAGAAAGTTAATGAAATCTGAAAGAATGTTTAAAGTGGCATCTTAGCTTAGAAAGTTATTTTTCATAGAGAAAAATTACTTGTGTTTCTCCTTATTTGTGATGGTGCTTATATACCCTGCTGTGGTCTTAAGGTTTGGTTGTGTGGATGGGTGCTACTGGTTGTCATGGAGAATATTGCACAAAGCCAGACAGCGAAGAGATAAGAGCAGAGGTTTTCAGTGATATTTTGGTTCACTTTGGAATGCTGTATTTAAGTTTAGGGAGCAAATTTATAGGAAAAGCAAAACAAATTATTACAGGCAGAGCTCTTTTTTAACTTCAGAAGGCAGAGGAATGGGGGAGTGATTCCAGACGGTAAACAAGCCATCCCATCTGCAGCAATGACTGGCATGAGCAGCATTCTTTAGGAGCTCAACCTTGAATGGTCCCCAGGGATCAGGTTTCTGGCATATTGCACTCTTGATAGTACAAGAAAATCAAGTTCAGAATTGTTGCATTAACAGCATGTCTCAGTGTCGACATCTTCCCTTTAATCCACTCCCTTGGGGGTCACAATGTGCTCTTTAACTGGTTATTGCCAAACAAGTGTTTATAAAGTATCTATCTGTGGCACGAATATATAGACCCTTTTTTAAAATCAGAGGGCCAAATTTTGCCTTTGCTTCTGACCTGCTCTGCTCCTCCTCAAGGTCCTGGGTTGCCCTTGGGGGTAGAGGGGTTATTTCATGCAGGGTGCTTCCCTGGTCCCAAGAAGTGGCAGGTATCCCTGTGGCCCAGCGCCTCTGTCCCCTGCGCGATGCTTCTGCATCTTTCACCATGTACAGTGACATGCCAGGTACCTTTGGATGCCTTCCCAGAGAGCGTCGGATGCAGAAATGTAGCGAGAGGGAGAAAATGAGAGGGAAAGCTTACGGGGAGAGGCACAGTTGGATGCTAACACCGGAACGTGCCGCTTTATTTGTCCCCTCATCCTTGTTAGTTTATGTCACAAAAATAGGAGCTTCCTAATGAGGACAGGGGTTGAAAGCTGAAGCGCCAGGAGACCAAAGGTCACTGTAAAGACTCACAGCAGTTTAAAGGCATGCTTTGCTGCATGTCAGGCCTGGGGAGGAGGGCAGTAAACCTTTTGGAAATTTGGAGCAAGATAATTCTTTAATGAAAAGTGCATATATTTCATATGAATCATCTCTTTGACTCGGTTGAGACAAAGCAGAGGTATTTATTTTCCAGACTGGTATCTTTAAAACTGTCTACAGTTTTGGGTATCGATTCTGACCTCAGGAAGTGTTTTCTGTTCCTTCTATCATCATGAGACAGGATTAAATTACAATTGACTTTACTATGGATTAAATATGTTTGTACTGGATTAATCACTAATGAAAGTACAACTGCTTTGAAAATTTACCCCACTGCCAAGCTCAGAGTCTACAAATAAGAAATAAATGTTTTCTTGGGTATAATCCACTGGTTTGTTTGCGCAGTTTGTACTATCCGGTCTCATCTCTGCCTTCGCAGTTTTCAAAAATAGCTGTGGATTATTTTTTTTAAGTGCCTCAGAGAGTTTTGGAAACCCATTACCTACTAATTTTAAGGGGAAATGGACGGCTATCTCTTTGAAAACCTCATCTAGGGTGTTTTCACCCTTCTGTGCTTGCTCTTCCCTCCTCTCCCAGCAGTCCTATTTTTAACGCAGAGAGGTCAGCTATCATCTTGACAGACATTCAAGCGCAGCAGACTTCTGGCCTGGCTTGCCTTTCCTTCGAGCGTTGCTGCCAATTCACATCCGCTTTTCAGTCAGCAGCCATGAGATCAGCTGTTCCAGGCTCCGGGAAAGCTCTGCGCCCGGCCAGCATCCTCCCTCTCCCCGCCGTCCCCTCCGGCCGGCCGGCGCAGCTGCGGCACCGCAGGCAGAGACCGACCGGCCCCAGGCGCCAAACCTCAAACGCTAGATGCTGTGTCGGCAGAGCAGATGTCATCTGAAATATTTGGGCAGCACAGGCGGGATTTCTCGGGCCAGACGCTTGGACCAAGCCTCACGTGTAACGCAAGGACTGCTGGGCACGTGCCCCCCAAAATGCGCCTTTCTCCCAAAGCCCAGCGATAACCTCCAGCTCAGTGGCTGATGGGAACCTCTGTGTAGTTTGGGCATGTGAACTGCCGTCGGTGCTGGTCAGGTTTTCCTCTGGGCTCCAGAAAAGAGGACTACCTCGTTTTAATGTTATTCCCAAAACGGAGCGTGCTGGGTAATTTTCTCTGACATTTCTTAGGGGATGCTTCCTGTGGGGACACGCTGGGGTGGGTATTTTTCTTGGCTCCTGCAAGGACTGCGGAGTGGCTGCTGCCCCTCGGGAGGCACCGCTGCCCCAGCACCGAGGAGATGGTGGGAGATGCTCACTCCTAGCCCCACGTGCCAGCCCCACACCTACGCATAGAGCCTGAGCAGGGCTGGAGGCTGCGTGGCACCTACCCTGAGCTGGTAGGTCTCCCAGCCATCTCCGGGTCAAAGCTGTGCTTTTAAAGCCCTTAACAATTAACCATCACAGGCATCAAACAAGCACAAAGAAAAGTTGCAGAAGTTGAAAACTTTTGACTTCTCTTCCGAAAGGTCTTGACTTATTTATCCTCAAGTAGCTGGTAGGTAAGGTTTATTTTGTGCAATGGATTGCTCATACCCAGTCCATCCTTGCAAAGGATTCAAATCCTTGCAAAGCATTCAAGTCTCAGTGCAGGAAACAGGGAAATTCAAATGGTTTCAAAGCAGAGGCACTGAGTTGTATGGTCGCCTTGGGGCTCCCAGGAGGGAGAATTTTGTCGTGGCCCATGAAAAGCATGCCTGATCTTCAATTGCAGCCCTGTGGCAGGAATGAAAAATGTAAGATGTACTTTTTTCCGGCCAGCATTACAAGATTTAAAGTGCTCAGCAAGATGGCTGGATCCTCAGTTGGTGTCAGTAGAAGTATGTGAAGCAATGGAGCTATGTTTGTTGGTAGCAGCTGAGAGTCATGTGTTTCTCCCTTGTTTTGACTTTTCAGATCTCCTTCCTTCAGGGTGCCAGGGCAGTATTTTGGTTATGGAAAGCAACAAGAATCAAACATGAGGTTACTGAACCACCCTGGCTGAGTCAATGCATGGTGCCCAGGTTAATCTGTAGGTCCCGTGGTTGAGTTGGCTAATAGGAAACACCGAGTGCTCCAGCATCCTCTATTAGCCTGTCCAGCTGGAGTGATTTCCTCCTCTTGCTTTTATTGACTCTTTCTTTTTAAACTAAGGGGGATTTTAGCAGTTAAAAAGAACTGCTTCACACATGCACACATAAATCTTTGTGGACTTTTTCAAGGCATGCTCAGCTTTAATGATAGTCTCCCCTCAACTATGTAAAGATCTATTAATCTTGAGTCAAACTATTAGACAGTCACACTAGAGTGGGTTTTGAATTAAACAAAAATGAAATTAGTTCATACACCATAATTCCAAGTGCTTTTTCTGTAATGTCTGTGTGTCTAGGACACATGTTTCATCTTAGTTTGCAATTTTAAGTTCATCTCAAGCTGCCCGGCTAGGACTGGAACCAGGTCCGTAAATAACACACTGGTTCTTCATCGATGAAGCAAAATCACTGGCTGCTGAGAGCTGCAGAGCGAGCACTGAGCACGTGGAAGGCACCGCACAGCAGCGTTGCTGGTGCTGTGGTGGCTGAAGAAATGGCTTTGCTGTGCCAGGGCCCCGGGAAGGAGGGAGCAGGGCAGCATCCCGGCCAGCAAGGCACCGTGGTCGCCAAGAACTGGAGGAGGAGTTGCAGCATGGCTCTCCTCGTTGCTGGTGCTGTGGTGGCTGAAGAAATGGCTTTGCTGTGCCAGGGCCCCGGGAAGGAGGGAGCAGGGCAGCATCCCGGCCAGCAAGGCACCGTGGTCGCCAAGAACTGGAGGAGGAGTTGCAGCATGGCTCTCCTCGCTGCTGGAGCTGAGGCAGAGCAGTGTGATGGCACTTTATCCGGAGCCACGGAGCCCTGATTGCCAAAGTCCTGTTCCCGTGGTTTAAACCACAAGACCATCCATCCTTCTTCTGCACGCATGAAAGTCATCCTCCTGATGTGTGCAAGTAGCATGTGGTATGCTGGAAATTATAACCTTATCCGGCCAGTAACCATTTTCCTGGAGAAGCGTTTTTTTCCATTTTGGTGACATAAACACCTTGCTGAGAGAGAGGTATGCTGTGCAAACCCCTGGCTGTGAATATTGCAGCACCTTTCATCCCACAAACTTAGGTGGCACGTGGTAACTGTATTTAAACTGTGCAACTTTTAACCAGTAGGTAGCTAAAGTTTCAGATGGGAAACCACAAACCAATAGAGTATAATGACGCTGGTGATAGGGGGAGGAACACGGCCATGTGCTGTAATTACAGTCCAAGAGGCCATCACCGACAGATAAAATGCCACAGTCTGTGGTGGCAGTGGGAAGCCGCACACTGGAACGAAAATGTGCTGTTTGCAACAAAAGCATCTCTGCTGCAGGGGCCGAGTGGATATGTGCATCTCTTAAGCAAGCGAAACGAAACCAAGCAGCTGATTTCATGCGGGGAAACTCCAGGTTTTACTCAGCTATTTTTATTTCCAGCAGGAGGAAAAGGTTCAAGGAGTGTTCGGTGCTATAGGCTTATTTGTGCGTTTTCTCCAAACAGCCCCATATCGTAGGAATTACAGCAAAGAAAAATGCTGGGGTAGTTACAGTGGTGGATTATCACCAGTAGAAAATACCAGACATTAAGGGTTTGATATATGTTAACAGCGAATATTTTGACAAGGACCAGTAGGAAAAAGCAAAGAGGGGCGTGCATTTCACTTTTTCAAGCAGACCTCTTAGGCTTTGGCAGCAGTGAAAATGTTTACATTAGTCTTGTGTTTCATATGTGATGTATAACTCTTCTTCGAAAAGTTTCTGCGGCGTGACTCGGCCGGACATACTCCCTGGGAAGTAACAGGGAGGCGGCTCTTTCTTCTAAGCTGAAAAGAGAGTTAGTCAGTGGTATGAAGTAATTTAACTGAAGAAGTTAACTGATGATCATCATTTCTTCTGAGCAAAACTCCTTAAGAATGTCATACGTATAAACACTGCCGAGACTTTCTGTGAAGGTTATTTTGAATTATGTATAGCTAGCTGGCTCACCAGAGTCAGCCATGAAGAGAGACCACTGAATAACAGAATCAGTGAAAAATATGACAAGGGGGTTGGCAGCAAAAAACCTGCTCGCGTGAATATCACTGTCTGGGAAAAAGGAAGTTTCTTTTTAAATATCAAATTCTCTATGAAGTCATTAACATTTGCAAAAATCATGAAAATTCCATTGAAAAGTATTTTTTGTTAAGGAGCTATTTGAGTGAATTGTTTTTTTCAATGAAATTTTTCACTTGGTTCTGTTAAGAACAACAAAAAGGGCTGTACACTCGACTGGTACTAGAACCCCTACTGGTGTTGTAGCCACTAGTTTAACAAATAAAATAAACTCCATTATAATTGCCTGTTTTCACACACCAAAAATATCTACTTTTTTGACTGATTTTTTATTTTTTTTTTTTGTCTGAAGAGGTATCATTTCTGAAGACCTTGGAAAACATTCCTTCAATTTTGCGGTCCAGGAGCATTTAAACAGTCACCGGCTTTCAGTCTTTAAAACTCAAACCATAACTCTTTTACAGAAGGCTTAAGGCATATAAGAAACTGTATACAGAGAAACACCAGTGCCCTCACAATGAACGCAACTTCAGTGGTCTGAAATCAAGCACCACAGACTCAGGAAATTCCCTCCCCATAAATCTAATGTCTAATGGCAAAATTATTATGGATATGTTTCATTTGCGAAATCCCTTTTTTTTCCTTCCTTGTTAAACGGAAATATTTGCATGTTGCTTTCCGGTCCGTTTTAATCAAGATCATACCACATCTCACTGCTGATGTGCAATGCAGGTTAACTTAATCTTATGAGAGCAACTTCTGGTATTTGCTAATTTCGGAGCCCTTATTTTGTGAATTTACCATTACATTCATTTTAGTATCATTTACATTTACTCTAAAACATCCACATCCATGTTCTACTGATTTTGTTCAATCCTGCATCCTGCTCATTTTTTCCCAGCATTTTAATGAGAAAAAAAAAAAAAAAAAAAAAGGCCAGAGAAGGGTCAACCTTAGAAAAAGTCTGCTCTGCTCTTTGAAACTGAGTAAGCTCAACCACAAAATAAACCACTGTAAAAAATGAATGATGAGATGAGAATACCTTTGCATACATGGCACATGGGAGGAACAAACTAGTCACAAACCATCCAATTGCTTCTAACCACAAGATTTTAACTCTAGCTGGCAGCACTGTTGATACAACCATTCTTAACACATTTGGAAAATATTCTTAGTATTCGAACACTCTCTTTCCTAACTTAAAAAGCGTAATGCAAGAAACCAGGCACCAGTAAGAGAGTCAATCCTAGTCTGATTTACTTTAGGAACAAAATTCTCATTGACTTCAAGCTTGCATGGCTTCCAAACTAACAAAGAATAACAGCAATAGGTCCATAACAAAACATTCCTAATGTATTAAAATTAGTATTACAATGGAAGATTTGATTTTTTTTTATGTGCTTCACAGCAGCAATGCTTGTCTTTTTTACCTTGAAGCTACAATGTTGAAATCGACAAATACAGCAACCTTGCTTAGGTCTAATTCTCCTACTTATATTTATACAATTTTACAGCTATGCTTATTTCCAAATCAAAAGTAGTTCTGAGTTTCTTAGGTAGATTCCACACTGCTTTAGAAGATGAGATGCTTAAAAAAGATTTTTTCTACGTTCCTTTCTGCAGTATTCTGATATTTTCCTTTTGTTCTGGATGTAATTATAGGAGATTTTACATTATAGCACATTCATCTGGATAGCTATAAAAATGAAAGAAAAATACAAATATGAAATATAAAATGGGGATATGACTTTGCAGTTCCCATTCTGTGGTGTCTGACTGGCCCCCTATAATTTGCTGGATTTGACTGTGGCGGCTTATCGGCATGGGTGGTGGAGTTTGTCGTGCCTCTGATCCAGACAGCTGAATGGGGTGATGGTGAAGCCATCTCTCGTGGGGCTGACTCCCCTCCCCTCGCTCCCGTGTCCCTCTGCCACAGCTCAGGGGTCCCTTCTGCATCAGGCAGGGGGCCCTTCTACATCCTCTACAGAGGAGAGGGGGGGGGGGATTGTCAGTGAGGCAACAGGGTACTGCAACATTTAATGTTTTGATGTGTTGAGTACAAAAGACATTTCTTTAATTTCTGTGTTTGTGTGGTTCCTGTAACGACAGGAAGCACTCGGGTCAGACACTTCCCACAACTGGGAGGCAAGCAGGCCAAGGGACCTTTGTCTCGCTCTGACTCCTCTCGCTGGGGTTTACTCACCAGCAAGTGATATTAAAGAGCCTACATGAGCAAAGATATTAAAGAGCCTACATGAAAAAAAATGTGCTGTGTCTACTTATTTTAGATAAAAAGAGGGTCATATTCTTGTTAGAGTTGATACCTGTGTCGCTTCAAAGGGTATATGGAGATGCAGGTGTATAGAGATGCAATGGCTCCTTTTGAGGGCTCGGCGCTCTTTTACTCCAGGCAGATGAGGTAAGACCCATCATTTCCCTGCCTCATTGGTGTGGAGAGAAACCTGAGCTCGTAAAGTATTAAAACCCATCGTCTGCATCCCCTTCTGGGAGCACCATCCCTCCGTCGGCGAGGCGCCCGCTGTGGCCAAGCCAACAGGGCAAGGGGGGGTTTGCAAGAGGAGGTCCCAGGCAGGGAAAGGGTGCAAGGGGGAGCCGAGCAGCAAAGCACCTCCTCCAGCATCAACAGCCCAGCCAGAAACCAGATCCCAGGCCCTGAGCCACCGGGCCACACAGAGACTAGTCTAAATTTCATGCACTCTCCTCAAATGATGATGTAATTTATAACTTATCCAGAGCGGACAAAAATTAATGACTAAGCGGCTTGTTTCAACTCACGCCAGTCATGCTATCAGCTTTGTTCAGCATCAAACGTGGCTTTCAGCAGGGCTGGGGAGGGGGGCTGAAGGCGTTGCTGTCTCTTTCTCTTGTTCCCATCATATCCATGTCACGCTCTCGCGTGCCGAGCACCGTGTTAGCAATAGCGCAGGCATATGGCTATGCTCCTCCGGTATCAAGTAACAACCTTTGCAAGCTTGGTGTAAGGAAGGAAATAGCTAGGGAAAAGGGGAAATGAAAATCGGTAGAGAAAAAATCCCACATAAAAATAGGGAGAATGTTAGTAAAGTGGAGCTTATGATTCAGTTTTGTAACCGCAGCTTCAAGGTCCTGATTTCTGAACAGGATGTGACTTAATGCTCTTGTGGGGACTATCTACCAAAAAAACAAAAACCAACATCATCTCTTTGCCACTCATGGAGAAAAGTATCAGTTTCTGCTTTTTATGAAAAAGAGACAGATGGTCATTTTCTGTGTATTTACATCAGCAAACAGAGCAATCATGAAAGCCAAACTTCTGTTATCTCCTTGGGTGAGTACATCCTTCTGAACCCTTTAAGTCTAATTCTTTATTGAAAAGTAAAAAACCCCATGCCTACTCAGCACATCTTTTCCATTGGTATACTTAGAGTTACAGCTAATTCTCAGTACAAAAATGTGTGTCATCTCCTGCATTGTTATCCCATTCCTGTCAGCCTGCAGACCCAGCAGGGAAGCTGGGCTCCTTCACTTCGCCAATGCAACTGTTAACCACTGCAAATTGCAGAAGATTAAATGGTGGCAACCAAAAGCCTTACTGCCGGCCAGCCGAAGTGTCAGAACCTGTCCACGCTGTCACTGCGGTACAGAGCGACTTGCTGAATTTCAGCTCTTGCCTGGGTTACGGTAACCTCAGCTGAGAAGTGATTGCTGGCCAAGGCTCTGCAGTGTAGTTCTTAGCTGCGGTCTAGCTAGAGCTGAAGCACCACGCAGCCCCATGTTTGCAGCCCAGATCATGCACTCGCTTAAGCAGATGCTGCTTGGAGCACCAGGCATGTTGCTGTCTCCCGCCCTCTCCGCAGCGTCCAGCCCTTCTCTGGAAAAATGGGTGCCCAACAAGCAAAGAGGTGGAGAGTTGGACGGCAAGAGAAGGTGAGGAAGATACTGATACCACTGCCGCTGTGCACTCGAGAGTAGACTTTCTCCCGTAAAACCTTCCTCAGGCTGAAGGTACTCAAGAGTGACGATCTCACCAGCCAAGGGCAAGTGCCACAGCTCTGCATCCATGACTCAGGACTGTCCTTTGCAGAACAGCTTAAGAGACTAGAGTGAGAAGGTAAGGGTAAATTGAGAAATATTTCTGGAGATGCTGCCTATGCATGTTCATTTGGCAGTTCATTGGTTCAAAAACAGAAATGGCTTTACTGTACCATAGGCAAGTAATAAAGCCTCCCCTTAAAAGGAGGGCCTTCCTTAAAAGGAATCCAGAAGCTCATTTTGAGTGAGTTGTTCACTGCCTGCTGGGTACCTTAAAAGCCCAAAGGACCTCGAAGCTTGAGAGCTGCATGTGAACAATAACTGGAACAGCACTTCAGAGGACTATTTGCATGGGAATATTTGCAGAATTACTGTGTGCAGTGACTGGTTGGTGATGGCCTCTGTCAGTCTGGGTTCTGACCCAGTCACACAGGAGAAAGTAGAGCTGGGATCTCAGGAAGTCTTAGGGACCGAAGAGCTTGGACCTCTTCTGCCTCAGTGGTATGCATAAACCATTCCTGTCTAAGCTGTACTAAAAACTGCTAAAGCTCAGGCAAAGTCTATGTAAAAAAACATAGAGAACAGCATAAATCCTCCTCTTTCTACCTTTTTTTTTACCTATTATTTTGTAAGAAAATAGACATTTTTCTCTCCATTGGGATTTTTGTCTGTGAGACATCCTTATACCCAAGTCAGTTTGAGTTTGACAGACAAGGTAATCACAGCAGACAAGCATCTAGTAGGCTTAGAAACACCATCATATGCAGTGATGGTCTGAAGGGAAACTGTCTTTTCCGGTTCCTCCTATTAGGTATATGTATGTAACGTACCTAAATAAGTCATTTGTTATACTATTTTTTAACAATTACTTCTGGGGGGACCCCTAAGCTTTCTCCAGTCAGTGCCACAAATATAAAGTGCTGTATAGCATGTATAAGCTCTTTTTTCCCTGGCAACTTTTACAGTCCAGCAGTGGATGGATCAAATCTGTTGTTTTATATCTACTTTTCTTTATTGGTCACATGGAGTTACCTAAAAAGTAAGCCAGGGCATAGGGCACCTTTTGAAATAAGTGCAGAAGAAGTCCTGCTACACTTGCAGCATGACTTAAAATAAGAAAGTTCTAGATAAATCTTTACGATCAAAGCTTGCCACTGTTGAACTTGCCACTATGTGATTAAAGCTGCCCATAGTCTTACTGCGCAGTGCCATCGGAGCACTGTACTCCTTGCACCTGATATCTTCCCAGTCTTCAAAACATGGATCATCCCAACACTCTGTAGGTGAAGATAGGATGCTTGCTCTTCATTTAGCAATCGCCACAGATTTACAAAGGTGAAATATGCTTGACAAACTTGCTATCCTTCTGTAATGACAGGAATAGCACGTTGGATGGAGGGCCAACAGTGCATATAATTTAAATTGACTATGTCAAGGCCTTTGTCACTGTGTCAGATAACATCCTCACAGGCAAACTGATAAGTATGGACTAGGTAATGGACAACGATATGTTTTGAACAATTCACTGTCTCAGTGAGATGGCTCCACAACTCGGCTTAAGGGATTGTGATCAGTGGCATGAAGTCCAGCAGAAGGATGGTCACTACTAGTGTACCCCAGGGGTCCGTACTGGGGCCAATACTATTTAACCTCTCCATTAGTGACCTGGACAACAGGGCAGAGTGAACCCTCATCAAGTCTGCAGATGATACAAAACTGGGAGGCATGGTTGGTACACCAGGTGGTTGTGCTGCCATTCGGAGGGGCCCAAACAGGCTGGGCATCAAGAAACAAACCTCGTGAATTTCAACAATGGGAAGTGCCAGTTCTTGCACTTGGAGAGGAATAACCCCAAGCAGCAGTACAGGCTGAGGGCCACACAACTGGAAAGCAGCTTTACAGAGAAGGACATCCAGGTCCTGGTGGGAAACAAGTTGAACATGAGCAAGCAATTGTGTGAACCCTTATGCCAACAACATCCTGGGCTGCATCAGGCGGAATGTTGTCAGGAGGTTGAGGAAAGTGACCTTTCCTCTCAACTCAGCACTGGTGAGGTCACATATGGAGCGCTGTGTCCCGTCTGACTTCCCCAGTATGTGAGAAACAGAGACACACTGGAGCAAGTCCACTGAAGGGCGACAAAGATGCTTAAGGAACTGAAGCATCTGCCATACGAGGAGAGGCTGAGAGAGCTGAGTCTGTTCAGCCTGGAGAAGAGCAAGGCTCAGGGGCATCTTATCTATGTGTATACATACCTGAAGGGAGTGTGTAAAGAAGATGGAGCCAGTCTCTTCCCAATGGTGCCCAGTGACAAGACAAAAGGCAATGGGCACAAACTGAAACACAAGAAATTCTGATTAAGCATAACATTATTTTTTTTTTCTGTTAAATTGATCAAACACTGAAACAGGGTACTCAGAGAGATTTGGGGGTCTCCGTCCCTGAAGATGTTTAAAACTGGGTAGATGTGGTCCTGAGCAACCAGCTCTAACTGACCCTGCTTGACCAGGGGGATTGGACTACACAGTCCAACCTCAGTGATTCTGTGACTCGCTGAAACCACACCTACACCATAATGTTCACATAGACACTAAAATGAACTATAAAATACTGTGGTGTCCCATGTAGGGGAAGGAATTCTAATTCGGCACCTACAATACCAGTATGAAGCCTGGGAGAGCAGGACAACTCAGACAGGGTTCCACAGCAGTCAGCGTATTGACATTCCCACACTCCCACCTTACGCACATGTCCTGGCTCTCTGGCGGGAGAGATTTCTTCTGCAAACTGACTCACTGCAAAGCAAAAAGAGATGTTGAGATTCATTCAGTCAGGAAGAGCCAGCAAGAAGGATCATGGCTCCTTGGGCAAGGGAGAGCCCTGAGTTTGGGTTCTTGTCGTAAGGATGCCCAATGCAGAAATCACAGAATCACAGAATCACAGAATCTTCAGAGTTGGAAGGGACCTCTAGAGATCATCTAGTCCAACTCCCCTGCTAGAGCAGAATTACCTAAAGCACATCCCTCAGGGCTGCATCCAGGCGGGTCTTGAAAATCTCCAGAGAAAGGGACTCCACAACCTCCCTGGGCAGCCTGTTCCAGTGCTCTGTCACCCTCACTGTAAAGAAGCTTTTCCCGTGTATTTGAACGGAACTTCCTATGTTCTAGCTTGTGCCCATTGCCCCTTGTCCTGTCGCTGGGAACCATTGAAAAAAGCCTGGCTCCGTCCTCCTTAAACCCACCCTTTAGGTACTTGTAAACATCAATCAGGTCCCCCCTCAACCTTCTCTTCTCCAGGGTAAAGAGTCCCAGCTCTTTCAGCCTTTCCTCATAAGGGAGGTGCTCCAGTCCCATAATCATCTTGGTTGCCCTTCGCTGGACTCGCTCCAGTAGTTCCCTGTCCCTCTTGAACTGGGGAGCCCAAAACTGGACACAGTACTCCAGTTGTGGCCTCACCAGTGCAGAGTAGAGGGGGAGAATGACCTCCCTCGACCTACTGGCCACAGTCTTTCCTATGCAGCCCAGGATGCCATTGGCCTTCTTGGCGACAAGGGCACACTGCTGGCTCATGGATAATTTGCTGTCTACTAGGACCCCCAGGTCCTTCTCGTCAGAGCTGCTTCCCAGCATGTCCGCCCCTAACATAGACTGGTGTTTGGCATTCTTCCTTCCCAGGTGCAGGACCCTACACTTGCTTTTGTTGAACCTCATTAGGTTCTTCTCTGCCCAGCTCTCCAGCCTGTCCAGGTCACGCTGGATGGCAGCACGGCCCTCTGGAGTGTCGGCCACCCCTCCCAGCTTGGTATCATCAGCAAACTTGCTGAGGATACACTCTGTCCCCTCATCTAGGTCATTAATGAATATCTGTTCCCAGATCATGAAAGCATTCCTTTCTCAGGTGTCTGTATTACTGGGTTGTTCACTCTTCTTTGCCCTCCTTCTTTGGCTACAGCTTTGTAGGGCCAAGTGCCTCAGCTCCAGTGAGAAGGGCACAGGAAGATCCTTTTTCTCAAAAGCCTGTAATTTTGGTTGAGAATCTGTCGGGGAAGCAGAGATATACATTTGAGCTCTCCCAAGATGAGGTGGATGTTAAGCCCAGATCTTCCCCTCTCTGGATGAGTGCTTTAGCCACAGAGAAGCAGGGCAACTTCTGTCCTTTTGAAGGAAAGCTGCAGAGTCTGCTGTGTTTTTCAGGGCACTCATTTGTTTTGCTGGGTGTCAGCTGTGCTAAGGATGCCAGAGAATGTCTCAGAAATGCCAGGTTTGAGATCTGATTTTTGCTGAGGCATGTGAGAGAAGCAACAAGCCCTGTGGAGATAGCAGCAGGTTAAGTCATGTGCTTTAGGTGGTTTAAAACGTGATGGACAAACACGGCATGGGAGGTGGCACTCAGGATCACATGGGGATCACATGGGGAGCCTTCACTATTTCTTAGTCCTGTGTGAGGTGCCCTGGTTCCTCGGTGACTTCACCCTGGTTAGCCTGCCCAGGGTCACATTTCTGCATGATCGTATGATTCCAGCAAGTCATCATTTTTACCTTTGAAAACAGCCCCAGATGGCTACCTGAGCACCATATGCTTGAAAGTCCTTCTTAAGGTCTTGGAATGTGTTTTGCTTTTTTTTCTTTTCTTTCTTCCCCAGATGTGTACAGGCCTTGGTGAATATAAGCCACGGGGACAAGTAGTGCATCATGTAGGATTTGGGGCAGATAGGAGCAGATACCATTGCCCTACACATCCGACAGATGTTCAGATCTCCCCATTCTGTTCCCAGGTACTTTGGTCTGTATCAGGAGCAAGCCCATCATATTCTGCCCACAGTGCCTTTTATCCCCTTTATTATTCCTCAGCTCTAACCCACAAGACATTTCAAACATTAGAAATGGTTCAGTGCATAATGGTTTTCAAAAACATGCTGTATCTCTCTCTAAATGAGAAAAATAAATATCTAGGGAGCTTTTGCACATGTCAACAGTACTCAGTGAAGCAATATGTGTAGGCAGCACTGGAAACAGTGACAAAGTGAGTATCTGTGCATAACTTGGTAATAATATCATCACCGTCTAGACAACTCAACAATTAGCATCCAGACATACCGAAGCCTTCTTTAAGAAGTCTCCAACAATAAAAAAATATGCCTCCATGGGGAAGAAAGCCACAGCTCTCTCTCTGCTACCTTGCACATGCACATTTAAGTTTAATTTCATTTAAAAGGTTGCTTTCCAAGATGAGCCGCTTTTCTCAAGGCCACTGCTGAGTGCATGTTTGCAAAAACTACAATTGATGAAGATCTTCCTGTTAAAACATCTGTTTTAATATTCTCTGTGTATAGCAGTCGCTAGGCAAAACTCTGTTTGATATGGTAATTCCCATGTACTTCCTGGGCTGCTTCTCCCTTTTTATTTGCTTTGAAAAATGTTATCTTCAAAACTGTACCAATATTCAGGAAAACTCAGGAAAAATAAAGACTTTTTGCACAAGGCTATGACTTCCAGTGAGACATTTTTAAAAGTCTATCCCAAGACTTGACCTTTCTCTAATGCACAGGCCCAAGTCTGGTCTCACTTCCTCATTTTTGCCTGTCCACCAAAGACAGCCGTATTACACAGAGATAAGCCCAAGGCAAAGGCAGAACAATGCCCTCAGATTTTATTGACACGGGAGTTTTATTGTCTGTGCTGCGGACTTTGTCCCTGAAGGCAGAATGATATTAGATCCTTCTTATCCAGAGGACTGATATACAGAGGGAGGCAGAAAATTCTGCAAAACCCCAGGTTATTCCAGCTGAAGGCAAGGCTTCTCTCTTCCTGCCTCTCATGACTCTGCCTCACTAAGGGTTGCAGCCATCTGGGAGCCTTTGTCAATAGGACCCAGTTCTGGCTGGGGGCACCACGAACCCTCCTGGAAGGGTTAGGGCTAGGCACCACAGCTGCAGCGTGGAAAAATGCATGCCACCTAGGAATGAAGTGAGGAGTCCCTGTTTCACATTTAAAGCAGTGAAGATGTGTGTGTGTGATTGCTAATGACATCAGCAGCACCTCCATTGCAGCAACTGGTAGCGATGATGGCTAAGGCATGTTTTCCTTCAGTGGTCAAACGCCAAGACAAACAGGAATGCTTTAAGTCATCACTACCTTTCCATCCCACATAAGCTGAACTATGTTGGGAAACAGGGCCCCAAGGTGCCTTTGGCCCCTTGGTGGGTTGCAGGCCAATCATGGAGTTGGCTTTTAATTCTTCCTCATTTTGAGGACCAGCCCCAAAGTGCTCAAACTGTGAATCATACTCTGCTGCTGCTCTGAGTGCATCTGATGGCTCCACAGCTCCTTTTCCCAGTGAGCAATATGAGCAATAACCCAAAGATGTAGAAAGGTTGTCAGAACATCACAGGGCAGTAACAGAAAGGCATTTCTGTTCAGTACTTCCCACTGACATAAAATAGGAGCAGGGTGAAGTGGTTCAGACTAAACCGGTAGTTGGCCCTGCAGTTTTTGGAAGTGGGAGAAACCATGTGCCACATTTTTCATGTCTGTTAGCATAAGCTCTTTGTTCTTAGCACTGTCAATGTCTCCAAGGTAGACAGGGCTTAAAAAATATGTGTCTTTTCCTTGGGCAGTTCAGCCTGACTGCAACGTCCATGGAAATGCTATACTCATGAAATCAGGAGGGTCAATAGTTGAGCTAAGTATGTCTAAGGTTTGTTTATGACTAGGAGAAAAAACATGCGAGTGAAACTCCCACCCTGAGTTCTGTAGATGACATGAACATTTTGTTGAAATGTCTTTCCACACCCAGTGGTAAGGAAAAAAAACAGTGGTCAATATTTCAGAGGTTCAGACTTGGGAGGGGATAGGACTCACCAGCACTTGCTGTGCTCCAGCTTGAAGCCAAGTTTAGATATGAACAACTGAATATAGTGCAGTAAAAGGCTACTTGCTGTTCCCCCTTCCCCCCCCAGCCCTGCGTTTCAGCCCTCTTAGGATCAGCTAATCAATGACAGGCTCGGATAGGCAGTGAGATAACTCTGTGAGTGTGTGTGTATGTGGATGTCTATAGGGAAAACGTCCTCCTGATCACCTATGGTCAGCCAACTGCTGTTTATTTTCCCTGCAAATGAGAAAACACAAAATCTTCTTCCATTCCCTAAAATGATCTGGATTTTTTCCTCATTGCCCCAGGAAGCCACACACCATATATTTCTGCAGGTACTTCACTTACAGTGCAGGCTGAACACTGACCATACTAACATGCATCCGTGGTCCCCTGGAGAGAGCCGTCTAGGAAGGCTTGTGGTGTTTGCACTGAGTTTCAGCAATCCGTTTCACTCCCCTGGCCTCCTGGCTTATTACCTGGTGATTCCAACCTGTATTTAGCTGTGCTCATTTCCCTTAAAGGAGCAAGTCAGGCAATTGAAGAGGAGCCCGAAACCATCATGACAGTATAAGCGTCCACTTATCTTGGGGAATCCCGGCGCATGGCCGCTACAATGGGCGGCATTTCCCTCACTGGCAGCCACCCACCCCTTTCTGTTTTCACATTAGGCGGGCGATTCTGCAGGAGGAGGGGGAGAGGGGATTATGGGTGTCATGACAGGTGGATGCTCCTCACACGCCCCCACTACAAGTTGCCTTTTCCAGACCAAGTACCTTGTTGCTTACTCGGCCACTGTATTTTTTCAGAGGGTATCCTCTGGTATGCTGTAAGCTGTTTCTGTCACGACACTTTTCCGTGTTTTGAGAGCGACAGTTTTCTTTGCGGGAATGCCCACAGAATGGGAAATGTTTTGTCTGAGTTTCATTTTCATTGTGGTTTGTTTAGGCTTTAATATGCACGTCAATTCCGACAATATGTTATATTCTTTGTTCCTCATTTAAAGTCAGAAATGTCCGCCTGCAAAATGTATGGCAGTAATTGCACAGAGAGCAGCTACTGTCTTACAAAAACTCCTTTTCCCTCTTGATTAGGCTGGTGGTGTCCTGTGCTGTATTTTTCTCCCCAGGCTGGTGGGCTGGTGTACGTCAGGGGCCCAGCGCTGCCGGAGCATTCCTTCCCCAGGCTCCTTCAAAAGGCTCCTTGTGTGGCATGGCTGGATGCTCTTCAACAGATCAGCTCAGGACTCACTCCTGAAACTAACTCTGTGAGACACTTGACCATCGCTGTCTTCAGTGTTGCTCTGGAAATGAAGCCATCATTGATCAAGTATTGGCAACCTGTGCTCCTGATGAACATCACGTACCTGATGCTGAATTTCTCATGTAGAAAGATAATCCTTCACCTCAAGGAAGTGCGCAGGACTCGGGACTCTAGTTTCTCTGAGGGCTCTGAGGTGCTTTATGATATGTGGGGAAAAGAAGAGTGAATTCCAAGTGCAGTTGTCCCATTTGGGGTTTTAGAGAGTGTGAAAGCTGAAGCAAAAAGCAGTGAGGCCATCAGTGTGTCTAACTGGGGTGGCAGGTAAGAAAAGCCCTCTGTGTTAGTGCTGCCTTTTGGATGTCAAAGCAGCCCTGGAATGCTCTCCCTGATGTCAGGAGAAGCATGTGTCTTGGCCATTGATCTGAAGTCTTTTTTAAGGGGAATGCTCTAGTCTGGAAAATTATTATACTCCTTCGCAGACATATTTGTGAAATCAGAACATCCCCACGTAGGACATTATTTCATCTCTGCATACCTTCAGACTTTCCCCCTAGACCATTTGGGGAACACTTCAGACAATGCAGAAGCATCCGAGGACGCCAAAGGAGGGCAGGGAGGCAGAGAAGAATTCCACTTCCCAACTCAGAGTGAAAACAATGGCCCTATTCCAGACAAGCTACTGGCCTGAAGAAAAGAAGGAAGGAGACACTTGGTTTTAGCCTCTTTCCCACTCCTGGGTGACGTGCAACCAGCTGTTGCCTTCACAGTCTTTAGGGAACGCAGTGCGCACTTTATTTCATCATGGCCTGCTTCTCTGGGAGATCAGGTCGAGAGGAGAGGGGATCAGTGAAGCAACTCCCAGACCAAGTTTTCAAACAATCAAAGCACAAAGACGTCCTTGAAAAGCTCCTCATTAGAGAGTTATTTGAAACTTAGCTTGTCTGTGTAAGTAAAGGATGGAAAACTCCTTACCAATTCTTTCAGCGCAGCTTGCAAAAAAAAAAAAAAAAAAAAAAAGCCCTTATAACTGACTCATGTTCCTTTAAGAGGGGTTTCCTATCAAATCCCTTGTGATCCCAGTTGCTGAAGGCAGCAGATTCCAGAAAAACTTCTTTCACCAATGGATACAATTCATCCTATTAAAAAAAAACCAACCAACTCTGGCTGTCCTGACTGTGTAGGTGGGTGAGAAAATGTTAACAGCTGCGCTCACGAATCTCCACTGGAGGAGCAAGCTGCCAAAAATACTTGTACTGTGAATAACTGTTCTAAATTTGGTTACCTGCTTTGTATTACTCAGTAGTCGGGCTCTCTTCTTGCTCTTATCCTATTAGATACATAAAGCACAAACACAAACCCCCTTCCATCAAAGACAGATGATTCCACAAGCTGTCATCAGGAACCCGGGGAATGGCAGCATTTGCTACACAATCAAGGGTTTGCAGTGTTTTTGACAAATGAGGAGGAAGCAACTCATTTGGCTCTAGGGGAGCTCTGATGACAGCCCTGCAGGAGAGCTGAGCCTGAGGGTGACGGAGGGCTGAGGCACTCTGCCCTCCCTGAGACTGGAGCCCCAGGTCCTGCTCCTTCACCCCTGCAGGAGCGGGGAGAGATGGTGGGCTGCCGCCTCACCCTGCAGAGACCCCCATCTCAGTCCTTGGCTCCTTCAGCGATGGATCGAGCACATCCAAATACACGCCTTCGGGCTGAGCTGGAAGACTAATGCCAGCGTGAGAAGAGTTTGCCTTCTTCTTGGTGATGGAGGAGGACACTTGTACCTTAACCCCATTGAAAAGTGCCAAGCTACCCTCCCATTCGTTACCCAGAGCACTTCCAGTTTGCTGCTGCCTGGTGCCCTGTGGTTTGCAACCACAACTTCTACTGTAGCTGGCTGCGAGCTCACTGCAGCAGAGATGGTCTGGTAAGGGGGTATTCACCCGGTACGCTGCGTCTTCATATTTGACTGGGAATCGCCCTCGTGCCATGGTGCAGCACTGCCAGTGCTAAGGGCTTGCTGAGTTCACGGCAAAACATAACTTTTTCCCTTTTTAAAAAAGGATACTTTGCCACTGAGACGCAATAACTGCTGTTGCTTATGGACCGCATCTTTAGCCTGGGTTGTTTTTTTTTTTTTTTTTAAAAACGTAGCCTTCAATTTTCTGGATGAAATGCTTTGTTCTCAATTAACTGTAGATGCAATTTAATGAGTAGGCCAAACGGTGGTAGTTAGGCACATAACCAACATCTGGAATGTGCAGGATTAGTGTCTTAGTTAAGACCCTTTAATTAAAATGAGGTCATTCAGTCCTCCCTTCTCTCTTCGTGCAGATGATGTATGTTTAATACTGAGCACTTGCTGATATGTTATTAGGATCACATAAGCTGTCTATTAAGTACCAAGGAAATTGTAGCTTTGATGTGTCAGGTACCTAATGAAGATGAAATTCAGGCTGGGAGCGGTATCATGTCAGAGTGCAGAAAAGATCTTTCTGCAAGCTTTTCTCAGTCTTTCATATAAAGCTCATTGCTTCAGTAAAAAAACCTGTCAGTAAACTCTCTTTCTAGGACAGTCACAGAAGGTGCCCATTTAAGGAGCACCAACACATTATTTGGATACTCTGGATTGCTGTGACTGTTCGCACGACCCCTTGAGCATCTCTTCCCCCGCCATAACACCGCTCAGAGAACGCCCTGTAATTGGCACATTTCTCAAATGAAATCTGTAACTGTTCTTCCAAAGTCCATAGCACTCTTGGCCAGTGATTGGTAACTAACGTTGTCCTAAATAGAGTCCAACGTGGCAAATACTGGTTTTCCCATTTCACTTCTTTTTTTTTTTGGAGATGACATTTGTCCCATCTCTGGAGCAAAGCAAGGCGGGCGGGATTTGACCTTTCCTACCTAGCTGACTGGAAGGGAGATGTCCCCCCTGAACTGGTCATCCAGGCTCTCTCTGTTATCAACAAGGAGGCATAAGCATCGATGATTCATCTTACCTGTCCAGGACACCCAGCTTGGGTTGGGGTAAATTGTCCCCTGGTAGAGTCTTTCTCTCCGTCTCCCTCCCCAGGAGGGGACGTGGACTGTATGTGTAGCTTTGAACATGAAGTCGGGAGGCTGGCTAAAGTGCTGTGTACTGATGCACACTGCAGATAGCTGCAGCTCAGCAGGGCATAGAGACCTTCTTGCTGGGGCAGCCTGGCCGTGCCCCAGTTACTGCAGCTGGTGAAGGGGGAGCTGGGGCTGCCGTAGGTCCTGCATCAGCCTGATAGTCCTGGTCAGGAAGCTGCACCTCTGGTCCCAGAGCAGGAGGCAATGAATCTTGTAGTATCTCCACGAGAACAGTGACATTTTGGTTAGGGCTTCATGACTATCAGTCACTTGTGGCAGGGTAGGAAATGTGCGTGTGTATGTGCAGGAGAGGACAAGAAGAAAATTCAGGCATTGTGCAAAGTTATAAAATTACCACGTGGTGCCTAGAAAATGCTCATACTGCAAAACTCTTGGACTTGTACTGACTGCTCAGACAATGTGATGTCAGTATCAGCCTGATAGGCAACCTGCATCAGGAAATAACTCCTCTGACACTGGTAGGTTTGTGCTATGCTGATGCTGGGGTTGATAGAAGTCATGCAACACACGCCAAAAAAACCCCAGTGAGACCAGCAGGTCATCAGGACCTACAGCAGCTCAAGTTAGACCAGTGGCTACATCTCTGTGGTATACGTTGTGCCCAGGTGCTGTGGTTTGGCTTTGGGTCTGCGGATGCTTGATCCTCAGCTGCGTCTGAACAGCATTTAGTTCACCTTGGGGACTGGAGGAATAATGGCTCTGTGTTACATTTACCCCTCCTCTCATTCTGAATCTCAGCCTTGAGGCTGAGATAGTTTACACTTGTATGCTTCTGACCTTAGAGAGGTATTCCAGCACCTGGGGATGCCACCCATATTTTCTGGCCCCAGGTATATCCCAGCAGACAGGGACCTCTTTGCGAGTACCCAGACTGAGCCTCTGCATGACTTCACATGGGACAGACGCCCACCCCATCCCGGAGACATCTTTTGGACCACTTTGCCCCACAGTCTTGGTAAAAGTCTGGCCTGCAGGAGCCAAATGCAACCTGCATATTAGATATGTGGAAGAAAACCTTGTGCCATGAGTGTGTGTGCAAGGAAGCAGGCAGGTTGTCGCTCTGCTAATGCAGTATTTGTGAGTTCAGTGTCAAATGAAAATAAATGGCAAGAGGGCAATCTGACAGATGTGGACATATGTAATCAAGAATGAGCCTGCAAATTACAGGACAGAAGAAGCCTCACCCTGCTGATGCTGTTGAGGGAATGCCTGTGCCCTGCACTTGGATTTGGGGACAGCTAGGGAGATACAGACGGGCTGCGGGAAATACTAGTTAACGGTCTGAATTTCTCTCATGCTCATTCTGGCTCTTAGAGATGAATGGGATTCTCCTAAGATCATATCAGAGGACCGTAGATAATTTTGTGAGTGCAGGAAGTATGCAGTATTCCTACCAGTGGCCAGACTGGCAAACTTTGTTAATAAAATCCATGGACATTGTGACAATTAGTGAAAAAAATACAGGCTTTTATTTCCTGTTGCCTACCCCTCCCTCCTCTTCTCTTCCAGGGGAGCCTTAGGAACTGCAGGAGCTGCTAAATCTCCATCCTTAGAAGAACAGCAGACACAGGCCAGAATTGACTTTGCTAACTTTAGAAATACTTTTTTTTTCCCAAGAGTCTGCAGACATCCAGCATGCAAAGGCTTCGGTTTTATTAGCTCATCACTATGTCAAGATCCTACAAGAAAGTCATTCTACCATTATCTATACAAAATGAATTAGATGAGGGAATGAAAAGGGCTTCAAAAGGTAAAGACAGATATACATTTAGTTTCCTAAATGTCAGAATGAGGCAGCTTCTGTCTTCTGTCATGATACTGAAGAAAAATGTTTTATTACTCTAGTGGTTTAATTTGTTAAAACTATTTATGTCCACAGGACAGGCATTGTCTTCCTTGTCTTTAAATGATCCTAAACCCCAGAGGAAATAAGAATTAAATGAATGAAGAATTAAAAAAAATTGCCCTTTTTTGTAGAAGATTTTGTTGGTGGGGGTGCTTGTCTGGCCAATTTTATTACTTGTGCAGGATGAGAAACATTAATACTTCTTTTGTAATGATGGGACATGGAGAGAGAAGGGATTAAAAAAGAAAGAATGGAAAAAAAAAATTAAAGTAAAGATTTGATTTTCATTCAAGCACAAAAATCCACAACTGAAATTACGCTTCCACCTCAGCAACCCTTTTATGGGATCTTGGATGCTTAGGGATGTTTGTGTAATTGCTTCTTGTAAATGATCTTCTACTCTGCAACACTTTACAGTAAACCACTTTCCTTTGCCATCTGTTATCCAGTTGTTTTAACTGGGTTTCCAGTTATTTGTATCAGTCATTTACAAGAACCTTTTTAACCTCCATAAAATGAAATAATTGAAGCCTATCTTCTCGACTCCTTTAGCAGAGGGTTGATAAGTGTTTTAACACTGAGAGACTGAGGGTTAAAATTCAGTGTGTGATAAAGAAGCGGTAATTTGTAAATCAGCACCGAGGAACCTGGCATTGCCAAAATTCTTCTTTCTGAAAGCTCTGAGCATACATGTTTAATTGGAGAAAGCAGTCCGGGGGACCTGCAGATGATTTTTCATCTCTAGGTCACTCTTTGAACACGTGCCATTACCAGCCACTGGCTCGTCAATGCAAATGAATTTAGCGACTGAAAACATGGTTTGTCAAACACAGAGGTGCTTCACGCCTTTCCATAAAACTGGGTTTGGTGACAATGAAATTTCTGAAAACTGGGAGGTAAAGAGTTAAGGTATCCTGCAGCCTGCCGGAGGCTATGCCCAGGGTGGAGCAGGCTGTGATAGAGGGTGGCTTTGAGGCCACGAAGGCATCTGTAGTACGACTTCACAACAGATAGAGTCATTTTAAGAGTGGCTGAGAGAAGACAGCCTTTTTCTCCACCTCCCTTTCCTGTTATCTACCACAACATAACAGCCTCTGCTCCTCCTCCCTTTCCCCTTGCGTCGGTGAGGTTTGCAGTTCAAAAATGACTAGCACGTGGAGGCACTTGCTGAGGCACACACGTATATTGACCGATTCACTCACACGGTGCCAAAAATGGGACTCTGGCCATCTGCCATCCAAGAGCCACCATGGAAAGCCCCAGATTTCGGGGCAAGAGGAGGAACGTGCTGATGTTATCGCTGCTGGAGGAGCTGACCCTGCTCTGAAGGACCATGACGCTGGAGCTGCCGTGCTGTGGCTTCCCCAGGGAAGATGTCCTCAGCACAGACACGCTGCCTGGCACGGTGTCAGGAGAGGGCTGGGCGGAGATCCTGCCTGTCTTCCCAGTGGGAAATGAGAAACACCAACAAGCCACAGCCGGGCATGCTGTGGCTGCCATGGCGGGCTGCAGGGAGATTTGGCACGGGGCACCCCAGCCCTCCCTGGCTGTGGTGTGCCCCCTCTCCCAGCCCACCCCTGGTACCTTGAGGCAGGCATACAAACAGCCTCCTGTGCACCCCATGAGCTGCCCACTCTTTTTTCCCTGTTTTCCTGGGGGGTGTCATCCCCCCGAGGCAGGGATGAAGGGGCATCCTCTGCCCTGGTCCATCATGCATGGAGAGTAGCTCCCACTAGGGAGAAGCAAGGGCTTCACTCAGCCATGATTTCAGGGGGAAAAGAGGGAGGCAAGCTCATCTTGCTTCCCTTGAAGCATGCTGGCATGGTGCTGGCTTGCTTGTTCGTGGGGAAGCGGGAATGTTAATGGGTTTGCTTTCTGCTCGGGAGAGACAGTGGAAAGGAAAAAGGCCAGCAGGAGGGAGAGAAAGAAATCCAGAGCAATTACAGGGTGACAAGTAGAGCAGGGGAAAAATCAACACCAAGACAGTGTTAAAAAAGAGAGAGGGAGGGAGCAAAGAGGAAAAAAGGATCTAATAAGAAATTAAATATAGTGCCTATACTATGTTCTGGGTACAGGCTGCGTGGAGGGGGCACTTCATCCGTAATTCATGCAGCAGGCTTCCTTTCAGCTAGGAAAACAGATTCCTTTCTTTTAAAATTGAATAACAGTTTTAAAAACACGGGTTGCAATTACAGGCAATAAAAGCGTTCACAAACTCGAGCTTGCCCAGCGGGCCGTGGGGAGCCCAAGCCCAGCAGCAGGGACCTCCACGCTCTCGCCGCCACTGCCAGACCTCTCCAGGGCTGGCAGCCACCACCACCGGCAGGTTTATCACATGCTATTTCTCTGCAAATAGCTGAAGAAACACGGCCGTCCCCGGGAAGAGGAGGCATCTGTGCCCAGTTGAGTTTCACCTCAGCCAGAGGGGACGGAGCTGGTATCAAAAAAGCCTGTGAACAAAGAAGAAAATCAGGTTTCAAATGTTCTGAGTTTTCTGAGTATTGGTAAAAATAAGAGCAATCTTCAGAGTAAAAGCAAAGTAGTCAGCATGGTTTTTTATTTTAACCAAGCTGACATTTATCAGAATATTTTGAAAGTCTCTGACAATAATAATACACGTTAAGAAAGTGAGTGTCACAGTGGCAAAATGCTGCATTGTGGAGATGTCTTTACAAGAATGCGTCGTTCCCGAGGGACACCATCCTGCTCGTGTACCCACAACAGCAAATTGAATATTTGGTAGGTGAACTTCCAGACGCCTTGAGTCAATGGGAGGCTTGCTATTGACGTCAGTGGAGCTAGAGTTTCGCTCTGTAACTGGTGGCAGACATTGTGAAATATTTTCTAACTGCATTTTGCTGTTAAACATGACCAACTTTTCTCCATCTGTGCGTGGTTCCCCTTTGTTCTGCCCCAGTCCATCGCACCCGAGCTGCGTCCTGCAGCCTTCACTGCGGAGCAGGGTAACCCTCCTCCTTCCCATGGTGCTGAGTCAGCGCTTAACAGGGGCATTATTGTCCTTCAAACTGCGTTATGCAGATTATTTTACTATGAAAATTCATAATTTGGGAAGAGCATATGGTTCTGATTCAAACTGGAGTCTGCATTTGATCCTGATGTAAACAGACCAGCTTTGGACTCAGAGACTCCCACCATTTGGCAAATAGCAAATATTTCGGATCCCTTCCAGCTCTCCCGGGAGTGTACGGGAGGCTTGCCGTTGATTTCAATAGTAGCAGGCTCTAGTGAAATAGTATATTATAGAAAACAAGATATCCCTGTAATCCTTCAAATTTAGCTCTTCAATGGGAAAAAATCAGAGAGACAAATGGAAAGAACTGAGCAAAAAAAGCACCAAAAGACCAGAAGGGGAGAGGCAATGGAGCGTGGCAGAAAAGAAGAAAGTGCAGAAAACTAAGAAAGCAAATTGGCAGGGGAGAAATATAAGGGAAGGGAGGAACACAGGCAGATAATATTTTTAAAAAAACCCCAAACAACAAAACCCAAACCCAGGAAAAAGCAGAACCCAACAGACAGAGCAAAGAACTATATTTTTTGATGGGTGTGGAGAGAGAAAGAAAGAGGAAGTAAGGCAGAGGGAGTCCCAGGTCTGATGTGGCAAGATAAATGTTAAACACATATTTATGCACCAGTAGTGCACTGACAGGCCTGGAGTTAAGCACATACTTAAATGCCTTGCAGAGCAGCGACAAAATAAAACTATGCAGAGGAGGGAGAAGGTCGGAAGGGAAGGAATGTAATCCAGCACTTTTAAAGAAAAAGCATCTATAAGAAAGTAAGGGGATAAAGACATCTCTTCCATCTCTTGGGGTGGGGGTGAGGGGGGCAGAAACAATGGAAGAGGAAAGGGCACTGTTTTTAACATAACTATAATAAGAAAGTTTCTGATTTCTTTATAGGTGTCTGGACCCCTAAGCTTTATTTGAACCTGTATCCTAACAGAAAATAAGTCTTGGGAAGATGGGCTTCATTGAAGTAAGAATTATTCTTTGATAGGTTTTACCTTGAGACTGATAAAGCAAACAAATATCTTCTGCCTATTTCCTACTTGGTGGTGTTGTCTCGCTGTGTTGTTGGCTCTTGCCAATTTTATCAACCAGAGATAAGCGTAGCATCTTGCAAAGAAGTTAAGTGGTTTCTCCTGCGCCCACGAGCAGGCTCTGGTGATGCCTACCCACCAGAGCTGCATTGCAGATTGGAAGAGACAAGGTGGTGGCCAGCTCTGGTTTCTTTTCTCATGTGGCTTAATGGGAAGTGGGTAGTCTATGGCTGAAACCAAGAAGTTTGCAAGCTGCATGGGATTTTCTGACTACAAATGTGCTCATGAATTTCACAACCTGTTGGCTCTGTTGAGGACTGCTACAACTGTGCAACTATGCCTTCTCTGCACTGGCCTCAGGAGAAAAAAGTAGAAAGTATAAGTTCCTTCCTTTTTTGCTTTAAAGCAAACTCAGGCACAGTACATGTTGTCTGCCTTTATCAGCAGCTGTGTCATACTTGGTTCTCTATTCTGGAAAAACCTCACCAAACTATATTATAAATTGATTAAGCAGAAACAAATTGGGAGAACCTGGGAACTGCAGAGTACAACCTCCACTGTGCTATTCTACCAAAAAAAAATCCAGCTTCCCACTAGTAGCATGAATGTTATTCTTAATAACTGCTTGAAATTTCCACATACTCATAAAATTCCTTTAAAAAAAAGACTCATTAGAAACACTGCGGAAATGGATTTAAAACAAAACAATTTTTCTCCACACCTCTGGGCTGACATTTCTTGGCAGCTGAAATTTCAAGCACTCTCAGCGGAGTTAACAGAAAAGAAAACTAACTCTTTATATATTCAAAGAGCAAATCCTTGTTTCACTGAGACTGTTGCAGTAAAGACCATCTCCATTGCCTTGGAGATGCGGGTACAAACACCCCTCATCCAACTAATCTGCCTGGCAATTATGAGCTAGGATTCATTAACATTTTAAGCAAGGTCATCTTTCTCTGAAAAAAATAATAAAAGCCCGTCTCCCTAAACAAAGTCACGCCATTCTCTGGGAAACTGACTTTGTATTTTTTCCAGTGCTACCCCTCATGCATAGGAGAAGTTCTTTGTAAACACCCTGAATGTTACCTCATTATTTTCCTTTGTCCCATCAAAACTCCCCTTCACCATGATGCCTACAGAAAGTTTGACACAGATTAGACCAATCCCATGGTTTACAATCCTGATCTGTGCTCTTTGCTATTGTTTTCCTCACACCTCTTTATCCATCTGCTGTCTGCCTCACATGTAGACTGAACCATCTCAGGTTGGGACCTTTTTATTTTTGTCCTGCTTGCAACTTCTTGGTGCTACATCCATGTGGATGTCTAATCAGAATTACCCTGTCTGCCTGGGTGGACTTCCCCCAAGCATCACCCCAGCATCCCTCAGCCACGAACTGTTAATGCATTGACAAGTTGCAGTCAGTTTTTTACACCCTGTTGATATAGTATCGCACCAGCAACTAAATCCTAAGGGGAAAAATAGCAGTTGCTCAAGCTGTGTGATAGAAGGAAGAAAAACTCAAAAACAAAACCATGAAAAACTTGGTCTTTTTGTATTTGTAGTACCTGTACTTGCCAACCGTAGCAGAGATGCTGGAGTGCAGACTACAACGCTGGTATAAGGCGTGACTATGGGATTGCCTCTTGGTTCCTGCAGGGGAGAAAGAGCTCTTACTCCCACTGTTGGTAAAACGGGAAAAGTACTGCTCCAGCCAGCTTCGTTGGCATATGCCATCGACCCACAGTTCTTGCCATGAGCACTGGCGCATTTTAACTCTGGCGGGTGAGGGATCCCAAAGAAGCCCCAAGAAGGACAGGAACTCTTGCTCTGTGCAAGAATCTCATTTCCAGACATCCCGGTTAAGGGTCATGGATTGTCCTTCTCTGCCATGAAGACTTCAGTGCAAGAGGTGACACAGATTCAAAGAAAATGTTGCAAGAGACAACCGTGCAGAGGAACAGAGCAAAGATGAGATTGTCTTTTAAAGGCAGCTGAAGTGGTGGTGGTGGATATTGCTGGCACAACAGAGCAATCACATTTTTTTCAGGCTTGAGGAAGGCACTGTTTGCTGTATGGTGGCTGGTGATTCAGAGGGAGCCCAGCCATGCATTGGTTTCTGTATGTTTCCATTGGGCACCTAGCAGGGGGAGCTAGAGCTGTAATTGCCCACGATCCTGGAAAGAGGTAATGACTGTGTGTTTGTACATCGCTGCCAAGGCTGAGACCTGGCCCCCTGTCAGGCACCACACAGAGGCACCTGACTTGGAAGCTCTGAGTCCCTCTCTAGATACACGTCCCTCGTGCATGATGGGCCATCAAAGGTATGAATTCTCCGGTGGGAATTTTGCCGTCTTTCAGAATTTTATTGAAAACCTAGCTCAGCTCACTTTTTAACTTAGGTACCCCAGGTAAATACCTAAGTGAGAGGTCCCACAAGTGACGGTGCTTCTTACGGGAGGATGTATTTGAGGTTCCAGTCTGCTGGGTAGACAGACACCCAAGTTATTTATGAGCAAGATACATACCTATGTGAATCCCCAGAGAAATTAATTTAACATTGATAGGTCTAAAAAGAGAGGGAGATGGTAGTCAGATTGCTTACGTTGGAACAGAGGAGACTTGACCTTGAGAGCCAGGTACAATGAACGTGCAAATATTTTACACAAGGCAGAAACAACTCCAACAGCAGACTTATCAAGGAGAAAGCAAATACAGGGCCCCCAAAATGGTAGAGTTAATGCAATAAGCTAGGAGGTAGGAGATGGAAAGGGGAGTTCATGATCTTCTGGAAGAAAAGTGATTTGTGTCTGCATTTTCCACATTCTTGTACGTGCTCTAGGGTTGAGAGAGTGGGGAAAAGGGCCACATTTCTCCCCCTCCATCCATGTTTGTATGAGGCCCCCTCTCACAGTTGCACTCATAAAATACTGGTGGGATAGGGCCCAGACTTTGAGACCAATTGAAATCACTCTGTGAATGCCTACAGTGCTCTTTTATTTGTAGGACTGCTTGTTATGGCCAAGATATAACGTGTGAGTCTGTACCTCTATGGTATATGGCTTAGACATATTGAAAATTACTGGATGAAAGTGGGGTAGCTAGTTCAGGCAGTTCTGCCTTTAGGGTGGCAGCTCAGTGGGAGGTTTAAGGATGTAATTTTTGGCCTTTGGCATATAAATCCTTTTGTGGAGCCTATGTATCGAATATAAAGGCAAACTCAATGACTTAACAACCTACGCGTTACCCTGACTTTACTGCTCTGAGCCAAGTAGAGTGAAGTTTAAATTTGCTGTATGTAATCATCATTACACTAAATTTGAGTCCTTTATGCACATATTAGAGAAACTAAAAGCAAATATTGATAGCTCCAGTGGTAACTAGATGTAGAAGCAAAAACCTTGGGCAACTGATGAAAGACAGGGACATGGATACAACATGGGAAGAAATACACAGCAAACTGTAAGAAGAAAAATCCTAGTTGATTGGTTCCTAATGTAGTAAAACAATTCACCCTGGGACTTGTAAAATAACTGTGAGAGCTTGAAGTGATTCAAATTGGCAGTTCCAGCACAGTCCCGGAGGACACAATGCAATAGCCACGTTTAAAACCTACTGCTGAGGTCCTAGGAAGGCTGAGGAGCCAGTGCAGAGCCACCACGGGGGTTAGAATGTGGGGGCAGGATGTGCTCTGGGGCTGGGGAGGGATCGCCTCTCCTCTTAACCTCTCTTCTTTGCATCGTTTATGGGAAGAGCTGAGAAACTTTTCCGCCAGGATGCCCAGCATTGCTGCTCCCTCTGGCCTCCCAGGACCCTTGTACAACTCTCGTGCTTTAAAATTTCTTCCATGTGAAGCTGTGCTGGAAACCCCTGTAGTGTTTTCAGCATAGGAACTGTTCTTCAAAAGACCAAAAGCATTAAAAATGGAAGGCCCTTTCTATTGTCTGTGCCCACTACAGCTAGACATGAGAAAAGAAACCAGTCTGTGTCTGCAGGCGTACGCCTGGGGTATCCCAGGAATATCTCACCCCAGCTGTCTTCTCAGATGCTTGAAGAACCATGCACTGGGCCTTCAGGGAGGGCTTACTGCAAGTTTTTTGGTACAGTTCCTCTCACCTATGGCAGACAAAGGTGGAGCCGGGTCTGAAAGCACACCCCCATGAATCAGAGAGACTCGACGATCTGTCTGCAGGGTGCTGACGATCACAGGATGAATGCCCCAGCGCGATCAGCTCTCTGCCTGCTGGTTAATTGGTAAGGCTGTGATGCGTCATCCCATGAACCCATGTGGCTTCGTCGAGTTTCCCCAACACTTCTTGCAGACCTCACTTCATTTCTGGGTCATCTCTGGGTTTCGTGAGCCTGAAATAGATGCACAGACACAGCGGTGGCTTTGCTCTGGCATGACTGCCTGGCCTGTGGGCCATGCTGGCACCATCTGAGACCCCACCACACTGCGACGGGGCTGCACGGTATGACTCATAACTTCTGTACAGCCCTTTTCTTTCGCTGAACTGTATTAAGCAAACTACCAGGCGCCATGGGATAACATGTCAGAACTTGACTCCGAAAGCACTCCGCAGGTATTCAGGGAATTATAATAGCTTTGTCAGGTCAGGGTCTGAAAGCTGTTAAGTCTGACATCACTTGATCATCCAAAGTTATGTAATGTTGGTATTATTTTTTATTGCACAGCCTGTTTTTCTCTGCTCAGATGGAAGCTCTTTGCTCTGAGAAAGGCTTATTTGTGCCACTACTAGCCTGCGTGGAGCAGAGCTTGTGCCCACCTTCTCATGTTTGTGGTCCCTTGCAGTGACCGTCCCGGGGGAACCATGACTTTCGCTGCAGGAGCAATGATGAGTAGCCAGCAGTGGCACCATCTTCAAACAGCTGTGCAACTCGCAAATGAATGCCCGCCCCTAGACTTTTATAATTCAGCAGAAAACTGAGCTGACCGTGCAGCACAGCTGTTCCTGTCTGTTCCCCAGCGCTTTGGATACTCATGCACCAAATAAATCAGCTGAGAGTGATCAGAGAGAGATTTTTGTCTCTCATCTCCATGCTTACTGGCCAGTGCAGTTTGAGACATATGGGATAGATAGCGAAATAGGTAATACAGCTAATATAGCAGTCAGAAGTATGACCTCACTACAGCTTTAATACAGCTAGTGAGGATATTGCAGCATTACACAGCTCTGTAGCAGAGGTTTCAGCGTCAAGTGCTCAGTATTCCTGGAGGCTTTTCCCAGTGCATACCATAAGGTGATAGCTTCCTTGCTACCAGTGCGTGACCTCTTTAGCATTAATCTTGCTTGGGTGCATCTGCCTGAGCTGCAGTCATATTTCCTAACCATATTTCAGACGTAGCCAGAGGACACAGGCAGTTGAGGAGAACCTACACCTCTACGGATTAGTTCCATGGCACAAAATTTCCCCTGGTTATTCACCGTGTGGTAGTTTCCTCACTGCTCTGCTCAGAGCTGCACCAGGAGGCACACACTAGCTCCAGCTTTGAGACAGCATGGAGCAAAGAGGTGTGCCAAAACCTGTGGAGGAGGAGCTGATGATGATGCACCAGTTTCCTTCATATCCATCCTCACCAAGGCAAATGCTATTTTCCAGTAGTATAAGGGTATCAGTTGCAGAATTAGTAAAGAACAGTTCCTTGTGTCTATGGCAAACAGTTTGGCGGTAGAGGTGTCTACACATGGTGCAATGTAACACTGTGTAATTAAAGCTTGCGTGCTTCTACTCTTCCCATTAAGTTCGGTGGAACTGGGCTTACAAAAACACCAGCAAGACCTAACCGTTTATCAGGAAAGTGATCAAAGTCTTTTTCACGTGGAATGGCAAGCACTTCTCCTCTATGAAAAAAGTTTCTCACCTTGAACATAAAAGATCAGGGCACTGTCTTGTCCTGCTGCTACTGCGATGCCTGGGGCGAAGCCATGTCAGCTTTGACTAGTAGATTATGGATGACAGTGAGCGTTTCAGCAGCTCCACTCTTGAGCACCTTCAGCTCATTCTTACTGACACCTCATTTTGAGAAAGTCTTTTGGCCTCATCCCTCCCCCTGCAAAGAAAGCCCTCCAGGCTGGAAGCTCCAGTGAGGGAAAGTGGACACAAAGCTTTCCAGCTCTGTTCTCACCTCCTCTGAGCGGTGGTGCACACCATGGCCATCTATCAGCCCCCGTGATGCTCTGGCAGACTCTCTGCTATTGATGGGTTTGAGGAATTGTTCGTTTCAGATTTTACGCCTTTCACAAGTTACTTCTCAGGATCCCTGTTGGCTTGCCTTATTACAGCTTTGCCATTAGCTTGCCAGAGCACATGATCACGTCTTTCCTTGTTTGAGAACAGTTTTATGGCACTTGGACAAAGAGGTAACAGAGACACACATTCACTTACCCACCCCTTCTTGCACCCCCCTCTCGAGTAAGCTTCACATTAGTTACTACCACTTCTCAAAGGCAGACATTTTTCAGAATTGGGTAATAAAGGGGGTGGGGGCTTTGCTGCGGAAGACAAGTGAATGATGTGTTTTTGAAAGTGCTGCCTATTCACTTTCCAGTGCCTGCAGAGACATTTTAGGCTGAAGTCTATACTGGTAGATTAGTTTGCTCCCTGTTTCATGCTAGGCTTCTTGACCCATCAAATCTGGGTTTAAACATTTTATTGTCTTTGGCAAGGAAAGTAAGGCATGGCTGAAATGATATTTTGCTAATCCCACAGGCAACAGAGGCAGGGGCTGTGCAAGACTGGGCTCCCTTCACTCAGTGCTGTCTCTGACATGAAGTGGCCCACACAGCCACGTGCATCCTCAAGCCAGATGCCAGCACACAAATTTGGAAGCCTGTAAAACAGCAGTGTGAGGTGTGAAAAAGGCACCGTGAGGTAAGAAGTGGCTTTTGGAGCCATCTGGTCTTACTTGTCTCTGCCATGCACCATTCACAGGCAAAGGGGTCACAGTGGCTTTTCCAACCAGCAGAGCCCTTTTATGCTTTACCACTGAAAATATGTGAAGAGCCTCATCCCACAGACAGCCGGCAGCAGAGGCCCTTGACCAGGCTCTGACGCTTCAGAGGAGCCCTGCCTGGACCTGCCATGCTGGCAACCTGACAGCCAGTGGTTTGGGCCTGGCCAAGGCCACCTATGCAGTCTTGCCTCCCTCTGTTTTGTTTAGCCTAAAGAAAACTACATGTTATCTTAAAGCCAAAGAAACCTTTTTCATACATGTCTTTGTGGGTTTTTTCACAACAGAGTGACCAGGCAAACAAAGGTTAGGCACCCTCATGAAGAGGAGGGGAGGAGGTCTTCAAGGTCTCCATAAGGGCACTGATAGGTCAAGTTTTGTTTTTGGAGAATAAGGTGCTCTCATCAGGAGGTACTGGTGTGGTCCCTGTGTTGCCTACCATTGCAGCCACCAGCGTCACAGGGGGTAGTAGTCTCACACTGGGTGTAGAAGGTCTGGAGGAGCGAGTCCTCCTGCAACAGCTCAGCAGGCAATAGTGGTCTGGACTCCCTGCAGACACAGTACAAAGTACAGTGGGCTCCAAGGTAGTCTGGCAGTGGTGGGCAAAAGTGTTCAGTTCATCCTGCAAGACCCTCCCACTCATGGATGTGCCTCGCACCTCAGCAACATTCAAGCCACCATTGAAAAAGTGCAAGTGGCTTAAGGGGCCTGCATGATCAGGTATAGCTTAGTCACATTTTGCTCATATGGATTTTTTTCTGATTTTTTTTCAGACTTTGCTTGCAGATGATGTGGCTGGCATTTGAAGGAAAGCAAATGCATCCTGCTGCTGTTAGAAGACCACCAGGCAGGGAAGACATGTACATTGTAGCTGTTCCCATCGTGTTTCTCTAGCAGTAGTCCCACAAAATGGAAAAATGACAGCCCTTTCAAATGGCATAGCATGGCATGGCAAGGCATGGCAAGCCAGGGAACATGGATGGTGCACAGATACAGGAACCCTGTTAGTTTTTAAATTGACATAAAAGAATCTGTGGTGGATGAGCACCCAAACTGCCTTGTCTGATGTGCAACACTGAGCAGGATGGGATCTTGCAGACTAGGGCTACAGATCTTGGCCATCAGCAAGGGTATGTTCCATGGTTGCCATAAGAACGGTGCAAGACCCCATAGATGCTTAGATGCCAAGGGTTGCACAGCAGACCTGTGCTAAGGTGCATTCCCCACAGCGTGATGTCTGGCTGCAGCCAGCCCACTGCCGAGGGCTGTGGGAAGACAACCTGCCCGCCCTCCTCACCCAATGCAAGGAAAGACCACTGGTACGCTACTTCTCCATCTTGCTGATCCTCCAGATAAGGATCATTAAGTCGCATATTCCCCTGAAAGTCTGCCCATCCTCAAGCAGATGCTCCTAAAGAACTGAAAAACGCCAAGGCAAAGCCTGGATAGCTCATTTCCCTCCCAGGGAACACTACCGATGTTTTAGCTCAAAACTGGTTTCCCTTCCTGGCAGTGGAGCACTAAGTGTTAATGCTCTGAGACAGTTCTGGGTTTCCTGAAAATTGATCTTCGTCAACTTTGTTTTGAAGAATTATTATTAATAATGTTATACTATTTTCAGTTTAATCTGAATTTCTCATCTTTGTCAGAAACTGCGGTCCTGTTTCCCTCGCTGGCAAACCCAAGTACACACAGAGCAATTGTTCTGATTTCAATGGAGTTGCGTTAGCAGTCTGCAACGGAGAGAAGGTTTTGGCTCTTCATACCAATTCTACAGTTGCTTCATATATCCCCCCAATGCTATAAATATTGGTGCTATTTTAGGCTAATGGTGTTTTTCTTTATAAGCCTAGCCTCATCGGAAGTTTCCTGCCCATATTTGGGTAAGCAACAAAGGACAAATATGATCTTTTTTTTTTTTTTCCCCTTTTAAGTTGTTAAACTTCAACAATAATAAAGGTATTATGTGGAGTCATCTCAAAAATATATCCCATATATCATTCTGAGATAAAGATCTTTGTCTGAGACTTTGTCTGAAAAGGATAATGTTTCACTCCTGGCGCCTGTGAGTCTACTCTTTCTAGCATAATACATATTTGTTATACAGTTACTAGACCTGGCTAGGTACAATGCCCAAAAATCAGTTTGCACTTTTTTTTTTTTTTTTGCCAATTAAGAAAGCTCATCAGCCCATTGCTTCTTCTCTACCTGCTGAATGTTAACCAAAACACTGGGAACTGGTGAAGGCAGTAGGAAAGTGCTTGTGTCCCTAGTTGCTATCCATGAGGGTGTAAGCTGTGGTGGAGCACAGAACGGCTTGCAGTCACAGACCAATTTGGGTACACTTTAAAATACCTGCACAGTCATTTTCTTTGGTGGAAATTAGGGGAACGGAAATTAGGATATGCCTGTGTGTTGCAGGAGGCGTGTGTGAGAAATCAATCCCTATAGAAATTACAGCTCTGTTGAAATTCTCCTTAAAATTTTGTTGAGTTCAGGGAATAATTTAAAACCCCAAGTGACAGTGTTCAGACAGCACTGAAACGCTGCCCGGTGTGTTCTGGATAAAAAAATATTTGGGCGTTTTCATTTTATATTTAGGCACACTCATTTCGGTGTCCAAGGCGTAAATATATACCTGTGTATACACAAAATGGAAAGGAAGAAAGTGGAGCAAGAAACCGTAGGACTCTCAAACGCCTGACACAAGGCAGGGCGCGCGAGGGGAGTCCCTCAGGTTTTGCTCCCGCAACCTCACCTGCTGACACAGCCCCAGCAGCCACTTTGATGGAGCAGCACGTTCCAGCAGAGGACATTCCTTTGGGGTGGGGGGGAATCCTGGTGGGGGCTGCTGACAGCCAGCCCCCACGTAGTCACTGGGTTAACCCCATCTCACAAGATCCGAGTCTCGCTAGAGAAACCCATTCGCTCCTCCTCCCCGCTCCCCCACCCCCCGCCCTGTGTCTGTGCTGTGGTTCGCCTCTAATCTTTAGCCAGATCCAAGAATCATAAATATATAAAGTAAAAGTATAAAACCCGTTAAAGGAGTTAAATGTGATATACCAAAGCTACGTTAAATATAGTAGCAGATTTCAGAAGTTAAAAAAAAAAAGAAAGTACCAGAGGCATTTTGTTTATCATTTATAAACAGTTTTATTTGGTGAGTAGTTTCCAAAGTTAATGGCTTTAATAAAATCTTTATAAACCAGAGTGCTTATCTCCTGTATGCTGAGGGCCAGATGGTACCATCAGATTTATACTGCATATTTCTGCAATTTGGCTTCATTAATGTGGCAGACAGCAGTTTCCACACCTCGCAGAGGTATGTTCTCATCTTCCAGAAATGGTGGAGCTCTGGAGCAGTGTGCCTCCCCTGTTTGGATTGGAAGGATCCTCTGCAGGGGTGTGATTTGAGCAGAAAGGGATGGAACAAGCCAAAAAAATTAAGCTGCATGATAGCACTAGAAAAAGCAGATCTGGAGGAAAAATTGAGCTCAGGTTAGTGCTGACCTTAGCTCGGAAAATCATATGCTCTCCAACATCCACATCTATACAGCCACTAGGGAGCTGCCTGGTTACATGTGATTTTACCCATCTGTTATTTAAATCACAGATCCAAACCGAAACCCTGGAGCTTGCAGAAATGATGTGGATCGGTGTCATCCCATGGATACTTTTTCTATAAACAGCTGAAGGATCTGGATCAGGAAATTTTCCAGGCAGGATGACACTCCTGAGTCCCCCAACCCACCGTCTGTAGGACTGGGGAGATGAATACCTGTCTGTTCTTCATTCTGTCCCAAAAAGAGGCTGATTGCTGCCGCGGTGCTGCTTCTTCGAGGGAAATTCACTTCATTGCTCCCACACTGATCCCCAGAAGTGTTGACTCTAGGGGATAGTTGATTTTCTTAGTATCCCATGGTAAGAATTTCTAAAAATCTGGAAATGACATCTGACCCAACAACAGCAGGGAATCCCCTGTGCTGTTTTACTTTTTGTTTTCCTTTCTAATCTCTTTACACCTGTATTGTCTGTGGTTTGAGTAATAGTGAGACAGGGAAAGACGAGTGACTTACTAGGTTTCAATACATTTTCTATTTAAGGTAAATATCTAGACAAGTGTCTTCATATCTTTCTCTGGGTATTTTCTTCTACTTGACTGAATTATCTTTTTTTGCTCTCAAAGCTATCAAATGACAGATTTGCGTACTTGTGAGCCAAATGCTGGAAAAAATCATTGTGGAAAACAAAACATTTTCATAGATCTTTTTTTTTTTTGATAGAATCATTTAGGTTGGAAAAGACTCTTGGGATCATCGAGTCCAATCATCAACCCCACTCTACAAAGTTCTCCCTTACACCATATCCCCCAACACCACATCTAAACGAGTCTTAAACACATCCAGGGATGGTGACTCCACCACCTCCCTGGGCAGCCTATTCCAGTGTCTGACCACTCTTTCCGTGAAGAATTTTTTCCTAATGTCCAGCCTAAACCTACCCTGCTGCAGCTTGAACCCATTCCCTCTTGTTCTATCGCTAATTACCTGTGAGAAGAGACCAGCACCAACCTCTCTACAATGTCCTTTCAAGTAGTTGTAGAGAGTGATGAGGTCTCCCCTCAGCCTCCTCTTCCTCAAACTAAACAGTCCCAGCTCCTTCAATCGCTCCTCATAGGATTTATTCTGCAGGCCCTTCATCAGCTTCGTTGCCCTCCTCTGCACTCGCTCCAGCACCTCGATATCTCTCTTTCATTGATTTTTTTTTTGGGGGGGGGTGTTACACATACTAATTTTTATAAATTTACATAAATTGAAAAGCAATTGAAGCCTTTCTAAACTATGTGTTCAGTTTCAGGAAAATGTGGAAAGTATGCTTTTTGTTTCATACTCATTCATTGAAGTGATTGGATTCAGAACAAGTTTACAATTTGTCTGATTGAAATTGCCATCATTCAGTGAATAAAAAAAAATACAGAAATTTTGTCTGATTGAAATTGCCATCATTCAGTGAATAAAAAAAAATATAGAAATTCAGCCCCAAAAATGTAGCATAGCTGCTCTAACAGAAGAAAGTAGCAGGCTCAGATCAGATGCTGTGGGTTTGCTTGCGGGGGTCTGAGTGTGGGATCTTGACAAATGTGGTTCCCTGAAGACTAGGGGAAGGCATGTGTCCTGCAGGACAGAGAAGGGATGATCTGGATTGTAGAAATGTCACCAGGAAGCCAAAGTTATCATAAGAGAGGGTGTAGAGAGAGAAATTCTGAAGAAAAGAGAACTGGGACATGGATGACTGGAGGCCTTTTTGTTCATATTTTTGTCCTTGATGTGTGTCACTAGCTGATGTGTTGAGGTTGCAGATGTCTGACCATAGCCTCCACGCACCTGGAAACTCCTTTACCAAGTGACACAGTGGTCAGAATCGGCATTGGGCTCAATAAGCCACTAACTTTGTGGAATGAAAACACACCTCGAGCAATGCTTTGCCCAGAGGGAAGTTGTGCTGACTCATGACGGTCCACAGCAAGGCACCTCTGGCCTGAGCATCCCCCAAACTCTGTACCCCTATGATGTTTTGCAACGAAGCGAAGAGCTGTACATGACTGGTGCTCATCCAGATGTAGGACTGGGGTGCTGCTTGGGCATGGATAACACAGACTAGGTATGGTCTCCTGGTTCCTGGTCTGGTCCTGCAAGGTTTTAGCTGTCATGGTTAGTAAGAAAACCCCTCAGGTGCTTTAGTAATAGAGAAAACCTCTTGCGTTTCTTTTTTTTTTTTCCAGAGAGGAAATGACAGTGTACTTTCCCTTCATCACCCAAGTAAAACATAACCCTCTTTTAAGTCTTTCTTACACATTTGTAGTCATGGTGGCAATGAGGGAACACACTGCCCCGTGAAACGTGGTTTGCAGAAGTGCCATTGCAGCCCCCAGTAGCATTTGGGGGGTATTCCTGCCATGGGCTACGGTGGCCTTTCAGCATGGCCACCCTTACTGACAGGGCCAACCCAGCAAGGCCACGTAGGTGGTACATCTGAGGTCTTGGACCTCCCATGCTGGTGGACAACACAGGCAAGGAATGTGCTGTGGGGCCTGCTGCCCACTGACAGCTGGGTTTGCTTCTGAGTTGGAGACTCAGGCCTGGTTGTGTTATCCTCTGAATTAAAACGGCACGGGACTGCATGTTATCAGGGACTATCGCTGCAGCTGAAATTAGCAAACAGTGAATCAGATAAATCTTGTGGGAGGTTTAATGAATGCTGGCAAGTAATATTTCTGACCCTTTTGGAAAAAAACTCGTCCTTCTGCAGCTTTTCTTCTCTTGCGTCATTTCAACAACTGAGGCAATATAACATTTGCAGTAACTCAGGAGTGTGCAGCTCATTCTCCAATAAGTCCAGCTTGCTGCTTATTACAGGAACATGATATCATTACCACAGAGCAAGAAGAAGACAAGATACCATATCAAATCGTGTGTTGTGTGAAGATGGTGATGGAGGAGAGATTATTCCTTGTAACAACTCACGAAGAGGGGGATGCCCAGTGACGAATGAACATGGACTTAGAACAAACATAATGAGGAAGTATCTCTTTTTGGAAAATTGGCTGTGGAAAATATCATTACCAAATGCTGTGGAGACCAAAGCAGTTATAGTGGGTATAGTCTTTAAAAAATTTTTAAAATTAAACACAGTTTTAAGGTCCTTCAGTTGTTATTGAATGCAGTGAGCCAAATATAATCTTTAGGCCAACAAGTCTCTACATGGCATAAACTGAGAAGGTAATACCGGGCAAATAGTTGCTCTAGATTGGTGCTGTTTCTTACATGCATTCCCAAAGCATCTGCTGGTAGCCCATCCTGGAGATGAGTTACTGAGCGGAGTGGTCCCTGTACTAATCCACGATGACATTATGACTCTATTAATATGATTGGAAAAACACCCCAATCACGTTGACTTGTGTATTTTAGTCGGAAGAATATTCAAGCTACATGAGAAATGACATCTCTGTGAAGTGTTTGTAGCACTATAAGAGAGGGTAGATGGTGCTCAGAGCACACTGAAGAGTAGACTTTAGCTCCCCTGGGTGTGTAGGTCAGCCTACACTTATAGTTACCTAGGGGCTGGATTAACAGCATTAGCCGCTAAAATCCTGTGTTTATTCAGGAAGGATAACACTGAGAACACCCACGTGAGCTTCTACGTGGCACCCTACTTGCACAATGCTAGCGCTTCACCCATCTTCACTGGCCATTCACCAGGTGCTGTGCAGGCACTCTGGGGGAGCAGACGGGCGGCCAGCTGGGAAGCCAGCCACACACCGGCCGGTCACATCCTCTGGTGACGCTTGGGGGAATGCCAGCCAATGAACTTGCTGTGAAAGTTTTGCTTTAAGGCTATTATTCACCACTTTGTCTGTAGCAACAGCGCTTCTGTACGTGATGTCCTCCATGTCATTGCCAGTCCTCTGAGTCATCAGCTCATGAAGGAAATAACTTTGTTTTCTTTTGGCTCTCAGCTGAGCATCCAGCATAAGCACTTTCTTTTGGTCCACCTGGCCTCATCTCAGCTTAATTTAAAGTTTTCCCAGGAGCTTGTTAAAATAGTGCTTATGTTTTCTTGTTTCATGTTTGTATAGGTGATGGGGAGGAGAAATTTCCCGTGTGTGCCTTTTGAAAAAAAACAACACTTGGAGAATCGGGGAAGTGTTTTCTTACCTTACATAAATTTCTCGAGCTTTCATGTAGCCAAAAGAGAACCACAGTGAAAGTGGATTTAAAAAAGTGCTCCCCCCTCCCCAAACCCCACTTTGAAGAGATGGAGAACACTTGTGCATCTGTTCAAAGACTCATGATTTTGCTAGCACGCACCCTGTTGATCCCACAGCCCCATCGTATACGGCTGCTCCTTTTCATGTCGAATATGTTGCCAGAGTAATTTTCGATCAGTCCCAGACCAGAGAGGCATTCGTAAGCAGTTGTGTGGCTGTGTAATTATCAGGTGCTTCGAGTGTAAATGTTGATCCCAAAGAGGGGCAGGGAAAAGAAATGAAATGTGGCATGAGTGTGTATTGCTGCAGTGTGAGGTGGGATCATGAAACAAAGGATGCCCCATCTTGGGTTTTGCTTTATGGGGACTTGTCTCAAAGGTTTGGGCTATTTTGTCAATAGTGAAATTGTTCATGGACCATGCAAAAGCAGAAGATGAAAATCAGTGGATGTTCAGGGAAGTGTGTTTAAATCGCACTCATGTCCAGCTAATGAGTTTCAGTGTTGTCCTGAATAAAGGTGATTTTAAGTGTATATTTGGATTCTTTCTAACTCGAAGCCTGAATAAATGATCCCTTTTCAGTAAATTCAGTAAGGACAGAACTTTGTTCTGGGCTATTGTCTGTAACTTTTAACACTATTTTCAATGCTCTAAAATAAATACAGACAATCTGGCCTCAGACTTCAGTCTCATATTTCAAAAATAGTTTGGTGGTAAAACAGCTTTTTCTTTGTGTTTTTCTTTTTGAATGCAACAGTAAATGCTTGAGAACTGGGACAAAAGTTAGTCCTTGCACCATCCTGTCTATCACCGCTTCTTCCAGAGTTACAGAGACAGAAGAGATTAAAGTTTAAAAATATTGGTGCGCTGTCACTCAGCTTGTTTTTGTTGGCCTGACAAGCCACCAGCTGCTGCAGTTTGTTGCCATTTCACAGGCTTCTCCTGAGGTATTTAAACAAGGTTTTCAGTAATTCAGCACCATGACCCTTCTTAAATTATACGGCACCTTTTAGAAGCGACAGCATCCTGAGGATGTGGTGGGCAGCACCTGCAGAAATGGCTAAAGAACCACCTTGTTGACCAGCAAATGTTCCCGGTGCTGTGCCCAGGCCACCGAAGGGCATGTTTGTGCTCAGTCACCGAGTGCTGCTTGCTGGGCTTTGCTGATCTTTGTGTTATTTTCATATGGAAGATTTATAGGCAGCAGTGATGGGTCACGTTTGCTTCTGGGTTTCCTGGAAGCCTATGAGTTACCAGGGGTCTCAATTAGGATGGGGGAGGCAGTTGAGGACAGAGGGAGCACCGGAGGAGAGGCAGAAATGTGGTTGTGGCTTGGAGTAGATGGGAGGGCAAGAACAGCAATCAGGCAGCTGAGGGGGCTGGGAACAAGGCTGGAACCAAGTCAGGGAGCTGAGCAGGCGTCAGGAACCACAATGGGCTCAGAAAACATCACTGGGGTCATGAGTCCTGCAAAGGGCTGCAGGGAAGGGGCATGCTGGATCATGGCAACATCCATCAGTGGTTGGTGGCCAACAGAGTGTTCTCCTGGAGACCTGCTGTGGTTTGGTGGCCAACGGCAGCTCCCTTACCTGTCTACTGCTTAGCAGGGACTGTCAATAGCCTGGCAATGACCTGGCTTAAGATCCCTGATCTTCAACATGCTGTGCAAATATTTCCATGAAACTACATGTCATGATCTGAACAACAGATAACTTATTAAAATAGTAATGATTTCCCTATTTCCTTAGTAACAAATACAATGATGGAGAAGTACAGTGCTTCAGTTTGGAAAAGCATGTATCCATTTATCTGGTAAAGATAAGAATAATGCTGAGATAGATGACACTAGAAAATGCTCGGGCGGGGAACAGCTGTGTTTTGGAGCTGGTCTTGGACTGTGTGGATGCAGACTAATCTCTCAGGCCAGGGCCCACATGAAAAGCGTTCAGATAGATCCCAAACTTGAAGCCTCAGCCTTCCTCCTTTGCTTTAAATGGACGCTTCCTATTCAAAATGAAAGCTGATCTCATGCTTCCAGGTGCTTCACCGGGTTGGCTCCGGGCAGCTGGCGTGCTGATCACGCAGCAGTTGTGGCAGCACAAAGCCTACTATGGGCTGCCAAACCATCCCGAAAAGCAGGCTGGAGTAGCCAGAAACACGCTCCTGGCTGTTGCAGTTAGTCCTACCACCCTATTTACATTCACCTTGGGTGTGCCTACCCCACGCAACTGTACTCACAGCCTATGCACAGCCCTCACCTCCCCCCCCTCTGCTTCCATTCCCTACGCGTAGAAGGAGAGAGCAGCAGCAGAACGGCGCTATGTACGTGGTCATACTTAGTCCGCTTTGAGTGAAACAAGCCTCTGTGTGGTGGTGCTTAGGACAGTGAGGCAGCCTGCCCCTAATTGGTCAGAGTGGCTCGTGATTTTAAAGTTAAGCATGCTTTTAAGTGTTTTGCCAAGCTGAAGGCCCACACCAAGAGCTGGGAAGCCAGTGCTAGGCAGGGAGACAGCAAAAGCCTTAAATGACTTCGGCTGTTTTACCGCACTGCAATTGGGCCTATGAAAGTTCACTCTTCGCACCTGGCACTTGAGATAATTATCCTATCTCTTGCAAAAACATAATAGGTGCATTGTTTGACTTGTGAAGAACAGCAACAAAGTGCAATTGCTGAACTGAGATGTCAGCATAAGGGAATAAAAGTACTGAGGTGAAGGCTTTGATGTGGCAGAGGACAGTGTCCCAGACAGCAAGCATTACACTCCATCCACTTTCTGCTTCTGAAGATACTCCTTATGTTGCAAATCCCGTTCTTAAATGCAAATCTGCAATTAAATGCACTCTGTTCCATTGTTGCTTTCTGAAGCTGAAAATCAAAACATAAAACCGGGTTGCCCTTCTAAAAACACACCTTGTCACCAAATGGAGGGATTCAATAACAGCAACTTCTGAGGTTCCAAAAGATCAAATACTTATCAGGTGTGTTTAATCTAAAAGCTTGCCATTTATTTGCGAGGCACAAACAAAACAATGGTGAAAACAAAGCTCTTTCTTCTCATCCTTCCCCTTTCCCAACCCTGGGGTGCCACAAAAAAAGAAGAAAGGCACTTTGCCACCCTTGCCCTGATGGTTATGATGTTTGTATGGCAGCACCTACATCAGAATTGAGGATTTGCTGTGCTGAGCTTCTGCAAACCTAGCCAGACTCTTTCCCATAAGATTTTCAGTCTCTGGACTATAGTAAGCAAAGCTACACCTCTTAATGAAAACTTTCTTCTTTTATTTTTCTTGAAAACTGGCTGTAGTTCAGTGGCTACAAACCCTGCGTGGGGGTTCTCTTAATTATTTAAATTCAGTGGTAAAATCATGAATACAGTCTTCCTGGTTCTAAGCCAGGCTTGAGTAAAATGAGATCTGTCTACTTACAGGTTTTCCTCATTGTCTTTGAATCACTTTTTAAAGTACCCTTTCAGTTTAATTAATGTTGCTTTCTCAGCGTATTAAGCTTACAAAATATGAATGAAGTCAAAGGGATCAAATAAAGAGTACAGTCAAGCGACGTGGTAAAGATACGCCAGCTTTTTCTGTTTGCCAAAGGTCCTCTGATAATTCTGTGAGCGTTACAGCCTGGCAACAAAGTGGTAGGGAGTGTTAACATGCGTATCAAGAGTCATGTATTTTCCAAAGTTCTCCACTTCACCCCTGGCACTGAGTCTCCAGCCTCTTTTGCAATGTAGCCACATGCACCTGAGATATTCCATGAGCACTTGCTACGCCAACACCCATCTGGATGCTAGCAACGTATCTGGTCAAATACTCAGCCCTGCACTGAAATCAAAGTTTTACTTTGGTTATGCAGCACGCACTTACAAGCCAACTGGGTTTTCAACACCTTGGCAACTAATCTGTGCACCAACAAGTGAGCCTGTATTTTAATAATGGCAAGACAATCCCCAGGTTTTGAAATGGGAGACGATTTGAAAGACTTAGTTCTGACAAGTATCCTGGTGAGGTAAGGAATTCAAGACAGTTGTGAGCTATAAATATTCATCTCTGACTTGCTCTGGGTAGCTGGTTAAACAATGATCTGAGAGTCTTTTCCCTGGGAAAACCCTCAATGGAGGAAAGTTCCTTCAGAAGCCAAGGGGCATCACAGGGTGCTTTTAACCAACGTCAGCAGAGTCACACTGCACAAACATTAGAGCTTTGAGGATAATGAGCCTTGAACTACTCTGTATGAGAAGATAATAATTCAGTTCAGAACTGTAGTTTTCAAGGCTGGTAAGGGAAATAAAACTATTGACTGGTCTGTCAGCAATTGTTTTTAAAAGGCATATAAATATATGCTCACATCTAACAGATAGCCCGTTCGTAAAAGCCTAGGACTATCACTGTGCCAAAACAGTTTAACCTCTGAACCACCTGGGTCCAAGTTTCACCTGACGATGGCTTCATTTATTTCACCAAGCATTGCCAAACTCTCTGCGTTAGAAATATGTCTGGTGTGGGACGGGCTTTGCGGAGGCACCTCTTCAGCATCTGCAGCGCTCTGGTTCACGGATAACAGCAGGCACGCAACAGAGGTCCAGCTCTCCCCAGCTGTCCCATGGCACCCAACCTTAGCAAGGGCACCCCGGCCCTGGAAAGGGCACCCCGGCCCTGGCAATGGCTCCCCCACTGCATTAGCAGAAAGGAGAAAGGAAATAAAGCCAGTATCAAATAACAAATATTACATCTCCAGAGGCATGTCAGTACCATTTGGGGTGGGTAAAAGAGTAGGTGGGTGGCAGGAAAGAAGCAAACGCTAAAGTAAAAATTACTACCAACAAAGATAGCAAGAAAGATAGCGTAGTTTAACCACAGAATCCACAGTACATAGCTACTAAGCCTACCCCAATTATAACCACAAAATACAGAATCTTTAACCACAGTAATCAGATGATATGACCAATATTCAACAGAAGGATCTACAGAGAACAGCTCGAACACTGGAAAACAATTTCAGGAACATTCATTTTCGAGGTTTGAAAACATCCGTTCAGAGCAGTGCCTCACCACCACATGTGCTCTGGAGCTATCTTTTTCTCAGCAAAAGCTGCAGCAGAAAAGTTTCTGCTCCTGTGACGCTGACGGGAGGTAGCGAACCCTGCAGTGTTGGGCTGCACACTTGCAGCGCTGCAGTGTGAGCAAAGTGTGCCTTGCCTCGCTCGGGGTTTGCTCTGAAAGACGAACACTCAGCCCATTAGGGAATACGTGTGGTCTGGGTTGCCAGCTGGGCAGAAATAAGGCCCCAGATGTGCAGACCTGGCCTCAGATAATTCCCTTTAGTTTTTTCTGGTCCCTGTTGGAGACTCCGATGTGAGTGGGCCATGAATGGGCCCCCATCATGCTTCGGGCTTAGCATGGTGAATTCAGCCCTCAGGCTCCCCTTGTCCCTCCCATACACCTTTGCTCTTGCTGCCTCCTTGGCCAAACGCAGCTCAGCAGCACACAGCTCTGCTCCCAGCTTCAGGGCAGACTGCTCCAGCGTCTCCCCGTGCCGCTTTTGTGCTGCATTTTCTGGCTACACAGCTCTATGCAAACTGATGTTCCTCGGGAACACAAGGTCTGTTGTGCTCAGTGACAGTCAGTGTAAATATTTTAAATAGTAATGGGAAGCTTTTCATAGTCTTCAAAGCACTGACCTAAAACTTCCAGCTGCAGATCTCATGTGGTTTATATTAGAACATGATGATATTGCAAGTTGGAATATAAGGCTAGCTCTAACAATAAGAGGACACAGTTTCCACCTATTTAAACTCATCGTATCTTCTTACGGATCATCATTGTTCATAATGGGTTTCTGGAACTCTTGTTAAAGAGATTTGGGCCTCTCATAACCTTTTCTTAACCAAAGAAGATCAGTTTCTTAAGTTAAAAGAAAACATTACTCACTCTGTTCCTCTGATACCAGAAATGCCAGCTATTGCTTTGGGGTTTCTTTTTTTTTTTTCTTTCATTTCATGATTTGTTCTCCTCTGTATCGAGGCAGAAGATGGGATCCCAAAATGTCTGGCGGGAAAAAGCTGAGAAATAATTGTTGTCAAATAATCCCATCCACCAGATTTGAAACTTTACATAAAAGTTTGAGCAACTCCAACTTCAAAATAACCTGAGAGGTACTTATGTGTTCAATGAAGAGCGTAGTGAACAGTTCAAGCTAACTGTCTTTACCTATTCTAAACCAGCGATGTTTCATAAAACAAATCAATAATATATGTTTCCCCTCTCTCCTAGTCCTTTGCCTCAGTTTTTGTGACCTTCTGCCAAAAGTGTTTTAAAAGGATGAAAGATGCTTTGTAAGTTAAGAACTATTAATGAGAACTGGAAATGGGATAGAACAAAAATATGTCTTCAGACGCTTTGAAGAAAAGGTCATCATGGTGGGAGATCCAAATTAAAAACAAACCTTCCTCAGGGGCACAGACAGCATGGATCTGAATGAGGTGGGTGGAGAAACTTAGATATCTCAACATGCATCATATAACATGGGAATCTGTGTTGTGCCGGCCAATGCAAATGAGAGGAACGGAAGGGGTGTTGCAGCACATTCCCCCTCCTTTCTCACACATGCATGTGGTCCATTCAGTCCCCAGTAAATACACGACTGTTCCTGGGGCTGAACAGCATGTGTAAGCTCACGGGCATAGACCTTCAGTGGCTTTAGGAGCTTAGGATGCCTTTCACATAGTTCTCTTCCAAAGACGCATTCGCCTCTGTTTGCATATAGGTGAATCCTGAGGACTGTATCTGAGAAAGTGCATTTTATGATTCAATTGTATGTTTCTCCTCAGTGAATAAATTCCATATGCTCCAAGTGATTGCTCCAAGTCTTTTGGGCACTTTTACCTACTGTGAAAGTGCCAGAGCAAAGAGTTTACAAAACACGTACCTCAAGAGGAAGTCCTCTCTACGTGTTTTAGGGAGTAGTGAGTTTACCACCGAAAGGAGCTGGCACTAGTGATCCGGTAGGTATGTGGTGAGAAACCACCTCCGTGCTCAGGGTTCACTTTAGTCTGCAGCAACCTTGAAGCAAAGAGAGAGAGGGCTGGTGTTCTCGTCGTGAAAATAAACCTGCTTTCCATACCATCTAATATGAAACTCTCCTAGACTGATGAGTTCAGAAAAGAACAATACATCATTATTGTGTACAAACAAACTTACCTCCTGGATGAGTCCTTCCTTTGGGTGACCTGCTCTAGCTCTCCTGAGCTGAAGAGAGACCATTTTAAGCCTGAAGACAGTCCAAAGAAATATTGTAGGAGCAAATATCAGGTCTCATGCCCTCACAGAAAACTGCCACCTCACTTCATCAGGGATGTCCTACAGTCAGATCAATGGGGTGAGCTGGATCTCCAAGAGCCTGTCTCTATAGTGTGGGACATGACTCCTTCTCAAAGTCACTGTGATGCTCTCACTTACTAAACCTCTCCCAAAGCTCAAGTGGGCTGTTTCATGGCTGCTGAGATGCTGACAGGGAGGACATGCAGAGAAGATGCTCTCAGTGCCCAGCATGGAGTTAACACAGCCTGGCAGGACTAGCTACGATGACCCACAAGTTTCTTTTCAGTTCTGTCTCCCCAGAAAGCCTCTGCTCCTAGCTTCTTTGTCAGACTTTTTGACATTTGAAACAGAAAAAATAAGAAAGATTCTCCATTCCTTATTTCAACAATAAAAAAGTCTCCAAATATTCAAAGGTGGTGTGCTATCCAGTACTTGACCCATCTGGGATCATGAATTATGGTAAAAATAACAAAAAAACAACCCTCTCAGACCTTGCAGCCTGATTTCTTGGCCAAAGCGCTCAAAATAAGTTTGGAGTCAAATCAATGTAAGCATAAGCACTCAAACTCACACTTGCTGCTCTTTATTTTCCTAAGGAAAGGGGAGAATTCGTATTTCCAAGTGTGGCCATGGCCTTGCTGAGTCACGTACAGCTGCGCAAGTGGATGTAAGCCGCGTGTCAGACCTCGCCACTGAAACTGGACACCCTTTTCGCACAGGTGCAAATGACTGTACGGGGGATGGACGCGGAGAAGAGTCAGCCCCAGGGACCCCGCTCCCTCTCCCTGCTGCGGCTGCTGCTTGCTGTAGCACATTCAAGGCTAGTGTCGCTTTCTGGAAGCCAAAGACTGAGACCATGAATGTTTTTGTTTGTAGGTGGGGCTGGGAGGTAATGAGAGTGAGTGCTAATGCAGTCTTTGGCCTCGGCGGAGGTCAGCAAGCGTCCAGGATGGGAACCTTTGAAGTAAAACAGCACAAAGGTTTTTCTTACCCCAGCACTGGGTCGCTGGACTCTGTCTCTAGTTATGACCAGAGTGAATTGTGTCTAATTTCACACAAAAGAATTTAACCATGTGTAGAGATAGGTACATATACATAAAGGAAAATTAGTCGATTGCCATCTTCTTTGTTATAAATCACTTACACTCACAGCAATGGTCTTTCAATTTAATGTAACAGACACAACTGCTTATTGCTACTGTCCATTTCAACGTTCAAAAACTGGGACTTGGGATGAGAAACACAGGACCACTCACTGAAGGACTTAAATTTCATATGCTTCAAAAACTGTCTCTCTCCTCCTAACTCTGGATCTGCTTTTGCTGTGTTGGCAAGACACAGTAGTGTCAGGAGACATCTGTTGCTATGTTTATACGAGCAAGTAATTTGGTACAGTAGGAGCATATCAGTAGATAGAGCATTTGGTGCTGAGTCACATATCCAGAATGTGCAGTTTGGGGGGTTTACTTTGAACTAAATTGGGTCTGGTTCTCGGGACCAAGCACCCCCATTGCGCATCTGGCTCAAAGCTGTCTGCAGGATTCGTTTGGGGTTCAGCCTCTCATGACCCACCAGGAATTAGGGCACATTTGGTGCACACCTGAGGCACAGCTTCCAGGTTAGTTTCCTCTGAAAGGGATACAGTTTGCATGTGTTAAAACAGTCCCATGAACCGAAACAATGTACAGTAAGAAGGGGTGACTGAGAAATTTGCTTAAAAACACACTGCTGCCATGAACCAAAAAGCTAATAAGTATGCAGGCAGTGGAGATCAGACCTGGTTATGCTACGTGTGTGCACAGTAGCCACCCAGCAAGTTCACACTCTGGATAGATGTGATAAAGAGCAGGAGAAAAGTGAGACCTCTACAAGGTGAGTGTCCTCCCTGAGATCATCCATTTTATCAATGGTTTTATCCACCTCAGCCAGCGTCCCTCTGAGTCAGCCCAATCAGGACCCTGTTGAACAGCCAGTTGATAGTGGTGCTTGGGAAGCAGTGGTGAATCACAGGATCACAGAATTGTAGGGGTTGAAAGGGACCTTCAGAGATCATCTAGTCCAAGCTCCCTATCAAAGCAGGGTCACCTAGAGTAGGTTGGACAGGAACGCATCCAGGTGGGTTTTGAATCTCTGCAGAAACAGAGCCTCCACCACCTCTCTGGGTGGCCTGTTCCAGTGCTCTGCCACCCTCAAAGTAAAGAAATTTTTCTTCATGTTTAGATGGAACTTCCTGTGTTCCAGCTTGTGCCTGTTGCTCCTTATCCTGTCACCAGGCACCACTGAGAACAGCCTGACCCCATCCTCTTGACACTACCCTTTAGATTTTTATAAGCATTGATAAGATCCCCTCTTGGTCTCCTCTTCCCCAGGCTAAACAGACCCAGGTCTCTCAGCCTTCCCTCATAAGAGAGGTGCTCCAGTCCCATGATCATCTTTGTAGCATTCTGTTGGACTCTTTCCAGCAGTTCCCTGTCCTTCTTGAACTGGGGGCCTCAGAACTGGACACAGTACTCCAGATGTGGCCCCACCAGGTCAGTGTAGAGGGGGAGGATGACCTCCCTCGACCTGCTAGCCATGCTCTTTTTAATGTACCCCAGGAGACTATTGGCCTTTTTGGCCACAAGGGCATGTTGCTGTCTCATGGTCAACTTGTTGTCCACCAGGGCACTGAGGGTCCCACACATAGGTTATGCCCTTTCAACTGAATGGAGGATAACAAATATTTCTACAGCATGTCTTTTGCCAATAACAATCCCCCAAACTGCCAAGTTGTATTCCATTTTGAAGCAGTGTGATGCCTTCAGACTGGTTGACACAAGCCTCAAGCCATACCTAGCTGAACCACTTTAAAAAAAGGAGACTACAATCAACATTGCTCAGCATGAGGCTGACATACAGCAAATGTGACCCTGGGCAAAATTGACAGCCATATTTCAGCTGTGCTGTAGTCTTCATTAAATGTTTGTCTTATCAGTGTCATATCTTTTTTTTGTGGACACACGGGTCACTGGCAAATGTCACAAAACCTAATTGTTACTATTTTGACGGACAACCTACTCTCCTTTATCTAATTGCAAGCTCTTTAGTCTTACCTATACAATCAAAACCATTCTTTAACAGTATCCTTGCTATTTCAAAGAAATTAATTCCTTTCCATAGAGTTGCTGCTCTCATTGCAGTTCAGTACTTCCCTGCTAAAGCTTGGCAGAGAAGTGACACTCCTTTGCCGTGAGCGGAGTAAAATAAACAAGCGCAAGGCATCCCTGGCTTTGTGGGGAGAGCTGATGGTAAGAGCTGCAGCAAGAAACGGGGAGCTGAGAAACACTGTAAAACTCTGTGCCCTCACTGTTTTTCTTGCTTTCTCTCTTTTTCTTTATACCTCATCATGGGTCTGTTTGGGTGTCGTGGCCATGACTAACATAGGCAATGATTGCAAAATAATGAAGAGGCAAGAGTAATGCTGCTATGTTGAGCATTCAGTGCTAAATTGTAGTATTGTAGTAAAAAGGAAAAGAGGGAAAAAAAAAACATGCTCAGAAGGACATATTTATCTTCTCCTCCTCCACCTTGCACCTGTTCCCCCCAGCCCTCCTTTGTTGGCTTAAAAAACCCCAACGTTTTTCCCATAACGTGTGGGCAACTTCAGTGCATCTGAGTTTCTGAGAGAGAGGGGAAAAAAGGAGAAAGTGAATGACTAATAACTGCAGCCTGGCTGGGTTTTTGGCGCGGCGCTCGCCACTCATGTTAGTAAGGCTCTGCAGGGAACCTGGGGCTGGGCCCTGGCACTTTAGTTTTGCCTCTTTGCTCACCGACAGTGGCACCGCAACAGCAGAAACGTCCCAGCCCTGAAACTCCACCTGCTCTGCAGAGACGTGCAGCTTCAATAGCTCATCTCCACTCCGTGTCCCATCTTCCTCTCCTACCCCACCCAGGTCAAGGAAGGTTTAACCACCCCTCGCAGTGGCACTTAGTGCACCGGGGTGGCAGTGGGCTAGCTGGCAGTCCTTGCAGAGAAAGCGGGAGCAGATAGGCGAGGAAAACCTGTGTGCAGCCCAAATGTACACGGACGTCAGCAGCAATGGCAGCAATGCTCCCTGCACGGCAGCAGCTTGGAGGAAGCCAGACTGGGCTGGTGTGGGTGCCATTGGAGCCTGCTGCCATTGGAAGTTCACAGTGGAGCAGATATCCACCTGCAGCCCGTGGAGGACCCCATGCCAGAGGAAGTGGATGCCCAAAGGAGGCTGTGACCCTGTAGGAAGCCCACGCTGAAGCAGGCTGTTGGCAGGACCTGTGGATCCATGGAGAGTGGAGCCCATGCCGGAGCAAGTTTGCTGTCAGGACTTGTGGCCCAGCAGGGGATCGACGCTGGAACAGTCTATTCCTGAAGGACTGCACCCCATGGAAAGGACCCACGATAGAGCAGTTCAGGAATAATTGCAGCCTGTGGAAAGGACTCTACATTGGACAAGTTCGTGGAGAACTGTCTCTCTCCCTTGGGAGGGAGCCCATGCTGGAGCAGGGGAAGAGTGTGAGGAGTCCTCCCCCTGAGGAGGAAGGGGAGGTCAGAGACAACAGGTGATGAACTGACTGCAGCCCCATTCCCCGTCCCCCTGAGTTGCTTAGAGGGATGAGGTAGAGAAAATTGGGAGTGAAGCTGAGTCCAGGAAGAAGGGAGGGGTGGGGGGAAAGTGTTTTTAAGATTTCATTCTATTTCTCGTTATTCTATTGGTAACAAATTGAATTTGATTGATGACAAATTAAATTAATTTCCCCAAGTTGAGTCTGTTTTGCCATGTCCGTAATTGGTGAGTGATCTCTCCCTATCCTTATCTCAGCCCATGAGCTTTTCATTATATTTCGTCTCCCCTGTCCATCTGAGCAGGGGAGTGATAGAGCAGCTTTGGTAGGCACCTGGTATCCAGCCAGGGTCAACCCACCACAAAAGGCATGCTCGCTGGCACCCATGGCTGCACAGTCTCAGTTTGCAGGGAGATTTGTAAGAGGAGGGCTTTTTTTTTCCATTGATGAGAAGTGCAAGCGGGAACAGCTGCTGACTGCTTGAAATAATAGCAGAGGCGCTGGGGTCTTGAGATGTTCAAGTCGACACAAGTTGGCCTTGAAACTCTTGTGCTCCGGCTTAAAGTGTAAAATTATCCTGCAGCCGCAGGAAGCTGATCACCCATGCCAGTAAGTGAAGTTCAGCGGAGATGAGGTGACTCATGCGATTGCTTCGGAGCCTGCTGGGTTCCTGAAAAGGTGGTTTCTTCTCCGCCTTCCCACCCAGGCTGGCCAGGACAGACTCAGATGTACAAATGCCGCTTCCTCGCAGTTGCTGCTCAGTGCTGCATGAAGGTGATGCAGCAGTCCTGGCCCGAGGGGAAAGAGAAAATCACTCCCCTGTGGAAAAGAGACACGAAACACACAAACTGCCCTGCTCCCCATAGCAGATTTTGGGACACCAGCTGCCTTTGCCTGCCACCCAGAAGGTTTACAGAGCCCAAGCATGAGTCTTCCCTGATACAATCCTGCACGGCCCCAGTGTCACAACACCAGCACCCTGTGAAGGCTGGCGGGTGCCGTGCAGATGCTCCCGCAGCGTGGGGACATTTGGGCTCCAGCTGTATCAGGCTGGCTCCACCGATTCACACTGGCTGGGGACCAAATGCCAAAAAAGAAAAATCTCTCGTTGTGCCTCCCTCACTATTTGGGATTTTTTTAATTGGTTGTCAGTGGTGATTCCCATTCATTAAAGAAAGGGCATGAGTAATTTTTCTACGTTGCTGGTTTTGCTAGTAATGATGTAAGGTGATTACATATGAAAGAGATGAGAGGAAAAACGTTATGATCTCTGTAATCACTTTCACTGTTTACCAGGAACAATTAGTCAGCTTCCTTTAGGCTTTTGTGGGAGTTTTTCATGTGTCAGAAGAGAAAGAGTGAAATAGTTCTAAAAATAAGAAAATATGATGATAAAATCCTAGTCTGGCAAGAAGACATGAAGATGTCTTTAATGCCTAATGGAGCACTAAGGTGAAGACGTAAGAGGTGTCTGAAGCACAGACTGTAACTGAGATGAGCCTTTTTCCCTCTTACGTACCGACATCTGATGGAAGAAAACACATGTGTGTGGGTCTTAGACAGCCTTCTCTAGTACTAATTGGGCTGAGCCGGAGAACACTTTGGACGTCACACATCAACTTAGGTCTTTGAAGGGACCTGTGACAGCTCTAAGTACAGTTTGACTTTGGTGTAGCATACAAAAGCCTCTGGGCTGGCAGTAGGTAAACAGACATTTGCAGTGTAGATGTGTTAAAAACTCGCAAGTGCTGTGATGAGGGGAACATCTGAAACGCCTTCCCAGGTGCTGGGGCAAGTCATCCAGAAGTGAGGTGGGCATCTCTGATGTACGAATGAGTGCCTTGGACCTAGAGTTTCCCTCCTTATACTACCGGCTTTCTTCTTCAGCGCACACTAACATGACCTTCTCTCTCTGCTGACAGCAAGAAGCAGGACCCCAGCAAACCACAAGGGACACAAGGGTGCCTGCCTGTGCAAAGCAGCTCTCCTTGCTTCCAGTGAACGTGCTCCAGCACAGCAGGTTACTAGTTGGGGAACAAATGGAAATACCCTGCTGACTGGAAGCTCTTGGACTTTGAGAGACGAGGGGGAATATCAACTTGTGGCAGGAATGTGCCGGTTTTGATCAAGCTTTACCTGGGAGAAGGCCTCCCAGAGCCAGGGCAGACACTCAAATGCAAGGGTGTTGCAGAGGGCTGACTTCCCAGGTAGGCGGTGCCCCAACTCCTTTGGGCTGTGGGAGATGCAGGGTGGTAGCCTGATTCATCCTGAGTCAGACCAGGGTCTAGAGCATGGGCCCTCCATGACCAAGTGGGTATTGTTGGTCCTTGGTTTCTTTTTTTATTTTTGCTATTTCTCTCCCCTTTCTCCCTGCTATCATCCCACAGCTCTCTCCTTCCTCCCTCCACCCCAAAATACACCGAAAACATGTAGCCTCTTTCTCATGTAGAGGATTTCTCCTAAAGCCTGGCCAGCAGAAAGAAGATGGTGTGATTAGGCAAGGGGAGCTCTGCGTTTGGATCCTGTCTCCAGTTTGGAGGGAAGAAGCCAGGAAGTTATTCTATGAGCCCCTCCTCCCTTTGCTGAGATAATCCACACCCAGGGCTCAGCCGCCCGGCTGTGGCAATGCTGGCACAGAGGCAGCCACGGTGGAGACGAAGAACTTCTTTACTCACCGCTGCCCGAGAAGCAAATGGCCAGCGCTGGTTTCCCCCCTGCAAACAAGAAACTTGAAAGCAAGGACAGTGAAATGCCAGCAGTCATCCTTTTCCCAGGTTCCAGTATTGTGCAAGGAGGCTCTTCTCCATTGCAGAGCGATTGCCTAGATCGGCCTCTCTGCTGCGTAGCCCTGCCCAAAGCAGAGACCCTTTGAGTCAGTGGGAAGTCTTCCTTACCCAGTCGGTGCCAGAGCATGCAGGCAGCCGACCTCACTCCCCATGACTCCCACATTTATATTAAACTCTTCCTTGGGATTTTTAGATTACCAAACACACTGTTTCAACAGAGCAAGGATTTTCAACATATCCTGCCCAGAGGACTCAAGTTTACCTTCCCATGGGGACTTTTTAGCTCGTACTGGGAGAAGCAGCAATCCCTTAGGTTTGAGTTGGGAAACATCGCTTAGCCATTGCTGTAGCCCCTCAAATGTTTAACGATGTGCAGTCACTCCAAGAGACATTCTTGTATTTTTTTATACTGATGTTCAAAGACTGAACATCAATTTGTCCCTTGCCTAATTGGTCTGGTTTTAGCAGTCTGTTTCTTCTCTTCTTTTCAAGATTTTCAGATCTCTGTTTATATTTGTGGAAAACAGGAAGTTACCATTAAACTAAGAGTGAAAATTAAAACAATCTGTGTTGTGAATATTTTGGCCATATTTAAATATGTGCAGGGGCTTCCTGCACCAACCAGGTTGATTTCCTATAGACATCAACATTATCACAGTAAAAGCTGTTTGCTGTCTTAAATATGTACAACTTACTTCTCATCAATTTATATAAAAAAATGCTCTGTTCCTGCTAGACTGCCTTCCATGGAAACTGTGCAAGATTTTCATGAAATGCCTTTAAATCCTGGATTTAACTGAACCTTATGGGTCTTTCCGCTCCTTTCTCTTTTGTTGTAAATTGCGTAACATTGAGCTGCTCTGAAGGTTTTCCCAGCTTTCCAGCCTTAGAAATCTTGTTACATCTTCAAACTTTCAAACTGGACAGCTTTGCCTGCTTTGTCAAATGTCGGGTTTGTTTAGGACTGCTTTGAACTCAGAAAGCCAACTATTCCACTTGTTTTCACCACTTTGAAGGAAAACGTTATTAATCCTTATGTTAGTCTGTCATGTGCAGCCCTTGCTTTTTGGAAAATATTTGCTAACTTTTTTCTGATTTCTGGCTTACGTATCAAGAGATGAGAATAATTTTTATATTAGTATATAGAATATTTGTTACAAGCAAATGTAATGGTTTGACTTTTTGGGGGGGAATTTAGTAGTCATCAAAAATATGATTATCTATGTAATATCATGAAGACATTGTTACACCACAGTTTGTATGCTGGGGGGGATTAAAAACCTACTGGTCTATTAATGATGTTAAATGAGCACTCCCTTTTAAACATGCATTTATCTTCTAATAGATATATTGATTTTAAAAAGCCAAACCCCTTCTTCATTTTTCCCTTCCCTCATGTTCCCAAATAATCGTTAAAACACATTGTGGTTTAACATGCATATAGATCCTGCCACTATATGCACAGTAACTATCTGAGGTGCTTTTTGTATGACTAGATGTCGCCGGTCTTGTACTTTCAGAAAGGGCTGGTGCTACACTTGCCTGGACCCCAGGCAAGACCTCTTCATCCGAATTCATGCACTCCTACCCCAGTGAGGCTTGGAAGACCTTGTCTCCACGCCAGCTCTAATTTGAAAATATTCACATCTGTATCTTCCTCAACTCTTACATGCTTCCCTGAGGTAGGATGTAATGCTCTTATCTTTCCTCTCATGCCAAATCTCAAACCACAAAAAGTACTGATTCAAGCTTTAGTGGCTCAGAGGAGGAGGCAGAGCGCTGCAGACCAGGGATGGGGCGGTGGTTTGGACCTGCTCCCTAAGGGAAGGGGATGCTGCTCCAGACTGAAACTTTATGCTGTATTAAATGGGATATAATATGCAGGCAGAAGTGGAACATCTCTATTTTGGCAAAGGTAATGATCCTGGCGGGGAAAGAAGGTAGATAAAATAAGAACATTTGGTTCCAAAAATCTGCTGTGCTCTCCTTTTTTTTTTCTTTGTCTATGCATATAATTTTGAAACTTTTTCTTTGTTAATTTTAGGGTGAGGCTGTTCTTAATCTTTGTCCTACGAAGTGTGCTTGCACTGTTTTTTCCCTCCTTGAGAGCCTCTTAGGCACATTTTGGCTGTAGGCACAGGGGTATGTGTACACACGGCTGCCTGAATAAGACCCGGGGGTGGGGGGGGTGGTGTAGGTGGAAAGTGATGGGAGAGTGGGTGGCATTGTACCGCCGAGGAGAGGGTTATTGTTTGTGCCAGCCAGATCCCCAGGAGAGACAGACTCTGACCGCAAAGACAGAGCAACTCTCTTCCCCACCAACTCAGGACACACAAAAGCAGCAGCAGCAGCATCCCTGCCGTCAGCGTGGGAACCCAGACCGTTCATGCTCTGCTCCACCAGAAGCAACACTTATCACCTTGTGATATCACCTTGGCCTCCGCCGAGGCCAACCCCTCGGTGCCTGCGTGTGGTCCTCCATGCTGCGAGGTGGTAGAGCTGCCCGGACACCGCCTCCACCGCTCCTTCGATCGGGCCTGGCAATATCACACCGCCGCGAGCTGCCGAGCGGCGACAAGGACAGCTGCATCGCTCGCCCCCCCACCCCCCCATCTAATCCCTCACACGAGCCACCGCGCGCGGGAGCTGCGAGTTAACATGCAGCCGAGGAGCCCGCGGCAGCTCGGCTTTTCATTCACAAGGCAAAACAATCCCCACTGGCAGCTGAACTGGCAGCCTCTCGGGGGACCAATTACTCCGACGTGCGCTGTACAAACTGCGGCAGGCGGCCGCCGGCTCTCCGGGGAGATGCTCCGCCGGGCTTCGTGAGCAGAAGCCAGCCCCATCCTCCAGACACAAGTTGTTCCTCATGTCAAAACTGCCGCTAATGACACAATTAACTAACCGGGGACTACTGAGGAGCTCTTAATTAGGTAAACACTGCTCGGTGAAAAACGAGTGCCCGGTTCTGAGCGTACTGGTTCGTGTCAGGCTGCTTGGGAGGTGAAGCCTCCGCCTGCGGATGAGGAATCGGCTTGAAGGTCTAATTTAGGTGGTAAAACTGTAACTCAGCTGGGAATTCCCTTTCATGCAGAATTTAAAATAAGTGCTAGAAACAGCTCCACGGCTCGCAGAGACGCCCTAGAAGCATTTAAAATATTTCATTGCATGTACAGAAAAAGATTACTTCCTTAACCAGAGCAGCGGCACAGAAACTGTTGTCTAATTTTAACTGGATCAACTGGGAGAGTCTCACAGACAAAACCCAGGGAGAAACTACCAAAGCATTTTGCATTCTTCATTTGATAATGGGCCTGATGCAGTGCGTGGCACTCAGAGAACAAACCAAGCATCCTGCAGCGCAAACAACTGCAAACTTCATGGACTGCCCATCACAGGGCCTGGAAAAATGAAGACCACCATGGCCACGTATTTCTTTTACCCCTGCAGTCTGTTATTACTTAGTCCTGCGTGTTGAAAGAAACCCCACAGCGTTTAGCTGGTATTGGCTGGCTGAAATTTAGATTGAAATTTTAAAAGGAGTCTCGGGGAGTTGAAGTTCAGGTCAGTGGGATTTGGGCCTCCAGCTCCCGAAGGCTTCTCTTGGATGAAATTTTGAATCCTATCTTTATCTAGGTATTTTCCGGGCCCATTGCCGCAGTTATCGCACGTGGATCACTCACTGCGAAATCTCTCACTGGACGCCTGCCTGCTCAGCGTGGGGAAACAGCGAGCAGGGAGCGGGACCATGCAGCACAACCACCACGAAAGGTAAAGTAATGCCCGTGGCAGATAAGAGAACTTACTGATCTACTGCAAAGCACTCCGCCATGTAGTGCTAATTAGACGAGAATGTCAGGAGAGCTCTTATCACATGTTAGGGGTCAGCAAACAGTATGTCTTCAATGGGTATTGAGGAATTTAAAATCTCTTCTTTCTTAGCACTTTTTTACCAGCAAGTTTTACCATCTCTTCTCCAGTCAAGTTTCATTTTCATTAAGCACAGAAAGAGATTACTGGAGAATTCAGCTAATCTATCTGTTGTATACAACAGAGCAATTTGCACCAGGCAGCTCTAAAACCTCATCTGTGACCCCCAGCAGGTACGGATAGAGTTATTCAGAAAACACTGTGGGTGTGTCTCAGCCAGACCCCACGATACTTTCTTATTTGTTCTGCATACCCACACAAAATTCGTGCTTGGTGGGGAGACAGAAGCAGCACTATCACTCAGATAGCAATGACCTCGATGCAGATCTCAAGTTTTCTCTCTGGAGAGTAGGACCACAGGCATTTTACAAAGCTGTATTAGAGCAGCAGTGTTCCTTCGGCACTATTCTGTACCTAACAACACTAAGAAATTTGTAGGGAGTTCACCAAATCGTGTAGTGATTATTTATAGCATTATCTGCATATATGTGAACTTCAAGTTGGAACTAGATGATCTTTAAGGCCATTCCAACACAAACCATTCTATGATTCTATGATTCCTTTCCACCACGCCAGTTAGTCATTGGTGCATTCTCTGATGGATATGAAGTTAATAAAGTTCCCCTCCCAACATACACATTGTCTTTTAGATTAATTACCTTTGTATCCGTGTACAACGCCTTTCAAGGTGAGACCTGTTAAGTTTCACGATACCTCATGACCGTTATAACTCCAGTGGTATCTCTGTCTAATGGAGGAATGTAAATTATTTGTTATACCTTGTGTTTGATTTTCAGTGTTTGCTGATAAACTCTTGGAGATAGATAGTAACTCATAGCAGGAGATAGAGAAGTACCTCACTTACTGTGTCACTCATTCTGAAATATATTTGTTCTCTTCGTCCCACTATTTCCTTTGTGGACAAACTCTGACACAGCATCATCTTCAGAATCTGGAAAGAGTAGCCCTAGGGCAGATATCCCACCAGTGAATTCACTGATGAAGACAGAGTCAAGAAAATATGGTAGAAAAATCTTCCCTTTACTGTCTTCATTAACCTGAGTTGATGCACTGACTTCCCAGGAAACAGTCAGACTCAATATTTTGTTCTTGGGCTTCAGCTTCTTAACACACGGAAAGGTATTTTTATGTCATATGTATTTTTTAAGGCTTTGTCTGTTCTCTTGCTCTCTTTACTCCCTCGTCTCATTCCTCTCATTTCTATCTTTAGACCTTACCTGTGTTTGTTTATGCTGTTTCTTTCAGCTGCACTAGATTCAGATTTCCATTTTCTGGTGCATAGCAGCACGGTTTGAATAACCTCTTGAACTCTGCCATTTAATCCCATGTGTGTTGTTTTATTTTTTGTCCATTGCTTCCTTTCCAATTTAGCCACATACCTTCTGTAGCTCTTCTCATGGTTTGTGCAGGGCATGCACTCAGTCCCCCTGCTGAGTCTAAGGTTTTTAATTTCCCTGTTTTTGACATTAGGGTCTTTCTCAACGGCTTCCTCCATTTTTAGAAATCCCCCTGTCTGAAGTTCACCGTTACCAATGTAGTTTTGGGGTATGACTCTTCCCTTGCTGAGGTAAAATTGAACTATTTTGTGGTTACTGTTGTTTTTTATTTAACTGGAACTGCTTATATAGTCAAAATGAACTGGCCTTAGAAACAGTTTTTCTATGCAGTAGCTCTTTCAGATGCAGAGAATTTCCCCTAATATTAGCCCAGCTTGAATGTGGACAGCTAAGGTCACCACATACCATTGTTTTGTTTGACACAGCTGCCTAGTCTTCCTCAACACTGCAAGTTCCCTGCTCCACACCATTACTGGCGTAAAACAGCACCAATTTTTCAGGGCTGCCTCGTTTAATAACATATTTGATAAAAAAAATATAGCCTTCAAACTTGTTACTCCATCTACAGTTGGCCTGGTTGGAAAATTTCCAAAGGGACGCTTTCTTGGTGAAAACCAGAAATGCAATGAATGCAGTGACCACATTGAAAAGAATGTAAGGACGTTTCAAAATTGAAGACATCCGGTTCAGAGGGAACAATGGGTTTCTTTTCTTTCTTGCTCTTTTCTCACACTGTCTTCTCTAGATGCAGAAAAGCAAGGAGGGTGAAATGAGTGCCCCTCGTTCAAAAACATGGAAATTCTCCAGTGAAACAGAATAGCTCAAATCAATTAAGAGTTGGTTGTTGTTAACTAGGCCTGTCTTCTTCCTCTCCCATAACAGAGCAAAGCTAAGATGCCGATGCTGTGCATGGAAAGCTCGCTGCCACAGGGTGAGCTTGTATCTCGTAGTCCAAAGGGCTTATGGCGGCACTGGGGACTTCAACATCATAGAATCATAGAATCATAGAATCTTCATGGTTGGAAAGGACCTTTGAGATCATCGAGTCCAACCATACGCACACAAAAAAAACCCCTACAATCTCTGTCACTAGAGCATGCCCTGAAGTGCCAAATCTAGACGTTTCTTAAATACCTCTAGGGATGATGACTCAACCACCTCTCAGTATTGATTGGACTCTTTGGTATCCACATCACTTCCTCAACAGAGAACGATATCAGTTCACTGTGCAGAAAACAATTCAATTATAAGCCAGTTGTTGACACCTGCAGATGAATCAACAACAACTCAATACAGACACATGTAACCAGAAAGGCGTAGAACACAAGTGTGTGCAGATTGCACCACAGTTTATTTCCAGCAGCACCCCTGCTCTGGTCTTGCATGGGAGGAACTTCAGAGCCTCATTAGTGATGGGCTGATAAGCACACGTAACACAGAACAAGCATTGGCAAGCTGGTCACTCAAACCCTGACTGAGCAAAATCCTTCAGAGCATGCCTCTTGGTGGTTCAAGTTCAGTGCCCAGCTGAGGAGGAACCAGTAGATGACTTTGATCCTCACAGCACTTCTGGAGCAATTTTTCCCTGGTCTTCAACTGCAAGCTGTGCCTGACACCTTGGCCTTCAGTAACTTTCAATGAATGTTTTAATGGCAACAGGAAGTTTTTCATATAGTGGCTGTATCTATCTAGGCTGGAATAGCTTAAGCCATGACAGTTTGAGGGGGTTTTCTCATTTTTTTGGAAGAAGAGGTTTTTTTTTATTCCTCACATGCACCAAAGCCATTGACTGTGCTATGGCTCTGAACCCAAAACCGCAATTACAATGTTTATTTTTAGGACCCTGGCTTGTGTCACCAATTTAGAGAAGATGTGGTTAAGCTAACCGTCACTCACTTCTACTGCTTGCAATTTTGTGTTTCACGTTTGTATAAAGCCAATTACCAGAACAACAGAATGTTTCTGTTCCGGGACCGTAGATAATTGATAATTCGAGAGGAAGTCAGTGCAACTTCAACATTTCAGTTTGTCGGGTCTTTCTCACTCAGTTTATGAACCAAATATAAGAAGACTCTTTCTTAAAAAAATCAGATAGGTAAAAGGGGCTTTTTAAGGTATCATCACAAGCACTAGTTTCCTGTCTTGGCAGACACAAATGGCTGTAGAAAGGGTGGCTATGGGAAATAAGCAGGATTGTCACTCCTTGGTCTAACAGTTAAGCTTGGTTTAGCTTCTGTGCATGTTTTCACGGCTCTGAGCACAGAAGATTTTAACTACAAACCAGCAGTAGTACCAGGTCTTGTGTATATTTTTTAAATACTGCTGGTGCCTCAGAAGTTGGGCTGTGGACTTTTCCTGCTCTCTGTAGCTTGGACATTTTGAAAATTTTGCCTATGGTGGCTCTACTCAGTGATCTGTCATTTAATCTTGCGAACAGTGAACGCAAAACTGAGCAACTCTGATCTGGCAGGACTCTACGCTCATTTTGCTGAGAAGTAAAAGACTAACATGTAAGACTGAAAAATCCAGCCTGTTGTGAAAGGATGCAGTTAAAAAAAAAAACCAAAAAAACCCCAACACTTATAACTCAAGACATTTTGGAGCATGCACAAATTTTAATGTGTGCTTTTGCATCATTGGAAAAGCCTTTACCACAACAGTTTTGTCACTACTTGACATGTAAGTGGCGACTGATATCACTTACCAGTGACTGTAATTCATTCAATCTATCTCACTGCCTCAGACTGTCCATCAGTAAAAAGAGTTGGAAAAAGTGAACCTCCCAAGTCAAAGAGGAAAAGGGGGAAGAGTCACTGAATAGCTCTGGACTTTACTCTAGATTCTGGTGCCTACAGAAAGAGGGTCTCTAGACCCAGCCTTACAGATGCAGGCCAAAGTCCCTGGGAAGCTGAAAATAAGAAGTTTGGACCCTGCGCACAAGAGGTGGGACTAAGCCATCAGCCACCTTGCTGGGTGTGGGAGTGTGTGTTGCTCTGCAGCACAGGAGGAGCAGACAGGAGGATCTGGGGCTGAGAGACCCACACCTTCCCTTGCACTCCTGGAGCTCAGGGAGCAGGACAGGTTTTTTTGGGGATGCTCCTCGCCTTCCACTGGCCCACACCATGCCCACACAGGAGGTGCAGAGTGGTGGCACAACCAACCTTCTGGTCCTGCCACCTCCATTCCCCCTCCTCACAGAGTCCTTTCACCTCTCCCCTGCACGGTAACACCAGCAAACTTGGACATGGCAAAGGCTTGTCCTTGGCTCCATGTTCATCCCTGTGGATGCTGGGAAGCCAGAGATAGTTCACCTGTGGACACCTAAAAGTAACGCTCTGATCCATCATCCAAGACATTATGAATGGCAGCAGCCACTGACAGCAGTAAATATGTCCCAAAGGACAGTTGTCTACACACCAAGTGAGTGGGACATGGTAAAAGGGTGGTTTTGTGGCATTCAAGAAGGAGGAAAACAAGCTACAAGGTATAGATGGGTGTGCAAGCGTGTAGTGACAAATAGCTGAAAGCGTGCTGCTTAGTAGCATAGAGAGTTTCTGCAGAGACCCTGAGGACTGAGAATGCAAATGAAGAGGGTTGAGGTGAACCAGCAAAGAGTATGTAGTACCCAGGACCCAGAAAGTCACTTTAGCAAACAGAAGACAACAATTAACAAGGACTTCGCTGGAAAGGAATAAGTCAGGAAGGAAACAGTTCTCATTAGGATTAGATAACAAGCAAGAAAAATGTAATTGAAACCAAATGAGGGATAAAAAACTGGAAAAGAATTAAGTTTCTGGGGCAGAGACTAAAAACAATCCGGAGAAATTCATCTGCTCTGTTTGGAAAAAGAGATCAAGGATTAGGTAATTTATAAGGCTGGTGAATCATTTGCAGTGAATAATTTATTTTGTGAATGTGGCTTCATTTTCTGCTCAGAAAAAGTCTGCAAGCAGGTTATGAATTAATTGACATGCATTTGCCAGCTGTTTATGAATAATGCTTGGTGCAGTTTGTTCACATGTATTCTTTGGAAGCAGCAATCTTTAATCTGTTCTGGCTTTGATTAACAAAGCAGGTAACTTATTTTGGGTTTTCTCCTTTCTTTCCTGACGAGCATAATTCCTAATTCTGTGTAAGCACTTGAGTTAATGACCGAGCCTGACCACTAGCATGGCCCCTTTGGGCACTCGGGGTTCTCCATGCTTGAGACATCGTCCAGGCCACCCTTGGGGTTGCTGCTGGCAGGCTTGCTCTCCGTACAGATGGTAAATCTCATCATCAGAAGGCACTTCATGGCATTGCTTCATCGGAGGTTTGGAAGTGCATGCTGGTGTTAAATCCATTTCTCAGTGAGATGCTCTGAGATCTGCTCAGGGCTCCCTGTTGGGATGAGCTGGCTTGTACTGGGGCTGCACCCTCTTTTGCCTGGAACATCACAGGCTCTGCTGGAAATTTTAGGTGCCAACACGTGCAGCCAAAGGGAAAAAATAACATAGGCATAGATTTCTGATCACACAGCTGTGTTCTTACACAGCCTTAGGGGAAAATTACTGGGATCTACTAAATGTTTTGTGACCCAGGTCCTCAGGGAGGCTGATTTTTTTTTATAAGACTCCTTTACAAGAGGGCAGCACTCCCTAAAGAAAGACCAGGGTGGAAATTCACAAGTTTATCCTGTTTAGTATCCAGAAAAAAATGTTTTTACCTCTGTGTGTCATATGGATCTTTTTGGTGTGAGGAATTGGTATTATGGGGGCTCTGTGTGGAAAGAAAGGCCTGTCTGCCAGGGTCCAGCCTTAAGATGAGGCCCCCCTTGGCTTTACCAGGGAAGTAGTGCCAGTGATTAGGTGCAACGTTAAGGGCGTATTTTAACTGGAAAAAACCCCTGCTGTTCTCCTTTAGATAGAGCAATTGCAGAGGCTGTTGTTAACTGAAGGAGGTCCAAAGAGCTAAGCGTGCTCATCGTTTTTAAGTTGACTGTGCCTCTTTCAGATGTCTCAGAATTTAAATCTAAAATCTTGACCTGTATTATTTAATTTTAAATGCATGCCACTATTTCTGCTTCACTGCAGTACCCATCCAATTAAATCTAACTTAAAAAGAAAAAAAGAAAAAAAAGCTCCACATACATTATATTAAATGACTTTCTTGACATATTTGGGAATTAACAAAAAGCAAGAAGCTTATTTAACAACTTGCAACGTATATGATTTTAACAGCCAAACTTACAATAGCTGTTCTTTCATCTATAAATTAAATGTATAACAAAGCCATAATTAAAGACCTTACTAGCAAAACTTTTCAATGGTGTGTTCTTCGCAATGGACTTTGAAGCACCTTCAATTGGAGCAATGGGAATTCTTCTGGACAATACTACAAGCTGCAGATACAGCTTAGTTAATTACAAGCAGAGCTTTCAGTATTTATTCCTTCTGCCAAAATCCTTATGCACTGCAAGAGAGAACTGTTTTTCCCTTGTGCTTGCTTACTAATGCTGCTAGAATGTGAATATAAAACAATACCTGTCTGTCTCTCTTGATCCTAGACATGATTATTAGGCTTTCATGCTAATTTCCCTGTCTATTGAGTTAAGACTGGATTAAGGAGGCAGAATTTCTATATGCAGTTAGGGTTGCCTAAATATTTCAAGGTAACGCTCAGTGACTGAAGGTACAAGGTGGCTATTGTTTAAGTACCACAGGGTTCTCCGTCACTGCCTCTTCTCACCTCCTCAGAGACAGTGCAGTACTGATGGCAGCGGTGATGGGAGTCGCTCTCAGTCTACCTGAATGCAGAACAGAGCCCAGAAATTCTATCATCTGCTGTATAAGACTAGCAAGTGTTCCTGGCACATCACACACCTGGATCCCTGCTCTAGGGATTCAAACCAGCGTGAAGCCGATGCAGTGCATCAGTATAGGGGAATCTCCCAGATTCCCTCCCCTAATATTCAAATAATCAACTTTGCCTGGTTGTTTGGAAGCCTGCAATTAAATCCAGAGGGTTGTTCAAAGAATCAGGGGCCACTCTGGAAAATAACAGAGACATGGTGCCGGCACGGTGCTCCTGAAGCAGAGTCCCCTTTCCAGTCCCTTCACATAAAATCTTTCAACACCTGATCACCCTCCGCGTGAAGCCTGTTCCTCCTGGAAGGCTGTGCCACAACCTCAGGCCTCCAAGGGCTGGAAATCTTCTGTGGTTTCCAAGCTAAATCTACCTGTGGCCAATATATTTCCATTTCTCCTTATATCAATATTATTCTTAGCTAAAATTACTTTCTTTTCTTCCATGGTGTTTACCTCTTCAGGTATTCTCGGAGAGCAGTCACGTCCCTTTTCTGTCATTTGTTTTACTCCCTTCTGACACATTTCTCCCCGAGGGACCCCATGGCTGTTCCCCTTTCTGTCCTCCCACGCGCAGGCAGATGTGCATTCATGGCCACAGTGGAGCCACAACTTGCAAACTTTGCTGTTTGGAAGAAACCAAACAAAGCCCACTGAATAATTACTGGGCAGACAAACCTTTTCAGGGAACGGCAGCACTGCAGCTCGTCATGAGCTCGGGCTTATATTTTTGCCTGCGCTCAGCCCTGGGGTAGGTACCATAGCCCGGGTGCTGCTGCTCACCGCTCCACCCAGCCGCTCACAGTAAGGTTGCAGCGTACCAGTAACGTGCCGTCTTCAAGCATGAGCTTTCCTTCAGTGGCATTTCCACAAGTCCTTGCTCCAGTGCCTTTCACCCTACCTCCCTCTCAGCCTTCTTCTTCCCTGAAGCTGGGTTGTTATGCTCTGTCTCTCTGCTCCCTTTATGAACTACCAGCTTCAGCCAGCCCCTGCCAACCAACAACGTGCTTCCAGTATGCAGTTATCTGGCTAAGGAATCTCGTGAGATATCTGGAAGGTGATCTGGGGCGAATAAACTGAGCATCAGCATTTTGGCTATGGTAGCAAACAAATTCATTACCACAGCTTGGTTTTGAGCTTGATGAGCCACACACTCACAGTAGTGGTTTGCAGGGCCAACACGTGATACAACATGTTGAACAGCCACACTGAAAAACACAGGATGCAAACAGATACTTCAGCAGCATCAAAACAGTTAGCGATGAACGTGTAGAAGTTTGGGTTATCGCATTTCTAGGCATAGAATCCTGTCTGCACTGGTACAGTCTCTCTCGCCCATGTGTAGTAGTACCAAAGCAGTACTTGCTCTAAGCTTTCCCACAAAGGTTTGCTTCCTCTTGCAGAAGGCTGAGCCACCTTTTCCCCTCCGTGAGTTCAAGAAATGTGAGATTCCACCAAATTATCTTGTTCTCCTGCTTGAGAAATGCTGGGGAGAAAGAGAGAGCAGCACCAGCCTCAGGTAATTTCTGCTTCCGACCGTCCCTCAGCATCCAGCACTCCGGTCCCCATGGTTCCCACTGCAACTCCCTCTCCGTGGGACACCTGAAACTTACAGACACATGCCCAAAACATACCATCATTGCATGCCACACCAGTGTCAAGAGTTGGGCAGGCAGTGGCATATTCCAGTGAATGTGGATGGCAAAAGGCTGCAGGGACTGCCTTGGTCCCCAATCAGATCAAGTCCCACAGATCCCAGAGGAATTCACATTAGTGTCCCAACTCTAACTCAGTACTTCCCAGTCTGACTACAGTCTGTCCAATTAAGCCCAATTCCTACATGACTTGACAGTTTTTTCACTACTCCTTGTATTATCTATTTTAACTAAATTCCCCATAAAACACACTCAGGTGCCTTCCTGAAGAACAGACAC